>NW_027361910.1:2487500-3087500 GCF_039654945.1 Dendrobates tinctorius
ACTAACTAATAAAATCACAAATCTCTCCCTATCTCAGCAGAAACTCTCCATATACTGCCTGAGTCCGGAGCTGACTGTGCTGACTGATATACTTGCTTATACTTTTTCTTGGTTTGTTTCTATATAGTCTTATATGCATTGGGAGATCCCATACGGTATTATTTGAGATGGTGCCCGTTTACCCCATTGTGTTCTAGACTGATATAGACCTGATGATGCTGTGTGGCTAGCCAATCACTGTAATGCCACAACCAACATGGCTGCGGCATTACAGTGCATGGCAGACAATCGCTGCATGTTGATTAGCGCTATAAAGAGTGCCAAACATTCAGGGTGAGTAATCCTGGAAATGCTCGCCGAGCACCGCGAGTACAGCGATGCTCGGGCGAGTAACGAGCATTACCGAGTATGCTCGCTCATCATTAGTTTAAATGTGAACACTTCTTGGTGTCCATCTGCTGGATTGGGTATAGTGGAAGACCTGTCGGTCCCTATTATACTATCTATACTGTAGTGAAATTGATGCCACTTTTGTGGTGTTTGCCTCTATTTTTTGGAAATATGAACACTCCTGGTTGGTTGTCCATCTGCTGGATTGGGTGTATTGGAAGACCTGTCCGTCCCTATTATACTATCTATACTGTGATGAAATTTATGCCAATTTTGTGGTGTCTGCCAGTAATTTTTGGAAATGTGAACACTCCTGGTTAGAGGTCCATCTGCTGAATTGGGTTTAGTGGAATACCTATCGGTTCCTTTCATACTATTTCTACTCTCATGAAATTGGTGCCACTTTTGTGGTGTAAGGCCCTCATTTACTTAAATGTTAATACTCCTGGTTGGGTGTTCATCTGCTGGATTGGGTGTAGTGGAAGACCTATCGGTACCTATTATACCATCTATACTGTTGTGAAATTGATGCCATATTGGAATTGTCTGCCAATAATTTTGGGAAATGTGAACACTCCTGGTTGGGTCTCATTCATGCATGTTGCCTGTTGCAGTAGGCCTCCGAGACTGTCAGGCCTCCACTCCCCTGGGCTCAACTACCCGTGTTTATATGCTTAAATTTTTCTGACAATGGTAGTCTAGAAAATTGAAATTTGTGCCACCTGAGTGTGGCTCAGCATGAAAACAGGTAGAGGTGTTGCAAAGGATGCCTACACCTGTCCCTAACCCACCTCGTCTTACTGTGAGGTTCAATTGAAAGCTGTTAATGCTGTCCCAGATCCCGATACCTCATACTGTGTGGAGAACTATGAAGAGTGCAGTATACTGTATCGAGGACTATGAGGAGTACAGTAAACTGCATTGAGTACTATGGGGAGTGCAGTATACTGTATGGAGGACTGTGGGATGCATTATACTGTACGGAGGACTATGGGCAGTGCATTACACTGTATGGTGGACTATGGAGAGTGCAGTATACTGTATGGCATCATACTGTATTGGTACAATGAAATGGGAGTTTAGCGCTTCAGTAGGAGAAAAATGACTTTGCAAAGGTTGCAAAGTTGTGAGAAATGCTCTTCTGTGAACCTGCCGAATATTATAATTTTTTTTGGGGGGGGCTCAATTACAACTTCAGCTATGATTTCTATGTACGCCGCTGCACTCACTGTGATGAGTACTTTTGTGGTTTCTTTGTCAGAGCTGCTGCCAGACATGTCTGTAGCTTATCTGTTAGAAAGCCAAAAACAATCAACAGGCTAATATTGGTCATGCCAGATCCTGAGCTGCCCTGACATCATGTGGCGGTGAGAGTCTGTGGGCCTCCATACACATTAGACTTGTCAGCTAAATCCACATGGCTTTGCTCACGCTGGTCTATTGTGTATGAGTGCCTTAATTTGTAATGTTTTGTTATAAGTCAATATCACAGCAATGATAGTGGGTGCTTTTCTATTTTATTTTTTTTAACAGAGCATTCATTTGGATAGTATGTATGATTGGTGAGGGTCTGACCATTCAGTCCCACATTGATCCTTAGAACATGAGTCTCTTGCCCATTGTGTGAATGGAGTAGTAGTCCACAAACATGACCATCACTCCATTCACTTTCTATTAGAGTGATAGTCATGCATGCACATTATTGCTCCCGTAGTCTAATAGAAGTAAATAGATCTGTGACTATGCACTATTGGTCATGTCATGCAGGCACACAAAACTACTGCTCTCAGGAATGGTGAGGTTCCAATAGTCGGACCTGCAGCCATCTTGCATTTATTATCATCTATCCTGTGCATAAATGTTGGTTGAATATATATCATTTAACTGCTTGATGATTGTCATGGATACACAGTCAGGGAAGGCTCGCAGTTCCCACCACTTTGTCACAGATGACATCGGAGAGATCACCCAGATCTCATCACTGTCACTGTTTGCCAAGGGAATGTAACTACGCTGCCTCCAATCGCTAGGACTAGAGTTGAGCGAAACAGGTCGGTCAGATTCAAAGGTCGCCGACTTTCGCCAAAGTCGGGTTTCATGAAACGAAACCCGACCACAGTGTGAAGTTGGCCATGTGGTCGGCGACCCAAGCGTCAAAGTCGGGTTTCGCCGAATGCTTGCATGTGACTTTTTTCAGCCAATGAGAGAAGCGGAGCGTTGCGTAGCGGGATCATAGCTGGAGTGGGAGTGAGAGAGAGAGAGAGGGAGAGGGAGAGGGGGAGAGAGAAGAGGGAGAGAGAGATTTCGCCACCTCAGGGGTTAAAATTCATGCCAGGTGTGTTTACGGTCCCCCACTCACTGCCGACTTTTCTCCCCATTGACTTGCATTGGGTTTCGTGTTTCACGACCTTTCCCGACTTTTCCCTATAGTCGGCCGATTTCGTTCGACTCAACTTTTGAGAAAGTCGGGTTTCATGAAACCCGACTCGACCCTAAAAAAGGCAAAGTCACTCATCTCTAGTCATAGATAATTATGTAATTGGCTGATGAGTGATGGATAAGACCACGGCTGCTTCCACTACTAGGCCAGATAGTGGGTAACAGTGAGCGTATGGTGTATAGACACCTCTGATTCCAACGCATTGAAAATATATGATCACTGCCAGCTCCACAATCACAAAAGAACTACTAGCTGACACTACAAGTCTTATATACAGACCGACTGGACACCTGTTACAGGTAGTGTACAGTTTCAGGGGTACGGTTTAGAGAGCAAGAGGAACAGATCTATTAAATGTATATATTTAATCCAGAAGGATAGGCAGTGTTTATAAAAACATACAAGATTATACAAAATTGGAACAATTTTGTGGGAATAGCTATATGAATCCTAACATATAATATCACATAATAGTTTATTTTTATAGGTTATTTAGATTTTCCAGCTTGGCGTAATGTATAAAGTAAATAAATTAATATTAATATTGCAATTTGCAGGACTGAAAATACATACAATTTATTCTACTTTAGTTTACCCATAGTTTAGTTTCTTTTTTCACATCTCCTTATTACTGGAGTTATCAACTAACTTTTAGTATTTATTCATAAAATATTGATTTTGTAAATTTTAGATATTTTCATAGTTTTTTCTACTCTTCCTGTCTCTCTCTGCAAGAATTATATTATTATTGCTCCAATGACTGTTAGAAAAATAACTTTTACTTGTTTTCTTTTTGCTGACTATATATATTTCCTTATTAACAGTTTTTTGTTATAAGAATACTTATTAGTCATAACATTTTTGACATGCAGAAAACTGGAAGCTTTCCCTGCAAACTCTCCTAGGTCATTTTATGCAATTGCCCATTTACCAGGAGGACAATAAGGTCAGAAATTCTACGAGCACACTAGTGTGTACAAGTCACCTCCCTCATATCATTTAGCTGTTTATAACGATATTTGGAACTGAACTGCAGCATGTTGGAAGTACATGTTCATTTATTGTGTGCTTTTTCGAAAATGGTACTTCTTTAATACATTTTCTGGTCACTATATGTTGAGTGAACTCTATATGGCAGGATTATACAGCGCTATTTAATGGTGGATGGATGATCAATATCATGAATAGCAAGAAGAACAAACAGATCAATTTGGAAACCAATCAGGCAAGACATGTAAGGAAGCAGGGATAATAATAATAATAATAATAATTTTATTTCTATAGCACCGACATATTCTGCAGCACTTTACATTTCAGAGGGGACTTGTACAGATGATAGACATTACAGCATAACAATAATCACATAGATCAAAACAGATACCAAGAGGAATGAGGGCCCTGCTTGCAAGCTTACAATCTATGAGGAAAGAGGTAGACACGAAATGTGGGTGGTAACAGTTGCCTTCATTGTTCGGACCAGCCATAATGTTAAGTGTGTAACAGTACTGTCACAGAGGGCTAATAGATGCATCAGAGGGCTAATAGATGCATAAAGCATGTGGGAACATGATGCGGGGAACCTGGTTAAGGTGTAACTTCTGACTATGCCACACAGGGATAGTTAGGTTAATGTGTTGAGGTGGTAGGCCAGTCTGAATAAATGCATTTTTAGGGCACGCTTAAAATTGTAGGGATTGGTGACTATTCGTATTGACCTGGGAAGTGCATTCCAAAGAATTGGTGCAACACGTGTATAGTCTTGGAGACGGGAGTGGGAGGTTCTGATTATTGAGGATGATAACCTCAGGTCATCAGTAGAACGGAAGGCACGGGTGGGGTGGTAGACTGAGACGAGGGAGGAGATGTAGGGTGGTGCTGAGCCGTGGAGTGCTTTGTGGGTGAGGATAATAAGTTTGTACTGGATTCTGGAGTGGATAGGTAGCCAGTGTAATGTAATGACTGGCACAAGGTAGAGGCATCGATGTAATGATTGGCGAGGAATATGATCCTGGCTGCAGCATTGAAGACAGATTGAAGTTGGGAGAGTTTGGTAAGAGGTAGACCAATTAGAAGAGAGTTAGAGTAGTCCAGACGAGAATGAATAAGAGAAACAGTAAGAGATATTTTCATAGTTTTTTCTACTCTTCCTGTCTCTCTCTGCAAGAATTATATTATTATTGCTCCAATGACTGGCAGCAGATGGGGAGAGGGGAAGAGCAATGGGGATGTTGAAATCGCCCATGATGAGGGTGGGGATGTCACAGGAGAGAAAAGGATCACTAAGCTGTGGCTTGCTTACTTTGGGCACATCATATGCGAAAAGTGCAATCACTAAGGAAGGACATCATGGTCGGAAGAATATACCCTATGACTTGATACAATCATGATAATTACGGTGAAGGATGTTGCCGAAACCCGGGATCGAACCAGGGACCTTTAGATCTTCAGTCTAACGCTCTCCCAGCTGAGCTACTTCGGCCATGCAAGGGGAAGGATGTTGCCGAAAGCCGGGATTGAACCAGGGACCTTTAGATCTTCAGTCTAACGCTCTCCCAGCTGAGCTACTTCGGCTGGGAGAGCGTTAGACTGAAGATCTAAAGGTCCCGGGTTTCGGCAACATCCTTCCCCTTTACATGATAATTACAGTGAAGACCCTGGTAGACCTATCTAGACTTGCACATGATTGAACTTCCTACAGATAATTCATCCATCAAATCCTCATGGCTTAAAATCTTGATGGAGGCTGTTAAGTAAATAAATAAAATGTGAGATGAAAAACTTTTTTCAAAATCAGCAAGTTCCTTAGAAAATGAAAATTGCATAACAAAAGTTGGAAAAAATGACTTGCAATTCTGAAAATATAAGGCTCATGTACAAATCTGTCTACACCAGAACTGTCCATAAAATGTCACGTGAAATATGTGATGTATATAAATGCAGTTTTCTAATTTATTAAGCAATGTCAGTATACATTTCTTAAAAAAAAACTCAGAAAGGAATGAAACACATTTTTTAGTAGTATTGACTTGATTAATGTGCTTCATTTCCTAGTAGGACAGCTGCCATAAGGCACTCATATAAATTTATGACTTATACTAGAGATTTTATACCTCAATTTTTTTTTACACTATATAAGGTGTTTTAAGGATTTTTTTTCACCATACAAAATCTGAGAAAAAATTGCTGCGTTCTGTAGGATGTTCTATCTTGGCTCCGTCCTCAGTATGCAAATCTCTCTTCTGCCACAGACTGCTTTCTTCCTCTGCTGTATATGAGTTATTTCCACACATATTCAATGTTAGTGAATGGGTACACTCATATGAAAGATTTTTATAAATGGACTAACGGTCCTTTGTGAAAAACTCACAGCATGCACTAGGTTTCTTTGTGTTAGGATTAAACTCACCTATATATTTCAATGGCTTGCCAAAAAAAGAAACAGACCCAATCTATATGACATCTGTTTTTAACAGATCTTATGCAATAATTAGGTAGACAAAATAGACTGTTTATGCACACACTTACAACTATAATAGCAAGTAAGATGCAAAAAAAAATTACACTCACACATACACATATATATATATATATGTATATATATATATATATATATATAGTACCGTTCAAAAGTTTAGGGTCACTTAGAAATTTCCTAATTTTTGAAAGAATAGCACAGTTTTTCCAATGAAGCTAACATTAAATGATTCAGAAACACACTCTATACATTGTTAATGTGGTAAATGACTATTCTAGCTGCAAATGTCTGGTTTGTAATGCAATATCTTCATAGTTGTATAGAGGCCCATTTCCAACAACCATCACTCCAGTGTTCTTATGGTACTTTGTGTTTGCTAACTGTGTAAGAAAGTTAATGAATGGTTAGAATACCCTTGAAAACCCTTGTGCAAGTATGTTAGCACAGCTGAAAAGAGTTTGGCTGATTAGAGAAGCTATAAACCTGACCTTCCTTTAAGCTAATTGAGAATCTGGAGCATTACATTTGTTGGTTCCATTAAACTCTCAAAATGGCCAGAAAAAAAGAACTTTCATGTGAAACTCATCAGTCTATTCTTGTTTTAGAAATGAAGGCTATTCCATGCGAGAAAATGCCAAGAAACTGAAGATTTCCTACAGCAGTGTGTACTACTCCCTTCAGAGAATGGCACAAACAGGCTCTAACCAGAGTAGAAAGAGAAGTGGGAGGCCCCGCTGTACAACTGAGCAACAAGACAAGTGCATTAGAGTCTGTAGTTTGAGAAATTGGTGCCTCACAGGTCCTCAACTGGCAGCTTCATTAAATAGTACATGAAAAACACCAGTGTCAACGTCTACAGTGAAGAGGCGACTCTGGGATGTTGGCCTTCAGTCATATCTGAGACTGGATAATAAAAGGAAAAGATTAATATGGGCAAAAGAACACAGACATTGGACAGAGGAAGATTGGAAAAAAGTGTTGTGGACAGACAAATCCAAGTTTGAGGTGTTAAGATCTCACAGAAGAACATTTGTGAGATGCAGAACAACTGAAAAGATGCTGGAAGAGTGCTTGGTGCCATCTGTCAAGCATGGTGAAGGTAATGTGATAGTCTGGTGTTGCTTTGGTGCTGGTAAAGTGGGAAATTTGTACAAGGTAAAATGGATTTTGAATAAGGAAGACTATCACTCCATTTTGTAGAGCCATGCCATACCCTGTGGACAGTGCTTTATTGGAGCCAATTTCATTCTACAACAGGACAATGACCCAAAGCACACCTCCAAATTATGCAAGAACTATTTAGGGAAGAAGCAGGCAGCTGGTATTCTATCTGTAATGAAGTGGCCAGCGCAGTCACCCGATCTCAACCCATTGAGCTGTTGTGGGAACAGCTTGACTGTATGATACGCAAAAAATGCCCATCAAGCCAAACCAACTTGTGGGAGGGGCTTATGGAAGCATGGGATGAAGTTTCTCTAGATTATCTCAGCAAATTAACTGCTAGAATGCTCAAGGTCTGCAATGCTGTAATTGCTGCAAAGGGAGCATTCTTTGACGAAAGCAAAGTTTGAAGGATAAAATTATTATTTCAAATAAAAATCTTTTTTTCAAACCTTGTCAATGTGTGGACCAGATTTTCAATTAATTTGGCAACGCATTTGATTAATAAAAGTATGAGTTTTCATGGAAAACACAAAATTGTCTGGGTGACCCCAAACTTTTGAACGGTAGTGTATAAATATATATATACACTGAGTATATGTATCTCACCACTTTCTCTTTATGAGGGTAAGATAAATACCATTCACAGGCCTCATATGCCAAAATCTCCATAAGTTATCCTTGATTTTTCACCTACAATCCACATAGGTAAATCCTTATATTCCACGAAACCGTTCAAACCAATATGTAAGGGCAAAACTAAAAAAGGAGGGGCAAGAGCAAGCAGACAGGAAACCAATCTTTCCAAATTTGCATGAGGATTCCTCATTTAACATAAACTAGCACTTTCTTTTTATGGCTGACCACACCTACAATATATACCCTCAATTTCAGGAAAATACATCTGAAATCCATTCTAACCTCCATGCAAGGGATGAACTCTACAGTGTTCACTCTGCCAATCAAGTTGTGTTTTGTATTATAATTAAAGTAGTCTACAGTATGCAAATTAGAATAACAGAAAACATATAATTAAAAACAAACATAAAATTCATTCATAGGGGCATCAACGCATTTTGGGGGTTCTTCCTTCATCAAGACACCTCCTTACACTCACCCAAATTTAGGCCACCAACAGGGATATCTAGTATCAACTTATTACCCTCTTCATATTGAGAATTGGGGTTGTGAGATTCGAAGTCACACTATAATTGATATTTGAACAAACTTTTAGCTGTCAGTGATCTAAGGCTACTTTCAGATTTGCATTCAGAGGCGTAGTGCAGGGCCACGCTAAGCTCCGCCCCTGGCCATGCCTCCTCTCGTCAGCTCCTCCTCTGATCACATGATACTGCATGCGATCAGCATACCCTATAGTTAGCGTTGGGTACAGGTGAGCGTTGGCACAGGACAGTTGTGGGGGGCGTGCACAGAAGCGGGGAAGCGCCGGTGAGTATCGGCTGGTGTAACACATGCCCATGACTTGTGGAGCCCAGAGTGTCGCTTCCAGCTTCCTTTGTGTGACGTGTGTGGGTCACGGTTGCCATAGCGGCGGCTTGATAACCCTGCATGTCACGTTGGAGGCCTGGGGCGACGTCATCTCCAGCGCACCAGTCATGTGCGCATGCACCGCATACGATGTCCAGCGATCCTTATTGGCCATGTGCGCATGACTACGGCATGTGTGACCTGGGCAGAGCTTAGCGGCGGCCCTGCGCTGCGCCTCCGAACGCAAATCTGAAAGTAGTCTAAGCTGTATGGAGAATCTGGTGAAAGGTAATCTGCTTATATGGTCATGTTAGTCTCTAAAAGATAATAGCATCCACACATTTACTTATCCAATCTATTGCTCTCTGACTGAAACAAAAAAATCTATGTTTTAGTTCATATGAAAATGACACTTAAGTATCAAAGCACTTAAGCCTTTGTGTTCCTGACTCTATTCTCCATTAAGCTCCATCTTCCTTTGCTTGATTGATAGCTCACTGACTGTGTAGTCAAGCCAGTGAGCTGTCAATCAATCAGAGGAAAGTGCTGCAAGGTGGGAAATAGAGCAAGGGAGCAAGAGGCTTAGAAAGTGCCCTGATCCTACCCAGTGCACTTAAAGCTCATTTGCAAATTAATTAAAACAGTGATTTTTCAGTTACCAAACAAAAGGTTGCATCAGGGTAGGTATGGATGACATCTTTCAGAGAGCTACATAATCATATAATCAGTTTTGAGGAGGCAGATCATTCTGAGAGATTCCTTTTTAAAATATATATACCAATTTGGATAAATTGACAAAAGTAAGACAAACTTCCTCTAAGGCCTTGGTGGCTAAATGAATTCTAAAGCTCACATTAGGAGTTTTTGCAGCATTTTTTTAATGTGCATTTTATGCAGATTTTTAGCTGCATTTTACAGTACCAGCAAAGTCTATGAGGTTTCGTAAATCTCATGCACATAGCTTGTTTTTTTTTACATCAGGATTTTTGTCCTTTGCATGTTTTTTTGCATAATGGAGCATGTAACTTCTTTCACTGTTTTTCAGCATTTTTTCTGTCTTTTTTACCCATTCAAATAAATGGGTGGTGACAAAATGCTGAAAAAAGCACATAAAAATGCACACATCAAATTTTGCTGTGTTTTTTGTGCCAAAACCCGATTCTATAGAATAGGACTTTTTTTCAACACTAAACTAAACAGTATGCACAAGAGACAAATCTAGCATGCCAAAACCGCAGCAAAAAATGCACAAAAATACAGCAAAAAATGCAAGAAAAAACAAGGAAAACATGCTGACACAACACCTAGTGTGAACTTACCCTAAAAGTCTTCCTCTTGCTTGCAATAATTTCAATGAAAGTACATTTTCAGGAAATCTACTGTTATAAATAAAATTTCCTATGCTAATAATCTAGCTTTGATGCGCAAATATCAAACATATTTTAGCTAGTTTATTATCAAATTATTTCTACAGGTAAAGGAAGTCATTCCAAATAGCAAATAAATATGATATATTTCAAATATGACTTTAAGATATCTGTTTCTGGGATTATATAACTGAACCAATCGGCAATAACATTAAACCCATATACCTATATTGTGTAGGTACACCCTTTGCCCCCAAAACTGCTTTGAATTATAAAGACATGGACTTTACAAGACCTTTGAAGGTTACCTGTATTATCCAGCACCAAGATGTTAACATCAGATTGTTTTAAAATCTTGTATGTAGCGTGATTAGGCCTGTATGGATCAGACTTATTTTTCAGCTCAGCCTATAGGTGCTCAATGGGACTGGAATCTTGGGAATTTAGAGTCCAAGTCCAAATTTTGAACTATTTGTCATGTTGCTGAAACCATTCCAGAGAATTTTTTCACAGAGTGTATTAAGAGCCCAATTTAATTAAGTAATAGCACTGCCATGAAGAGGCTTAACTGGTCTGCAACAAAATAACATCAATGTGAATGCCTGGACCCTAAGATTCCCAGCAGAACATTACCCAAACCATTACCCTGCTCCATCCATTCTGATGTTCAGATGCCCTTTGTGGACACTTTTGGCAATGAAATGGGGCATTTTGTATAACAATGCAATGTGCTATCTCTCTTTTTTTTTATAACAGCCAACAATAGCCTTTTATACAAATTATGATACTTTAATGAGATTGAATGAGACTGGATAGTTGCTCCTCACATACAACAATGATAGTTTATTGTCCTCAGAACCACTCTTCATAGGTGGCAATCACTGCATTACATGAATAGCCAGAAGATCTGCTGTCTTATATATTATCTGACCCAATATTTTAGCCATCATAGTTTTGCCCTTGTCAAAGTCACTAAGATTCTTATACTTGCCCATTTCTTCTGCTTTGAAAA
Organism: Dendrobates tinctorius; assembly: GCF_039654945.1. Classification (NCBI taxonomy): domain Eukaryota; kingdom Metazoa; phylum Chordata; class Amphibia; order Anura; family Dendrobatidae; genus Dendrobates; species Dendrobates tinctorius. The sequence goes on from NW_027361910.1 coordinate 2,498,834, forward strand.
AATCTTAACAAATTAATTGTTCACTTGCTGCCCAATGTATCCCACTTCATTATAGGTGCTATGTTAATGAGAAAATCAATGTTCTTCATTCCATCTGATTTTAATGCTACGGATGATCAGTAAGTACTTGCAGGATTTATTGCATAATGTATTTTTTACAGGAACATTCATTTCTATATTTTCTGTGTAGCAGTAGAGTTAAGTGATAAAATTCTAGCTTCTTTCAACCACCATAAGAGGGCTTTACTGCATACAGATATAAGCAACATCTATTGAACTCTCTATGTAATTACGTATTTATTCCCCGAGTAACGCAGCAATGGCTATTGCAGTTGCCAATTTTTAGCCTTTAGATTTAACTCTACGAGAGGCTATGAGGCAATATGATTGATTTAAAGCTCATACTAATTGTACTAGCATTTTGACTGTTAATAAGAAACTTTAGAAATGCATATCTTGGGCTTAAAATTGTGGTCCATTCAAAAAATTTATCACAAATTGGTATGTTGTATACACGTAAACCTGTCTCTGTCTATTTCTAATTACAGCTAAGAAAGTTAGGCATAATAATGCAAGAGCATCGATTAGACAACAACTTAATTTGTACAAAGAAGATTGTGAAACTGATGATCAATTACAAAAAGACAGGTTAATAAATGATTATAAAAAAAACAATTATACCATAATTAAGCACTTGTCCTATATTGCTTTTTTTTCTCATTTTGCATTGTTGCTGAGGTTTATTTTTTATTTTTCATTGCTTTTATTTTCATATCATTTAAAACTTAATTATATTAAAAAGCCCATTTAAAAAGACCTGGACAGAGAAATAATTAAAACAAAGAGCAGCTTTAACCTAAAGAGGTCTTTAAATTAAATAGATTCTTTAAAAAGTCAAGTCTCCAAGGGAAAGACTCACAGCCAATGTTTTTTTAGAGCTCTATAATAGATTTTAGCAGGTTGTTCCCATTGGACTCAACGATTAATTTATTTCACGCAGTTAAGAATTTAGTTTCTTACCATTCATTGACCACAGGTTCTTGTGTTGTCAATAGGAGAGTGACTTATCTTTCTATTAAAATTTAAACTAATAAATACTTCTTGCACCAAAATCAACTGTCTGGGGAAAGTCTAGGGACCCCCCCCATATACATTAGATGGCCAACGTGTCCCTCTGAAATTGCCAGATTCAGACAACCTTTGCCTAATGTATATGTTATCCTGGGGCGATGATCACTTGAGGTAGGTGTTCAACCTTTGATGTCGAGAGGACACATACACAGCTGAAAATGGTGTTGAGACCATCATTTTTGTCTGAATTAACATATTCATACATGTTTGGGTGATCTGAGAGTGCAGCGTAATGGAAAGAGCTTTCATATAAGAGATATTTCAGCTGTCTGTCTATAGGTGGTCATGCTAGTCTTTCTAGTATTTCTGAAATCTGTTACTCAATTAATATTCTTAGAATAGCTTATTATACAAATAGCAAACTGCTAAATTGACAGTTTTGAAGGTGATATCACAACTGTTATGGAAGATGTCAACTATCACACTGTCAGTTGTGTCTCAGCCTCTACTAGGAATGGAACAATACTTTAAATAGATACAGTCATGATTCATTTTCATTGTTACTAATTCACAAGCTTTACATGATATAGAATATAGATATCATGCACAGGCAATGGAAAAAGATTAGTGTTGAGCGAATTTGTTCGAAAACCTTTATGTGTGCACATTGCAGCTAGCCAATCAGGGCGCAGGAGACACCCACAATGTCCTGACACAACGGCTTGTGTAATTGGCTGCTCGAATTACTTGTCTCTCTCCATAAAAATAGTGGACATCTTGTTTTAGTGCCATTTTGACACTGTAAGAGAGGCTGCTCCTGAAGCTGCCACTGTTAACAGCAAGATTTCAGCTAGTTAGTTAGGCTGTTCTATATCAGGCAGATATCAGTCAGATAGTGTAGCTAGATAGTGTCCAGTTTGGCTGTAAAATTTACCTTCTGAAATGTTTTCTTTTTTTTTGGGGGGGACATTACTGAGGTTTATAGACAAAAACAAGCAGAGCACAAGTGTGTTGGGCACTGCTTCTATTGTGCTCCATGCACAAGTATAGCATTCTAAATAATATTTTTTCAGTAGCAAAATATTACAAAGCCTGCTGTATCCCACATTTTAGCTAGTGATCTAGGTGGTTGTATATCAGTCAGATACTGTAGGTAGCTAAATTTATCTTCCAGCACTTTTTTTCCTTTTTGGCCATACGGAGGTGTACAAATCCACCACGGCACGTGTTGTGCACTGCTTTTATTGTGATCGATGCACGAGTATAGCATTCTAATACACATACTGTGGCTAGTGAAAAAATATTAAACAGCCTGCTGTATTCCACCTTGTCATTTAGTGCTGTGGTGATATAAAACTGTCTGCACACAAAAAAATTAGTTACAATTTTTTCTGTTGCTAAATGTGAAACAGTCTGCTGTATCCCGCGTTGTCATTTTGTGACAGTGATATGAATCTGTCTGAAGACCTAAGGTACCTTAAAAAAATTAATTTATCAGTTGCAAAAAGTTAGACAACCCGCCATATCACACTTTGTCATTTGTTTGGGTTGAAATTAAGCTGTAGAGGCCTGATCCAGAGGCCACAAAAAATTCTTCTGTTATTAACATCATACAGGAAGGGACATGACTTTAAAAATAGTTTGTAGCATCTAGTGAGTTATAGAGGCCTGATCCATAGGCCACAAACAAATTCTTCTGTTATTAACGTCATACAGTAGGGGACCTGACTTTAAAAGTAATTTGTAGCATCTAGTGTGTTATAGTGGCCCAATCTTTGGGCCAAAAAAAATTATTCCGTTGTTAACAGCATACAGTAAGGCCTCTTTCACACATCCGGTGTCAGGGGTCCGGCGGCATGCGGTGAAAAGCCGGGCCACCGGATTCGGCCTGCAATGGTGACACCGGATGTACATGCGGCGCCTGATGCGGCTTGGAGGACATTTAAAGGAGCCGCAGCACAGGGGAACGAGAGAGCCAGCTGGAGAGAGATCGGGAGACGAGAGAGCAGCCAGAGACAGCGGGGGATGAGAGAGGAGCCAAAGAGAGAGCGGGGGACGAGAGAGCAGCCAGAGAGACAGCGGGAGATGAGAGAGCAGCCAAAGAGAGAGCAGGGGACGAGAGAGCAGCCAGAGAGACAGCGGGGGATGAGAGAGTAGCCAAAGAGAGAGCGGGGGACGAGAGAGCAGCCAGAGAGACAGCGGGGGGACAAGAGAGCCAGCCAGAGAGACAGCGGGGGGACAAGAGAGCCAGCCAAAGAAAGGTATGGAGAGGGAGAGAGAGAAGGGGAGGGGGAGAGAGAGAGATGCGCGCCAGGCACTTGTGGGGTTAAAACTCACAGTGTCCGGGAATGTGCTGTTGAAAAAGCCGGTCCGGCGCTGCAAAAAAACGTTGCAGCCAACGTTTTTTTGCAGACGCCGGACGGCGCATGTTTGCCGTATCTGGCAAAACCCGGAGGCGCCGCATGTCCATCCGGCACGATGCGACGATCATTACATTCTGTGTGAAAAAAACGGATTCAATTCCGGATACGGTTTTCACAATTTTCGCCGCATCGTGCCGGATTTAAAAAAACGGATGTGTGAAAGAAGCCTAAGGGACTTAATTTTAAAAATTGTTTATAGCACCTAGTGTGTTATAGAGGCCTGATACTTTGTGCAAAAAAAATTCTCCTGTTATTAACGTTATACAGTAAGGGACCTGTCTTTAAAATTGTAGCATAACTTCTTTGTCATACACGCCTCATCCATACTCAAACAATTATTTTTTCTGTGACTAACACGATACAGCATGCCATATTTCAACTTTGAATTTACTGTTGCTGAAATTCAGCTGTTTGCAGAGGTGGTGCAGAGTTTAAAATCTAATATTTGGTTGTTAATACTGTGCTCCTACCACATTATCTGAGCAACATGACTGGGAAAAAGCAAGGCTGTGGAGGAAGGGGAATTACGTTTGGTGTTCAAGGTGTACTTGGGGTAGGTGGTCATATTTATGAAAGCAGTAGTGAATCAACTTATGTTTCTGGACAGGCTACACTGTTACCTTTCTTTGGCAGATGCACAGGGTTATGACTTGTTGATGATACCCAGAAAGAGCACGTACTCGAGTGGATGGCAAGTGCAGCTTCAAGTGGCCTCTCCTCATCTTCCTCCACCTCAACATCACACCAAGAATAGTCCACAGATGTGGCACCCAAATACCCCTTGCTTCTCCCCACATCCCAACTATCCAACCATTCAACTGACTTTACTGAACCACAGATGTGTGAGTCTGAAGAGCTGTTCACACATTCTTTATTTTTTTAGTATAGTGCTAACGTATTCCGCACAGTTTACTGTTTGCACACATTATCATCACTGTCCCCAATGGGGCTCACAATCTAAATTCCCTATCAGTATGTCTTCTATGCCATGTTCATCAGAAGTGTACTCAAAAGCTTCATAGAGTCTAGAGGAGGAAATCTGCACTGATGCCCAAAATGTTTTTAGCTTGGATACGGGGCAGGAAGACATACGGTCTGAACAGCATCTTGACCCTTGTCATCAGACGTTAACCCCTGGGTGGAGGTGATCCTGATGAGAATCAGATATCTGAGGCTCACATGGACTGTACTGTGCTGTCAGGGCAAGAAGAGGAGGAAGGTGACTCCAATGGCAAGGAATGTTATAATACAGAGGATGATGATGAGGTGTTAGTTCCCAGTTTTCGTGAACATAGAGTCACACAGCTGAGTAGGTGATCTGAGGAGGAAGGCGAGGAGGTTATGTTGTGCTGTCCATCGCCGACACATAGTGATGCAGCCACGACAAGTGATGCATCCTCAACCACAACTGTGTCTCTGGCCAGCAGCATCTGCGGGTCTACCGCTCGCAAGGGTGGCAAGTGTTTCCTAGCCTGGGCCTTTTTAGAAACTGCAAAGGATGAGCCAACTGACATAATCTGCCAACTTTGCAAAAAAACTGAGTCGAGGTAAAAAGTGCAATAATTTGACTACTACATGGATGAACCTTCACTTATGCAAGCAACATGCTTTAGTGTGGGAATCCCAGTGCGCAAAAATGCAGACCAGCGGACCTCAACAACCATCAGCCACCCCATCAATTGCACCTGCTGCATCTTCCTCCTCCTCTGTTACTGTGCCAACTATTGAGATGCAGGCCTTTGACCGCAGAATGTCGAGTTCTTAACCCGATCAAGTCATACTGACTGAGAGGCCACCTTCAGCTGTAACGGAAGAAGACATACCTGCTGTTTTTGACTGATCTCAGAGAATAAGTTTCTCAATCCACAGTAACATCTCCGCCTGCACCTCTCTCATGGTCCAGCAGTTTGCCAGTTCACTGTACTCTGCTCACATCACTGCAGCCAGCCCACGGTTCTGCAATTGTGGTCACAGAAAAGATTCTTTTCTCCTACGCATGACAAATCTAAGAGGTTGAACTCCACCATCTCCAATTTCTGGCCATGGGAATGCTGCCTTTCCGCCTGGTGGATACAGACGGCTTCTGAAAGCTGATGGCTGTAACAGTCCCTTAGTACCAATTACCTTGTCGTCTTTACTTTTCTAAGAAAGCTGTGCCTGCGCTACACCAGCATGTCACAGACAACATCACCCATTCCTTGAAAAAATCTCTGTCTGTCAGGGTGCATTTCACCACAGACACTTGGACAAGTAAACATGGCCAAGGGTGATACATCTCGCTGACTGTGCACTGGGTGACTCAGGTGGCTGTGGGAGAGGCGCTGCTTCACAAGTCTTGGAATTCCCAAGGCTTGCAGGACAAACCTCTACATTTAACACTTCCTCCACTGCTTTTGCCTCCTCTATTTCCTCTAGGGCCTCCACTTGCACCCTCAACCTCAGCCTTCATGAGACACTTGTTCCAACAGTGCAGAGCGAACCTCCACCACCTCTGTACTGTGCAGCCAGGGCTCACCGCAATCAGGCAGTCTTAAAATTTATATGCCTTTGAGATCGCAGTCATACTGCTGAATAGTTGTAGACAGCTCTCCAGGCTGAACGTGATCAATGGCTGTCTCCACTGAACTCCAGGGAAGGTTGTGGAAGGTGAGGCAAGCTCACACACATGCCTTACATGGCTCACATCCTCAACCTGGTGGTACAGCCTGGGTGAGCTGCTCCAGAAAGCACGTAAGCTGTGTGCTCATTTTCAACGTTTGCACCCCTCTGCTGATTGACTTGCATCGATACAGAGGTCTTTGTCCATACCAATTAACAGATTAATATGCAATGTCCCGACACAGTGAAATTCCACTCTGAACATGTTGCAGAGATTGAGGCAGCAGCAACAAGCCCTGACGCAGTATGTCATGTCATATAGCCTGGGCTAATGCATTAGGGACGTGGAGCATATCACGTTTACAGAGTGGGCACAGAATAAGGACCTCTGCATCCTTCTGCACAGTTTTTAAATGTCTACTAAGATGGTTAGCTCTGATGACACCATCATCAGCATCACTATTCTGGTCATCTATATGCTGGAGCAGACTTTGAATGGCCTAAGGGAGGAGATATGGTCCCTGAAGAAGAAGAAGAGGAGGAAGCAGACAAAGCTGCGGAAGGGATAACATTGTTTCAAGTTCAAGATTGTCATCACAAGGGAGGGGGATTACTGCGATTGAGGGGGGTTGGTAATAACAGACAAACTGTTATCAACGGTGCAAGATCAGAGGAACAAATGGAGGAAGAAGAGCCACCAACTCAGCATGGGCTTGGACCTAATGGTAGAACCCGACATATGAGTGTAACATGATCCCCGCATAGTTATGATTGCCAATAATGCTGACTACTGGGTTGCCACATTATTAGATCCACATTAGAAAACCAAATTTTGCCAGATGATTCCCACCCTAGAAAGGGACCCGCGAATGCTGAAGTATCAAAACAAGCTTTAATACAACCTTAAGAGAGCTTTTCCCCAAGACAGTAGTGAAGCACATAGTTCGAATCACAGCTGTAGACTTCCAACCTCCGGCCCATCAATTTGTCAATGCCAAAACATTAGGAGCAGCAGTTGTGGAAGTGGAAAAAGCAGTTTCTGTGAGTCCTTTTTTTTAGACCAACTTGTGCCCCAGCGCAACAGAGTCCAAGTCTTACACGTGGTGAACGAATGGAGAGGATGGTGCAGGAGTATCTAGAACTAAATATCAATACCATTAGGGAGGGTTGGACCCTTTCACATTTTTGTCTTCCAAAATGGAGGAGTGGCCTTAGCTCTTCTCACTTGCCTTGGAGGTTTTATCGTGCCTGGCATGATATTGCATTTTTTAGTGTGATGCATTAATATCAAGTTACTGCAAGTTATTTCTTTAGAGTCACTTCTGTGGCTGCTGCTGCTAATGTTAACACAAGTTTGTGGAAATGAGAACATGCATGGTTGGTTTACATCTGCTGGGTTAGCCGTAGTGGAAGATGTGTCAGTCTTATTTATACTCTTTCTATTCTTGTGACAGTTATTCCATTTCTGTAGTGTCATGCTCTCATTTATTAAAATGTTAACACTCCTGGTTTGGTGTCCATCTGCTGGATTGGATGTAGTGGAAAAACTGTCCGTCCCTATTAGACTATTTCTACTGTGGTGAAATTGATGCCACTTCTGTGGTGTAAGGCCCTCATTTCCTTAAATGTGAATACTCCTTGTAGGGTGTCCATCTGCTGGAGTGGGTGTAGTGAAAGACCTGTCGGTCCCTATTATACTATTTCTACTGTGGCAAAATTTATGCTACTTTGGTGGTGTCTGCCAATAATTTTTGAAAGCGTGAACACTCCTGGTTGGGTGTTCATCTGCTGGATTGGTTGTAATGAGAGACCTGTCGGTCCATATTATACTATTTCTACTGTGGTGAAATTGATACCACTTTGGTGGTGTAAGGCACTCATTTCTTTAAATGTGACCACTCCTTGTAGGGTGTCCATCTGCTGGATTGGGTGTAGTGAAAGACCTGTCGGTCCCTATTAGACTATTTCTACTGTGGTGAAATTGATGCCACTTCTGTCGTGTCTGCCAATAATTTTTGGAAATGGGAACACTAATGGTTGGGTGTCCATCTGCTGGATTGGGTATAGAGAAAGACATGTCAGTCCTTATTATTGTATTTCTACTGTGGTGAAATTGGTGCCACCTTGGTGGTGTCTGAGCATAACTTTTTGGAAATGTGAACACTAGAGTTGAGCGATACCGTCCGATACTTCAAAGTATCGGATCGGAATGGATCGGCCGATCTTTAAAAAAAGTATCGGTATCGCCGATTCCGATACCGGAAGTCCCATTCAAGTCTATGGGACTTCCGGTATCGGAATAAGAAAAACCCTGTTTTTGCCTTGTACAGCCTCTCTGGGGTCTGTACGGGCCTTTCGGGGGGCTGTGCCGGCCTGCCAGGGGGTCTGTGCAGGCTCCGGTGGTCTGTGCCGGCCTGCCGGGGGGCTGTGCCGGCCTGCCGGTGGTCTGTGCAGGCTCCGGTGGGCTGTGCCGGCCTGCCGGGGGGCTGTGCCGGCCTGCCGGTGGTCTGTGCAGGCTCCGGGGGGCTGTGCCGGCCTGCCGGGGGGCTGTGCCGGCCTGCCGGTGGTCTGTGCAGGCTTCGGGGGTCTGTGCAGGCATCGTCCGATGGGACTACAAGTCCCATCGGGCGATGCCTGCTACCATGACAGTGATTGACACATTAGCCAATGATGGGACAGTAGTAGTCCCATCATCCGGCTAATGTGTTAAATGTTAAAAAAAAAAAAAAAAAAAAAAAAAAAAATACTACATACATACTACATGCATGCTACATACATACTACATGCATGCTACATACATACTACATGCTACATACATACTACATGCTACATACATACTACATGCTACATACATACTACATATATACTACATGCATGCTACATACATACTACATGCTACATACATACTACATATTTACTACATACATACTACATACATGCTACATACATGCTACATACATACTGCATGCTACATACATACTACATACATACTGCATGCTACATACATACTACATACATACTACATGCATGCTACATGCATGCTACATACATACTGCATGCTACATACATACTACATACATACTACATACATACTACATGCATGCTACATGCATGCTACATGCATGCTACATACATACTACATGCTACATACATACCACATACATACTACATACATACTACATGCATACTACATACATACTACATACATACTACATGCATGCTACATACATACTACATGCATGCTACATGCATGCTACATACATACTACATGCTACATACATACCACATACATACTACATACATACTACACACATACTACATGCTACATACATACTACATATATACTACATGCATGCTACATACATACTACATGCTACATACATACCACATACATACTACATACATGCTACATACATACTACATATATACTACATGCATGCTACATACATACTGCATGCTACATGCATGCTACATACATACTACATACATACTACATGCTACATACATACCACATATATACTACATACATACAATACATTCATACAATACATACATAGACATACAGTACATATAACATAGAGTAATATACTTACCAATACTTGTCACATTGTTCCCCGAAGCCATTGTCTTTTCCGGAATAAATATTAACATAACAAACCACAAAAATACTCACCCACGATCCGAAGCAGTCCACGAGTGTGTCCCACGACGATCTTGGGTAGAGAACGGCAGCATCAGATGATGCTGCCGTTCTCTACGGGCTGCAGGAATCCAATGACGGAAGGTAGGTATCCTTCCGCACTGTATTCCTCCGCCACTTAAAAAAAAAAAAGTCCCTAGTCTCACTTTATGCCATTGCTGCGTGGGAAATTCATACTATGTATGTAGTATGTATGTAGCATGCATGTAGCATGCAGTATGTATGTAGCATGCATGTAGTATATATGTAGTATGTATGTAGCATGTAGTATGTATGTAGTATGTATGTGGTATGTATGTAGCATGTAGTATGTATGTAGCATGCATGTAGCATGCATGTAGTATGTATGTAGCATGCATGTAGTATGTATGTAGCATGCATGTAGTATGTATGTAGTATGTATGTAGCATGCATGTAGTATGTATGTAGTATGTATGTAGTATGTATGTAGCATGTAGCATGTATGTAGTATGTATGTGGTATGTATGTAGCATGTAGTATGTATGTAGCATGCATGTAGTATATATGTAGTATGTATGTAGTATGTATGTAGTATGTATGTGGTGTGTATGTAGCATGTAGTATGTATGTAGCATGCATGTAGCATGCATGTAGTATGTATGTAGCATGCATGTAGTATATATGTAGTATGTATGTAGCATGTAGTATGTATGTAGTATGTATGTGGTATGTATGTAGCATGTAGTATGTATGTAGCATGCATGTAGCATGCATGTAGTATGTATGTAGCATGCATGTAGTATGTATGTATGTAGTATGTATGTAGCATGCATGTAGTATGTATGTAGCATGCAGTATGTATGTAGCATGTATGTAGTATATATGTAGTATGTATGTAGCATGTAGTATGTATGTAGCATGCATGTAGTATATATGTAGTATGTATGTAGCATGTAGTATGTATGTAGCATGCATGTAGTATATATGTAGTATGTATGTAGCATGTAGTATGTATGTAGCATGCATGTAGTATATATGTAGTATGTATGTAGCATGTAGTATGTATGTAGTATTTTTTTTTTTTTTTTTTAACATTTAACACATTAGCCGGATGATGGGACTACTACTGTCCCATCATTGGCTAATGTGTCAATCACTGTCATGGTAGCAGGCATCGCCCGATGGGACTTGTAGTCCCATCGGACGATGCTTGCACAGACCCCCGGACATCAGCACAGCCCCCCGGCAGGCCGGCACAGCCCCCCGGCAGGCCGGCACAGCCCCCCGGCAGGCCGGTACAGACCCCCACAGGGTGCACAGACCACCGGCAGGCCGGCACAGCCCCCCGGCAGGCCGGTACAGACCCCCACAGGGTGCACAGACCACCGGCAGGCCGGCACAGCCCCCCGGCAGGCCGGTACAGACCCCCACAGGGTGCACAGACCACCGGCAGGCCGGCACAGCCCCCCGGCAGGCCGGTACCGACCCCGGGCAGTCCACACAGCCCCCCGGCAGGCCGGCAGAGACCCCCGGAAGGCCCGAAATGACGGCGCATCATGATGCGCACACACCGCGCATCATGATGACGTCAGGCCGTCAATCAACTTTGAACTTCCGATTCCGATGCCGAATTCCGATATTGAAAAAATATCGGAAGTCGGTATCGGAATTCCGATACAGCAAGTATCGGCCGATACCCGATACTTGTGGTATCGGAATGCTCAACACTAGTGAACACTCCTGGTTCGGTCTCCTTCATGCTTGTTGCCTGTAGCAGTAGGCCTATGAGACCATCCGTTCTCCACTCACTTGGACTTAACTACCGGTGTTAATATCCTTAAATTTTTCTGACAATGGTAGTCTACAAAACTGATATTTGTGTCACCTGTGTGTGTCTCAGCATGAAAACAGGTAGATGTTTTGCCAGTGGTATCAGGGCTCCCAACAAAGGGGGCCTACACGGATCCCTCACCCACCTCGCCTTACTGTGACATTCAATTGAAAGCTGTAAATGCTGTCCAAGACCCGATACCTCATGTCTGGCTGATTGCTGCAGTTCCATGCTGCAATTTGTACTGTGGGTGAATTGAAGCCACTTTCCTGGTGTCTGTTCCTCATTTGATGTGTTTTTCAGCATCTGTCGCCATTCTAAAGTGTTGTGCATGCGTTTGTTTTTGCATCCCATTGAGATGAATGGTGTTTGGTTATGTTCGGTGAATATTTGATGAATTAATCGGCGAATATTGCAAATTCAGCGAACGTAATCCGAACCAAACATTCTCTCATCTCTAAACAAAATATTCAGTCCTGGACATGAATTGAGTTCAGTTTGAAATAAGCAAGTACGGGGGGCATGGCCTAGCCTGCTATATGAGTAGACGAGCGGCTGATCTCTCCCGCTGCACTCACCGGTAAAACGCAATAATTGAGGTGCTGCTGAACGCCTGCTGTATCCTGCTGTGGTGCCCCGGGATCCGGTGTGCAGGGGAAGCTTGGTGTTGAAGACCTTTGGCCCCAGGATGACGCACAGGTGGCAAAAGGATCCAGGGAAGGCGGGAAGCTCCTGTGCCCAAGATGTCACCAAAGCTACATAGGAGGAGGCGTCAAAGGCAAGCGCCGCTTACAGTGGAAAGTTGGAGGTGTCCTGTAAAACTGCACTTACTGCCTTAACCCTGCAAGTGGATGATTTAAAAGGTGAAATGATCACTTTTCGCTCTGCTATGAAAAAGGTGGAGGCGGTGGAGGAACGTGTGGGATGTGCTTAGGATCAGGTTACTCAATTGTTAAAAAGAGTGAAATGGCAAGGAATGCTATAGTACAGAGAGAAAAAATACATCAAGTATATTGCAGAGTTGGAGTTTAAAACAGATGATCCTGAAAACCACTCCCGCAAGAACAATTTGAGAATAATTGGTGTGCCTGAAAAAGTGGAGGGGACCAACCCAACAGATTATATTGAGTCATGGCTGAAAAATACTGTGGGAAGAGACAGTCTCACTAAATTGTTTGCCATTGAAAGGGCGCACCGAGTACCTACTAGACCTCTGCCCCTTGGGTCTGCCCTGAGAGCTAACCTAGCCCAAATTCTGAACTATCGAGACCCAGATATTTTACTCAGAAAAGCCAGGAACTGTGATGAACTAACTATTAATGGTAACCGGATATCTATTTACCCAGATTATTCTGCGGTAGTCCAAAAGCTCAGGATGAAGTTATGAAGTTTGAAGAGGTTAATAGGAGATTGTGTGGTCTGGGCCTGGCTTACTCAATGATTTATCCTAATAAATTGAGGGTGGTGGCTATGGAAAAGGTGCAGATTTTTCAGAACCCAGAGGAGGCGATGTATTGGTTAGATCATAATGCTAAACATATTGGAGTGGAGAGGGCCTGCTGATGCCGGCTCTCTGTGTTTATGAGACAGTGGACTATCATTGGTTGTCATTAAGTGGACCTGTTAAAACTAAATAGTTATGTGAATAATATGTTATGACGATTGTTTGATGTAAGATGTTTTCAGAGGCGCAACAGACAATCTATTTTGCTATATGTGGGCGGAAGAGATGGAGGGGTGGGGAGCTTCAGTCAAAAGAGTTTGGGGTCTGGAATTCCGGACTCTATTGCTGGATTGCAGAATAGCCTTTCCATATCTCATATAGAGAGTGTTTGTTAGGGCTGGCGAAACGCACCAAATAATAAAATAATAAAATAATAGTAAGGTGCGTTCGCAGCCCGGGGTCCACCGTGCAGAGGTGGTAAACTGCTGCTTAGCAATGGCGGATGTATATAGCGGTATACAATAGGTCACATGCAGGTTAACGTCACTCAGTGTGAACAGGAGCGTTCCACAGTACCGCAGAACATAAATGCCGGAGCCTGTTAAAACACACAGCACTCGTCAACAGAGCGCTCAATAAATGATCACAGAACTCAGCCCCAAGGACATGAGGGCTGGGCTACACAACACATGCGTACCAAGGGTAGGGGTTTCATAATGAGTCATTCATCAGAGACATTCATACAAGCATACAACACTCACTCCACATGGTCTAATCTTTTTCTATATTAGCGCATGGCTGAGCGGCCATGCGAACCTTTTATAGCAGCGTTATTCCGGGATCTTCCTGACTTTCCTGATGGTCCAATCCAAGCTGGAGAAGGACCTGAGCATGTGACCTCCGATCTTCAATGAGAGAGGCATGCTCAGTGGACTGAAAGGAGGACTTAGTCACTGAAGTAGCTCGCTGCTGACCAGCATGCATTGCTATAGCTGGACCAGAGGTGGCAGCAGCAACCAAACCCACAAAACTGGTCTGAACAGAGCGTCGTGATCGACGAGTCTGCTGAGCAGCCTCCTCTGTGGCCGGAGAGGAATGGGAGACTACCAAATGCAAGACTCGGGATTCCTGCTGTGCAGCGACAGGAACCCGACGCCTAACAGTGTTAGTTGGAAAATTATACAAAGGGTTTGTAAAGGTTTTTTTGGGGGAGTTGGGGAAGTTAAAGGGGAGTTTACGTTTGAGATTTGCTAATGGGAGAGGGAGAGTTGGTTCAGGGGATGGAGAGAGGGATATGAGGGAGCGATGGAGGCCATGGAGGGAGGGAAGCGAGATTCTTAAGAAATAAAATGTTATGGGAGGTAGAGAGTTAAAGTCTTAAGCTGGATCGTCAGAGGTCTGTCCAATAATACAAATCGTACAGCTATAGTGCAGTATATCTTGAAACAGAGTCTCTTGGTGATATACCTTCAGGAAACACATTTGGTGGGATAAAAAATAGCTGTACTGCAGAAGAGATTGGTGAGGAAGGCGTATCAGTTGACGTTCTCAGCTTACACTAGGGGGGTATCTATTCTGGTACATACAAGTGTTCCATTTAAGGAGATAAACGCAATAATAGACAAAGATAGTCAATTTGTGTTTGCAGTATGTAAGATTTTTAGTAGATTGGTAATACAATACATTGTTTTGATAAATAGAGGCCAAAAAATGTTCTCCATTTCAGGTGCCACCTGCAAGTCATTGTGTCTTTCTGCAGGTTTATGAAAATGAATGTTTAAACAGTATCTAGTGATAAAATCGGGAATTTGTGGTTTGTTTGGCTGTTTTCTTGCTGAAGGGAGCAAGTTTAACTTTCAAATGGTGTATCATGTGTGTGTGTGGGGCGAAATGATCAGCAAAAAAGCAGTGCATGTTTACAAACGTGTTTGCATATGTGACTCACCACTTCTGTGTGTGGGGCGAAGTAATCACCAAAAAAGCAGTGCATGTTTGCAAATGTGTTTGCATATGTGACTCACCTGCAGTGAAGTGTGCAATCCCCCATTGTGCCTGAAATATACTGGGAAAGCACTTAGGCAAGCTGGAAAGACCCCAAGGCAAATGTTTGGATTTGTTTGTGATGTCTGTAAGCAGCTTTGTGGTAGTGTGCTGCAACCTGCAGGTCATTTGACCTTTCAAATGATGTATCATTTGTTTGTGTGGGTGGAGTATGAAAAGAGCAAGTGTGCAATTCAATAGGCAGTGCATGTTTACAAATGTGTTTGCATATGAGACTCACCTGCAGTGAAGTGTGCAATCCTCCAATTTGGCTCAAATAGGCTGGGCAAGCAGTTTGACAAGCTGGAAAGCCCCCAAGGCAACTGTTTGGATTTGTTTGTGATGTATGTAAGCAGCTTTGTGGTAGTGTGCTTTGGGGTAGTGTGTTGCCACCTGCAGGTCATTTTTCCTTATTGCAGGTTTATGAAAATTAATGTTTAAACTGTATATTGTGATCAAATCATGGTTTGTTTGGCTATTTTTTTGCTGAAGGGAGTTTACCTTTCAAATGGTGTATCATTTGTGTGTGTGTGTGGGTGCAGTATGAACAGAGATAAAAAGTAATCACCAAAAAACAGTGTTTAGAAATAATAGAATAGATAAATATTGGCTGTAAGCCATAATCAACAACATAAACAGAAATAAGCACTTGAAGTACATCACTCTGTTTGTAATGACTCTATATAATATGAGTTTTACTTTTTGTATTGAAGAACTAAAATAAATTAACTTTTTGATGATATTATATTTTTAGTGAGCACTTGTAAATGGGGGAAGTGAGAAAAATATAGGCATAAATTAAATTTATGGGATCAAATAACTATAAATTGGCACGTGCAAATGCATTCACCCATTTTGCTATGAAGCCACTTAAAATTTCTGTTGCAAGCAATTACCTTGACTAGTCACATGCTTAATGAAAGGAAGTCTACCGGTGTGCAATCTAACATGATCTGTCAGTATATAAACTTTACCTTTTCTGAAAGGCCGCATGTGCTGCAACACCATTAAGCAACAGACACCACTAAACAAACAACACCATGAATACCACGTAGATCTCCAAACAAGTCAGAGACAAAGCCGTACAAGTCAGTGTTGGATTAAAAAAAATAACCCAACTCTGATGATCCCCCGGAGGAATATCAAATCCATTATCATCAAGAGGAAAAAATATGGTACCGTAACAAATCTGGCAGGAGAGAGCTGCCCACTAGAGTTGAGCGATACCGTCCGATACTTCAAAGTATCGTATCGGATGGTATCGGCCGATCTTTAAAAAAAGTATCGGTATCGCCGATTCCGATACCGGAAGTCCCATTCAAGTCTATGGGACTTCCGGTATCGGAATAAGAAAAACCCTTTCCTGCCCTTGTACAGCCTCTCTGGGGTCTGTACGGGCCTTTCGGGGGGCTGTGCCGGCCTGCCAGGGGGTCTGTGCAGGCTCCGGTGGTCTGTGCCGGCCTGCCGGTGGTCTGTGCAGGCTCCGGGGGGCTGTGCCGGCCTGCCGGGGGGCTGTGCCGGCCTGCCGGGGGGCTGTGCCGGCCTGCCGGGGGGCTGTGCAGGCATCGTCCGATGGGACTACAAGTCCCATCGGGCGATGCCTGCTACCATGACAGTGATTGACACATTAGCCAATGATGGGACAGTAGTAGTCCCATCATCCGGCTAATGTGTTAAATGTAAAAAAAAAAAAAAAAAAAAAAAATTACATGCTACATACATACAACATGCATACTACATACATGCTACATTCATACTACATACTACATACATGCTACATACATACTACATATATACTACATGCATGCTACATACATACTGCATGCTACATACATACCACATACATACTACATACATACTACATACATACTACATGCTACATACATACCACATACATACTACATATATACTACATGCATGCTACATACATACTACATGCTACATACATACCACATATATACTACATACATACTACATATATACTGCATGCTACATACATACTACATATATACTACATGCATGCTACATACATACTACATGCTACATGCATGCTACATACATACTACATACATACTACATGCTACATACATACCACATATATACTACATACATACAATACATTCATACAATACATACATAGACATACAGTACATATAACATAGAGTAACATACTTACCAATACTTGTCACATTGTTCCCCGAAGCCATTGTCGTCTACGGAATAAATATTAACATAACAAACCACAAAAATACTCACCCACGATCCGAAGCAGTCCACGAGTGTGTCCCACGACGATCTTGGGTAGAGAACGGCAGCATCGGATGATGCTGCCGTTCTCTACGGGCTGCAGGAATCCAGTGACGGAAGGTAGGTATCCTTCCGCACTGTATTCCTCCGCCACTTAAAAAAAAAAAGTCCCTAGTCTCACTTTATGCCATTGCTGTGTGGGAATTTCCCACACAGCAATGGCATAAAGTGAGACTAGGGACTTTTTTTTTTTAAGTGGCGGAGGAATACAGTGCGGAAGGATACCTACCTTCCGTCATTGGATTCCTGCAGCCCGTAGAGAACGGCAGCATCATCCGATGCTGCAGTTCTCTACCCAAGATCGTCGTGGGACACACTCGTGGACTGCTTCGGATCGTGGGTGAGTATTTTTGTGGTTTGTTATGTTAATATTTATTCCGTAGACGACAATGGCTTCGGGGAACAATGTGACAAGTATTGGTAAGTATGTTACTCTATGTTATATGTACTGTATGTCTATGTATGTATTGTATGAATGTATTGTATGTATGTAGTATATATGTGGTATGTATGTAGCATGTAGTATGTATGTAGTATGTATGTAGCATGCATGTAGCATGTAGTATGTATGTAGCATGCATGTAGTATATATGTAGTATGTATGTAGCATGCATGTAGTATATATGTAGTATGTATGTAGCATGCATGTAGTATATATGTAGTATGTATGTAGCATGTAGTATGTATGTAGCATGTAGTATGTATGTAGTATGTATGTAGTATGTATGTGGTATGTATGTAGCATGTAGTATGTATGTAGCATGCATGTAGTATATATGTAGTATGTATGTAGCATGCAGTATATATGTAGTATGTATGTAGTATATATGTGGTATGTATGTAGTATGTATGTAGCATGCATGTAGTATATATGTAGTATGTATGTAGCATGCATGTAGTATATATGTAGTATGTAGTATGTATGTAGCATGCAGTATGTATGTAGTATGTATGTAGTATATATGTAGTATGTATGTAGCATGCATGTAGTATGTATGTAGCATGCATGTAGTATGTATGTAGCATGTATGTAGTATGTATGTAGCATGTAGTATGTATGTAGCATGCATGTAGTATATATGTAGTATGTATGTAGCATGCATGTAGTATATATGTAGTATGTATGTAGCATGCATGTAGTATATATGTAGTATGTATGTAGCATGTAGTATGTATGTAGCATGTAGTATGTATGTAGTATGTATGTAGTATGTATGTGGTATGTATGTAGCATGTAGTATGTATGTAGCATGCATGTAGTATATATGTAGTATGTATGTAGCATGCAGTATATATGTAGTATGTATGTAGTATATATGTGGTATGTATGTAGTATGTATGTAGCATGCATGTAGTATATATGTAGTATGTATGTAGCATGCATGTAGTATATATGTAGTATGTAGTATGTATGTAGCATGCAGTATGTATGTAGTATGTATGTAGTATATATGTAGTATGTATGTAGCATGCATGTAGTATGTATGTAGCATGCATGTAGTATGTATGTAGCATGTATGTAGTATGTATGTAGCATGTAGTATGTATGTAGCATGCATGTAGTATGTATGTAGTATTTTTTTTTTTTTTTTTTAACATTTAACACATTAGCCGGATGATGGGACTACTACTGTCCCATCATTGGCTAATGTGTCAATCACTGTCATGGTAGCAGGCATCGCCCGATGGGACTTGTAGTCCCATCGGACGATGCTTGCACAGACCCCCGGACATCAGCACAGCCCCCCGGCAGGCCGGCACAGCCCCCCGGCAGGCCGGTACAGACCCCCACAGGGTGCACAGACCACCGGCAGGCCGGCACAGCTCCCCGGCAGGCCGGTACAGACCCCGGGCAGTCCACACAGCCCCCCGGCAGGCCGGCACAGCCCCCCGGCAGGCCGGCAGAGACCCCCGGAAGGCCCGAAATGACGGCGCATCATGATGCGCACACACCGCGCATCATGATGACGTCAGGCCGTCAATCAACTGAACTTCCGATTCCGATGCCGAATTCCGATATTGAAAAAATATCGGAAGTCGGTATCGGAATTCCGATACAGCAAGTATCGGCCGATACCCGATACTTGCGGTATCGGAATGCTCAACACTACTGCCCACCAAAACTCTCTGCCCAGGCATGGAGGGTATTAATCAGACGAGGGCCAATAGCACTGACGAGGGCCAATAACCCGAAGCACCGAGTCTCACATTGACTTTCTGATTTGGCTTTTATCCTAAGTCATATTGCAAGACTCGTTAAAAGGTCAATTGTGACTTGTAGGATCGCTACTACCAACAGATGGCGCTATAGAGTTCAAGTCCTCTTTCTCTCTCTGAAGAGGCAATTTGCATATGCTATTATCAATGAAATTTATTATGAGACTTTAAGATTTAAATGGCAAATAGAAGTGTAACATGGTTTTGGTTGGTTCTGACAACATACTGCTGGAAGCTACTGTCACAGACCCTCTACTAAGAAACTAAGAAAGGGTCTGATGTGACATTATGCCTACATACCTAGGTAGCACCACAGTGTGGGTATGATACATATGTACTATATACGAGGGGTACTATTTTTGTATTTTTCAGTAGCGAGACGTGAGCCTCCAAAGCATAACATGACCCCTTGCTGATGTTAGCTTCCCTTGGGAAGACTGAACTTTAAGTGGCATGCTGAAAGCTTGACTACATTAATGGTAGTTGTCCTTAGGATGCGCAAATGTGCAGTATTCATTTAGGTAGGATTGCTACACCTACAGTTGTGGCCAAAAGTATTGACACCCCTGCAATTCTGTCAGATAATACTCAGTTTCTTCCTGAAAATGATTGCAAACACAAATTCTTTGGCATTATTATCTTCATTTAATTTGTCTTAAATGAAAAAACACAAAAAGAATTGTCCTAAAGCCAAATTGGATATAATTCCACACCAAACATAAAAAAGAGGGTGGACAAAAGTATTGGCACTGTTCAAAAAATCATGTGATGCTTCTCTAATTTGTGTAATTAACAGCACCTGTAACTTACCTGTGGCACCTAACAGGTGTTGGCAATAACTAAATCACACTTGCAGCCAGTTGACATGGATTAAAGTTGACTCAACCTCTGTCCTGTGTCCTTGTGTATACCACATTGAGCATGGAGAAAAGAAAGAAGACCAAAGAACTGTCTGAGGACTTGAGAAACCAAATTGTTAGGAAGCATGAGCAATCTCAAGACTACAAGTCCATCTCCAAAGACCTGAATGTTCCTGTGTCTACCGTGCGCAGTGTCATCAAGAAGTTTAAAGCCCATGGCACTGTGGCTAACCTCCCTAAATGTGGACAGAAAAGAAAAATTGACAAGAGATTTCAATGCAAGATTGTGCGGATGTTGGATAAAGAACCTCGACTAACATCCAAACAAGTTCAAGCTGCCCTGCAGTCCGAGGGTACAACAGTGTCAACCCATACTATCCGTCGGCATCTAAATGAAAAGGGGCTGTATGGTAGGAGACCCAGGAAGACCCCACTTCTTACCCCGAGACATAAAAAAGCCAGGCTGGAGTTTGCCAAAACTTACCTGAAAAAACCTAAAACGTTTTGGAAGAATGTTCTCTGGTCAGATGAGACAAAAGTAGAGCTTTATGGGCAAAGGCATCAACATAGAGTTTACAGGAGAAAAAAAGAGGCATTCAAAGAAAAGAACACGGTTCCTACAGTCAAACATGGCGGAGGTTCCCTGATGTTTTGTGGTTGCTTTGCTGCCTCTGGCACTGGACTGCTTGACCGTGTGCATGGCATTATGAAGTCTGAAGACTACCAATAAATTTTGCAGTATAATGTAGGGCCCAGTGTGAGAAAGCTGGGTCTCCCTCAGAGGTCATGGTTCTTCCAGCAGGACAATGACCCAAAACACACTTCAAAAAGCACTAGAAAATGGTTTGAGAGAAAGCACTGGAGACTTCTAAGGTGGCCAGCAATGAGTCCAGACCTGAATCCCAAAGAACACCTGTGGAGAGATCTAAAAATGGCAGTTTGGAGAAGGCACCCTTCAAATATCAGGGACCTGAAGCAGTTTGCCAAAGAAGAATGGTCTAAAATTCCAGCAGAGCATTGTAACAAACTCATTGATGGTTACCGGAAGCGGTTGGTCGCAGTTATTTTGGCTAAAGGTTGTGCAACCAAGTATTAGGCTGAGGGTGCCAATACTTTTGTCTGGCCCATTTTTGGAGATTTGTGTGAAATGATCAATGTTTTGCTTTTTTCTTCATTCTCTTTTGTGTTTTTCATTTAAGACAAATTAAATGAAGATAAAAATACCAAAGAATTTGTGTTTGCAATCATTTTCAGGAAGAAACTGAGTATTATCTGACAGAATTGCAGGGGTGTCAATACTTTTGGCCACAACTGTGTTGAAAGTATAATGGTCATGCTTAAGTATCTCTTTATAGAAATGTAAAAGTCTGTTTGAGTTCATGAGCAATCTCTGCTACTCACTTTAGGGCTAACCATATTACAGGCATAACATTTTCTTTCTCTCATCCCTTGTGCTCCCAATATGCAATTTGTCTCTTAAGAGAGGAAGAAGAGAGCCCGGTTAGAGGCCTCACAAACAGCCAAATTTGATCTCATGCTTTGCATTGATGAGGGGCAGCACTCTGAAACATGTGTCTGCAAACTAAGATTCTTGTTTGGCTTTTATCATAAGTCATGTGGTATCGCTCATTAAAGAGTCGATATTGACTTTTAGGATTGCTATTTTAATAGGTGACACTAGAGTTCAAAACCTATTCTTCTCTGAAGATACAATTTGAATATTTATTTTCCTAGAGGAGTACTGCATGACCTATGAGCTTCCTTATTCTGACATCTCAGGCTTGTCACTTTAGATAAGTAGAAACGTTACCCCTTTGTCCTCCCAGTTACATGTTCCTTTGGCAGTTACTGCAGTTGGTGTGTTACAATAGCGCAGAAATCGAAATATTTACAATTGCAACGTAGTATGAAAAGAAAATATTATTTTTTTACAATAACTTTGCTTTTCCTTAGGACTTTAAGATTGTGAGATAACAAATCTGTATGCAGATGATAAATAATAATCTTTTCCCTTCTGGTAAATAAATCACTAATAGCAATCTGCATATAGACTTATACTGGCTCTCCAACATCCTCCTCTATATCACCTGACAGTTTCCATATCATTGGCCTGATTGTAGGAAGGAAGCTTCTTACATAAGGTTCCAGTGCTAAATACTGCACTTACGTTGAGCACAATGTTTACATTTTTTTGTGAAAGCGACTTAATCTTTCAAGCTTTATGTCTCTTCAAGAGCTCATTCTGCCATCATACTGCTTCAGGAGCACAATCTTCAACTAATGATAATCACTGTTATGGCAGACTGGGGCATAGATTATTGTGGGAAAACCCTTTTAAAGCACAGTTGTAATCTTTAATAGATATAATTTGCTGCGACAATGAACTTTGTAATTTACTTAGGGACAGTGCCTGGTTTGCCAACTTCTTTACAGTAGTCACTTGACACCCACACTCCTATGTTGTGATGTGGCAACGATTATAGGTTACATTGTCTATAGAGATATGAGACGAGAAATGTATTCAAGACTTTATCAAAGACTTATATGTTGGAGTATGTCAATGTGCAATGTTACCAATGCGCGGACCAGGCAGCCATCTGTCTACTATGAGTCCACTAGGCGGCCATTTTCCTGGAGACCACCGCATCGTGCTAATGGATGGAGTCTACTAGGAAACTACATGGTTGAATTAAGGTGTCTATACATCATTTAATGGCTTGCCAATATGCTTATAGGGTATTTCATCCGAATCCAGCCTTCAGTCGGAATCTCAGAAAGTGTGTGAATTCAACAATGACAACATAGTTTGGTGCCACTGCTTAGGCCTCTTTCACACTTCAGTTTTTTGCAATCAGTCACAACCCGCCAGGATTTGAAAAAAACAGATCCGCAATTTTCTTTTGAGGATCCGTTTTTTTCCCCATTGACTTCCATTATTGGCGGATTGTGACGGATTGCCGTCCGTTGCATCCGTGTTTTTTGCGGATCCGCCAAATGTTCCTGTCCGTCACCATCCTCAAAGATTTCAAAACGGAGCTTGCAACGTTTTTTTCTCTGGCGGATCCTCCAGACACTATTTTAACCCGAAATTCTTTCTGGGTGCCGCACAAAAAAAAAAATTCTCTCTCTCTCTCTCTCTCTTTTTCCAGGCTGCGATTCCTTTAAAATTCTTCATTTGTCGGATCCGTCAAAAAAACGGACGGGTGGCATCCGTTGTCATCAGTACTACAACGGATCCGCCATCCGTCCTTTTGGCGGATTATGACTGATGCAAAAAACTGAAGTGTGAAAGAGGCCTTAGAAATATAGAGAATTACAGAAAGTTTAGACAAATAAAGAGATTTCTTTATTGAAGTTACTGCAACATGTTTTGTAGTCGAATTGAGACACTAGAGAGACCCCATAGCATAATAAAGGGCATTCGATTTTCTGGTAACTTCATTTCCAGGGAAAATCCATGCAAACAGGTGAATTTTTCTTGATCAGCTCATCTCTAGTTTTTGACAAAGTGTAGGTGTCTTAACATGTCTTCCAAATGCTCTGGTACAAATAAACAGAAAAAGAAGCACAATGACATATCATCTCTCTATCCCTAGAGGTCTCCCAAGCAAGTACTGTCCAAATCCAATCCTCATTTGCTTCCAAGAGCAGCCATTTTCAAGGTGGAGTAGCCAATTAATAATTTATACAGAGAAAACACATTGTCAGTTCCATTTCTTTCCACTTTGTTTTCTTTCCATATTTTAATACTCCACCAGGAAAATTACTGAGCACATGATTCTCAATTTTTTCCAATACTAAACCAGAATTGAAAAATAAAAAAATCCAAAGAGGATGCAGAGAAGATAAATAGAAAAAAATAGTAATCCTTCCTTCCACGACCTCTACCAAAAGGGTGCATATCTTCAAATTATTTAACCATATATTAAAGTGCAGAAAACTCTACTACAAAAAGGGTTTTATTTTAGCCCTAATTCTACATCAAACAAATCTAATCTATTTATATACCTCCATAAATTCACTGGGAAATTTACCCTCAAAAGACACTTTGAGTTGATATCATGATTCCTCCTATCAGTGTGCCCGAATGCAGTGAATGACAGTTCAGCTGTCTAATCTAGGACAAGGGAGTGCTGAACTGTCAGTATGATGATGGACAGCTCAGCCAACCAAATGTGGAATGTGCTGAGCTGAGTATGTTCTCCCCATGTTTGTGCGGGTTTCCTCTGGGTACTCCGGTTTCCTCCCACATTCCAAAGACATATACTGATAGGTATTTAGGTTGTGAGCCCCATTGGGGACAGTGATGATAATATGAGCAAAAAACTGGAATATGTTGGTGCCATATAAATAAAGAGATTATTATTATTATTCTAGGACTGACAATCACTATAATTTACAATCTGTGTTTATTAGATAATAGTCACTCCCACATACCTCCCTTTGGTAAGCTCATATGGCGGCTGATTAATAAAAATAAGAGATCCTAATTTTCAGGATATTTGCCCATCTGGATGTCCCAGGTGTGAGATGTTAATGCCTATTTCCTATCATGATTTTAGATTTCCATAGATAGGAAATTTGGCCTATGTAGTTATCCATCTGTCCAATATTAATTTGGGGCTGATCGGCAGGCCACCGAGTGATGTAAGTAAATGCGTTACGATTGTCACCTCATCATGATGTGGAAAATATGTCTCCCAAAATTATAGGACCTATGCCTGTCACAAAAAGAACAGGATTTTGTTGCTAGAGTGTCTGATATAATTCCTTTGAAGACCACATGAGTTACCTGAGAAGGTGATAAGTTCGTTGCTTCCCAGCCTCTTGTATAAACTTCTGGTCTGTTCTCCACGGGATAACCCACTTTAATTACCTGTTCACAGCAGGGGTCCTAGCTGAATAGGGATCGCGTGGAATGGTTCTTGAGTGATAGCTCCTGTTTCCTTCAATTCATGATAAAGCCATGCTTCAATCATTAATATGAGGGTGACACGTCCCCTCTTAAGAGATGACTTTATGGATTTTGATCCCTTTTTGCCATCTATGACAGGGTGCATTCTGCATTTTGAGAAACAAGAGACCAGGTTCTGATCTCTGTGCATTAGGGAGACTAAAAAGTTGTAAATGGTATTGGCTTTGAATAGGTGTTTCAGACAATAAGTATCAATTATCTTTTAGAGAACTGTAGGCTTTATTCTAATAATGTATGTTTATATACAGTTGTGGCCAAAAGTATTGACACCCCTGCAATTCTGTCAGATAATACTCAACTTCTTCCTGAAAATGATTGCAAACACAAATTCTTTGGTATTATTATCTTCATTTAATTTGTCTTAAATGAAAAAACACAAAAGAGAATGAAGCAAAAAGCAAAACATTGATCATTTCACACAAAACTCCAAAAATGGGCCAGACAAAAGTATTGGCACCCTCAGCCTAATACTTGGTTGCACAACCTTTAGCCAAAATAACTGCGACCAACCGCTTCCAGTAACCATCAATGAGTTTGTTACAATGCTCTGCTGGAATTTTAGACCATTCTTCTTTGGCAAACTGCTCCAGGTCCCTGATATTTGAAGGGTGCCTTCTCCAAACTGCCATTTTTAGATCTCTCCACAGGTGTTCTATGGGATTCAGGTCTGGACTCATTGCTGGCCACCTTAGAAGTCTCCAGTGCTTTCTCTCAAACCATTTTCTAGTGCTTTTTGAAGTGTGTTTTGGGTCATTGTCCTGCTGGAAGACCCATGACCTCTGAGGGAGACCCAGCTTTCTCACACTGGGCCCTACATTATGCTGCAAAATTTGTTGGTAGTCTTCAGACTTCATAATGCCATGCACACGGTCAAGCAGTCCAGTGCCAGAGGGAGCAAAGTAACCCCAAAACATCAGGGAACCTCCACCATGTTTGACTGTAGGGACCGTGTTCTTTTCTTTGAATGCCTCTTTTTTTCTCCTGTAAACTCTATGTTGATGCCTTTGCCCAAAAAGCTCTACTTTTGTGTCATCTGACCAGAGAACATTTTTCCAAAATGTTTTAGGATTTTTCAGGTAAGTTTTGGCAAACTCGAGCCTAGCTTTTTTATGTCTCGGGGTAAGAAGTGGGGTCTTCCTGGGTCTCCTACCATACAGTCCCTTTTCATTCAGATGCCGACGGATAGTACGGGTTGACACTGTTGTACCCTTGGACTGCAGAGCAGCTTGAACTTGTTTGGATGTTAGTCGAGGTTCTTTATCCAACATCCGCACAATCTTGCGTTGAAATCTCTTGTCAATTTTTATTTTCCATCCACATCTAGGGAGGTTAGCCACAGTGCCATGGGCTTTAAACTTCTTGATGACACTGCGCACGGTAGACACAGGAACATTCAGGTCTTTGGAGATGGACTTGTAGCCTTGAGATTGCTCATGCTTCCTCACAATTTGGTTTCTCAAGTCCTCAGACAGTTCTTTGGTCTTCTTTCTTTTCTCCATGCTCAATGTGGTACACACAAGGACACAGGACAGAGGTTGAGTCAACTTTAATCCATGTCAACTGGCTGCAAGTGTGATTTAGTTTTTGCCAACACCTGTTAGGTGCCACAGGTAAGTTACAGGTGCTGTTAATTACACAAATTAGAGAAGCATCACATGATTTTTCGAACAGTGCCAATACTTTTGTCCACCCTCTTTTTTATGTTTGGTGTGGAATTATATTCATTTTGGCTTTAGGACAATTCTTTTTGTGTTTTTTCATTTAAGACAAATTAAATGAAGATAATAATACCAAAGAATTTGAGTTTGCAATCATTTTCAGGAAGAAACTGAGTATTATCTGACAGAATTGCAGGGGTGTCAATACTTTTGGCCACAACTGTGTTGAAAGTATAATGGTCATGCTTAAGTATCTCTTTATAGATATGTAAAAGTCTGTTTGAGTTCATGAGCAATCTCTGCTACTCACTTTAGGGCTAACCATATTACAGGCATAACATTTTCTTTCTCTCATCCCTTGTGCTCCCAATATGCAATTTGTCTCTTAAGAGAGGAAGAAGAGAGCCCGGTTAGAGGCCTCACAAACAGCCAAATTTGATCTCATGCTTTGCATTGATGAGGGGCAGCACTCTGAAACATGTGTCTGCAAACTGAGATTCTTGTTTGGCTTTTATCATAAGTCATGTGGTATCGCTCATTAAAGAGTCGATATTGACTTTTAGGATTGCTATTTTAATAGGTGACACTAGAGTTCAAAACCTATTCTTCTCTGAAGATACAATTTGAATATTTATTTTCCTAGAGGAGTACTGCATGACCTATGAGCTTCCTTATTCTGACATCTCAGGCTTGTCACTTTAGATAAGTAGAAACGTTACCCCTTTGTCCTCCCAGTTACATGTTCCTTTGGCAGTTACTGCAGTTGGTGTGTTACAATAGCGCAGAAATCGAAATATTTACAATTGCAACGTAGTATGAAAAGAAAATATTATTTTTTTACAATAACTTTGCTTTTCCTTAGGACTTTAAGATTGTGAGATAACAAATCTGTATGCAGATGATAAATAATAATCTTTTCCCTTCTGGTAAATAAATCACTAATAGCAATCTGCATATAGACTTATACTGGCTCTCCAACATCCTCCTCTATATCACCTGACAGTTTCCATATCATTGGCCTGATTGTAGGAAGGAAGCTTCTTACATAAGGTTCCAGTGCTAAATACTGCACTTACGTTGAGCACAATGTTTACATTTTTTTGTGAAAGCGACTTAATCTTTCAAGCTTTATGTCTCTTCAAGAGCTCATTCTGCCATCATACTGCTTCAGGAGCACAATCTTCAACTAATGATAATCACTGTTATGGCAGACTGGGGCATAGATTATTGTGGGAAAACCCTTTTAAAGCACAGTTGTAATCTTTAATAGATATAATTTGCTGCGACAATGAACTTTGTAATTTACTTAGGGACAGTGCCTGGTTTGCCAACTTCTTTACAGTAGTCACTTGACACCCACACTCCTATGTTGTGATGTGGCAACGATTACACAGGTCAACGAAAAAAATTTTTTTTTCTGGTGTCCAAAATATTTTAATGAATTTGGGGTATTTTTGGGGTGCTGATTCTGAATATGTCATCAGTTTTGCCAGATTGGCTCAAGTTTTTGAGATTTTTGGTATCTTATTTATAGCACTTGTTGGTAAATGCGACGCATCATCTCATTAATTTCTTTGGATTAGTACTTGAACTGAGCAGTTCTCAATATAGTTTTGTGTTAATTAGTGTTCTAAAAGTTTGTTCATAGCTTGATTTTTGCACTAACTTTATGTTGTTGTCTGTTTTCCAGTGAAAAGCATGAACTCATCATGAAGAAGTTGTCTTAACGATCCAGACTCATTCTGTTACATTTGTGGTGAATATACACTGCCAAAACATAGAAGAAACATAACAGACTTCGTAAAAAAAGTGTATTTTGCCTATTTTGGGGTTATGCTTGGGGACCAAGACAAGTTTTGGGCACCACACATAGTGTGCAAAGCATGTATCGAATTATTACGAAAATGGAGCAAAGGACAAAGAAAAAGCTTCAAATTTGGTGTTCCAATGGTGTGGAGAGAGCCAAAAAATCATCATGATGACTGTTATTTCTGTGCAGTGCAAGTGCAAGGATTCAATAAGCATAAGAAACGAAAATGGGAGTAACATGGAATCTGCAAGAAGGCCTGTCCCTCATTGTGAAGATGTGCCTGTACCTGTGTTTACCATAAATAACAGTCATCATGATGATTTTTTGGCTCTCTCCACACCATTGGAACACCAAATTTGAAGCTTTTTCTTTGTCCTTTGCTCCATTTTCGTAATAATTCGATACATGCTTTGCACACTATGTGTGGTGCCCAAAACTTGTCTTGGTCCCCAAGCATAACCCCAAAATAGGCAAAATACACTTTTTTTACGAAGTCTGTTATGTTTCTTCTATGTTTTGGCAGTGTGTATTCACCACAAATGTAACAGAATGAGTCTGGATCGTTAAGACAACTTCTTCTTGATGAGTTCATGCTTTTCACTGGAAAACAGACAACAACATAAAGTTAGTGCAAAAATCAAGCTATGAACAAACTTTTAGAACACTAATTAACACAAAACTATATTGAGAACTGCTCAGTTCAAGTACTAATCCAAAGAAATTAATGAGATGATGCGTCGCATTTACCAACAAGTGCTATAAATAAGATACCAAAAATCTCAAAAACTTGAGCCAATCTGGCAAAACTGATGACATATTCAGAATCAGCACCCCAAAAATACCCTAAATTCGATGAAATATCTTTGGCACCAAAAATGCTGTTGACCAGTGTTATAGGTTACATTGTCTATAGAGATATGAGACGAGAAATGTATTCAAGACTTTATCAAAGACTTATATGTTGGAGTATGTCAATGTGCAATGTTACCAATGCGCGGACCAGGCAGCCATCTGTCTACTATGAGTCCACTAGGCGGCCATTTTCCTGGAGACCACCGCATCGTGCTAATGGATGGAGTCTACTAGGAAACTACATGGTTGAATTAAGGTGTCTATACATCATTTAATGGCTTGCCAATATGCTTATAGGGTATTTCATCCGAATCCAGCCTTCAGTCGGAATCTCAGAAAGTGTGTGAATTCAACAATGACAACATAGTTTGGTGCCACTGCTTAGGCCTCTTTCACACTTCAGTTTTTTGCAATCAGTCACAACCCGCCAGGATTTGAAAAAAACAGATCCGCAATTTTCTTTTGAGGATCCGTTTTTTTCCCCATTGACTTCCATTATTGGCGGATTGTGACGGATTGCCGTCCGTTGCATCCGTGTTTTTTGCGGATCCGCCAAATGTTCCTGTCCGTCACCATCCTCAAAGATTTCAAAACGGAGCTTGCAACGTTTTTTTCTCTGGCGGATCCTCCAGACACTATTTTAACCCGAAATTCTTTCTGGGTGCCGGACAAAAAAAAAAATTCTCTCTCTCTCTCTTTTTCCAGGCTGCGATTCCTTTAAAATTCTTCATTTGTCGGATCCGTCAAAAAAACGGACGGGTGGCATCCGTTGTCATCAGTACTACAACGGATCCGCCATCCGTCCTTTTGGCGGATTATGACTGATGCAAAAAACTGAAGTGTGAAAGAGGCCTTAGAAATATAGAGAATTACAGAAAGTTTAGACAAATAAAGAGATTTCTTTATTGAAGTTACTGCAACATGTTTTGTAGTCGAATTGAGACTCTAGAGAGACCCCAAAGCGATAATAAAGGGCATTCGATTTTCTGGTAACTTCATTTCCAGGGAAAATCCATGCAAACAGGTGAATTTTTCTTGATCAGCTCATCTCTAGTTTTTGACAAAGTGTAGGTGTCTTAACATGTCTTCCAAATGCTCTGGTACAAATAAACAGAAAAAGAAGCACAATGACATATCATCTCTCTATCCCTAGAGGTCTCCCAAGCAAGTACTGTCCAAATCCAATCCTCATTTGCTTCCAAGAGCAGCCATTTTCAAGGTGGAGTAGCCAATTAATAATTTATACAGAGAAAACACATTGTCAGTTCCATTTCTTTCCACTTTGTTTTCTTTCCATATTTTAATACTCCACCAGGAAAATTACTGAGCACATGATTCTCAATTTTTTCCAATACTAAACCAGAATTGAAAAATAAAAAAATCCAAAGAGGATGCAGAGAAGATAAATAGAAAAAAATAGTAATCCTTCCTTCCACGACCTCTACCAAAAGGGTGCATATCTTCAAATTATTTAACCATATATTAAAGTGCAGAAAACTCTACTACAAAAAGGGTTTTATTTTAGCCCTAATTCTACATCAAACAAATCTAATCTATTTATATACCTCCATAAATTCACTGGGAAATTTACCCTCAAAAGACAATTTGAGTTGATATCATGATTCCTCCTATCAGTGTGCTCGAATGCAGTGAATGACAGTTCAGCTGTCTAATCTAGGACAAGGGAGTGCTGAACTGTCAGTATGATGATGGACAGCTCAGCCAACCAAATGTGGAATGTGCTGAGCTGAGTATGTTCTCCCCATGTTTGTGCGGGTTTCCTCTGGGTACTCCGGTTTCCTCCCACATTCCAAAGACATATACTGATAGGTATTTAGGTTGTGAGCCCCATTGGGGACAGTGATGATAATATGAGCAAAAAACTGGAATATGTTGGTGCCATATAAATAAAGAGATTATTATTATTATTCTAGGACTGACAATCACTATAATTTACAATCTGTGTTTATTAGATAATAGTCACTCCCACATACCTCCCTTTGGTAAGCTCATATGGCGGCTGATTAATAAAAATAAGAGATCCTAATTTTCAGGATATTTGCCCATCTGGATGTCCCAGGTGTGAGATGTTAATGCCTATTTCCTATCATGATTTTAGATTTCCATAGATAGGAAATTTGGCCTATGTAGTTATCCATCTGTCCAATATTAATTTGGGGCTGATCGGCAGGCCACCGAGTGATGTAAGTAAATGCGTTACGATTGTCACCTCATCATGATGTGGAAAATATGTCTCCCAAAATTATAGGACCTATGCCTGTCACAAAAAGAACAGGATTTTGTTGCTAGAGTGTCTGATATAATTCCTTTGAAGACCACATGAGTTACCTGAGAAGGTGATAAGTTTGTTGCTTCCCAGCCTCTTGTATAAACTTCTGGTCTGTTCTCCACGGGATAACCCACTTTAATTACCTGTTCACAGCAGGGGTCCTAGCTGAATAGGGATCGCGTGGAATGGTTCTTGAGTGATAGCTCCTGTTTCCTTCAATTCATGATAAAGCCATGCTTCAATCATTAATATGAGGGTGACACGTCCCCTCTTAAGAGATGACTTTATGGATTTTGATCCCTTTTTGCCATCTATGACAGGGTGCATTCTGCATTTTGAGAAACAAGAGACCAGGTTCTGATCTCTGTGCATTAGGGAGACTAAAAAGTTGTAAATGGTATTGGCTTTGAATAGGTGTTTCAGACAATAAGTATCAATTATCTTTTAGAGAACTGTAGGCTTTATTCTAATAATGTATGTTTATATACAGTTGTGGCCAAAAGTATTGACACCCCTGCAATTCTGTCAGATAATACTCAACTTCTTCCTGAAAATGATTGCAAACACAAATTCTTTGGTATTATTATCTTCATTTAATTTGTCTTAAATGAAAAAACACAAAAGAGAATGAAGCAAAAAGCAAAACATTGATCATTTCACACAAAACTCCAAAAATGGGCCAGACAAAAGTATTGGCACCCTCAGCCTAATACTTGGTTGCACAACCTTTAGCCAAAATAACTGCGACCAACCGCTTCCAGTAACCATTAATGAGTTTGTTACAATGCTCTGCTGGAATTTTAGACCATTCTTCTTTGGCAAACTGCTCCAGGTCCCTGATATTTGAAGGGTGCCTTCTCCAAACTGCCATTTTTAGATCTCTCCACAGGTGTTCTATGGGATTCAGGTCTGGACTCATTGCTGGCCACCTTAGAAGTCTCCAGTGCTTTCTCTCAAACCATTTTCTAGTGCTTTTTGAAGTGTGTTTTGGGTCATTGTCCTGCTAGAAGACCCATGACCTCTGAGGGAGACCCAGCTTTCTCACACTGGGCCCTACATTATGCTGCAAAATTTGTTGGTAGTCTTCAGACTTCATAATGCCATGCACACGGTCAAGCAGTCCAGTGCCAGAGGGAGCAAAGTAACCCCAAAACATCAGGGAACCTCCACCATGTTTGACTGTAGGGACCGTGTTCTTTTCTTTGAATGCCTTTTTTTCTCCTGTAAACTCTATGTTGATGCCTTTGCCCAAAAAGCTCTACTTTTGTGTCATCTGACCAGAGAACATTTTTCCAAAATGTTTTAGGATTTTTCAGGTAAGTTTTGGCAAACTCGAGCCTAGCTTTTTTATGTCTCGGGGTAAGAAGTGGGGTCTTCCTGGGTCTCCTACCATACAGTCCCTTTTCATTCAGATGCCGACGGATAGTACGGGTTGACACTGTTGTACCCTTGGACTGCAGGGCAGCTTGAACTTGTTTGGATGTTAGTCGAGGTTCCTTATCCAACATCCGCACAATCTTGCGTTGAAATCTCTTGTCAATTTTTATTTTCCATCCACATCTAGGGAGGTTAGCCACAGTGCCATGGGCTTTAAACTTCTTGATGACACTGCGCACGGTAGACACAGGAACATTCAGGTCTTTGGAGATGGACTTGTAGCCTTGAGATTGCTCATGCTTCCTCACAATTTGGTTTCTCAAGTCCTCAGACAGTTCTTTGGTCTTCTTTCTTTTCTCCATGCTCAATGTGGTACACACAAGGACACAGGACAGAGGTTGAGTCAACTTTAATCCATGTCAACTGGCTGCAAGTGTGATTTAGTTTTTGCCAACACCTGTTAGGTGCCACAGGTAAGTTACAGGTGCTGTTAATTACACAAATTAGAGAAGCATCACATGATTTTTCGAACAGTGCCAATACTTTTGTCCACCCTCTTTTTTATGTTTGGTGTGGAATTATATTCATTTTGGCTTTAGGACAATTCTTTTAGTGTTTTTTCATTTAAGACAAATTAAATGAAGATAATAATACCAAAGAATTTGAGTTTGCAATCATTTTCAGGAAGAAACTGAGTATTATCTGACAGAATTGCATGGGTGTCAATACTTTTGGCCACAACTGTATTATTAGAAGAAAGCCTACCATAAATTTTTATTTTATTTTTATCTTTGCAACAATCTGATTACTTTAAATGCTTTTTCTATGCACTGGAATTGTATTACCTCATTTTTCTCACTCTACCATTGTGATTGAACTCATCTGAAACAGACTCAATATAATCTCTTCATTCAGTATACTAATACATCAAAGCAGGACTCCACATGAACAGCATGCATTATGATCAAATAATTTATTCTTCATAAATTTCTTTGATTTTCTAGTCTGCTTTGGACCATTACAGGTCATCATGTACTGGAATTTCTTTTAATAAAAAAGAACAAGACCCAAGACAAGTTAAAAGGAAGTTTAAAACTTTAGATTTCTTTCCCATAGGAACTTTGAAATCATAAACCTTTGTCACATCATTAATGATCCATACAACTTTTTAAAGAAATTTGAAAAAGGTTATGTTAGTCAAAGGTGATTTATTGTTAAACATGTTAGTTTACATGAAAGTTCATTAATTTATTTGCTTAAGAAGAAGCCATGCTTTTTTACAGCTTATGGTCAGTTATTATTTCCTGTGCCTTTAGTTGGTAAATAAAGTATCATTCAGAATTACAGTAGAGGTATTCGTATTGAGACATCGATACCTTCGCTTTACAACCGGAGCTTAGATTATTTGATGATTAATGAAACATTGTAGACTAGCCTTATGATACATGCAACATTTTTATTAGAATCTTTACCCTATGGAAATCAACTTGTGATTTTTTTTCTTTATTCTAGCTTTTTTTTGTTAACCTTTCATTCTCATCCTAAAGGATTAATAAAGCCAATGTCTTATCCCTTGCAATTCCAGTAATGATTTTATTCTTAGAAAATGTTCTCAAAGCTCAAAAATCTCTAGTAGTTTTAGTGTAATTTTACAAACAATTATCTATAAATTGCAATACTCTGTATAGAGTATAAAATATGGAAATTAATTTGACTTTCTTATTTGGAAACAAATTCCTGTAGTTTTATCATACCTTTGTGATGCTAATGCCAGCATCCCAACATGTTACCTCTACGTCCTCCAGGAAGGGACATTGACATATCCACCGCCACAGCCTCTTGGTGGCATCTCTTTGTCCTGCCGCAGTTTCCTGCTCCTTGGCCCGGCTTAGTGCGCGCACATGCTCCACATCTATTAAAGGTGTAGCTCGGCACGCAGATTCTACCCCCAGCCAATAGCTGTGAGCCATCTAGTATTAAAGGCATGCTGCGCTGTAGGGAGGTGCCCGAACAACGCCTACTTTAGTGTCAGTTTTAGTTTGTCCCTGCTAGTTATTTGTCAGGTCCATAAACCTATTCCTGATCCTGTTCCTGAACCTATTCTGTTAGAAGCTGAACCTGTTGCTGGACCCGCCTAGTCTGAAGCTGAACCAGTTCCTGAACCTATCTTGTAAGAACCTAAACCTGTTGCTGAACCTGCCTAGTCTGAACACAAACCCATTCCTGTTATCTGTGTTACCTGAACCTGAAGCCTCTCTGGAGTTACCTGAGCCTGAAACCGCTCTGTTGGTACCTGAACCTGAAACTGCTCCAGCAATACCTGAACTGAAGCCGCTCCAGTGGTACCAGAGTCTGAAGCCTCTCCGATGGGACCTGAGCCTGAAGCCACTCTGGCGGTACCTGAACCAGTACCAGTTTCCATACATTCAAGTGTTCCAGGATTTGTACTGTATGAATCTACACCAGTGTTCATCCTGTCTTCATCTCTAAGTCCATGTCTACGATCCTGACCTTTGGGGTCTGCTGCTGCAGTACCAGGGACTGCCCTTGGAGTGCTACCTCATGGCCATCTGCAAATCATGCGTAACTCCAGCATCAGGAGCTCTAGCAAAAACCAGGTGGCAACTTAGCCATGCCTCTCCAAAGGTAAGCCCGGACCGTGTCGCAGTGGGTGCACTATCCACATGCGTGATAATCTTATAGCAAAAAAACACTATTGCCACATCAATTAACTGTTCACAATTGCAGCAAACTAGACGTTTATCCACCGAGCACAATAATAGACTAGCATAAGGAAAAAGTTACATCGACATATGTGAATAGGTAAAATCGAATAAAAAATTCCTAAAACGCAGAAAGCTCACCGTTTGTGCACAGACAGTACTAAATAACAATGCAAGAATTAACTTTAAATATGGTTGTCCAATGAATGACCCATGTAAAAATCAGACAATGAAATCAAGTATACACCCGCCGCTAAAAAAAACCAAACTGTGGTACTGAAATTAAAGAAGATGGTGGTAATGTCACACAGAGATCAAGGTAATAGAGTGTAGTCCTATCCTAGGAGCACTCTGGACGGCAGCACTAATTGAGATGGCTACATAGTCCATTCCATAGACAAGTTCCATAGGGTGGTTTCAACATGACATGACTGAGAAACTCCGGATCACAAGATGGAGCAAAATTCTTCCAAAGCTTTTCGAAAACACTGATTCCTTTCTCAGGGATTTCTATGGTTCAAGACTGGAGCCTTTTTATATCTTATTGCCAGGAATTTGTAAATTTTTCAGCGGTGGACGTGTACTCGATTTCATTGTATGGTTTATCCTTTTATACAATAAACTCTGGTTTGTTAGTTCTTTCGAATGAAAATTGGTTGTGCAGAAATTACAAAGAGTTATTTGAACGAGTTGTGAAGAATTGCAAAAAAACTGTTCACTGTATCTTAAAAATAGAGCTCTGTATGTGGCATTATGGATTAATTTTGTAATGCCAGTATCCAGCAGGCTAAACCACCAGCAGGCAATGTTCATCTGACCACGAAGCCAAAAATAACTATTCACAAGATATAACTTGGACGCTTTTCTTATTCTTTATTTCTTTTTTTTCCCTGAATCATTGTAAGTATAATAATATTTTAATAATGGCTCATTTAAACAGAAAAAGAAGTCATAATTCAATCGAACTTTTTTTTCACTAAATTAACCCTTTGTGACTGGGCAAAATTTTTAAAATCTGACCAGTGTCACTTAATCTGCAAACAACTCTGGAGCACTTCAACATATCTCGAGACATTTTTTGTGACACATTGTACTTTATGATAATGGTAAATTTATTATTCAACAAGGTCCATAATAAGGGGGGGCACTTCAAAAATATATTAACATCAAACTGATTAAGATGTAAAAAATGGGAAAAGAAGGAAGAGATACACTAGTAAAGTAAGATACAGATTTTTATTGCAATATTTACTAAAAAAGCGATAGGTAAGAAAAACACACTAGATATAGATAGCAAAGGTACGGTAGGGAATACTGGCCATTTAAGAGAGGGCAAACAAGTAAAAAAATGAGAGATGCGAAAAGCAAAACGTAAGTAAGGGGAGATGATAGGGGACAAAAAGAAAACAATCAATCAAAAAGCCAATGCCGATCACACATTGTCCAACCCCATAAAGCACCCCAGTGCCCAAAATATCTAACAATGCTGGCTTAGAGGCAGATTAGGTAAAGCTGCATCAACTAGTAAATATATATATATATATATATATATATATATATACAGTGGGGCAAAAAAGTATTTAGTCAGTCAGCAATAGTGCAAGTTCCACCACTTAAAAAGATGAGAGGCGTCTGTAATTTACATCATAGGTAGACCTCAACTATGGGAGACAAACTGAGAAAAAAAAATCCAGAAAATCACATTGTCTGTTTTTTTTTCATTTTATTTGCATATTATGGTGGAAAATAAGTATTTGGTCAGAAACAAGCAATCAAGATTTCTGGCTCTCACAGACCTGTAACTTCTTCTTTAAGAGTCTCCTCTTTCCTCCACTCATTACCTGTAGTAATGGCACCTGTTTAAACTTGTTATCAGTATAAAAAGACACCTGTGCACACCCTCAAACAGTCTGACTCCAAACTCCACTATGGTGAAGACCAAAGAGCTGTCAAAGGACACCAGAAACAAAATTGTAGCCCTGCACCAGGCTGGGAAGACTGAATCTGCAATAGCCAACCAGCTTGGAGTGAAGAAATCAACTGTGGGAGCAATAATTAGAAAATGGAAGACATACAAGACCACTGATAATCTCCCTCGATCTGGTGCTCCACGCAAAATCCCACCCCGTGGGGTCAGAATGATCACAAGAACGGTGAGCAAAAATCCCAGAACCACGCGGGGGGACCTAGTGAATGAACTGCAGAGAGCTGGGACCAATGTAACAAGGCCTACCATAAGTAACACACTACGCCACCATGGACTCAGATCCTGCAGTGCCAGACGTGTCCCACTGCTTAAGCCTGTACATGTCCGGGCCCATCTGAAGTTTGCTAGAGAGCATTTGGATGATCCAGAGGAGTTTGGGGAGAATGTCCTATGGTCTGATGAAACCAAACTGGAACTGTTTGGTAGAAACACAACTTGTCGTGTTTGGAGGAAAAAGAATACTGAGTTGCATCCATCAAACACCATACCTACTGTAAAGCATGGTGGTGGAAACATCATGCTTTGGGGCTGTTTCTCTGCAAAGGGGCCAGGACGACTGATCCGGGTACATGAAAGAATGAATGGGGCCATGTATCGTGAAATTTTGGGTGCAAACCTCCTTCCATCAGCAAGGGCATTGAATATGAAACGTGGCTGGGTCTTTCAACATGACAATGATCCAAAGCACACCGCCAGGGCAATGAAGGAGTGGCTTCATAAGAAGCATTTCAAGGTCCTGGAGTGGCCTAGCCAGTCTCCAGATCTCAACCCTATAGAAAACCTTTGGAGGGAGTTGAAAGTCCGTGTTGCCAAGCGAAAAGCCAAAAACATCACTGCTCTAGAGGAGATCTGCATGGAGGAATGGGCCAACATACCAACAACAGTGTGTGGCAACCTTGTGAAGACTTACAGAAAACGTTTGACCTCTGTCATTGCCAACAAAGGATATATCACAAAGTATTGAGATGAAATTTTGTTTCTGACCAAATACTTATTTTCCACCATAATATGCAAATAAAATGAAAAAAAAACAGACAATGTGATTTTCTGGATTTTTTTTTCTCAGTTTGTCTCCCATAGTTGAGGTCTACCTATGATGTAAATTACAGACGCCTCTCATCTTTTTAAGTAGTGGAACTTGCACTATTGCTGACTGACTAAATACTTTTTTGCCCCACTGTATATATATATATATATATATATATACGGTATATATATCTAGAATACGAATGGTAAAATTATGTCAATATATTCTGCATTTATTTATAAAAATATCAAAAATGTTACAAAAATGTCAAAAAATTTTCAAACTTTGAGTGATTATCCCTTTAATCCAGATAGTCAGACCACACAGAAAACATTAATGAATAACATTTCCCTCATGTCTGCTTTACGTCAGCATCATTTGTGAAATGTTGTTTTATTTTGTTCTCAATTTAGAATGTTTAAAAATGTACAAGTAATTTTTAATTTCTTCAAGGAAATTTACAAGACATAACAGTAATGAAGAAATGTATATTTACCATCACAAATAGATAACTCCTGAACAGGCAGCTGTAGCCGGCAGACACTAAGGCTATTATTTGGCCATGAATTGCCATGGCAAACATTAAGACCATACAATAAAGATTTCAGGGTGCCCATGGGGATGAAGATGGAGCCCCCACACTCTACTAGCCATCTAGATGCTGTAGTCAGTATTGAAATTAGTATTTAAACAACTATAGCTGCGGTACCAACACTGTTCATGGCTAATGCAGCAGGTTGTCAGCTATATTGTACAGGATTGTCACCCATCAGGGGATGCTAGTCTCTTATATCGCAGGTCAGTAAAAAGACTTATTGGTGGTCACTAAGGGGTTAAAATGCAATTATTGAGGTTCTCAGACTTATCACTGATGAAACAGTGATCTCAAGGGATGAACAATGCTATTTCTCAGTACAATAAATGTATAAGTCATGCAGAAAAACACATGATTTTAAGTGGTTGCTCCTAGTAACATCTACAACCATGTATATACATAAGTTATACTGTTTGTAATAGTACCCACAAACGCATTTGCATCAGATGTGCATCTGTGGGTACTATTACCAACAGTATATCTCTATTTGTACACTGCTCAAAAAAATAAAGGGAACACTAAAATACCACACACTAGATATCTCTGAATGAAATATTCCATTTGCAAATTTTTATTCATTGCATAGTGGAATGTGTTCAGAACAATAAAACATAACAATTATCAATGTAAATCAAAATGAATATGCCATGGAGGTCTGGATTTGGAATGATACTCAAAATCAAAGTGAAAAATCAAATTACAGGCTGAATCAACTTCAGTGGAAATGCCTCATGACAAGGAAAGGATGCTCAGTATTGTGTTATGATTGAGTCACCGAGGAGGAAAAAACAAAAATGCAAGCTCAGCCCAGAAAATCAGAGAGGTTGGAAACTAGCAGATTGCAGACCCCTAATCCTATCACACAACTAGCAGTAGCTGTGGAGTGTTCCTACGGTGATCCTAGACACCTCGTCACAGCCGGAGATCTAAATAAGCCTAAAGAGAGAAAAGGGAAAAACTGACTGCCCCAGAGCAGACCCCAAAGCAATAGGCAGCCCCCAACATATAATGACGGTGAAGCAAGATGAAAACACTAACACAGATAGAAAGATAGGATGAGCAAACGATGGGGCCCAAGCTAACTAAAAAGGACAGGACAGAAAAGCTGCTGTCTGCAATCCGAGAAAACCCTGCTAAAAATATTACCAACACAACTGATAAGCAAAAAGGACCCTGAAGTCACTAGACTTCAAACCCTATATCAGCACTCAGAATATTCTGAAAGCAGAGCAAAAGAGAACACTGATCAAGGAAAAAGAATCCAGCACACCCTAAACCCGGGGATGACTGAACTCCAAAACAAGGTAAACAAAACCAAAACTAATAAGTTCAATAGCAGAGCAAAAACTTATCTTTGGGAAGCAGGAATCAGACTGGTCTCAAAGAATCCAGCAGAGAAATCACCAGCCACTCAGAAGGGCGTCGGCTGCCTTATATCCAGTCGGAAGTTCCTGTTACCCAGTCACAATCCACATGATCAGGTGTTTGGTTTCTTTCATCCAAATCAGCCTCACTACCTTCCTTCACCAGAAGAGGGAGATCCTCAGACACAAAAGGTGAATGAACAGATGAGCTCACAACAGTACCTCCCCCTTGAGGAGGGGTCACCGAACCCTCATCCAAGCCACCAGGCCGATCAGGATGAGCCCGATGAAAATCACGCACCAATCTTTCGGCATGAATATCAGAGGCAGAGACCCAGGAATTATCCTCCTGACCATAACCCTTCCACTTAACCAAATACTGGAGTCTCCGTCTAGCCAGACGGGAATCCAGTATCTTCTCTACCACATATTCCATGTTACCTTCAACCAAAACAGGGTCAGGAGATGCCGCCATAGGAACCACTGGTTCAACAAACCTCTTCAACAAGGACTTATGAAACACATTATGAATCTTAAATGTGACAGGAAGAGCCAACCGAAAAGAGACCGGATTAATAATCTCCAAAATCTTGTAAGGTCCAATAAATCTAGGTTTAAACTTTGGAGAAGCCACCTTCATAGAGATATTCTTTGATGACAACCAGACCATATCACCCACCTTAAACCGGGGACCAATGGTCCTATGCCGGTTAGAAAACTGCTGGGCCTTTTCCTGGGAAAGAGACAACTTATCCACCACTTGGTCCCAAATCTGCTGCAGTCTTTCCACCACAGTGTCAACCCCTGGACAGGCAGAAGACTCCACCTGCCCTGAAGAAAATCGAGGATGAAACCCAAAGTTACAGAAAAAGGGTGGCATCAAAGTGGCAGAACTAGCTCTATTATTTAAAGCAAATTCGGCCAAGGGTAAAAATGAGACCCAATCATCCTGATCAGCAGATATAAAACATCTCAAATAAGCCTCCAAAGTCTGGTTTGTTCTCTCCGTCTGCCCATTGGTCTGAGGGTGAAATGCAGAGGAGAAGGACAACTGAATTCCCAACTTGGAACAAAAGGTCCTCCAGAATCTAGAGACAAACTGAACTCCTCTGTCCGATACAATGTTCTCAGGAATCCCGTGCAAGCGAACCACCTGTTGCAAAAACAAGGGCACCAACTCTGAGGAAGATGGCAACTTAGGGAATGGTACGAGATGGACCATCTTAGAGAATCTATCACAAATCACCCAGATAACAGTCATCCTCTGAGAGACAGGCAGATCAGAAATAAAATCCATTGAAATGTGGGTCCATGGCCTTCTGGGCACCGGCAAGGGCATCAACAACCCACTAGAACGAGAACAAGGCTTAGATCGGGAGCAAGTCCCACAGGATTGCACAAAATTTCTGACATCACGAGACAAGGCAGGCCACCAAAAAGACCGACTCCCCAAATCTCTAGTACCATAAATACCTGGATGACCAGCCAACACGGAGCAATGAACCTCAGACATCACTTTCCTCCTCCACTGGTCAGGAACATACAACCTACCACTGGGACAATGCTCAGGCTTATCCTCCTGAAACTTCTCCAGAGCACGTCTCAAATCGGGCGAGATGGCAGAAAGAACCACCCCCTCACCTAAGATGGTAGCAGGCTTTGTCACAATAGGAGAATCAGCCAAAAAAACTCCTAGAGAGGGCATCAGCCTTAACGTTCTTAGTACCTGGAAGAAAGGAGACCACAAAATCAAAACGCATGAAAAACAAGGCCCACCTGGCCTGTCTCGGATTCAAGCGTTTAGCCGACTCAAGGTAGATCAAATTCTTGTGGTCAGTGAAGACCACAACTTGATGTCTAGCTCCCTCCAACCAATGTCTCCACTCCTCAAATGCCCACTTCATGGCCAACAGTTCTCGATTCCCCACATCATAGTTGCGTTCCGAAGGAGAGAACTTTCTGGAAAAGAAGGCACAGGGGTTCATTTTAGATGTTACAGGATCCTTTTGGGACAAAACAGCTCCTGCACCAGTCTCTGAAGCATCCACCTCCACCTGAAATGGAAGTGAGACATCAGGTTGTCGCAAAATCGGAGAAGTAAACCTCCGCTTCAGCTGCTGAAAAGAAGAAACAGCCTCTGGAGACCAATTCAGCAAATCAGCGCCCTTCTTAGTCAAATCAGTCAATGGTTTGGCAATAACAGAAAAATTGGCTATAAATTTACGATAAAAATTAGCAAACACCAAAAACTTCTGGAGAGCCTTCAAAGAAGTGGGCTGAACCCAATCATAAATGGCCTGTACCTTGGCCGGGTCCATTTCAATAGTTGATGGAGACAAAATAAATCCCAAAAATGAAATCCTCTGTACAC
The DNA here is from genome assembly GCF_039654945.1 of Dendrobates tinctorius. Lineage (NCBI taxonomy): Eukaryota > Metazoa > Chordata > Amphibia > Anura > Dendrobatidae > Dendrobates > Dendrobates tinctorius. The sequence goes on from NW_027361910.1 coordinate 2,542,315, forward strand.
CAAAAAGACATTTCGATCCCTTAACATACAGGGAGTTTTCCCTCAAAATCCGGAACACAGTCCGAACATGTTCCACATGAGAGTCCCAATCCCTGGAAAAGATCAAAATATCATCCAAATAGATGATCAGAAACTTATTCACAAAGTCCCGGAAAATATCATTCATGAAGCACTGGAAGACAGAAGGGGCGTTAGTGAGCCCAAAAGGCATCACCAGGTACTCAAAATGTCCCTCCGGAGTATTAAACGCTGTCTTCCATTCATCCCCATGCTTAATGCGAATAAGATTATACGCCCCCCTGAGGTCAAGCTTGGTAAACCAGCAAGCACCTTCCACTCTAGAAAATGGGTCAGAAATCAGGGGTAATGGATACTGATATTTAACAGTAATTTTGTTAAGGGAACGATAGTCAATACAGGGCCTTAATGAACCATCCTTCTTGGCCACAAAAAAAACCCAGCACCCAAGGGTGAAGAGGATGGTCTAATATGACCCTTCTCCAACGACTCCTTAATATAGGAACGCATAGCCTCATGTTCGGGTACAGATAAATTAAAAAGTCAACACTTGGGAAATTTACACCCCGGACTCAGCTCAATTGCACAGTCATAACTCCTATGAGGAGGCAAAGACGCAGACTTAGGCCGGTTTCACATTAGCGCTTTTTAAGCGCACGCACGGCCGGGGGTAGCTCCGCCCCCGAGCCGGCTCTCTGCCCGGCGTGCCCGCCCCTTGCTTGTAGCGCCGCCTACTAGCGGACAGCGGCGCCTGCGATCGGCGCACCCTATCTTTAGCATAGGGTGCGCAGATCGTGCGCAGGCCGTGCGCTAGTTGCGCTTTGACCTGCGCTGCGCACTTTTGACGGTGCGCCGTGCGCGCCAAAATCCGAAAAGTTCGATTTTGGCGCGCACGGCGCACCGTCAAAAGTGCGCAGCGCAGGTCAAAGCGCAACTAGCGCACGGCCTGCGCACGATCTGCGCACCCTATGCTAAAGATAGGGTGCGCCGATCGCAGGCGCCGCTGTCCGCTAGTAGGCGGCGCTACAAGCAAGGGGCGGGCACGCCGGGCAGAGAGCCGGCTCGGGGGCGGAGCTACCCCCGGCCGTGCGTGCGCTTAAAAAGAGCTAATGTGAAACCGGCCTTACTCTCACTAAACACATCATAAAAATGAGCCAAATAGTCAGGAACCTCATGCGACTGGGGAGAGGTGGAGAAAACAGGAGTGTCACTAAGAGCACACCGACAACCACAACTCACCACAGACACAGATTTCCAATCCAAAACTGGATTATGGATTTGCAACCAGGGGAACCCCAGAATGATGGTATCATGCAAATTATGCAACACCAAAAATCTGCAATTTTCTTGATGGTCTGGGGCGACCCGCATTACCACCTGGGTCCAAATCTGAGGTTTATTCTTCGCCAATGGAGTAGCATCAATACCCCTCAAAGGAATAGGTGTCCGCAGGGGTGTCATAGGGAAACCCCAACGTTTAGCAAAATCCAAATCCATTAGGTTCAAGGCCGCTCCTGAATCCACAAAGGCTTTAGCGGAAAATGTGGACAGGGAGCAGATCAGAGTAATTGCCAGAAGAAACTTAGCTTGTACACCACCTACAGCAAATGTGTGTGCAAAATGTTTCTCTCGTTTAGGGCAGACAGAAATGACATGAGAGGCATCTCCACAGAAAAAACACTGCTTATTACGTCTTCTAAACTTCTGACGTTGCGCCCTAAACAAAACTCTATCACATTGCATAGGATCAGACATTTGTTCAACAGGTGGCAGCATTTCCCGTGTAATTTTACGTTCACGTAAACGCCGATCAACCTGAATAGCTAATGACATAGAATCGTCAAGACCAGAGGGAACAGGAAATCCCACCATAGTATCTTTTACGGTTTCTGACAAACCCTTCCGAAAGAGAGCTGCCAAGGCACCATCATTCCAAGTGGTAAGGACCGCCCACTTTCGGAATTTTTGACAGTACAGTTCTGCAGAATCTTGACCCTGGCTCAATGCCAACAGGGTCTTTTCAGCTTGATCAATCACATTAGGTTCATCATACAACAACCTGAAAAAATGCGTCCACATTTGTTAGAATCGGATCATCTGGTACTAAAGAAAACGCCCAATCCTGGGGATTGCCATGCAGCAAGGAGATGACAATTTTAACCTGCTGCGCAGAGTTCCCCAATGAGTTAGGCTTCAAGGCAAGAAATAATTTACAATTATTCTTAAAATTCAAAAATTTAGACCGATCCTCAAAAAACACATCAGGAGTGGGGATTTTTGGTTCAGCAGTGTGTGAATGAGCAAGATAGGCAGAAATTCCTCCCACTTCAGCAGTAAGCTGCTCCACACGATCAGACAATTGCTTAAACTCCATCAGAAAAAAAATATTCCTCCTACGGCCTCAGAGAAAAAGAGGAAAAAATATACACACAAAAAAAAAATTCTGACACTTTTTTTTTTACAATTCTTTCCTGTTATTGAGTACCCTAGAATCTGCAGTATGGCTGGTGATTCTGTTATGATTGAGTCACCGAGGAGGAAAAAACAAAAATGCAAGCTCAGCCCAGAAAATCAGAGAGGTTGGAAACTAGCGGATTGCAGACCCCTAATCCTATCACACAACTAGCAGTAGCCGTGGAGTGTTCCTACGGTGATCCTAGACACCTCGTCACAGCCGGAGATCTAAATAAGCCTAAAGAGAGAAAAGGGAAAAACTGACTGCCCCAGAGCAGACCACAAAGCAATAGGCAGCCCCCAACATATAATGACGGTGAAGCAAGATGAAAACACTAACACAGATAGAAAGATAGGATGAGCAAACGATGGGACCCAAGCTAACTAAAAAGGACAGGACAGAAAAGCTGCTGTCTGCAATCCGAAAAAAACCTACTAAAAATATTACCAACACAACTGATAAGCAAAAAGGACCCTGAAGTCACTAGACTTCAAACCCTATATCAGCACTCAGAATATTCTGAAAGCAGAGCAAAAGAGAACACTGATCAAGGAATAAGAATCCAGCACACCCCCGGCCGGGGATGGCTGGACTCCAAAACAAGGTAAACAAAACCAAAACTAATAAGTTCAATAGCAGAGCAAAAACTTATCTTTGGGAAGCAGGAATCAGACTGGTCTCAAAGAATCCAGCAGAGAAATCACCAGCCACTCAGAAGGGCGTCGGCTGCCTTATATCCTGTCGGAAGTTCCTGTTACCCAGTCACAATCCACCTGATCAGGTGTTTGGTTTCTTTCATCCAAATCAGCCTCACTACCTTCCTTCACCAGAAGAGGGAGATCCTCAGACACAAAAGGTGAATGAACAGATGAGCTCACAACAGTATTGTGTGTGGCTGCCACAAGCATGTATGACCTCCCTACTGTACAACGCCTGGGCATGCTCCTGATGAGGTGGTGGATGGTCTGCTGAGGGATCTCCTTCCAGATCTGGACTAAAACATCCTCCAACTCCTGGACAGTCTGTGGTGCAACATGATGTTGGTCGATAGAGTGAGACATGATGTCCCAGATGTGCTCAATAGGATTCAGGTCTGGGGAATGGGCGGGCCAGTCCATAGCTTCAATGCCTTCATCTTGCAGGAACTGCTGACACACTCCAGCCACATGAGGTCTGGCATTTTCCTGCATTAGGAGGAACCCAGGGCCAACCGCACCAGCATATGGTCTCACAAGGGGTCTGAGGATCTCATCTCGGTACCTAATGGCAGTCAGGCTTCCTCTGGCGAGCACATGGAGGGCTGTGCGGCACCCCAAAGAAATGCCACACCACACCATTACTGACCCACTGCCAAACCGGTCATGCTGAAGGATGTTGCAGGCAGCAGATCGCTCTCAACAGTATCTCCAGACTCTGTCACGTCTGTCACATGTGCTCAGTGTGAACCTACTTTCATCTGTGAAGAGCACAGATTTCCAGTTGTGAATTTGCCAATCCTGGTGTTCTGTAGCAAATGCCAAGCATCCTGCAGGGTGTTGGGCTGTGAGTACAACCCCCATCTGTGGACATCGGGCACTCAAACCATCCTCATCGAATCAGTTTCTAATTGTTTGTGCAGACACATGAACATTTGTGGCCTGCTGGAGGTCATTTTGCAGGGCTCTGGCAGTGCTCCTCCTGTTCCTCCTTGCACAAAGGCTAAGGTAACCGTCATGCTGCTGGGTTGTTGCCCTCCTACGGCCCCCTCCACATCTTCTGGTGTACTGGCCTGTCTCTTGGTAGCGCCTCCAGCCTCTGGACACTACGCTGACAGACACAGCAAACCTTTTTCCCACAGCTCACATTGATGTGCCATGCTGGATGAGCTGCACTACCTGAGCCACTTGTGTGTGTTGTATAGTCTGTCTTATGCTACCACGAGTGTGAAAGCACAACCAACATTCAAAAGTGACCAAAACATCAGCCAGAAAGCATTGACACTGAGATGTGGTCTGTGGTCCCCATCTGCAGAACCACTCCTTTATTGAGGGTGTCATGAAAATTGCCAATAATTTCCATCTGTCGTCTATTCCATTTGCACAACAGCATGTGAAATTGATTATCAAGCAGTGCTTCCTAAGTGGACAGCTTGATTTCACAGAAGTTTGATTGAGGCTGTGTACCCAAGTAAGCATTTTTTCACGTCTTTTAAGCATTTTTACCGGCAAAAGCGCTTAAAAAACGCTTACAAGAAGAATCCCATTCTTTTTAATGAATTGCTCACTTTTTGTGCACATTGATGCGCTTTTTTCCGCAAAAAAACGCTTTGCGGTAAAAAACGCAGCATGCTCATTAATTTCATGTAAAAATCCACATTTCCAACTATATTCTATGAGCAGGAGGCTGCTCCTGTAAAGAACGCATAAAAAATAGGGCAAAAAATGTGAAAAAAAACCCGCGTTTTTCCTGGGAAGGAGTCCGTTTTTTTCTGCATACGTGGGTACATAGCCTTACTTGGAGTTATAGTCTGTTGTTTAAGTGTTCCCTTTATTTTTTTGAGCAGTGTATATACACAGGCCTGCACCTGTTGCGTGGTTGTAGATGTTACCAGGAGCAACCACTCAATAAGTGCAGCATGGTGGCTCAGTGGTAAGCACTGCAGCGCTGGAGTCCTGGGTTCAAATCCCATCAAGGACCACATATTCAAAAAGATTGTATGTTCTCCCCATGTTTGTGTGGGTTTCCTCTCTGTACTCCGATTTCTTCCCACATTTCAAAGACATACTGATAGTGAATTTAGATTGCGAGCCCCATTGGGGACAGTGATGATAATGTGTGCAAACTTTAAAGCGCTGCGGAATATCTTAGTGCTATATAAAGATTAATATCATGTATTTTTCTGCATGACTAATACATTTATTGCTTCAGCAGTGGTAAGTCTGAGAACCTCAATAATTGTGCTTCAATTTTTTGAAATAAAAGTTTTTTCAGTTTTATTAAATGACGACTCTTTTTTCTTGTTTTTGTGGTGCCTAAGAAATCTGCACATACTCAATGAACTACAAAAATATTTGCTCATTGGGGGAAATTCTTTTAAAACTTGCATAAAAATTACTGATTACTGTTCTCAGCATCATATTGCTTCATGTAAACATACACACGTGGTCAAAATTGTTGGTACCCCTCGTTTAATGACAAAAAAAACTCAGAATGGTGAAAGAAATAACATGAATCTGGTAAAAGCAATACTAAATCAAAAATCTATGAAAATGTACAAATGAAAGTCAGACATTACTTGTTGTGTCCCACAAATGGGAACAACCTGTAATGTTTATTTCTCTGTGTTTAGTTCTTCCTCCAATCAGCAAAATTCCCTATTGTTGCTAGGTAGAATTAGACTGTGTGAAAATTGTCCCTATATCCCTCTTGTAGTTGAGCTCTGTATTAGGTTGCTCCTCCCTTCTTCTTCAGTTTAGCCTACAGCAGCCTTTGCTCAAGACTCATGTGTACTCCCCTGTACAGATTACCCCTTTTTACCTACTGTTCATTGTAAACTAATACAAGATTCATTGTAAACTAATACTGATCTTTCTACAGTTGCATTGCCAGTGGAGTTAAAACTACTGAGGATGCCTGGTGGTGTGAGTACAAGTTACACAATTATCTAAGAAGCTGATAGAACAATTGGGATTCGCAGCCAGCAGGAAGAGTCAGAATATTGCTTTTCAACCATGCTTCCACAGAATTTTTTAAAACATAAAACTCATGAAATAGGCCTGGACAGAAATTATGGAACCCTTAACTTAATATTTTGTTGCACAACCTTTTGAGGCAATCACTGCATTAAAACGATTCCTGTCAATGAGACTTCTGCACCTCTCAACTGGTATTTTGCCCCACTCCTCAAGAGCAAACTGCTCCAGTTGTCTCTTGTTTGAAGGTTGCCTTTTCCAGATGGCATGTTTCAGCTCCTTCCAAAAATGCTCAATAGGATTTAGGTCAGGGCTCATAGAAGGCCTCTTGAGAATAGTCCAATGTTTTCCTCTTAGCCTTTCTTGGGTGTTTTTAGCTGTGTGTTTTGGGTCATTATCCTATTGCAAGACCAATGTCCTGTGACAGACCAAGCTTTCTAACACTGGGCATCACATTTCTCTCTAGAATCCCTTAATAGTCTTGAGATTTCCTAGTACCCTGCACAGATTCTAGACACCCTGTGCCAGATGCAGCAAAGCAGCCCCAGAACATAACAGAGCCTCCTCCATGTTTCACAGTAGGGACAGTGTTGATTTCTTGATATGCTTCATTTTTCCATCTGTGAACATAGAGCTGATGTGCCTTGCCAAAAAGTCCTATTTTTCTCTCATCTGTCCATAGGACATTCTCTTGTCAACATGTAGTTTGGCAATTTCCAGTCTGGCACTTTTATGATTTTTTCAACAATGGTGCCCTCCTTGGTCATCTGCCATGAAGTGCACTTTGGCTCATACAACGACGGATGGTGCGATCTGACACTGATGTTCCTTGAGCTTGAAGTTCACCTTTAATCTGTTTCAAAGTTTTTCTGGGCTCTTTTGTTACCATTCATATTATCCGTCTCTGTGACTTGTCATCAATTTTCCTCCTGTGGCCATGTCCAGGGAGGTTGGCTAAAGTTCCATGGAGCTTAAATTTCTGAATAATATGAGCATCTGTAGTCACAGGAACATGAAGCTGCTTGGAGGTGGTCTTATAACTTTAACTTTTAACATGTTTGTCTATAATTTTCTTTCTAATCTCCTGAGACAACTCTTTCCTTTGCTTCCTCTGGTCCATGTTGAGTGTGACACACACCATGTCACCAAACAGCATAGTGAGTGTTTGTAGCCCTCTATAAAGGCCCATTTACTGATTCCAAGATTGTAGACACCTTTGATACTAATTAGTGCTAATTAGTGGACATACCTTGATTTAACATGTCCCTTTTGTCACATTATTTTCTGTCCAGACCTATTTCAGGAGTTTTATTTTTTAAAAATTCTGTGGAAGCATGGTTGAAAAGCAAAGTCTGTTAGGCGTCAGGTCTCTTCCTCTGCACAGGAGTAATCCCGAGCCTTGCCTTCTGTGGTCTCCCATTCAGTCCCGACCCCAGAGTGGCCTGCTCAACAGAGACGTCGATCCTTGCGTCTTGCTCAAGCTAGTGCTGTCGGTTTGGTTGTTGCTGGCATCTCTGGTTCAGATATAGCAACCTGCACTAGCCAGCTGCGAGCAGCTCCCTCTTTCGGCCTACTGAGCATGCCCATGGAATGACCTCTCATTGGAGGTTAGAGGTCACATGCTCAAGTCCTGTTGCTGCTCCAGTTGGACCACAGGGAAGGTCCCGGAAGCCTGGCCGCTTATATTCGTGTATGTGTGGATGTATGTTTGTATCTGGTGAATAACTCATTAAGATCCCCTCCCTAGCGTTATTGCATGTGTTGGGTGTTTGAGCTACTAGCGCCAGATTGTGTTATCCAGCACAAGGCACAACATTACAGCACCTACAGCAGCGCCCGTCAGAGCGGCGCCGTGCGCCAATTGTGTGCTTTCCAGGCCCTAATCTTAGGGTGGTTAGTGGAATCCACCAGTGCGGCGCTGTATGCATTCCGTGCAGTTATTCTTTAGTTAAGTCTTTACCTGGCACCGCAGTTGCGGCGCTGAACGCTAGTGAGTCTAGAGGAACTCTGGCCCTGTGCTTGGGGCAGGGTCCTGTGACCAAAACCCTAGCGTTCACCCTGTGGTATTGCGGCCCTATGAAGCAACAGGGTTCTCCTCCTTTATACCTAGTGAGGATAACCCACGTGTATTTGTTACCAAAATATAGTATCTGCCATTACCGAGCAGAATGTGACATCTCTGCATGGTGAACTCCGGGCTGTAAACGCACCTTATACCATCTTTTATTATCTGGTGCGCTCCGCCAGCCCTAACATTATATTAGCGCCAGGGTCTGGCTAGTAATGGCAGATGAGCAGCGACTTCATAGGTAGCAGCTGGAGGGCTGGTTGGTGGCTCTCTAGCGTTCAGCCTCTGCTGTGGATGTCACAGCGGTGGCTGTTCAGGCAGCCACGGAGGCTGCCTCCCGTGTGTCCACTGCTATCTCTGTCCCGACTTTGTCCCGCCTTCCACTGCCCGAGAAGTTCTCGGGCGATAGTGCCTCTTGTAGGGGTTTCATGAGCCAGTGTACTATACAACTAGAGCTGCTGGCTGCACGATTCCCTTCCCAGCGGGCTAAGGTGGGGCAGGGCTTTGGAGTGGGCTACACCGCTGTTGGAGTGTGGTGATCATGTGGTGCAGAGTGCCTCGTAGTTCTTGGTCACTCTGAAGCAGGTCTTCCTGGGACCGCGAGTCACCCTTGATACCGTGCTCCAGCTGCTGGCATGGTCACAAGGCTCGTCTTTGGTCAGCTATTTTGCCATCCAGTTCCGGACTCTGGCCTCAGAACTGGAGTGGCCAGACAAGGTCCTTGTTCCGGTGTTCTGGAGAAGTCTGGCTGACCATGTGAAAGACTCCTTGGCCACCAGGGAGGTTCCCGCCACTCTGGAGGAGCTTATCACCATCTCTACCCGCATAGATCTTCGCTTCTCTGAGCGAAGGTTGGAGCGGTCCCAGTCTGGACAGAGGTTTATGTTGGTACCTAGTTTCGCTAAACCTCTGGAACCTCCTGATCGGGCATCCGAACCTCAAGAGGCCATGGAGTGCTGTTGCGTGGGATCTAGGTCCCGGGCCGCTCGAGCACCCATGGCCTGTCATGTTTACTGGCAGTCTGGTCACCGTGCCAACAGGTGCCCACAGTGGTCGGGGAGACGCTCATGTTTTCTTCCAAGCTGCCCTTTAAGGGGATGCTTGAGTTTGCATCATCCACTCTTGCGTTGGAGGTTTGCGTGGACTCTGGAGCGGAGGGCAATTTTATATCGTCTGCCTTCGCTCAACGGCATGCTATATCCCTGGTTATGCTATCTAAGCCAGTCACCATCAGAGTGGTGCACGGCGTGACTCTACCCTCACAGATCATCCACCAGTCTTCCGCGTTGATAATCTTGGTGTCTCCTTCCCATCAGGAGATGATATCCCTCCTCGTCATGCCCGAGGTTATCGATCAGGTCCTTTTAGGGGTCCCCTGGTTACGTTATCATTCTCCCCATATAGAGTGGTCCTCGGGGAGAATTCTCAGTTTGAGTATATCCTGTGAGGGTAGATGTCAGCGGGAGTGCGTTCAGGTTGCTTCCACTGAGGTTCCAGCAGATCTTTCCTCTCTTCCAAAACAGTATGCAGACGTGTTCTCCAATAAGGCGGCGGAGACCCTTCTGCCGCACTGCCCCTATGATTGTTCTATTGACATCTTGCCTGGTGTTGAGCCTCCCTGGGGTCGATTCCATCCCCTATCTCTCCCGGAGGCAGAGGTGATGTCTATATACATCAGGGAGAATCTGGCAAGAGGTTTCATTAGGAAGTCGATGTCACCAGTGAGGGCAGGATTCTTCTTTGTCAAAAAGAAGAATCGAGAGCTACGTCCCTGCATCGATTACAGGGGTCTTAACGCTATCACCGTTAAGAATAAGTACTCTCTGCCCCTGATTTCAGAACTGTTTGATAGGCTATGGGGAGCGTGGGTATTCACTAAACTTGATCTGCGGGGGCTTATAACCTGATTCGTATCCGTGAGGGGGATGAATGGGAGACGGCATTTAACACCAGGGATGGCCATTATGAGTACTTGGTAATGCCCTTTGGGCTTTGTAATGCTCCTGCCGTCTTCCAAGACTTTGTAAACAATATCTTTCGGGATATGCTCTCCACCTTGTTGGTTGTTTAGCTAGATGATATTCTCATCTACTCTCCAGATATGGACTCCCACCGGAGAGAGGTTTGCAAAGTCTTCGACCGCTTACTGGCAAACTCCCTCTATGTCAAGTTGGAGAAGTGCCTGTTCTAGCAGGAGTCCTTGCCTTTCCTTGGCTATATCATCTCTGCCCAGGGTTTGGCCATGGATCCTGTCAAGCTGCAGGTGGTAATAGACTGGCAGGAACCCCATTCTCTCAAAGCGGTGCAGCGCTTTTTGGGGTTCGTTAATTACTACTGCCAGTTCATTCCCCACTTCTCCACCTTGGTAGCTCCCTTGGTCACCCTCACCAAGAAAGGAGCAAATCCTAAGATGTGGTCACGTCTCCAAGGCCTTCTCCTTTATCAAGTTCCATTTTGCTAGTGCTCCCATTCTACATCAAGAAAGAAAGCAGCCTTTCTTCTTCTTTTCAAAGACCTTTTCACCGTCGGAGAGGAACTATTCCATCGGGGACAGGCAGTTGCTAGCTGTGAAGTTGGCCTTCTTGGAGTGGAAACATCTCCTGGAGGGGGCCCAGCTCCCCATCCAAGTGTTTACCAATCACAAAAACTTAGTCTATTTACAGACAGCCCAGCGGCTGAATTCTTGCCAGGCCAGATGGTCCTTGTTCTTCTCCCGGTTCCACTCTACCCTCCACTTTCTTGCTGGAGAGAAGAACGTCTGTGCAGATGCTCTTTCCTGCTCTGTGGTGTCAGCGGAGGAGGTGGAGCCTCAGCTGACTGTCCACTCCGAGAACCTGAGGACCGTGGCTCCGGTCGCCCTCGAGTCAGTGCCTCCGGGTAAGACATTAGTCTCTTCCCATCTGCGACTGGAGGCCCTCTCTTGGGCTCGCTCGTCCAGGGTGGGTGGACATTTTGGAACAAAGTGGACATATGAGCTTCTGGCGAGGACGTACTGGTGGCCACATATGGCTCGTGACATCGGAGACTATATTCGTGCGTACGTCTCTTGTGCCCAGAATAGGTCTCCTCGGCAATGGCCCGCTGGGCTACTTTACCCTCTGCTGGTGGCGGACAGGCCCTAGGAAATGGTTGGCAAGGACTTTGTGGTGGGCCTGCCCAAGTCCAGTGGCAGTACGGTCATTTGGGTTGTCACCGAATATTTCTCCAAGATGGTGCATCTGGTGCCTCTTTAACGGCTACCTTCTGCACGGGCCTTGGCAGCGCTGTTCATCAAACATGTCTTTCGCCTACACGGCATGCTGGACAAGATTGTTAGTGACCGAGGTCCTCAGTTTGCATCTCGGTTCTGGAGAGAGCTCTGTCGTTTGCTCAGCATTGAGCTAATACTCTCTTCAGCCCATCATCCCGAGATAAATGGGTTGGTGGAGAGGGCCAACCAGACCCTGGTCACATACCTATGATATTTTGTCTCAGCCAGGCAGGATGACTGGGCATTTTTGCTGCCCTGGGTGGAGTTCGCCTTAAACAATGCTGTGGCCTATTCCACTGGTCAGATGCCATTCCTCCTTAATTACGGCCAGCATCAGCGAGTCCCTGTGCCCATGCCCGTGTCGTCCACCGACTCTAGGGTGGCAGACTGAGCGGTGGAAGCACATGATATTTGAGACCGCACTCAGGATGCCATCCGGGCCTCCAAGGAGAGAATGAGGGTCTCTGCTGATGCGCACCGGCGCCCAGCTCTGACCTTTGCCCCGGCGACTTAGTGTGGCTCTCCTCCCGTAACGTCAAGCTGTGGGTTGAGTCCACTAAGTTCACGCCTTGCTACATAGGCCCCTTCAAGGTCCTCGAACAAGTCAACCCGGTGGTCTACCGTCTGGCTCTTCCTCCACACCTTGGTATCACCAACACCTTCTACATATCCCTCCTTAAGCCCGTTCACATGTCCAGATTTTCCGAGTCATCTGCCGGCACATCAGGCTCGTCCTCGGACAAATATGAGGTGAATGCCATTGTGGGTTGCCAGGTGGTACTCGGCAAAAAATATTATCTGGTGGACTGCAAGGGTCATGGCCCAGAGGATCAGACCTGGGAACCTGTGGAGAACATCCATGCTCCTTGGCTCATTGCGGCCTTTGAGCATGGCTCAGGGGGGAGGGGGCCCTAGGAGTGGGGTAATGTTAGGTGTCGGGTCTCTTCCTCTGCACAGGAGGAATCCCAAGCCTTGCCTTCTGCGGTCTCCAATTCAGTCCCGACCGCCGATGGGCCTGCTCAGCAGAGACGTCGATCCCGGCGTCTTGCTCAAGCTAGTGCTGTCGGTTTGGTTGCTGCTGCCATAGCTATAGCAACCTGCACTAACCAGCTATGAGCAGTTCCTGGGACTAAGTCCTTCTTTCTGCCTAATAAGCATGTCCGCGGGACGACCTCTCATTGGAGGTCTGAGGTCACATGCTCAGGTCTTGTTGCTGCTCCGATTGGACCACAGTGAATGTCCCGGAAGCCTGCAATTATAAAAAGTTCACAAGGCCGCCCGGCCATGCACTAATATAAAATTGTATTTGTGTATGTGTGGATGTATGCTTGTATCTGGTGAATGACTCATTAAGATCCCCTCCCTAGTGTTGTTGCATGTGTTGGGTGTTTGAGCTACTAGCGCCAGATTGTGTCATCCAGCACAAGGCACGACATTACAGCGCCTACAGCAGCACCCGTCAGAGTCGTGCCGTGTGCAAATTGTGCGCTTTCCAGACCCTAAGCTTAGGGTGGTTAGTGGCATCTGCCAGTGCGGCTCTGTATGCACTCCATGCAGTTATTCTTTAGTTAAGTCTTTACCTGGCAACGCTAGAGTTTCTAGAGGGACTCTGACCCCATGTCCCTAGCGTTCACCCTACTGAATTGCGGCCCTGTGAAGCAACAGAGTTCACCTCCTTTATACCGGGTGAGGTTAACCCACATGTATTTGTTACCGCAATTTAGTGTCTGCCATTACCGAGCAGCAGGTAACATCTCTGCACGGTGGACCCCGGGTTGCGAACGCACCTTATACCATCTTTCATTATCTGTTGTGTTCTGCCAGCCGTAACAATGTCTGACTTTCATTGTTCATTTTCATAGATTTTTTAATTTTTATTACTTTTGTCAGATTCAAGTTATTTCTGTGACCACTGTGGGTTTTTCTGTCATTAAACGAGGGATACCAACAATTTTGACCACATGTGTATGCTGCAAAGAGTAATGGCATTCTGTACACACAGAACAAAGGCGTATGTAAGGAAGGCAGCAGGGGCATTTGTCCCTGGCACAGTTGGCAGGGGGCACTGTCAGGTCTCCTGGTGCGGTGGTTCAAGGTGTCTCCCCAGTGGCTGCATTCTGGCACCCCCTCCTACCCCATCCGTAGTGAGAGTCGTCCGTTCTCTGAGCTGGCTGTCAAGCTGATAGCCAGCTCAGAGAAGGTGAATCGCTTTGGTTCCCAATGATTATTTGTACTGACATAGAATCATAGAATCGTAGAGTTGGAAGGGACCTCCTGGGCCATCTGGTCCAACCCCCTGCTCAAAGCAGGATTCGCTAAATCATCCCAGTCGGATGTCTGTCCAGCCTCTGCTTGAAGACTTCCATTGAAGGAGAACTCACCACTTCTCATGACAGCTTGTTCCACTCATTGATCACTCTAACTGTCAAAAAGTTTTTTCTAATATCTAATCTGTGTCTCCTCCCATTCAGTTTCATCCCATTGCTTCTAGTCTTTCCTTGTGCAAATGAGAATAAAGTTGATCCTTCTACAATGTGACAGCCCTTTAGATATTTGTAGACAGCTATTAAGTCTCCTCTCAGTCTTCTCTTTTGCAAACTAAACAATCCCAAATCCTGCAACCTTTCCTCATAAGACAGGGTTTGCAGACCGGTCACCATTCTGGTTGCTCTTTTCTGAACTTGCTCCAGTTTGTTGATGTCTTTTTTAAAATGTGCTGCCCAAAACTGGACACAATATTCCAGATGAGGTCTGACCAAAGAGGAGAAGAGGGAAATAATTACTTCACGTGATCTAGACTGTATGCTTCTGTTAATACATCCTAGAATTGCATTTGCCTTTTTTGCTGCTGCAATACACACTGTTGACTCATATTCAGTCTGTGATCTATTAGTATACCCAAGTCTTTTTCACATGTCCTGTTGCTTAGCCCTATTCCTCCCATTCTGTATATGCTTTTTTCATTTTTATTGCCCAGATGTAGTACTTTGCATTTTTCCCTGTTAAAAACCATTCTGTTAGTTGTTGCCCACTTCTCCAGTTTATTTATATCTTTTTGAATCCTCTCTCTCTCGTCTCTAGTATTAGCTATCCCTCCTAGCTTTGTGTCATCAGCAAATTTAATCAGTTTACCCTCAATTCCATCATCTAAATCGTTGATAAAGATGTTGAACAATACAGGCATGGGTAAAACTGAAGCCCTGATCTCTGGCACTTCTGGTTTATCACATTGCTGATGCTGACCTCACTCCACAGTGCCATATAGGGCACAGAATGGGGAGTGAGAAGGTAAATTTGAGGACACAGTATGGGTGTGAGGGGGGTGAGTGGAGACACAGTATGGAGAGCGAGGGGGGATTGTATGCAAACACAGCATGAGACAAAAGGATGGAAGGGTGTGGACACAGTATGGAGAGCAAGGAGGGATGGGTGCGGAAACAGTATGGGAAGCAGGAGGGATGTGTCAGGAGACAGGAGGTAAATAGTGTGAAGAGACAGTATGGGATGATGAATATGTGAGGTGCTCAGAATAAAGACTAGTCGTGTGGTGGGGGTAGTATGGAGAGGGGGCAGCATCGGGAGACAGTGTGAGGCCACAGCACAGAAGGGACGATATGCCGAGGAGGGTGAGTGTGATGAGGGAGCAAAGTATAGATACTTGGCAGAATAGGGGGTCACAGTGTGAGAGGAGAGTGTGAGGATGGGGCACATTATGGAAAGGAGAGGGAAGTGTGGAGGGCATGCACCATAAGAGGGAAAGTGTGTGGGTCATATTTTATGCAGGACCCACAATGAGGAGCAATTACTTTTTTTAGGTGCACTGCTATTTTTAAGGGTATCATGTGGGGATATGCTGCACAAGACCGGAGAAGATGGAAGTTTGTAGAGATAAGCTGTGGCTGTCATCATGGCATCTGGGCAAGATGATGAAATTAAAGAGAATGACTTCAATCACTGACAACTTAATCGATAAGGTATCTGAATGTGAAGGTTTGTGATACTGAAGGGCTTTAAGTCTCCTCATCTCGGCATGCTTAGCATGTCAATCTCTGCAGTAGAAACAATACTTCTTGGATGTTTGTGATACTAACTAATTCTCATCAGCACTGTGGTTTCCGTTTGGTCTACAGTCTGACGATGACTGATGGCAACAACTCCCAGTATCTCCTTACTCCTTATCATTGTTAAGGATGTACTAGAAGTTATAGGTTCATGTGATACAAATGTAATAGGGTCTGATGTGACATTATTATTGATGTACCATTTACTGATGGTGGTCCTGGTGGCATATTGATGCACTGATGCAGGTTTGGTGATGCATTCCTGTACCGATGGTAGTCCTGCTGATGTATTCCTATACTGATGGTGGTCCAGGTGATGTATTTGTGTACTGATGGTGGTTCTTGTGATGTATTCTTGTACTGAAGAGGCTTTTGATGCTGTATTTCTGTACTGATGGGGGTTATACGGATGTATTTCTGTTCTGCTGGTGGTTCTGATGATGAATTTCTGTACTGCTGCTGGTTCTTATGATGAAGATCTATACTTCTGGTAGTTCTGGTGATGTATTTCTGTACTTTTAAGGGATGAAATGCTGTGTTTCTATACTGATGGGGGTTCTAGTGATGTATTTCTGTACTAATGGTGGTACTGGTGATGGATCCCTGTGCTGGTGTTGGTTCTGATCCTGTACACATGTAACAATCCATAACATGTAAGATTACATGATGCATGGCAATGTTAATGACGTGTTTGTGCCTTCAGACAAGCCAAGGGTTACTTTGTTTTTATTTGTAGAAAATTGATCCAAAGAAATACATAATGTCTAGTAAAGTAATACATGATTCCCCCCCCCAAATTAGGTGTGGAATACACCCAATGAATACTTGATACTTAGACATGGAATGGAGTGCCTCACTTCCAAGAAAGTGCACAAAGAGAGTATATAAAAAAATGACAAGTTTTATTATAGATACTAAATACATAAAAAATAAGTAAGGACAATAAATGGTTGTCAATGGTGTTGACTCAGAAACCAGACAATAGCATACAAATCAGGCAATAATTGCATAATTGTGCCAATAATATTAAAGGGGTTTTCCCACGAACAAGGTACATTTTAATTTACAGCTCTTGGATTAAAAATAAGTTCCACAATAAGTTCTAACAACCAAAGGACACAGCTGTGCATAATGGCCCTAAAAAATCCTGAATTGGACTTTGCACACTTTAAGGATAGAGCCATCAGAGTGCTGCGTGAACCGAATCCTAGCAGCACAGAGCCCTCTAAGCATCCTGCAATTACATACCAGCAGGAGACAGCATCCTTTCCAAAGACCCCTATTGAGACTGACAAGCTGTCCCAAGATAAGGATTCTGCTGCAGACTTACGTCTCCAAGTCAAGGAACTAACCAAAAGTGTGGCTACACTCACAAAAACTGTGCAGTCCCTGCAAGTGACTCCAAAGAAGAAGATCCAGCTGGCCTCCAGTGCAGAAGACGTCCCGTGGCGACAGCAGAAGATGATCCCACCGACCAGAGGGAGAGACATTGATCGTTACGAAGAGGACGGACAGTCCATCTGTCGTCGCTGCAACATGGCAGGACACCTAGCAAGATACTGTCATTTAAACAAGCAACCCCTGGGGCAAAGGGCCAACCCTCAGAAGTAAGATGACCAGTCCCACCAAATTGGCGAGACAAGAACGTAGGAGGATGACCAGTCTTGCCTGTTGTGATTGACGGTTTTCCAATGAACGCTTTACTGGACACCGGTTCCCAGGTGACAACAATACCATATGTTCTTTTTAAGCAGCACTGGGCTGATTCAGACATTACTCACCGCCCAGATAAAGATCTTGTCATTTTTGCCAGCAATGGTCAGCCCTTGCCTCAGATGGGGTATAAAGAGGTGGCCATCAAGATTGGCCGAGTAGAATTGCAATCGCAAGGTTTGGTAATAGTAGATATTGAAAAACGAGAATGCCATCCTATGATCACTTTAGGCACTAATGTAATTGAAAATTGTCTTGGAAAAATTAATGTTTTGTTACAATAGGTAGCCGAGACCGCCAGCTCCATTCAGCAACGGGTCCTGCAAAAGGAGATCAGAGTCCTGATGCAGAGACAACAGGTAGAGCTGTCTGGTGGAGAAGTCGGCAGTGTCAGAGTAAGTGATCCTTTCCCCATTGCAGTACCTCCCAGAAGTGAAATGTTAATTTGGTGTCGGGCAGCAATAGGCCTAATGGGTCAAGATTACCAAGCCTTGGTAGAACCCATGTATTCTGATAGTAGGCCCACTATCCTGACAGCCAGAGGGGTAGTTGATGTCCGCAAGGGGAGAGTACCAATATGCATCTTAAATTGTGGGGAGAGAGAGGTCCAGTTACCCCAGTATGCCACCCTTGCTAAATTGTTCACCATCAGTAACAATGCAATCGAGACACTAGAACTCTTGCTTCCGTCTGACAAGGTGGAAGAGAATGGCTCTGAAGGGCATCAGGAGGATTGGTGTCAGCAGCTACACGTAGGCACTGACTCCACCCCTTCACACCAAAAGCATGGGGCTTACCGGGTGGCTCGAGAATTTGAACGGGTCTTCAGCAAGCATCCTCTAGATTTTGGGCAGGCAAAAGGGGTTCAACATCATGTCCCCACCGGAGATCATCCACCCATTAAAGGGAGACACCGGCCTGTACCCCCAGCACACTACCAATGTGCCAAGAGTATGTTTCAGGAGATTAAGGAGGCAGGGGTAATCAGAGATAGTTGTAGCCCCTGGGCAGCTCCATTAGTCCTCGTTAAGAAGAAAGATGGTACTATGAGAATGTGTGTAGACTACAGGCGGATTAACAGCATTACACATAAAGATGTGTACCGATTGCCTAGAATTGAGGAATCAATAGCTGCACTGAGAACTGCTAATTATTTCTCAACCTTAGATCTCACCAGTGGGTATTGGCAGGTTCCTGTGGCAGAGGCAAAGAGAAGACAGCATTCACAACACCAATGGGCCTCTGCGAGTTTAACTACATGTTTGGGCTCAGCAATGCACCAGGAACATTTCAGCGGTTAATGGAATGCTGCCTTGGAAATAAAAACTTTGAAACCGCTCTGCTGTACCTGGATGACATCATCGTCTTCTCCAAAACCTACGAAGACCATTTGAAGCACCTAGCCAAGGTATTCGAAGCCCTGTCAAACTTTGGTCTGAAAATAAAACCGTCCAAATGTCACCTTTTGAAACCCAAGGTGCAGTACCTAGGCCATGTGGTGAGCGCGGAAGGTGTGGCACCCGATCCTGACAAAGTCACCGTTATCCGGGATTCGAAAAGACCCTGCACTATCCATGAAGTGAGGCAATTTCTTGGGTTAGTAGGCTACTACCGAAGATTTATCAAGAACTTCACCAAGATAGCAGCACCGCTACAAGATCTACTAGTGGGCCAATCCAAGAAGGCCAAGAACAAAAATCTTCCGTTCAAGTGGAACAAAAGGATAGAATAGTCCTTCACCAAGTTGAAATTGGCCCGCACAGGAGATGAGGTCCTGGCCTACCCTGACTATGACCAACCATTTGTAGTTTACACTGACGCCAGCAATGTGGGATTGGGAGCAGTGTTTTCACAAGTGCAGAAAGGCAGAGAGAGAGAGTGATTGCCTATGCCAGCAGGAAGCTTCGTCCCACTGAGAGGAACCCTGACAACTACAGTTCCTTTAAGCTGGAGTTCCTCGCCATAGTCTGGGTGGCAACAGAGCGCTTCAAGCACTACTTGGCTGCCGCAAAGTTCACCATCTACACGGACAATAATCCGCTAACCCACCTTGAAACGTCAAAGCTTGGGGCACTTGAGTAGTGATGGATGGCCCGGCTGTCCAACTACGAGTTCACCATCAAGTACCGAGCAGGACAAAAGAACGCTAATGCAGATGCGTTGTCCCGGATGCCTAATTCACCAGACGGGGGAGAAGATCCAAAAGAACTCGAAAAAATCGAGTTACCAGCCTTCCACCATCCAATTGCAGCCCAGCGCTCTCAAGGAGTAAGGAATAAGCGCTTTGTCGTACGAGAGGTAACGTTGAATCCATTACCCCATCATGAGTGGGCAGAGACACAAGACAGTGACCCAGCTGTTTGCCTAGTAAAGGAGTGCCTGGCAGAAGCTGATGCACACCCTGGTCCAGATGACCCACAGGAAGCACAACAGCTATGGAAGGAGAGAGGCAAGCTGTTCATCTACAAGGGTAAACTGTGTCGGAGGAACATCAACTCGCGCACACACAAACTGGTATGGCAGGTGGTAGTCCCGAAGAGGGATGCGCCAATGGTCTTAGAAGTGCACCACAATGGAGCAGGACACTTCGGTTGGAAGAAGTTGGAGATTCTACTAGGTTGGCATGAGGAGTTCCATTGAGAAGTGGTGCCGAGAAAGTGGCCCATGCAACCTGCGCAGAAAAGACTGAAGCAGCCAGCGAGCCCCTTTACAGCCAATCATCACAAAACAGCTGCTTGAACTGGTAGCCTTGGATTACGTGAAGTTAACTCCGAGTAGGAATGGCTACGCCTATGCTTTGACCATCGTGGACCATTACTGAAGGTTCTTGGTAGTCGTACCTGTTAAAAACCAAACAGTGAAGACAGCTGCCTAGGCATTTCAGCAGCACTTTTGTCGACTGCACGGATACCCAGAACAAGTGCTCACCGACCAAGGTCCAGCCTTTGAGGCAGAAGTGTTTCAGGAGTTCTGTAACATGTATGGTTGCAAGAAAATCTGAACGACGCCATACCATCCACAGACAAATGGCATGTGTGAGAAGATGAACCAGGTGGTAATTGACTTATTGAAGACCTTACCTCTGGAAGAGCGAAACCTGTGGCCAGAGAAGTTTCCAGATCTCATAGATCTATATAATCATATACCGGTAAACTCCTCAAATTTCACTCCGGCCTACTTGATGAGAGTAAGACCTGGCAAGTTACCCATTGATTTAGACATGTGAGTCTTAACGCCTGAGACAACATCACCAGATGCAGACTGGGATACAGAGCGGCAGCAACAATACCGCAAAGTACAAGAATGTGTGGAGAAAAGTTTATCCCAAGCAAGACAGAGACAGGAAAGGAATTACAACAAACACGCCCCTGCAGTTCCCTTGACACCAGGAGAACAAGTACTTAAAAGAAAGAGACATGTTTACAAACTAGATGACCAGTGGGAAGCAGAGCCATACAACGTGATACCTTCAGACTTTAATAACACCAAAGTATGTATCATCAGCAAAGATGGAGGAGAAACCTTCGAAGCAGTCTCAAGAGATCATCTAAAAATGTGCCCTGATCAATTGAAGGATAAGAAAGAAGTCCAAGACACTCCACTGCCTACAGTAGAGGTGGAAGAAAAGATTCAAACTATACTTGGAGAATTTCCTTGGACGTGGACACAAGTAAATCAGGCAATAGTAGTACCAGTACTAACTTTTCGTCAGCCTACTGCACCAGATGAAGAAGAGACTCTAAATGAAATGGCTCCAGTAACAGATACCACATCTGCAGAGGAATGCGGAAATCTGTCCCCTGCTAACAGCAAATCTGTGTGTGTCCTATCCTTGTAGCATAAGGATAGGACATACACACTTAAGGCTAGTTTCACACTAGCATTCTTGGGCGCAGCGTAGGGCCGCCGCTAAGCCCCACCCCCGGGTCGCGCCCCCCTCCGATCATTTCCTCCTCTGATCGCATGAGGCTGCATGGTCAGCACACGATCAGCGTATCCAACGCTAAATATAGGCTACGCTGATCGCATGCAGCCTCATGCGATCAGAGGAGGAACTGACCGGAAGGGGCGTGAAACTAGCCTAAGGTAGGGAAAGGGAAGGACGCAGGCTCCATAATAAACTGAGTGATCTAATAAATCCTAACCATTTCTCTGAGCCGAGTAGCAATCCCACGGGGCCTATATGGAGTCAAACCCATCCATCCTTGCTACCAAAAGAGCCATCATGTATTCCATTCTGTGAATGTTGTTTATTTTAGACAATAACTGCTGATGAGAAGGAGGAGAGGTCTGCTTCCAGTGAAGGGCAAACAAGCACCTCACCTCTGTAAGGATATATAGTAACAATTTGGATGAATTTTTACCCATCCCTTTAGGAGGGATATTAAATAAATGAATAAATGGGTCTAACCACACCTCGGCATATAGAACCCTATTTATTATTACTTTCACTTTCTCCCCAAAGCCTATGATCGCTGAACAGGTCAAAAAAATATGATATTGGGATCCCACCTCAGATCCACAATGCCAACATAATTTTGGAGTAGGGGGTTCAGCCTGTGGAGGAGGTCAGGTGTGTGATACCGGAACATCAGTATTTTGCACTGATTTTTTTATAGAGAGTACAAATGGAGGTCTTAGCAGTAGATTTGAGCGAAACGGGTCGAAAAAATTCAAAAGTCGCCGACTTTTGGCAAAGTCGGGTTTCATGAAACGAAACCCGACCCTAGGATGAGGTCGGCCACGAGGTCGGCGACTTACGCGCCAAAGTCGCGTTTCAAAAGTTTGTTTTGCGCTCTTTTTCAGCCAATCAGGATCCACGGACACTGTGGGCAACGTGATGACCTAGGCACGGGTCACCACCATCTTTCAGAAGGGCATGCAAGTGATTGGCTTGCTTTGGTGGGAGTCACAGGGGGTATAAAAGGGCGTGCACGCCGACCGCCATCTTACTTCTGCCGATCTTAGTATAGGGAGAGGTTGCTGCTGATTCTGTAGGGAGAGCGTTAGGCAGGGAAGAAGACAAAAGAACTGCTTCTGCTGCTAGCGATTTGGCCTGCACAACACACAAGTCACTGTGTGTGCAGTGCAAGGGGAGGCTATATTGTGGTGTATCAGTGGTGTTGGTTGTTGGGCTGCCTTCTAAGGCTTCCTGACATGCTGGCATTGCTGTTTACCCACTGCTCCGCAAACTGCTTTTTTAAAAGCAATCCAATCTCCCTTATCCTCTAGTCACTTTGGTCACAGCTGTGCCATCGAGCGTGTCACATAGCGCTCAGATATCAGTGGGCCTCACACAATCCACAAGTGTCCAGTGTCCAAAAGTGTACGCAGAGATTCAAAATCTCCATTATCCTCTCGTCACTTTGGTCACAGGCAGCTGTGCCATCGAGCGTGTCACATAGCGCTCAGATATCAGTGGGCCGCACACAATCCACAAGTGTCCAGTGTCCAAAAGTGTACGCAGAGATTCAAAATCTCCATTATCCTCTTGTCACTTTGGTCACAGGCAGCTGTGCCATCGAGCGTGTCACATAGCGCTCAGATATCAGTGGGCCTCACACAATCTACAAGTGTCCAGTGTCCAAAAGTGTACGCAGAGATTCAAAATCTCCATTATCCTCTCGTCACTTTGGTCACAGGCAGCTGTGCCATCGAGCGTGTCACATAGCGCTCAGATATCAGTGGGCCTCACACAATCTACAAGTGTCCAGTGTCCAAAAGTGTACGCAGAGATTCAAAATCTCCATTATCCTCTCGTCACTTTGGTCACAGGCAGCTGTGCCATCGAGCGTGTCACATAGCGCTCAGATATCAGTGGGCCTCACACAATCTACAAGTGTCCAGTGTCCAAAAGTGTACGCAGAGAATCAAAATCTCCATTATTCTCTCGTCACTTTGGTCACAGGCAGCTGTGCCATCGAGCATGTCACATAGCGCTCAGATATCAGTGGGCCTCACACAATCTACAAGTGTCCAGTGTCCAAAAGTGTGCGCAGAGATTCAAAATCTCCATTATCCTCTCGTCACTTTGGTCACAGGCAGCTGTGCCATCGAGCGTGTCAAATAGCGCTCAGATATCAGTGGGCCTCACACAATCCACAAGTGTCCAGTGTCCAAAAGTGTACGCAGAGATTCAAAATCTCCATTATCCTCTCGTCACTTTGGTCACAGGCAGCTGTGCCATCGAGTGTGTCACATAGCGCTCAGATATCAGTGGGCCTCACACAATCCACAAGTGTCCAGTGTCCAAAAGTGTACGCAGAGATTCAAAATCTCCATTATCCTCTCGTCACTTTGGTCACAGGCAGCTGTGCCATCGAGCGTGTCACATAGTGCTCAGATATCAGTGGGCCTCACACAATCCACAAGTGTCCAGTGTCCAAAAGTGTACGCAGAGATTCAAAATCTCCATTATCCTCTCGTCACTTTGGTCACAGGCAGCTGTGCCATCGAGCGTGTCACATAGCGCTCAGATATCAGTGGGACTCACACAATCCACAAGTGTCCAGGGTCCAAAAGTGTACGCAGAGATTCAAAATCTCCATTATCCTCTCGTCACTTTGGTCACAGGCAGCTGTGCCATCGAGCGTGTCACATAGCGCTCAGATATCAGTGGGCCTCACACAATCCACAAGTGTCCAGTGTCCAAAAGTGTATGCAGAGATTCAAAATCTCCATTATCCTCTCGTCACTTTGATCACAGGCAGCTGTGCCATCGAGCGTGTCACATAGCGCTCAGATATCAGTGGGCCTCACACAATCTACAAGTGTCCAGTGTCCAAAAGTGTACGCAGAGATTCAAAATCTCCATTATCCTCTCGTCACTTTGGTCACAGGCAGCTGTGCCATCGAGCGTGTCACATAGTGCTCAGATATCAGTGGGCCTCACACAATCCACAAGTGTCCAGTGTCCAAAAGTGTACGCAGAGATTCAAAATCTCCATTATCCTCTCGTCACTTTGGTCACAGGCAGCTGTGCCATCGAGCGTGTCACATAGCGCTCAGATATCAGTGGGCCTCACACAATCCACAAGTGTCCAGTGTCCAAAAGTGTACGCAGAGATTCAAAATCTCCATTATCCTCTCGTCACTTTGGTCACAGGCAGCTGTGCCATCGAGCGTGTCACATAGCGCTCAGATATCAGTGGGCCTCACACAATCCACAAGTGTCCAGTGTCCAAAAGTGTACGCAGAGATTCAAAATCTCCATTATCCTCTCGTCACTTTGGTCACAGGCAGCTGTGCCATCGAGCGTGTCACATAGCGCTCAGATATCAGTGGGCCTCACACAATCCACAAGTGTCCAGTGTCCAAAAGTGTACGCAGAGATTCAAAATCTCCATTATCCTCTCATCACTTTGGTCACAGGCAGCTGTGCCATCGAGCGTGTCACATAGCGCTCAGATATCAGTGGGCCTCACACAATCCACAAGTGTCCAGTGTCCAAAAGTGTATGCAGAGATTCAAAATCTCCATTATCCTCTCGTCCCTTTGGTCACAGGCAGCTGTGCCATCGAGCGTGTCACATAGCGCTCAGATATCAGTGGGCCTCACACAATCTACAAGTGTCCAGTGTCCAAAAGTGTACGCAGAGATTCAAAATCTCCATTATCCTCTCATCACTTTGGTCACAGGCAGCTGTGCCATCGAGCGTGTCACATAGCGCTCAGATATCAGTGGGCCTCACACAATCCACAAGTGTCCAGTGTCCAAAAGTGTACGCAGAGATTCAAAATCTCCATTATCCTCTCGTCACTTTGGTCACAGGCAGCTGTGCCATCGAGCGTGTCACATAGCGCTCAGATATCAGTGGGCCTCACACAATCCACAAGTGTCCAGTGTCCAAAAGTGTACGCAGAGATTCAAAATCTCCATTATCCTCTCGTCACTTTGGTCACAGGCAGCTGTGCCATCGAGCGTGTCACATAGCGCTCAGATATCAGTGGGCCTCACACAATCCACAAGTGTCCAGTGTCCAAAAGTGTACGCAGAGATTCAAAATCTCCATTATCCTCTCGTCACTTTGGTCACAGGCAGCTGTGCCATCGAGCGTGTCACATAGCGCTCAGATATCAGTGGGCCTCACACAATCTACAAGTGTCCAGTGTCCAAAAGTGTACGCAGAGATTCAAAATCTCCATTATCCTCTCGTCACTTTGGTCACAGGCAGCTGTGCCATCGAGCGTGTCACATAGCGCTCAGATATCAGTGGGCCTCGCACAATCTACAAGTGTCCAGTGTCCAAAAGTGTACGCAGAGATTCAAAATCTCCATTATCCTCTCGTCACTTTGGTCACAGGCAGCTGTGCCATCGAGCGTGTCACATAGCGCTCAGATATCAGTGGGCCTCACACAATCCACAATCCACAAGTGTCCAGTGTCCAAAAGTGTACGCAGAGATTCAAAATCTCCATTATCCTCTCGTCACTTTGGTCACAGGCAGCTGTGCCATCGAGCGTGTCACATAGCGCTCAGATATCAGTGGGCCTCACACAATCCACAAGTGTCCAGTGTCCAAAAGTGTACGCAGAGATTCAAAATCTCCATTATCCTCTCGTCACTTTGGTCACAGGCAGCTGTGCCATCGAGCGTGTCACATAGCGCTCAGATATCAGTGGGCCTCACACAATCCACAAGTGTCCAGTGTCCAAAAGTGTACGCAGAGATTCAAAATCTCCATTATCCTCTCGTCACTTTGGTCACAGGCAGCTGTGCCATCGAGCGTGTCACATAGCGCTCAGATATCAGTGGGCCTCACACAATCCACAAGTGTCCAGTGTCCAAAAGTGTACGCAGAGATTCAAAATCTCCATTATCCTCTCGTCCCTTTGGTCACAGGCAGCTGTGCCATCGAGCGTGTCACATAGCGCTCAGATATCAGTGGGCCTCACACAATCTACAAGTGTCCAGTGTCCAAAAGTGTACGCAGAGATTCAAAATCTCCATTATCCTCTCGTCACTTTGGTCACAGGCAGCTGTGCCATCGAGCGTGTCACATAGCGCTCAGATATCAGTGGGCCTCACACAATCCACAAGTGTCCAGTGTCCAAAAGTGTACGCAGAGATTCAAAATCTCCATTATCCTCTCGTCACTTTGGTCACAGGCAGCTGTGCCATCGAGCGTGTCACATAGCGCTCAGATATCAGTGGGCCTCACACAATCCACAAGTGTCCAGTGTCCAAAAGTGTACGCAGAGATTCAAAATCTCCATTATCCTCTCGTCACTTTGGTCACAGGCAGCTGTGCCATCGAGCGTGTCACATAGCGCTCAGATATCAGTGGGCCTCACACAATCTACAAGTGTCCAGTGTCCAAAAGTGTACGCAGAGATTCAAAATCTCCATTATCCTCTCGTCACTTTGGTCACAGGCAGCTGTGCCATCGAGCGTGTCACATAGCGCTCAGATATCAGTGGGCCTCACACAATCCACAAGTGTCCAGTGTCCAAAAGTGTACGCAGAGATTCAAAATCTCCATTATCCTCTCGTCACTTTGGTCACAGGCAGCTGTGCCATCGAACGTGTCACATATCGCTCAGATATCAGTGGGCCTCACAAAATCCAAAAGTGTCCATTGTCCACAAGTGTGTGCAGAAATTCTAAATCTCCCCTGTCCTATAGACACCTTTTACCTTGTTTTACATTACTATATAGTTTGTTGGATTTTGTCTACATTGCTACCAAAAATGAGGAAGGCTGGTGGAAGAGGCCGTGGAATTGGGCGGGGGTTGGCAGCTGGTAATGATGGTGTTGGTGGTGGATCTGATGGTAGTGGCAAGAGCAAAATAGGACCGAATGCAGGAGGTGCTGACCCTGCGTCATCGTCTGGCTACATAAGGCCTCGAACGCTTAGTTTTCTAGGAGTTGGCAAACTGCTTTTAAAGGCAGAGCATCAGGAAAAAGTTTTGTCTTACATTGCTGACTCAGCCTCCAGCTCTATCGCCTCCTCTTCTTCAGTTGTAAAAAGTAAAAGCACTGAGTCGTCATTGGAGGCTCATGTTCATGAACCACACCTTTCCTTGTGTCCTTCACCCCAACCAAGATTGAAGGATGACGCAGGCCATACTACTGATTACTCCATGGAGCTGTTTTCACATACCATGCCTGGATTATCAAGTCAAATGGTGAATTACCCAGGCCAAGATGAATCTGACATGGAGTGCACTGATGCACAGCCGCTGATGGATGATTCTGCTGGTACATTCACTCAGAGCACTACATTGTCCTCGCAGTGTACAGAGCCAGATTTTGACCCTGATGAGACTCAGGTGCCCCTTCCCGCACACTATACCACCATACACGGTGACACAGAGAAAGGTGCACATGACATAGAAGAGGAGGTGATGGATGACCCAGTTGTTGACCCAGATTGGCATCCATTGGGGGAAGAGGGTGCTGCTTCCAATAGCTCAGATGAGGAGCATCCACAGCAGACATCGACATCGCAACAGCTGTTATCTGGCAGGCCCGGAGCACTCCAAAGACAGGTTCCAAACATCAAAAGAGTTGCTGGACAGCTTGTCCAGAGTGTCAAAAGATCACAGCGTGCTAGGCCGCAAAATGTCTGCCAAAGTAGGAAGAGTGCAGTGTGGCACTTTTTTGAACAAAATCCTCATGATCAGGCCAAGGTTATCTGTAAGAAGTGTGCAAAGACCTTTAGCCGAGGGAAAAATCTGAAAAATTTGAATACCAGTTGCATGCTTAGACATTTAACCAGCATGCACTTGCAAGCGTGGACACAACACCAAACCTCAAGTGCCACATGTGCAACTGATCACAACGAAGGTAGTCAGCAACGCTACATTGTTTCCCCCACTGTAAGCCCACCGGTTAGCACAGCAGCAAATGTTGAGGTGTCGTTGCAAGGCCACAGCAGTCAGGGAATCCCACTGTTATATCAACGAAAGACTGATTCTAGGCCATCAGAAAGAACACCAACTCCATCACCATCATCAACCCTCTCTCAGTCCGCCCTGTCCACCGCTACTTCCACCATATGCAGCTCTCAAGTCCAGCTCACCCTCCCAGACACTATGAGTAGGTCAAGAAAGTACTCAGTCTCTCATCCGCGTACACTGGGTTTGAACGCCCACATTGCCAAACTAATCTCGTTTGAGATGATGCCCTTTCGGTTGGTGGAAAGCACAGCTTTCCGCGAACTCATGGCCTATGCAGTACCACGCTATGACCTACCCAGTCGCCATTTCTTCTCTCGCAAAGCCATCCCAGCCCTCCACCATCATGTGAAAGACCGCATTGTCCATGCACTCAAGCAGTCAGTGAGCGGAAAGGTGCACCTCACAACTGATGCATGGTCCAGTCGGCATGGCCAGGGCCGTTACGTGTCCATCACTGCGCACTGGGTTAATGTGGTGGATGCAGGGTCCACAGGGGACAGCGGTGGTGGGACAGTGCTGCCTAGCCCACGGTATAGGAAACAGTTGGCTGTAGGCGTTCGACCCTCCTCCTCCTCCTCCTCCAGAAGCGAAAGCTCGTCCACAGAGCGCAGTCGTACGAGCACTCCATCTGCAGCTGCCACTGTTGCACACGATGTGTCCCCCTATCGAGCAGCTAGTGGAAAGCGTCAGCAGGCTGTGTTGCAGATGATGTGTTTGGGCGACAGACACACCGCCGAGGTGCTGGCCGAGTACTTGAAGCGACAAACTGAGTCATGGCTGGGCAGTGTACATCTTGAGGCAGGCAAGGTAGTTAGTGATAACGGCCGTAATTTTGTGGCAGCCATAGCCCTTTCAAAACTCAGCCACATACCTTGCTTGGCTCACACATTGAACCTGGTGGTGCAGTGCTTCCTCAAAAATTATCCGGAGTTAACAGCCCTGCTCCAGAAGGTGCGAAGACTGTGCGCGCACATCCGCCGGTCGCCTGTACACTCAGTTCGTATGCAGAAGCTGCAGCGATTGCTCCACCTTCCCAACCACCGCCTCATTATCGACATTGCAACAAGGTGGAACTCCACCCTGCACATGGTGGAGCGGCTGTGCGAGCAGAGGCAGGCCATAATGCATTTGTGGGAGGATACACGGCCAGGCACTTTGAGAGCATACATGGAGTTGACAGGCGTGCAGTGGTCGAAGCTGAAAGACCTTTGTAAAGTCCTTCAGTGTTTTGAGGAATGCACACGGCTGGTAAGCGCAGACGACGCCATCCTAAGCATGAGCATCCCACTTATGCGTCTGCTCATGCAAACTTTGACGCACCTTAAGGAGCAGGCGTCTGCAGCCAATGTTGATGAGGAGGAAGAGGAGGAGGGAATCCTTGATGACATTCAGCCATTGTCTGCTCAGGGACCTCTCCTGGACGAAGTGGAGGAAGAAGAGGAGGAGGAGGAGGAGGATGATGGGGATGATTACTTAGGGGAGGAGGATGCATCTCGTGGGGCAAGTGAAAATGTTGGCGTGGCAAGGTCTGGTACAGGGTTTGTGCGTGACTGGAGGGATGTGGATTTGCCAGAAAGTGCTCCTCCACCCAGCACTCGCAGTGCATCATTGACACCGGGAACATTGGCCCACATGTCAGATTATGCCTTGCGGATCCTAAAAAGGGACCCCCGCATTGCCAAAATGATGAACGATGACGACTACTGGTTGGCCAGCATCCTGGATCCACGCTATAAAGGCAAATTACAAAACATCATGCCACAGGAGAACCTTGACCTAATATTGGCTAATAAACAAGCAACTCTGGTAAATCGGTTGCTTGAGGCATTCCTAGCACACAGCAGCGGTGATGGTTCTCACACGAGCCGTACGGGCCGGGGGCAGCTTGGCAGAGGTGTTCGTGGTGCACACAGCAGAAGTGGCGTTGGAGACAGGGGTTTCATGACAATGTTGTGGACTGATTTTTCAAATACCGCTCACACAACTGGTAATACTGCATCGATGGAAAGTGACAGGAGACAGCAGTTGTCAACTATGGTTACAAACTACTTTTCCTCCCATATCGATGTTCTCCCACACAGGTCATTCCCCTTTGACTATTGGGCCGCTAAACTGGACACCTGGCCTGAATTGGCCCAATATGCCTTACAGGAGCTCGCTTGCCCAGCTGCAAGTGTGCTATCGGAAAGAGTCTTCAGTGCAGCTGGATCAATCCTTACAGAAAAAATGACCCGTCTGTCAACCCAAAATGTGGATGATCTAACCTTCATTAAAATGAACCACGCATGGGTTTCCAAGGATTTTGTCCCACCTTCCCCTGATGACACATAGGGTGACAGAAAAATGGCTTGCTTTGGTCCACCTCTTCCTGGTACTTCACCTATTTCGCCTTTTGCATCAGCTGAATGTCCAACATCAACATATGCCACTTTCTAAAACTCCCTAACTGTGCTGCCTCCCCCCCATGGCCGGGGTCACCACCTACCGCACGACACCGTGCGAGTGCCGTTGCCCTGGACAGGTGGGTAGGCCGACTCTTGGGCGCGGGCAATGGCACAGGGTCCCTCATAGTGCAATCAAGTGTCTCTGACGGCGGTGGTGCACACCCGCCGTCAGACACACCGCTGTACTATGAGGGGCCCAGTGCCAGTACCGACGCCCACGAGTGGGCCCCCCTTGCTTGGGCAGGGCCCCAGCATTTGCAATCTTTACCTCTCCCTGCTCCTCCTCTGTGTAATCTGGGCCGTCAAATCCATACTGTGCCTGACACCGTCTGAGCCTGCCTCCTGAGACATATATTTTGAATGTGTACGCTATCCATACATGTTATCCGGGGATACGGTACCCTTTCTAACCTTTGTGCAATGACGTGCAATCCATACTGGGCCTAACACCGTCTGAGCCTGCCTCATGCTGTATAGACATATATTTTGAATGTGTACGCTATCCATACATGTTATCCGGGGATACGGTACCCTTTCTAACCTTTGTGCAATGACGTGCAATCCATACTGGGCCTAACACCGTCTGAGCCTGCCTCATGCTGTATAGACATATATTTTGAATGTGTACGCTATCCATACATGTTATCCGGGGATACGGTACCCTTTCTAACCTTTGTGCAATGACGTGCAATCCATACTGAGCCTAACACCGTCTGAGCCTGCCTCATGCTGTATAGACATATATTTTGAATGTGTACGCTATCCATACATGTTATCCGGGGATACGGTACCCTTTCTAACCTTTGTGCAATGACGTGCAATCCATACTGGGCCTAACACCGTCTGAGCCTGCCTCATGCTGTATAGACATATATTTTGAATGTGTACGCTATCCATACATGTTATCCGGGGATACGGTACCCTTTCTAACCTTTGTGCAATGACGTGCAATCCATACTGGGCCTAACACCGTCTGAGCCTGCCTCATGCTGTATAGACATATATTTTGAATGTGTACGCTATCCATACATGTTATCCGGGGATACGGTACCCTTTCTAACCTTTGTGCAATGACGTGCAATCCATACTGGGCCTAACACCGTCTGAGCCTGCCTCATGCTGTATAGACATATATTTTGAATGTGTACGCTATCCATACATGTTATCCGGGGATACGGTACACTTTCTAACCTTTGTGCAATGACGTGCAATCCATACTGGGCCTAACACCGTCTGAGCCTGCCTCATGCTGTATAGACATATATTTTGAATGTGTACGCTATCCATACATGTTATCCGGGGATACGGTACCCTTTCTAACCTTTGTGCAATGACGTGCAATCCATACTGGGCCTAACACCGTCTGAGCCTGCCTCATGCTGTATAGACATATATTTTGAATGTGTAATAATAATAATAATAATAATAATAAATTTTATTTTTATAGCGCCGACATATTCCGCAGCACTTTACATTTCAGAGGGGATTTGTACAGACAATAGACATTACAGCATAACAATAATCACATACAGTAGATTATAACAAATACCAAGAGGAATGAGGGCCCTGCTCGCAAGCTTACAGTCTATGAGGAAAGAGGTAGACACGAAAGGTGGGTGGTAACAGTTGCCCTGATTGTATGGACCAGCCATAATGTTAAGTGTGTAACAGTACAGACACAAAGGGCTAATGGATGCATAAAGCATGTGGGAACATGATGCTGGGAACCTGGTTATGGTAAAACTTTTGGCTCTGCCACACAGGGATAGGTTAGGTTAATGTGTTGAGGCGATAGGCCCGTCTGAATAAATGCGTTTTCAGGACACGCTTAAAATTGTGGGGATTGGGGACTAATCGCATTGACCTGGGAAGTGCATTCCAAAGAATTGGCGCGGCACGTGTAAAGTCTTGGAGACGGGAGTGGGAGGTTCTGACTATTGAGGATACTAACCTCAGGTCATCAGCAGAACGGAGGGCGCGGGTAGGGTGGTATACTGAAACAAGGGAGGAGATGTAGGGTGGTGCTGAGCCATGGAGGGCTTTGTGGGTGAGGGTAATAAGTTTATACTGAATTCTGGAGTGGATGGGTAGCCAGTGTAATGACTGGCAC
Source organism: Dendrobates tinctorius (assembly GCF_039654945.1). Lineage (NCBI taxonomy): Eukaryota > Metazoa > Chordata > Amphibia > Anura > Dendrobatidae > Dendrobates > Dendrobates tinctorius. Next base: position 2,575,006 of record NW_027361910.1, read on the forward strand.
AAGGTAGAGGCATCGGTGTAACGATTGGTGAGGAATATGATCCTGGCTGCAGCATTCAAGACAGATTGGAGAGGGGAGAGTTTTGTAAGAGGGAGACCGATTAGAAGAGAGTTACAATAGTCGAGACGAGAATGAATAAGAGAAACAGTAAGAGTTTTTGCAGAGTCAAAAGTAAGAAAAGGTCGAATTCTAGAAATGTTTTTGAGGTGCAGATGACAAGAGCGAGCCAGTGATCGAATGTGGGGGGCAAAGGAAAGCTCGGAATCAAGTATGACCCCAAGACAGCGGGCATGTTGCTGGGGAGTAATAGTGGAACCACAGACGGAAATGGCAATGTCGGGTGTAGGTACATTAGTAGCGGGAGGAAACACAAGGAGTTCAGTCTTTGACAGGTTCAGTTTCAGATATAGTGAGGACATGATATTAGACACAGCGTTTAGACAATCGCCAGTGTTTTCTAGAAAGGCTGGCGTGATGTCAGGAGAAGAAGCGTATAATTGGGTGTCATCAGCATAGAGATGGTAATGGAAACCAAATCTACTGATTGTTTGACCAATAGGGGCAGTGTACAAGGAGAAGAGGAGGGGGCCTAGAACCGATCCTTGAGGAACCCCAACAGTAAGGGGAAGGTGAGAGGAGGAGGAACCGGCAAAAGAAACAGTAAAGGAGCGGTCGGAGAGATAGGAGGAGAACCAGGAGAGAACGGTGTCCTTGAGGCCAATGGAATGGAGCATAGTGAGGAGGAGCTGATGATCCACAGTGTCGAATGCTGCAGAGAGATCCAAGAGAATTAGCATGGAGTAATGACCATTTGTTTTAGCTGTTAGCAGATCATTAGAGACTTTAGTGAGGGCAGTTTCAGTGGAGTGTAAAGAGCGGAAACCGGATTGGAGAGGGTCGAGAACAGAGTTTTCTGAGAGATAGCGGATAAGACGGGAGTGGACCAGGCGTTCCAGGAGTTTAGAGATGAAGGGAAGATTAGAGACAGGTCTATAGTTAGCGGCACAGTTTTGGTCGAGGGATGGTTTTTTAAGTAGTGGATGTATGATGGCATGCTTAAATGAGGAGGGAAAAATACCAGAAGAGAGAGAGAGGTTAAATATTTTAGTTAGGTGAGGGGTGACAGCAGGGGAAAGGGACTGGAGGAGATGTGACGGAAATGGGTCACTGGTGCAAGTAGTTGGGCGAGAAGATGCAAGGAGCCTGCTTACTTCTTCTTCTGTGACTGGTTCAAAATCAGAGAGTGAGTTAGATGCAGTGGGGGAGGGAGGACAGTGCATGGTATGAGGGGATTTGGAGATAATTTCCTGTCGGATCTGGTCAATTTTTTCTTTGAAGTAAGTGGCCAGATCGTCAGCTCGGAGCTCCGTGGTTGGGGCCTGTACTCTTGGATTGAGTAGGGAATGAAAAGTGTCAAAGAGACGTTTCGGGTTATTGGACAGTGAGGTGATGAGGGTGTTGAAATAGGTTTGTTTGGAGAGGTGAAGGGCAGTGTTGTATGTTCTAAGCATAAACTTAAAATGGATGAAATCTTCGTGTAGATTGGATTTTCTCCACAGACGTTCGGCGCACCTGGAGCACCGCTGCAGGAAACGTGTTTGCACCGTGTGCCAGGGTTGTCGCCGTCTGCATTGTGGTGTTCTATTTATAGGGGGTGCAAATTCATCCAGGGCAGTTTGAAGTGTTTCATTGTAATGCTTCAATGCAGAATCAGGACATGAGAGGGAGTAGATAGGGGCCAATGAAGACTGCAAGTTCTTCAGAAGTTTCTGGGTGTTAATGGCCTGTATGTTTCTATAAGTCTGGACAGTGGGGGTGACCTGAGCAGCCTGGCAGTTCTTTATAGAGAATGAAAGAAGATTGTGGTCAGAGAGCGGGAGAGGGGAGTTTGCAAAATCATCCACTGCACAAAGCCGAGAGAAGACCAAGTCGAGGGAGTTTCCGTCTTCATGCGTTGGAGAATTAGTAAGCTGCGAAAGGCCAAATGAGGAGGTTAGAGATAAAAGGTGAGTAGCAGATGGGGAGAGGGGAAGAGCAATGGGGATGTTGAAATCTCCCATGATGAGGGTAGGGATGTCACAGGAGAGAAAATGTGGAAGCCAAGTGGCAAAATGATCCAGGAACTGATGGGAGGGGCCGGGAGGACGATACACCACCGCCACTCGCATGGAGAAGGGGGTGTAGAGTCTGACGGCATGGACCTCAAAAGAAGGGAAGACAAGTGAGGGTACTTGAGGGATAACCTGAAATGTACATTTTGGTGATAGGAGCAGACCAACGCCTCCACCAGCTCTATTGTCTGATCTTGGGGTATGAGAGAAGTGTAGCCTCCCGTATGAAAGAGCAGCAGCAGCGGTAGTATCTGACTGCTGGATCCAGGTTTCAGTAAGAGCCAGAAGGTTAAGAGAATTAGAAAGGAAGAAGTCATGAATGAAGGAGAGTTTGTTACACACTGAGCGAGAATTCCAAAGTGCACAATTAAGAGAGACAGATGGCATGCAGGGAATATTAATAAGATTAGAGGGGTTACTGAGTGTAGCAGTGGGGGGGTTTGACTTTCTATAACATGGGGGACCAGGGTTGGGAGCAATGTCTCCTGCAACTAGGAGAAGGAGGATAGAAAGAGTGAGCAGATGGTTAAGTGATTTGTGAGAGCGTCTCTGGTGTTGAATGGTGGGACTGGCTGGATATGTGCAATTTAACAATGTGAAAAGAGCATGAGTGCTATACAAAGGAGAGGAAAGAAGCGAGGGGCCAATATGGATGGAGTGTGGTGAGTTAATGCCAGGGCGGTGGATGTGTGTGAATGCAGCGGCAAGGATATACATTACACAAATGCATATGGTATATATTTGTTGTCCTCCAAATGTACAGAGAGTAGATGTATATAAATGTCTTATCTGTCTCCTGCCCTGTCTAACTGCCATGTTATAACTGCCAGAAGTACTTTGATACATGTACTTAGATTACATGTGCATAAATGCCACCCCTGCATAAATGCTCCCCCTAGCTAGGTCTGAATATATAGGAGGTTGAGGCTAAGTTTTTTTATGTGTACGCTATCCATACATGTTATCCGGGGATACGGTACCCTTTCTAACCTTTGTGCAATGACGTGCAATCCATACTGGGCCTAACACCGTCTGAGCCTGCCTCATGCTGTATAGACATATATTTTGAATGTGTACGCTATCCATACATGTTATCCAGGGATACGGTACCCTTTCTAACCTTTGTGCAATCACGTGCAATCCATACTGGGCGTGAGAACGGCTGGCGAGCTGTTAAGCAAGCTACAGCACCTGTCCAGACAAGTACAGGGATTCCCTAGCGAGGAGACTTATTTGATTGTTTTCAATGTTGGGACAGCAATTTTTGGGGAGCACTATACTCTGGAGAATGATACATGGGGCCCACCATACACTGGAACATTCCAAAGGTGGACATCAGACACTGGAGCAGCATTTACAGGGCCCATTATACACTAGAGCATTAGAAATGGGGCCCATTATGTTTGGAGCATTATTTGGGCCCATAAGACAGTGGAGCTTCATCCATGGGGACCAACATATACTGTAGCATTATGTGGAGCTCATCATATACTGTTTCAAACATTATATGGGACCAATGATTCTGTATGGAGAAATAGATGGGCCTCGTCATGAGATGTAAAAAGTGAGGTATTTTTCATTGTACTATACCGCTATTTCTCTGCCGTATCGGAGCATGATGAGTTGTGGTATGTGTTAAAGGGGCGCTCTTTCGCCCAGGGCACATGAAAACCTGGAGCCAGCCCTCCCCCCCCACAGTTTGTAGCCAAATAATCCCCATTTTTCAGTGCGTAACTTGTAATATGAAGTTAATTAAGGTTGACAAGCTTAAGAAAGAAGAATTGATGCTTTTGGCATTCAAATGGGCACTGTAGGTGTGTTTCCTGTCCTCCTCTCACTGCCGACTTTTATTCCCCATTGACTTACATTGGGTTTCGTGTTTCGGGACGACCCCGACTTTTCCCTATAATCGGACGATCTTGCTCGACCCGACTTTTGGAAAAGTCGGGTTTCACGAAACGAAACGCGACCCTAAAAAACCAAAAGTCGCTCAACTCTACTTAGCAGCTCTTTCCCAAATAATATGCCAATTTTTAGGTGATATCTCTTTACCTACAACAGACTCCCATCTGCTCATGTAAGGATGCTCCAGTTGTTGACCTTCCCAAGGAGAATTCAACAGCTTATATATCTCTGATATTAGACCTTTAGTCGATGGTCCTCTCCGGCATATACTCATGAAGTCAGTTGGTAAAAAACTTTTGATACACTTGATCTGTAAATACTGGAAACACTCTTTAATAGAGAATTAGGACTTTACAGCATCAAAGGTAAGAAGCTCCAGCGTATCCACGTCTACTAGATCTGCAAACCTAAATAGACCCACAGAGATCCAGGGATTAACTCTTGCATGATCCAAACTGTTTGGTAGCAAGGGCTGAAATATAAATGAGATCATTGGTGCATTAGGAGAGGCCAAGCTGAACCTTTTCATGCATGAAATCCATATCTTCCTCATGAACTTCATGGGACCCAGCAAAGGAACTTTTATTCAAGAGGTCCTAATTGACCATAGTAGTGAATTTGGATGAATTGGGGCTAACCACAACGTTTCCATCTCTGTCCATTTGCTATATGCCCATAGCGAAGACCATGAGGGAATCCTTCATAAATGCGTGGCCCAGTAATATTTAAGGAATGCCAGGGACCCAGAGGCCCCCTTGTGATTTATGGGAGACAAGAAAACGCTTGGAGACCCGATGATGCTTATCATTCCAAATGAACCTCATCACTGCTGTTAGAGTAGGAAGGAGTGACAGTAATTCGTCCTATTAATTAGAGTGAGAGCGCTTTCCACTTATCCAACATTCTTCTCAAATTAGGCAGAAGTGTTGGAAAATTAGTGTTATACAGGTTACCATAGGAAGAAGACAGATTAACTCCAACATATTTAATAGCCTCAGTCTTCTATCTAAAGTTAAAGTTTAGTTTTAAATGGTCTAATACCTGAGGGGGGATTTTCAATGACAGGGTTTGTTTTTGAAGTGTTCAGCTAATAGCCCGATAATTGTCATACCTCTTTAAATCCTCCATGAGATTAGGAAGTGTAGTATGTAATTTGGCTAGGGTTAGAAGGACATCATCTGCAGATATGGAAATCTTAAACATTTTGTTTCTAACCTCAATCCCTGAAATGTTAGGATTTTGTCTTATAGCTGCCAGCGGTTCTATGCATAAGACATAAAGTAGGGGCCAAAGGGGGCATCTCTGGCAAGTGTCATTTGATATCTTGAACGAGGGAGAGGAGTGGAAGGGAAGCTTAATTGAAGCCGAAGGGGAACCGTAAAGTGCCCCTGTGGCTGTCAAGTAAGTTCCCGAAATGCCAAAGATCTTCAGGGTCTCAAACAGAAAGGACTAGAGTTGAGCGAAACGGGTCGAAAAATTTCAAAAGTCGCCGACTTTTGGCAAAGTCGGGTTTCATGAAACGAAACCCGACCCTAGGATGAGGTCGGCCACGAGGTCGGCGACTTACGCGCCAAAGTCGCGTTTCAAAAGTTTGTTTTGCGCTCTTTTTCAGCCAATCAGGATCCACGGACACTGTGGGCAACGTGATGACATAGGCACGGGTCACCATCATCTTTCAGAAGGGCATGCAAGTGATTGGCTTGCTTTGGTGGGCGTCACATGGGGTATAAAAGGGCGTGCACGCCGACCGCCATCTTACTTCTGCCGATCTTAGCATAGGGAGAGGTTGCTGCTGATTCTGTAGGGAGAGTGTTAGGCAGGGAAGAAGAAAAAAAAACTGCTTCTGCTGCTAGCGATTGTGCCTGTACAACACACCAGTCACTGTATGTGCAGTGCAAGGGGAGGCTATATTGTGGTGTATCAGTGGTGTTGGTTGTTGGGCTGCCTTTTAAGGCTTCCTGACAGCTGCATTGCTGTTTACCCACTGCTCTGCAAACTGCTTTTTTAAAAGCAATCCCAATTTTTTTTTTTTGTCCTGCTGAAGTACTGAGCTGCAAACTGCTTTTTTAAAAGCAATCCCAATTTTTTTTTTGTCCTGCTGAGGTACTGAGCGTGCATTTTTTCACACCATACAGCGGTGTACGCTCCTCACACAGTACCGTGTAACGGCTGTTATCACAGCCACAGTGAAGCTATCTGTGTCACTCTGTGAGAATAAGTCGAGGACATGTTCCGTTCTTACAGACCTGCACTCTAGGGAGATTCCTACTCTGCCCAATTCTACATACACCTTGTAGTTTGTTATACACTAGCCAATTTCTGCCTGTGACATAGCGCTGTGATATTCAGTGGGCCTCACACAATCCAAAAGTGTCCAGTGTCCACAAGTGTCTGCAGAAATTCAAAATCTCCCTTATCCTCTAGTCACTTTGGTCACAGCTGTGCCATCAAGCCTGTGACATAGCGCTCAGATATTCAGTGGGCCTCACAAAATCCAAAAGTGTCCAGTGTCTGCAGAAATTCAAAATCTCACTTATCCTCTAGTCCCTTTGGTCACAGCTGTGCCATTGAGCCTGTGACATAGCGCTCAGATATTCAGTGGGCCTCACACAATCCAAAAGTGTCCAGTGTCCACAAGTGTCTGCAGAAATTCAAAATCTCACTTATCCTCTAGTCACTTTGGTCACAGCTGTGCCATCGAGCCTGTGACATAGCGCTCAGATATTCAGTGGGCCTCACACAATCCAAAAGTGTCCAGTGTCCACAAGTGTCTGCAGAAATTCAAAATCTCACTTATCCTCTAGTCACTTTGGTCACAGCTGTGCCATCGAGCCTGTGACATAGCGCTCAGATATTCAGTGGGCCTCACACAATCCAAAAGTGTCCAGTGTCCACAAGTGTCTGCAGAAATTCAAAATCTCACTTATCCTCTAGTCACTTTGGTCACAGCTGTGCCATCGAGCCTGTGACATAGCGCTCAGATATTCAGTGGGCCTCACACAATCCAAAAGTGTCCAGTGTCCACAAGTGTCTGCAGAAATTCAAAATCTCACTTATCCTCTAGTCACTTTGGTCACAGCTGTGCCATCGAGCCTGTGACATAGCGCTCAGATATTCAGTGGGCCTCACACAATCCAAAAGTGTCCAGTGTCCACTAGTGTGAGCAGAAATTCAAAATCTCACTTATCCTCTAGTCACTTTGGTCACAGCTGTGCCATCGAGCCTGTGACATAGCGCTCAGATATTCAGTGGGCCTCACACAATCCAAAAGTGTCCAGTGTCCACAAGTGTCTGCAGAAATTCAAAATCTCACTTATCCTCTAGTCACTTTGGTCACAGCTGTGCCATCGAGCCTGTGACATAGCGCTCAGATATTCAGTGGGCCTCACACAATCCAAAAGTGTCCAGTGTCCACAAGTGTCTGCAGAAATTCAAAATCTCACTTATCCTCTAGTCACTTTGGTCACAGCTGTGCCATCGAGCCTGTGACATAGCGCTCAGATATTCAGTGGGCCTCACACAATCCAAAAGTGTCCAGTGTCCACAAGTGTCTGCAGAAATTCAAAATCTCACTTATCCTCTAGTCACTTTGGTCACAGCTGTGCCATCGAGCCTGTGACATAGCGCTCAGATATTCAGTGGGCCTCACACAATCCAAAAGTGTCCAGTGTCCACAAGTGTCTGCAGAAATTCAAAATCTCACTTATCCTCTAGTCACTTCAGTCACAGCTGTGCCATCGAGCCTGTGACATAGCGCTCAGATATTCAGTGGGCCTCACACAATCCAAAAGTGTCCAGTGTCCACTAGTGTGAGCAGAAATTCAAAATCTCACTTATCCTCTAGTCACTTTGGTCACAGCTGTGCCATCGAGCCTGTGACATAGCGCTCAGATATTCAGTGGGCCTCACACAATCCAAAAGTGTCCAGTGTCCACAAGTGTCTGCAGAAATTCAAAATCTCACTTATCCTCTAGTCACTTTGGTCACAGCTGTGCCATCGAGCCTGTGACATAGCGCTCAGATATTCAGTGGGCCTCACACAATCCAAAAGTGTCCAGTGTCCACAAGTGTCTGCAGAAATTCAAAATCTCACTTATCCTCTAGTCACTTTGGTCACAGCTGTGCCATCGAGCCTGTGACATAGCGCTCAGATATTCAGTGGGCCTCACACAATCCAAAAGTGTCCAGTGTCCACAAGTGTCTGCAGAAATTCAAAATCTCACTTATCCTCTAGTCACTTTGGTCACAGCTGTGCCATCGAGCCTGTGACATAGCGCTCAGATATTCAGTGGGCCTCACACAATCCAAAAGTGTCCAGTGTCCACTAGTGTGAGCAGAAATTCAAAATCTCACTTATCCTCTAGTCACTTCGGTCACAGCTGTGCCATCGAGCCTGTGACATAGCGCTCAGATATTCAGTGGGCCTCACACAATCCAAAAGTGTCCAGTGTCCACAAGTATCTGCAGAAATTCAAAATCTCACTTATCCTCTAGTCACTTTGGTCACAGCTGTGCTATCGAGCCTGTGACATAGCGCTCAGATATTCAGTGGGCCTCACACAATCCAAAAGTGTCCAGTGTCCACTAGTGTGAGCAGAAATTCAAAATCTCCCCTGTCCTATAGACACCTTGTACCTTGTTTTACATTACTATATAGTTTGTTGGATTTTGTCTATATTTCTACCAAAAATGAGGAAGGCTGGTGGAAGAGGCCGTGGAATTGGGCGGGGGTTGGCAGCTGGTAATGATGGTGTTGGTGGTGGATCTGATGGTAGTGGCAAGAGCATAATAGGACCGAATGCAGGAGGTGTTGAGCCTGCGTCATCGTCTGGCTCCATAAGGCTTCGAAGGCTTAGTTTTCTAGGAGTTGGCAAACCGCTTTTAAAGCCAGAGCATCAGGAAAAAGTTTTGTCTTACATTGCTGACTCAGCCTCCAGCTCTATTGCCTCCTCTTCTTCAGTTGTAAAAAGTAAAAGCACTGAGTCGTCATTGGAGGCTCATGTTCATGAACCACACCTTTCCTTGTGTCCTTCACCCCAACCAAGATTGAAGGATGATGCAGGCCATACTACTGATTACTCCATGGAGCTGTTTTCACATACCATGCCTGGATTATCAAGTCAAATGGTGAATTACCCAGGCCAAGATGAATCTGACATGGAGTGCACTGATGCACAGCCGCTGATGGATGATTCTGCTGGTACATTCACTCAGAGCACTACATTGTCCTCGCAGTGTACAGAGCCAGATTCTGACCCTGATGAGACTCAGGTGCCCCTTCCCGCACACTATACCACCATACACGGTGACACAGAGGAAGGTGCACATGACATTGAAGAGGAGGTGATGGATGACCCAGTTGTTGACCCACATTGGCATCCATTGGGGGAAGAGGGTGCTGCTTCCAATAGCTCAGATGAGGAGCATCCACAGCAGACATCGACATCGCAACAGCTGTTATCTGGCAGGCCCGGAGCACTCCAAAGACAGGTTCCAATAATCAAAAGAGTTGCTGGACAGCTTGTCCAGAGGGTCAAAAGATCACAGCGTGCTAGGCCGCAAAATGTCTGCCAAAGTAGGAAGAGTGCAGTGTGGCACTTTTTTGAACAAAATCCTCATGATCAGGCCAAGGTTATCTGTAAGAAGTGCGCAAAGACCTTTAGCCGAGGGAAAAATCTGAAAAATTTGAATACCAGTTGCATGCTTAGACATTTAAACACCATGCACTTGCAAGCGTGGACACAACACCAAACCTCAAGTGCCACATGTGCTACTGATCACAACGAAGGTAGTCAGCAACGCTACATTGTTTCCCCCACTGTAAGCCCACCGGTTAGCACAGCAGCAAATGTTGAGGTGTCGTTGCAAGGCCACAGCAGTCAGGGAATCCCACTGTTATATCAAAAAAAGACTGATTCTAAGCCATCAGAAAGAACACCAACTCCATCACCATCATCAACCCTCTCTCAGTCCGCCCTGTCCACCGCTACTTCCACCATATGCAGCTCTCAAGTCCAGCTCACCCTCCCAGACACTATGAGTAGGTCAAGAAAGTACTCAGTCTCTCATCCGCGTACACTGGGTTTGAACGCCCACATTGCCAAACTAATCTCGTTTGAGATGATGCCATTTCGGTTGGTGGAAAGCGCAGCTTTCCGCGAACTCATGGCCTATGCAGTACCACGCTATGACCTACCCAGTCGCCACTTCTTCTCTCGCAAAGCCATCCCAGCCCTCCACCATCATGTGAAAGACTGCATTGTCCATGCACTCAAGCAGTCAGTGAGCGGAAAGGTGCACCTCACAACTGATGCATGGTCCAGTCGGCATGGCCAGGGCCGTTACGTGTCCATCACTGCGCACTGGGTTAATGTGGTGGATGCAGGGTCCACAGGGGACAGCGGTGGTGGGACAGTGCTGCCTAGCCCACGGTATAGGAAACAGTTGGCTGTAGGCGTTCGACCCTCCTCCTCCTCCTCCTCCTCCAGAAGCGAAAGCTCGTCCACAGAGCGCAGTCGTATGAGCACTCCAACTGCAGCTGCCACTGTTGCACACGAGGTGTCCCCCTATCGAGCAGCTAGTGGAAAGCGTCAGCAGGCTGTGTTGCAGATGATGTGTTTGGGCGACAGACACACCGCCGAGGTGCTGGCCGAGTACTTGAAGCGACAAACTGAGTCATGGCTGGGCAGTGTACATCTTGAGGCAGGCAAGGTAGTTAGTGATAACGGCCGTAATTTTGTGGCAGCCATAGCCCTTTCAAAACTCAGCCACATACCTTGCTTGGCTCACACCTTGAACCTGGTGGTGCAGTGCTTCCTCAAAAATTATCCGGAGTTAACAGCCCTGCTCCAGAAGGTGCGAAGACTGTGCGCGCACATCCGCCGGTCGCCTGTACACTCCGTTCGTATGCAGAAGCTGCAGCGATAGCTCCACCTTCCCAACCACCGCCTCATTATCGACATTGCAACAAGGTGGAACTCCACCCTGCACATGGTGGAGCGGCTGTGCGAGCAGAGGCAGGCCATAATGCATTTGTGGGAGGATACACGGCCAGGCACTTTGAGAGCAAACATGGAGTTGACAGGTGTGCAGTGGTCGAAGCTGAAAGACCTCTGTAAAGTCCTTCAGTGTTTTGAGGAATGCACACGGCTGGTAAGCGCAGACGACGCCATCCTAAGCATGAGCATCCCACTTATGCGTCTGCTCATGCAAACTTTGACGCACCTTAAGGAGCAGGCTTCTGCAGCCAATGTTGATGAGGAGGAAGAGGAGGAGGGAATCCTTGATGACATTCAGCCATTGTCTGCTCAGGGACCTCTCCTGGACGAGGTGGAGGAAGAAGAGGAGGAGGAGGAGGAGGATGATGGGGATGATTACTTAGGGGAAGAGGATGCATATCGTGGGGCAAGTGAAAATGTTGGCGTGGCAAGGTCTGGTACAGGGTTTGTGCGTGACTGGAGGGATGTGGATTTGCCAGAAAGTGCTCCTCCAACCAGCACTCGCAGTGCATCATTGACACCGGGAACATTGGCCCACATGTCAGATTATGCCTTGCAGATCCTAAAAAGGGACCCCCGCATTGCCAAAATGATGAACGATGACGACTACTGGTTGGCCAGCATCCTGGATCCACGCTATAAAGGCAAATTACAAAACATCATGCCACAGGAGAACCTTGACCTAATATTGGCTAATAAACAAGCAACTCTGGTAAATCGGTTGGTTGAGGCATTCCCAGCACACAGCAGCGGTGATGGTTCTCACACGAGCCGTACGGGCCGGGGTCAGCTTGGCAGAGGTGTTCGTGGTGCACACAGCAGAAGTGGCATTGGAGACAGGGGTTTCATGACAATGTTGTGGACTGATTTTTCAAGTACCGCTCACACAACTGGTAATACTGCATCGATGGAAAGTTAAAGGAGACAGCAGTTGTCAACTATGGTTACAAACTACTTTTCCTCCCATATCGATGTTCTCCCACACAGGTCATTCCCCTTTGACTATTGGGCCGCTAAACTGGACACCTGGCCTGAATTGGTCCAATATGCCTTACAGGAGCTCGCTTGCCCAGCTGCAAGTGTGCTATCGGAAAGAGTCTTCAGTGCAGCTGGATCAATCCTTACAGAAAAAAGGACCCGTCTGTCAACCCAAAATGTGGATGATCTAACCTTCATTAAAATGAACCACGCATGGGTTTCCAAGGATTTTGTCCCACCTTCCCCTGATGACACATAGGGTGACAGAAAAATGGCTTGCTTTGGTCCACCTCTTCCTGGGACTTGACCTATTTCACCTTTTGCATCAGCTGAATGTCCAACATCAACATATGCCACTTTCTAAAACTCCCTAACTGTGCTGCCTCCCCCCCCTTGGCCGGGGTCACCACCTAGCGCACGACACCGTGTGAGTGCTGTTGCCCTGGACAGGTGGGTAGGCCGACTCTTGGGCGCGGGCACTGGCACAGGGTCCCTCATAGTGCAATCAAGTGTCTCTGACGGTGGTGGTGCACACCCGCCGTCATACACACCGCCGTACTATGAGGGGCCCAGTGCCAGTACCGACGCCCACGAGTGGGCCCCCCTTGCTTGGGCAGGGCCCCAGCATTTGCAATCTTTACCTCTCCCTGCTCCTCCGCTGTGTAGTCTGGGCCGTCAAATCCATACTGTGCCTGACACCGTTTGAGCCTGCCTCCTGATGTATAGACATATATTTTGAATGTGTACGCTATCCATACATTTTATCTGGGGATACGGTACCCTTTCTAACCTTTGTGCAATCACGTGCAATCCATACTGGGCCTAACACCATCTGAGCCTGCCTCCTGATGTATAGACATATATTTTGAATGTGTACGCTATCCATACATGTTATCTGGGGATACGGTACCCTTTCTAACCTTTGTGCAATCACGTGCAATCCATACTGGGCCTAACACCGTCTTAGCCTGCCTCCTGATGTATAGACATATATTTTGAATGTGTACGCTATCCATACATGTTATCTGGGGATACGGTACCCTTTCTAACCTTTGTGCAATCACGTGCAATCCATACTGGGCCTAACACCGTCTGAGCCTGCCTCCTGATGTATAGACATATATTTTGAATGTGTACGCTATCCATACATGTTATCTGGGGATACGGTACCCTTTCTAACCTTTGTTCAATCACGTGCAATCCATACTGGGCCTAACACCGTCTGAGCCTGCCTCCTGATGTATAGACATATATTTTGAATGTGTACGCTATCCATACATGTTATCTGGGGATACGGTACCCTTTCTCACCTTTGTGCAATCACGTGTAATCCATACTGGGTGTGAGAACGGCTGGCGAGCTATTAAGCAAGCTACAGCACCTGTGGTTTGCACACGTAAGTTTTTCATTTTTTCAGGAATGACGGTTAGGCCTAATTCCGGAACTGCGGTTGACCTGCACTTACTGGGAAATCATTGTTCGCGGGTAATAATTGTAATCAGTGATCCCCATCACTAACGTTGTTCAGCGGGTTATCTGCACCTGTAAGCGACAAACGCTGGCCTTTTCAGTGTAGCGCACATGCAGCCACGGACATGTAAGGGCATGACACACCAGTTATTGGCCAATCTCATGTGCCAGAGCCTCACGTTTCCCTCTAGTAAGCCGGACTCGGACCGCGGGGCATGACGGAGTCTCGTTCGTTAACGGAATTAAGCTTCAATGTGTGCATCTGTTCTGTAGCTGGCATGGTTGAGGTTTCCCAGGTGGAGTCGAATTTAACCATAGGCTCCACTCCTGGTGGTGCCCTTCTGGACATTCCTTTAAGGTTCAGCTTTGCAACCATACTGCCCACGTAAAACAAACACTTTGCCTTCATGAACGCTGTTTGGAGGGTCATGACTCGTGGGAATAACGCCGCCCAATCAGTTAACCTGCTAGAGAGATCGTTCGTTGCTCCCAAGCATGACATCACACTCCCTAGGAAGAAGGTAATGCCACTGTGGCGACCGTACTCCTGGGGGTGACACAAGTGCACTGATGCCCAGCCACTGCTCGATGAATCTGCTGGTACATTCACCCAGACCACTACATTCCCCTCGCACGCTACACGGCCTGAATCTGACCCTGATGAAACTCAGGTTACCCTTCCCATATACAGTTCCATCTTACACGGTGACAAAGAGGAAGCTGCAGATGAAAGTGCAGGTTCGGCCCACCCGCCATCAGACACACCACCGTACTATCAGGGGCCCTGTGCCAGTGCCGTCGCCAACGAGTGGGCCCCCCCTGCTTGCTCAGGATCACAGCACTTGTAAAGTTGAAATACTATGCAGTGAGATGGAAGATGGGGACGACGAGGAGTCCAGACAAGTACAGGGATTCCCTAGCGAGGCGACTTATTTGATTGTTTTCAATGTTGGGACAGCAATTTTTGGGGAGCACTATACTCTGGAGAATGATAGATGGGGCCCACCATACACTGGAACATTCCAAAGGTGGACATCAGACACTGGAGCAGCATTTACAGGGCCCATTATACACTAGAGCATTAGAAATGGGGCCCATTATGTTTGGAGCATTATTTGGGGCCATAAGACAGTGGAGCTTCATCCATGGGGACCAACATATACTGTAGCATTATGTGGAGCTCATCATATACTGTTTCAAACATTATATGGGACCAATGATTCTGTATGGAGAAATAGATGGGCCTCGTCATGAGATGTAAAAAGTGAAGTATTTTTCATTGTACTGTACCGCTATTTCTCTGCCGTATCGGAGCATGATGAGTTGTGGTATGTGTTAAAGGGGCGCTCTTTCGCCCAGGGCACATGAAAACCTGGAGCCAGCTCCCCCCCCCACAACTGTAGCCAAATAACCCCCATTTTTCAGTGCGTAACTTGTATTATGAAGTTAATTAAGGTTGACAAGCTTAAGTAAGAAGAATTGATGCTTTTGGCATTCAAATGGGCACTGTTGGTGTGTTTCCTGTCCTCCTCTCACTGCCGACTTTTATTCCCCATTGACTTACATTGGGTTTCGTGTTTCGGTACGACCCTGACTTTTCCCTATAATCGGACGATCTTGCTCGACCCGACTTTTGGAAAAGTCGGGTTTCACGAAACGAAACGCGACCCTAAAAAACCAAAAGTCGCTCAACTCTAGAAAGGACCAATTTAGTTGGTCAAATGCTTTCTCCGCATCTAAACTTAATATAAAGGACTATTGGCAACTTCAATCAAACATATTGCCAGTCTGGTATTATCCCCTTCTTGGCGATTAAGGACAAACCCTATTTGATCCTTATTAATAAGCTGAGGAAGCCAACAGTTAAGCCTATTAGCAAGTATCCGAATGAAAATTTTCAGATCAGAGTTTAGCAATGCAATTGGATGACAGTTTGAACAATCTAAGAGATCGTTCCCTGGTTTTGGGATGAGAATTAGATGGGAATATAACAACGTGTCTGGGATGGGAGAGCCTTTCAAAAAGGAATTAAACATTCTGACCATGCGGGGAGAAAGTTCCTTTGCAAAGTTCTTGTAGTATAAATACGTCAACCTATACAGTCCAGGAGATTTACCTAAAGGAAGATCTTTCAAAATATGAACAACCTCCTCCTGTAAGACCTGTTGGTTAATAAAAATTAGGGCCTCTGAGGGGAGAATTGGGAGGTTTAGGCTCAAATAAATTTTTCAATACGATAGTTCTATGAATCCTATTTATGGGGAGAGTATCTTGTAGCTTAAACAATTTCCTATAAAAAATTATAGAATAGCTTTGAAATTTCTGTTGGATTATAATGGATCTTGCCACCAGGCCCTCTTAGTGTTACGACAACGGAACACGCTTAAAAAAATATAAATAAACGTGTTCGCCGCCCGGGGTCCACCGTGTGGCAGGTGAAATAACCGCTGCAAAAAATGGCAGAACACAGGGACGATAATGTGCATAAGGTTTAACTGCACCTGGTGCACAAAAGTAGCTCTGTTGAGGTCACAGAGCTGCACATGAAAAGTAATGCAGAAGCAGGCTGTTTCACAGACAGAGCTGCAAGCAAAACAAAAATACAAAGAACGCTGAGTCTGTATCAGCTTCACAGACCATCAGCGGCACACGTGCGGTAGCCAGGGATCGGAGTAGTTCAAGACAACACTACAACCGGATAGACTTACTGTGGCAGACCATGTGCACGGCGTCGCAACTGCGGACGCCAAAAACGACTGCAAGCGCAAATTTAGCAGGCGCAATGCAGAACGCTGGCTGCTGTAACGAATGATGCTTGAGCGTGCTGGCGCTAGCGCAATACTGGCTGTCCCAATCACTCACACAAACGTAATATCCAAGGGAAGGGGTTTCATAATAAGTCATACACTAGACCAAGCATTCATCACCAAGCACACAGCAGCAAGTATAGAAAATACTAGCGCATGGCATAGCAGCCATGCGCACTTTTTATAGCGTACGGGACCTGTCGGAAATCTCCAGAGCCCTGAGCATAACCAATCAAATCAGGAGCAGGACCTGAGCACCTGACTCCTGAACTCCAGTGAGAGCTCGTCCCGGGAGCATGCTCGGTAGCAGGGAAAAAGGACTTAGCCTCTGGAGACAAATGTGAGAATCTGGGTTGCTGCATAAGCATACACTGACCCAGATTCCTAACACTTAGGGCCTGGGACAGGAAACTCACAGTTCTATCTTTCAGTATTCTAGCTAAAAGGGTATGGGCTTTATTACCCTTTTCGTGATATTTTTGCTTTGTGTATAGAAGGAGTTTTTGTGTTTTACTCAATGAAAGGTCTTTTAGTTTGTTTCTGATCCCCACAACTCTATTCAAAATTGTCACGGAGGGCGAAACAGTTACTTGAGAAGATAATTTATTAAATTCCATTTTAGCATTTCTTAAATCTGGAAACCTCTTTGTTACAATACCCCCTCATGACAGTTTTGTGAGCTTCCCACAGTACTGAAGGAGAATACACCAATCCCTCATTCAGAGGGAAGATGTCAGTGAGATGGTCCAATAAGGTTTTCTGAATAACTGGGTCCTAAATAAGGAACTCATTTAATCGTCAATGGCAAGTCCTAGCACATGGCTAAGTGAATTTAAGGTTTAACGCAACTGGAGTATGGTCAGACCAGGTAATTTGACCCATCTCAGCTCCCTCCATCATTCTGAGAGTCAGTATATTTGCAAAAAAGAAGTCAATTCTGGTATGCGTGTGATAAGAATGGAGAGTAAAAGGAGAAGGCCCTGTCCCTTGGATGGTCTAGTCTCCATAGCTGAAATAAGGAATTAGTCCTAATTAGTTATCTTGCCATTCTAATTAGATTTTGTGATTGGGGCTTATTATTGCTAGAGAGTCTATCAAATACCTCTGAGAGGGACATTAAAATCGCCACCTGCCGGCAAAGTTTTTGAATCAGGGAAAAAACCTGTATTTGGAGCACATAGAATAATAAAATTATAGACCTGCCCCTCAGGGAGGCTTCTAAAATTACAAATCTCCCCCGGGGTCAATATGTGTCTTGTTTACTTGCAAGGGGAATTTTGATGATATTAATATTGCAACTCCCCCTCTTTTATTATCATTGAAAGCAGAATCAGATGTAGGGAAAGAATTACCAGCAAATTTAAAAGTGCCCTTATCATGAGTTTCTTGGAGACAAAATATATTGGCCCTCTGATTTTTCAATTCCTTGCGGGTTAGTCTCCTTTTCCTAGGGAAGTTAAGACCCCTAACGTTCAAAGAAATTATGTGTGTCATGGTGCAAAATTAAGTTACTCACATGTACAAGGAACCCCAAGAACCTCAACCCTCCCAGTGCCTCCGGCATGCGGTGATGGACCAACCTATTCAGAATGCTCTGCATCGCCTTCTCTACAGACTGCATCTGAACAAATGGATAGGGAAGAAACACTAGGGAGGGGTAAGTCAAAGACAATTTGCGAAGAATGAAGAAAAAAATAGAAGGCAATTGCCAACTTTGAAAAGTAAAGATCCATAGTTCCCAGGAAAAAAATTGAAGGAATATTAGAAATATAAGCCCGCACCCGCAAATACTTTTAAAGAGATATATACAACTTCTATCTGTTGAGTCTTGCAATATAGGAGTAAAAGACCATCAAAAACAGATTATTTTAAGAATGATAAGTCAACAAGGTTCTTTCTGAGGGGCTCCTTTCTTGCCACCCCCACCCTTCTTATGATCCTCCTTGTTTTCTGCTACCAAATCAGAGGCAGAGGTGGACCCCCAGGGGCCGGGAATGTCCCAATCCGGAATCTTAGGGACTTGAAGTCCCAATGTATCACAAAAGGCTGGAAGTTTCTCCATGGATCTCGGTGTCACCCATACTCCCTCTTTCCTGGCTGTTAGAGCAAAAAGAAAACCCCACCATTAAGGGATTTTAAGGTCTTTCAGGATGGACAGCAAAGACCTAAGAATTCTTCTTTTTTGTAATGTAATACATTTATTTCCCATTATTATTGTTACTCCCTTCCATGTGAGTCAGTGAACTTTCAGGCAACCCCTCAGGTTCAGCAACATGAGAATGTCCCAGTGAAGGAGAAAGAAGATCTCCCCTGACTGTCTGTGGTGATTCACCATCTTGTGCAACAGGATGACCAGGGGGGTTAGTGACTGCAGGACCCCTTCTGTGCAGTGTTGTCCTGAGTCCTCTCCTATTATTAGATTCTTCCTAGCCCCTGTAGATCCAGCGCCCGCTGGGAAAAGTCGCTGTTCTTTCTCCTCCAGTACTTCATGGATCGCATCCTCTATGCATTCCTCAGCCACCTCATCCATCCGGCAAGATGGCACCTGGACTGCAGCTCTACTCTGCTTCCGCTGAAGGAAGACATCGAGAGCTGTCGCAGGGCCAGCAGATACTGCTCCTAAAAGCACAGCGGCTCCCGCTTCCTGGGACCCATCTGTGGGTAAGGCTGATCACCGGTGCAGGGCTCTACAGTCGATTAGTTCGGATACCTGGCAGGATCTCTGCAGCCACGCATCTTCTTAGTCCAGCATCCAGACACACCCCTTGCAGGGGCATATTTTTTAGATTATCTCAGGACAGGTACTTTTTTTTAAACATCCAATTGTGGAATGTATTATAATTCAAAGATCTATTGATTAAAATGATGATTAATATTATCTTCGCTTGTGGCAAAACCTCTTTAAGTATTTCTAAATAAGTCCATGAGGTAGAAAATATCTGTAAAAGTGCAATTGTGCCTCAACCCCTTTCTGACATCGGGCATAATAGTACCAGATGTCTGACTCCCTCTGTTTGATGTGGGCTCTGGTGCAGAGCCTACATCTTTAACGGCACATGTCAGCTGCTTTGAACAGCTAACATGTGCCTCTAACAGCCGCGTGTGGAATCGCAATCCACCAGTGGCTGTTAACTAGTTAAATGCCACTGTCAAACTCTGACAGCTTTATTTAGCGTGCAATTCTGGCAGGGACCGCGGGTCACCAATAGGTCAGCATGACAACCAGAGTTCTCCAGCAGACCTGTAGGTTTGCCACTGCCAGATTGCTATGAGCGCGGATCGATGGTCGGCCCTCATAGCAAGTCAGTAATTTTGCTACATACAGGCAATCTGATCATCGCCTGTATGTAGCAGAGCCGATAGGGTTATGGCAGCTTCTAATCTCCCATGGAGACTATTTAAGAATGCCAAAAGTAAAAAAAATATTTTTAAAAAAAATAAAAATATATAAAAGTTCAAATCACCCCCCTTTCGCCTCATTCAAAATAAAACAATAAAAAAAGCCATACACATATTTGGTATCGCTGCATTCAGAATCGCCTGATCTATTAATATAAAAAAGAATTAACCTGATCGCTAAACGGCATAATGAGAAAAAAAGTCAAAATGCCAGAATTACGTTTCTGTGGTCACCTCGACATTACATTAAAATGCAATAACAGGCGATCAAAAGATTGTACCTACACCAAAATGGTATCATTAAAATCGTCAGTTTGGCATGCAAAAAATAAGCCATCACCCAACCCTAGATCACGAAAAATGGAGATGCTACGGGTATCGGAATATGGCGTAATTTTTTTTAACAAACTTTGGAATTTTTTTTCACCACTTAGATAAAAAACAAACTAGACATGTTTGGTGTCTATGAACTTGTAATGACCTGGAGAATCATAATGGCAGGTCAGTTTTAGCATGTAGTGTACATGGTATAAAAAAACTAAAAAACAACTGTGGGATTTCACTTGTTTTGCAATTTCACCGCACTTGGAATTTTTTTTCCCATTTTCTAGTACACAACATGTTAAAACCAATGGTGCCATTCAAAAGTACAGTTCGTCCCCCAAAAACAAGCCCTCACATAGCCATATTGACAGTAAAATAAAGTTATGGGTCTGAGAAGAAAGGGAGAAGATAAAAAAAAGATGCAGGCCAATATTTATTTACAATTTTAGGTATAGTTTCCTACTAGTTACCACGTGTATGCGGACAACACTCAGACCTACCTCTCTGGCCCAGATGTCACCTCTCTGCTGTCCACAATCCCAGAGTGTCTATCAGCCATATCCTCCTTTTTCACCTCTCGCTTCCTAAAACTCAATGTAGACAAAACTGAACTCATTATCTTTCCTCCATCTCATGTATCTTCCCTACCCGATCTATCTATTATGGTAAACGGCATCATGCTCTCTCCGGCACCTGAAATCCGCTGCCTCGGAGTAACTCTCGACTCTGCCGTGTCCTTCAAACCACATGTCCAAACTCTTGCCATCTCCTGTCGCCTCCAACTCAAAAATATTTCCAGAATCTGTCCCTTCCTCAGCCCTCAATCTACTAAAACTCTTGTACATGCCCTCATTATCTTCCGCCTTGACTACTGCAACACTCTCCTCTGTGGCCTCCCTGAAAACTCTCTTGCACCTCTCCAGTCTGTCCTCAACTCTGCTGCCCAACTAATCCACCTCTCTCCTCGCTACTCCCCTGCCTCTCCCCTCTGCTAATCCCTCCACTGGCTCCCAATTCATCAACGAATCCAGTGCAAACTACTAACACTGACCTACAAAGCCATCCACAACCTGTCCCCTCCCTATATCTCTGAACAAATCTCCCAATATCTTCCCTCATGTAATCTTCGATTCTCCCAAGACCTCCTACTCTCCTCCACACTTTTTCATTCCTCACACAACCACCACCAAGATTTCTCCCAAATATCCCCTATCCTCTGGAATGCCATGCCTCAACACGTCCTATTATCCACCACCATCGGATCCTTCAAACGCAACCTGAAAACCCATCTTTTCAGGAAAGCTTACAGCCTGCAATAACATTCTGCCATCTCACCACCACCCGAACCGCCGCCTCAAAACCACCAGAGCTGCACCCCCGACCTTCTGTCTCTTCCCCACAATCCCGTGGAATGTAAGTCCGCAAGGACAGGGTTCTCTCCCCTCTGTACCAGTCTGTCATTGTAAATTTGTTTAATGATGTCTATAACTTTGAATGTAAGCCCCTTCTCATGTACAGTACCATGGAATTAATGGTGCTATATAAATAAATAAATAAATAATTATTAATAAGAATAATAATACTAGTTGTTAAAAGTGGAAACATACCTAATTGTTGAATTTAACTCATTTTTTTCCAGGTGTCAGTCAATATGGTAAAACGAAATGTGGATTTTGCATAATGGAAACCTTTCTGATATTTATTTTACTACATTCCCTTCAACAGAACCTATCACTGAGATCATGTGCCTGTTTATCCAATTTGCCTTCTGTTGAGCAGATCCATCTTATTCTTAAAAATTGGCCCACTGGAAAGACTCAGATAGGTTATGCCAGAAGAACAAATGAGGCATGTAAGAGAGAATTGACCTGTTTGCCTTCACAAAACATCAATCTGCAGTGTGCCATCCATTGTCACTTCTAATTTAATGTCCAGAATGTCAATTTGTTATCTATGGTGTTTGAAAGTTAATCTAATGTTATGGTCACTGTGGTTTAATTCATAAAATAAATATTGGAGTTTATTTTCAGTCCCTTGCCAAACAATAAATAGATCATTAACATATCTGTGTCAGCACTGCATCTGGGAGGTGGTGTGCACACCATCACCAAAAACCTCTCTCTATACCAATGGCCGAGGAAGAGATTAGCATAGGCGGCGTCCATGACGTGCCCATCACAGTGCTGCTTTTATGAAGGAAAACACTATCCTTATAAAGAAGAAATTTGATCCTGCAAAAACTTAAGGATCAAGGGACACAGAAATATGTTTAAATTGCTCATATCAAGGTAGAACCTTACAGCCTCCAAATTGTCAAAGTGATTAATACAGGTGTAAAGGGATTCCACATCAGCAGTAACTAGTAGGGTGTCTGATTCCAAAGTATCTCTGATGTAGGAGGATAAGGTACCAACTAAGGGGTGCAAATAATACTCTATGAACTTGAAAACAGGGTCACATCCTGAACACATGTAACAATCCATAACTTGTAAGATTGCATGATAATTAATAAAGTGTTGTGCTGTCTGACAAGTTAAGGATTACTTTAATTTTTATTTATGGTAGGCACCTTAAAGGGGTATTCCAAGTTTGTGATAAGTCTGCAGTCATTCTATGTGACTGCAGACTTCTGAATTCTCACAACATGCACTTCACACTGTCTGGATTCTCTGGTGCCGGTTGTGAGAGTGGGAGGTCATGAAACCACAAGTATGCTATTTGCATACATACAGTCATGTGCCGACTAGACATGCACGGCCTAACTCAATGAAAATTAATTGAGTGAGGCCGGACACATCTACCTGGAATGTGGCCTGAAGTATACAAATCACATGCTTGTGTTCACATGACCATCCACTCTTGTCCCTTGCAATGGAGAATCCTAAAAGAGGGAAATGCATTCTTTGTGAGAATTCAGAAGCTGGCAGTCACCGTGAATAACTGCAGACGTTCATCTCAAACCTGGACAAGCTCTTTATTGAAGCACTGAAGCATGCTAACCCTAATAGCCGTTATATGCTCACTGTAAGAATTCAGCTCTTGCTAGTTCCACTTGGTCAGTTCACTCATATGTGATTTTCATACTTACGGTCATTTGACTACTAGATTTTTTTTCCTGCTTCTCTCAGTTTTTCACTGAACATAGAGAGACAATTAGGATGAGCAGTTAGTCGGCACGTGTCTAAGTGTGCCATCATATATGAATGATTGGTCACATGATGACTACTCAAACCGCTTGAGGGGGCACCAAATTGAATTCTCGCCCCTCATGCGGAAAAGCTAGATACAGCACTGCACAGGACAATCATATTAATGATTGTTCTGTGCTCATAAAAATCTGGTTGGCCTGTTTAAATAGGTTATTAAATAACTGATGATAAATTTACATGTATGGGATCACTGGTGGTTTGTCGGTTGAGATCAGAAAGTGTTAATGCACCCAACATGTTAGTTTAGAGAGAGAGGCATAACTAGTGCATTTTGTGCACTATAGTAACGTCTATAGTAACAACATATCGAGTGACCATGGCGGACATTGGCTGTAGCAATAACATCACTACAGATGTTACGTCAGCATGCAGAGAGGGACATCAAGAATGGTGAAGTGAAGTTTAGTATTTTGCAGTTTTGGAGCCACAAAAATGTATACTGTTTAGTGATGAGCGAATGTGTTCGCCACTACTCTAGTTCAGTCAAAATACGAAAAAAAATCCTTTACCTTGACCAAATTCCAAGAAAGCGTTTTATTGTTTTTTTTGGTAGTATTACATGTAGGGAAAAACATACTAAAAGTTTACCAAGATAGGGTTACCACAAAGGGTCCAAATGTGACCTCAAAGAATATGGCCGCCAAAGCTGTAAAATGTTAAATGCGACTCGCCTTTCAGTGTCTATCATATTTCTTTTACAATTACTACTATTATTAAATTTATTATTTAACGATTTATTTATCTTCTTTTACAGAGCTGAGAATGATGGAAAGTCAAGAAACTTGCCCCTTATGCAGCCATAAAGTAGAAGATGACGGAGAAATAGTGATGATTGCAAAAGGAGCTGAAGGGATCAATAAAGCCAGTATTGAGAGGGGCGTTAGCACTGTGGTAGCTGCTGGAGCAGTGGTGCACAAGAGATGTCGTATGAACTACATAAACAAGAAGCAAATAGACTTGCATAAGAAAGCTACTTCTGTTCATCGTTCACCTGCCAAGAGAGGTACACGGGTGTCTACTGGATCCTATGATAGCATGACGCAGCGTTTGTTCTGTGGACATGAAGTGGTGAAGACAAGATCTAGTAGTGATTTCGATGACTATAGCTTTGTTAAAACGGATGGATTTGTAAAGTCCATCTTGTCACATTGCAAACAGCGTAATGATGACTGGGCAATCACCATTCAAGGGAGAATTGCGTACTTTGGGAAGGACTTACATGCTGCATACTGTCTGTATCATCGTTCATGTGACATTAACTTTCGGACAAATTACGGAATTCCTATGCGTCATGGTGGTGGATCTACTACAAAGAAACCGCGGAAGGTAGGGAGGCCGATGAACATGGACCATGACGGAGTATCTTGCAGAAGGAGACAGAGCTGCCTATAGTAATAAATGGCTGAGGTATAGGCTGGAGGAGAGGTATGGCGATTCGCTATTCATAGCAGAGTGTGAAGTGTTGCCTAACATTGTAACGTTCCCTGAAAAGACCAGAATAATCCTGAGGGACTATTTCCGTAGTCAGGAAACGGATGAAGAAGCCCAGAAGAGAGCCATCATAGAGACTGCGGCCAAACTAATCAAGAGCGATATCAAGTCTAAGATCCCATCTTCAACCGATGAA
Source organism: Dendrobates tinctorius (assembly GCF_039654945.1). Classification (NCBI taxonomy): domain Eukaryota; kingdom Metazoa; phylum Chordata; class Amphibia; order Anura; family Dendrobatidae; genus Dendrobates; species Dendrobates tinctorius. The sequence goes on from NW_027361910.1 coordinate 2,599,834, forward strand.
TATCCGAAGACTTCTTCGCTTGAATGTCAGTCTGTCTTAGATTATCTCCCCCTGAGTTTGCTTTGCTTGCTTGAAACCCTCTTCGTTGGAAAGGACATTCACAGGAAGGTCGCAAGCATTGGACAAACAGTTGTTCAGGCTGTACGTCCGAGGGCTGTAGTAGCTCCATTGCAGCTTGGGTTAGCAGTCCAGCTCCATCATCATTTCAGGTCTCGATTTCTTGTAGACAGTCTCTCAGCCATGGGATATTGTTCATCATATTCGGAAGTTCAGAGATTCGAGGAAAATGCTGCCGCTTCTGTTGGCCAGGATGTACTCGGTAATACCATAGACAGACTGGATACGGCACTGCTGTTCGCTACAGACAACGTCTATCATAATATCATCACGTTAGATGGGAAGGGGACTTTCCATGGCATGGGGATGGTAGCTACTGTGACTCCAGGAAGGAAGGTCAGTCGCACTGTTCTCAGACGGAAGACTGCGGACTTGGAGATAGTTGAACAAAGCAGAGTTGATGTAAAGGAATACCGTTTCGCAAAACACACTCGCCAAAACATAAAATTCAAGCCCTTGCCATTTCTCGATGCCATTGACCATCGTGTTGATGTATTGTGGGAGATGTCTTTACGCTTCAAACAGCCTGCACTGAGCTGGAATGGAATGATGCACATTCTACATAAAGACTGTGATTATCCGGGGTCGTCTTCGGTAATCTTCCTGCTCATCATTGACATGTATTCCGGAGACAAGTCATGCATCTTCTCTACTCTTGAGTATCTGTGCAACCTTGCTGATAAACACCGATCCGCTGCAGTTTTTACATTCGATCAGCCACTCTACTGGAAAGCGTCAGAAATCAAACACGAGGTGCCTGAAGACAGCCCGGTTCGAGATGTTGTCCTGATGCTCGGGAGCTTCCACACATTGATGAATCTTATGGGTGCCATATGAACGTTGATGGATGGAAGTGGAATCAAAGAGATCTTGGGAACAATTTATGGTGACAATGCTGTACAACACATCATGACTGGAAAGGCAGATCAGCGTGCAGTTCGTGGCCATCTCCTCCTTGATCAGTGTCTTACTCAGCAAGTTGCAGACAATGTACTTTGTGACCATCCCGGTTTTGCAGACCTTTTGCAAGAACTTGAGCAGTTGTATGCTCGGACACTGACAGGGGAGAGTGACTTGAATTCGGTCATCACTTCTACCTGCCTTAGTGAAATTGTCCACCTCTTGTCCACCAAAAGAAACGGATTATCCGCTCACTCTCGCACCAGTAAACTATGGCTGAATTACCAACAGATGGTTGGAATTGCAAGGGAGCTTATCGAGGCCGATCGTACAGGATCCTGGCTGATGCACCTTCATGCTGTAGCCGAATGTTTGCCCATTCCTGCAGCTGCTGGGCATGGGAACTATGTGAAGGCCGCCTACCTTTACCTCCAGTCTATGACCACTCTGGAAGATGATATGCCATCAGTCTTCCATAGATTTATAAATGGCTTGCATATTGTAAGGCGGACTGGGCAGGCCTGGGTTGCGACCGAGTCATCGAGCAAGCTCTGATGCGCTCCCTAAAAACTGCAGGAGGACTCACCAGAGGAAGTGGAATGTCTGAACATCAGAGGGCCTTGTGGACTCTGTCTGTGCCAGTGTCCTCTTCCTATAGTGATGCAATGCAGGGTTTCACTCGCCAGAGCTTTGTCACCAGTGAATAACACAAGGAGGCAAGAACGTCAAGGACGAGAAGAGATCGTGAAGACCTGGAGAAAATTGCAGATATACTCGAGACCTTTTCACCTTTCTCTGATGAAGTGTCTCTTCGCAACATTATCACCAGTGTCAATGCAAATAAGGATGAGAATGTCCATAACCTGTTCACCATTGGCAGAGAAATAGTGGCAACAATGGAGGGTCAATCACTGTTTTCAGTTAGGTACAAGCGGTCAATGAAAGCCAAGAACCTGCCATCCAGTGAGGCTATTGACATTGCTAAGGACAAAACAATAGACTCCGCTCTTTTGTTCCAAAGGTTTCTTGTGGTGTCTCAAACTCCTGATCTTTCCCTTGATGAGGTGATGGCCTATGAACTTTCAAAATACCCACCATCCCTCTTTGGGGCAAAACATCTCTTACGCAAACCAAACAAAGCACAACTGATGGCTGCTATAAAAGAGCAGAGTTCAGATGACGCAGTACTCAAGGATGTACCAGAAGTGGAACATTATGTTCTTGATGGAGGTTCTCTTCTCCATTGACTGAAGTGGTCAGAAGGAAAGACATATTGTTCAATCACTGAAGACTATGCATCTTTCACACTAAAGCACTATGGTAAGGCTACGATAGTATTTGATGGTTACATTGGAGGACCAAACACTAAGGACATTACCCATCAGCGACGGCACAAAAAACGAACAAGTAACAAAGTGAACATTGCTGAAGGAATGAAATTTGTCGGGAAAAAGGAGGACTTCCTTTCGAATGTGGAGAACAAACAGTCTCTTATCAATCACGCTTCACAGCGCATGAGTGACAGAGGTTGCCACGTAATACAATCAGAGGGGGATGCAGATGTGGAGATTGTTAAGGCAGCAGTGTCAATGTCATCCAACAAAAGTACTAGTCTCATTGGCGAAGATACAGATCTTTTGGTGTTGTTACTTCATCACGCATCAACCAGCGATGGCAACAAGCTTTATTTCTACTCGGATAAAGGGGGTCCTGCAACAGTATACGACATTAAGGTTATGAAGAAGTTCCTGGGAAACCATGTCTTCTGTTCCTTCATGCATTCACGGGTTGCGATACCACTTCCGCGGTTTTTGGAATCGGAAAAAAACTCGGTCTACACAAGGTTTTGAAGGGAGACTCGGTCTTAAATAGCTGTGCTAAAATCTTTTCCACACCTAACAAAAAAAGTCAAATGGTGGTCCTTCCCTTCCACGCCCTGCCGTGCGCCTAAACAGTGGTTTATGACCACATATGAGGCATCGGTGTACTCAGGAGAAATTGCCCAACAAATTTTAGGATCCATTTTATCCTGTTGCCCATGTAAAAATTAAAAAATTGATGCATATAAAAAATTTTTGTTGGAAAAATTAAAATGTCCATTTTTTCCTTCCATGTTGCTTTAGTTGCTGTGAAGCACCTGAAGGGTTAATAATCTTCTTGAATGTAGTTTTGAGTAGCTTGAGGGGTGCAGTTTTTAGAATGGTGTCACTTTTGGGTATTTTCTGCCATATAGACCCCTCAAAGTGACTTCAAATGAGAGGTGGTCCCTATAAAAAATGGTTTTGTAAATTTTGCTCTAAAAATGAGAAATCGCTGGTCAACTTTTAACCCTTATAACTTCCTAACAAAAAAAATTTTTGTTTCCAAAATTGTGCTGATGTAAAGTAGACACGTGATAAATGTTATTTATTAACTATTTTGTGCCACGTAACACTCTGGTTTAACAGAATAAAAATTCAAAATTTGAAAATTGCGAAATTTGCTACATTTTCACCAAACTTCAGTTTTTTTCACAAATAAACGCAAAAATCATTGACCTAAATTTACCACTATCATGAAGCCCAATATGTTATGAAAAAAAATCTCAGAATCGCTAGGATGCGTTGAAGCGTTCCTAAGTTATTACCTCATAAACGGACACTAGTCAGAATTGCAAAAACTGCCTGGTCATTAAGGTCAAAATAGGCTTGGTCATGAAGGGGTTAAAGTCAGCCTGGCAGCATTGTCAGTTGACAGGCAGATGCACTTATGTGTTATAATTAGTGTTTTGCGATACCACCCGATATTGAAAAATATCGGATTGGATTGGATCGGCCGATATGAAAAAAGTATCGGGTATCGCCGATTCCGATCCCGGAAGTCCCATTCAAGTCAATGGAACAGAAATATCGGAATTAAAAAAAAACCTTTTCTTTCCTTGTAGTTTAATTCTACATGACGAAAAACAACTTAAGAATAATGTAGAATATATTGGGGGAGGTGGAGGAGACATTAAAGGCATAGAGGTTTAGCCCAATCAAATGGAATAGCAGGAATAAATTTTGTTTTTAAAGATGTTCGGAGTTACAAAGATATTGACTATGTTAACCTTTTGTATATTTTGTTAGATATGTATGTTTCACTACTTCCATGCTCTTCACCTTTTTTACTTCTCCAACACTTTCTCCTTCATCATCCTCAGCAGCAGCATCTTTTTCATCAACTTCTTCTTCAACTTATTCATCTTCTTCTTCACCTTCTTCCTATTATTCTTTTTTTGTACATTCTTCATATTCTTCTTATTCATCGTCTTCCCATTCTTCTTCTTCATCATATTCTTATTTGTGACAGGCATTCCTGTAGTTGTTATCTATTAAAGTTTGAAGATTACACCTTCCGTTCTGCCTGTCACAAAAGATTTACAACAGGATTTGTCCGCGTTGTTTGGCATGCAGCAGCAGGCATTTTCCAGGGGCACCACGAGGAGGAACGGACTCACCCCCATACACTGCTTAGTCTTCTTCTGCTTAGAATTTAGATAATATCTTTTGCTCTGATTTTTAGTCTTATGCTTAATGTTCTTCTGCTTTTGGTCCTTCTGCTTTTTGTTCTTCTGCTTCTTGGTCTTCTGTCTCTTGTTGTTCTGCATCTTGGTGGTTGTCTTCATGTTCTTTGTCATCTTGGTCATCTTCTTCAGGGTCATCTTATTGGTCTTCTTCGGTGTGGTCTTCAGGGTCGTCGTCTTCAGGGTCATCGTCAAGGAGATCCAGAGTGAGAACCATAAACCATTTCTACTAGCGTGAACTTTGAAAAGTAGCAGAAGGTACAAGAAGACTGAGGAACTGCCGAGAACCAGCTGATGGTACTGGAACCTGGATGGGCAGCAGAAGGAACAAGAGCCAATGGCACAACCGTGGACCAGCTGACGGTGCTGTAACACGGTTACTAAGCAGGAGGTACCTGTGCTATAAAGCACTACCAAGGACCAGCAGACGTTGCTGGAACTCGGATACCGAGAAGGAGGCACCTAGGCCAAAGGCACTGCCGAGAACCAGCTGATGGTGCTGGAACCCGGATGGGTAGCAGAAGCTACAAGAGTCAATGGAACTACCGAGAACCAGCTGATAGTGCTGGTACCCAGAGTGGCAGCAGAAGGAACAAGAGCCAATGGCACAACCGTGGACCAGCAGACAGTGCTGGAACACGGTTACTAAGCAAGAGGTACCTGTGCTACAAAGCACTACCAAGGACCAGCAGACGTTGCTGGAACTCGGATACCGAGAAGGAGGCATCTAGGCCAAAGGCACTGCCGAGAACCAGCTGATGGTGCTGGAACCCGGATGGGTAGCAGAAGCTACCCCTGAAAAACAACGTTGCAAGGCCGCGAGCCGGCCACAGTTACCGAAACCCACAGTCCTACAGGGGGTGCTTGTCCTATTGGCACTACGGTACCAGCCTTTATTACCAGAACCCGCAGCCCACATAGGAAGCACCTAAACTGCAGGCACCATAGACTCGGCTAACCCGACCGCAACACGACAGGACTATGTATTGGTGGCAAAGTGACGTTGACACTACCCGGAAACAGCAGGCGTGCTGGAATCAGGTTGGGCAGGAGAGAGTAAAAACAGAGAAAAACACACTAGCTTCTGTGTTAGTGGGGTTCAGTAACATCAGCTGTTCCCCTGCTGTGTGGACGACAAAGTCTCCTGCTGCCTCCACATTCAAAAACCATCAGGACTCAGCCTGCTCCATGCTTGATCCTGGGCTCCAGCAATGCCAGTTGGTGTTCAGAAGTGCCGTCTTCACAGAGAAAAACACACTAGCTTCTGTGTTAGTGGGGTTCAGTAACGTCAGCTGTTCCCCTGCTGTGTGGACGACAAAGTCTCCTGCTGCCTCCACATTCAAAAACCATCAGGCCTCAGCCTGCTCCATGCTTGATCCTGGGCTCCAACAACGCAAGTTGGTGTTCAGAAGTGCCGTCTTCACAGAGAAAAACTACTAGTAATGGTAATGTGGACAGAGCAGGAGACATTGCCGGACACACATCAGGGGATCAACTGATGTGACTGAGCCCCAGGAACACAGGAACAAGTGTGGATTGTGCAGATGCCACTTCAGAGCAGCAACTGGCTGGGTTGGAGGCCAGGGGAAATACTAGAGACAGTGGAGCCAGAGGCCTAAGTGGAGCACGGATAAAAATCAGTAGTAGTTAGATTGTGGAGGGAGCAGGAGACTTTGCCGTCCACACAGCAGGGGAGCAGATGGCGTTACTGAACCCCACTAACACAGGAGCTAGTGTTTTTCTCTGTCCAGACAACACTTCTGAGCGACAACTGGCTGTGTTGAAGCCCAGGGATTACAGTTCAGGTGGTAGAAACATGAACACAAAAGGAGACCTGGATACTGTTGCCAACCAATTATTTATTCTGGTTGAGGACTGGCAAATTCTGTCGAGATCCAGGCCTTGTTAATTTTCAGAAAAGTAAGCTGGTCAACGTTTTCGGAGGATAGTCGCATGCGGCGGTCTGCTAGTACACCACCTGCGGCAATAAAGAAGCGTTCCGATAATACACTGGCAGCAGGGCAAGCCAGCACCTCCAATGCATACTGGCTAAGCTCTGGCCATGTATCCAGCTTTGAGACCCGAAACTTGAAGGGGGAAGAGCCATCTGGGAGTACACTGACAGGGCAAGACATGTAGTCTTTAACCATCTGACGGAAACGTTGCCTCCTGCTGACTGGAGCCGTCTGTGATGGAGTAGACATTTGTGGCGGACACACAAAACTTTGCCACATTTTGGCCATAGTGGTCTTACCTTGTGCTGAGGCGCTGCCTCTGCTCCCTCTTTGTGCCGAGCTTCCTCCACTGCCTCGACGCACAGAGCTGCTTTGTAAAGCACTAGCAGCACTGCTGTCGGTTGGAATGGAGAACATGATGGACTGCACCAGTGTGTCTAGGTACTCCCGCAGTTTACGCTCCCGGTTCAACGGTGGTATGAGGCTTTGTAAGTTGTCCCGGTAGCGAGGATCTAGGAGGGTGTTCACCCAATAATCAGTCGTGTTGAGAATGTGGGCGATGCGGCGGTCGTTTCTCAGGCACTGCAGCATGAAATCAACCATGTGCTGCAGACTCCCAACTGCCAAAGAAACGCTGTCCCCTGCTTGAGTCGTCATCTCTGCCTGCTCTGCATCACCCCACCCTGGCTGTACATATTGACTAGAGCATTGTGTACCTCCCTCCTCTGGAGAGATGTCTTCTTCCTCCATTGACTCCTCCTCATCCTCCTCACAAAGTGTCCCCTGCCTAGGCCTTTGTGAGGAACCACGTAGCGCAGTCTGTCCAGAAGCAGATGGCATTTGTGACTCCTCATCCTCCACCTCTTCCAAAACCTCCTCCCTTAGTGCTTGCAGTGTTTTTTGAAGCAGGCAGATAAGGGGGACAGTCAAGCTGACTAGTGCATCATCTGCACTCGCCATCTGCGTTGAATCATCGAAGGCACGCAAAACGAGGCAGATGTCTTTCATAGAGGCCCACTCAGTGGTGCTGAAGTGTGATTGGTGCACAGTGCGACTTGTTTGCACCTGATGCAGCTGGTACTCCATGACTGCTGCCTGCTGCACACCCAACCGCTCCAACATATGTAACGTTGAATTCCACCTAGTGGGTAGGTCACATTTGATGCAATGTTCCGGAAGGCGTAATCGGCGCTGTAGAGCCGCAAGGCGCGATCTTGCCGTGCTGGAACGCCACAAGTGAGCGCACTCTATGCGGACCTTGTGCAGCAGTGCATCAAGATCCGGATAGTCCCTCAGAAAGCTCTGCACGACCAAGTTCAGCACATGTGCCAGACATGAGATGTGAGTGAGGTTGCCTAGGCCAAGAGCTGCCACCAGATTTCGGCCATTGTCACACACTACCAAGCCCGGCTGGAGATTCGCTGGCACAAACCACACGTCGCTCTCCTGCTTGATGGTATTCCACAGCTCCTGCGCTGTGTGTTTTCAATTCCCCAAAGAAATTAATTTGAGTACGGCCTGTTGATGTTTTGCCATGGCTGTGCTCATATCGGTCGTAACAGGCTCCTGCAGCGCTATTTCTGAGGAACTTGAGTAGGAGGAGGAGTCAATGTGTACAGACTGGATTCCTGCAATCCGTGGAGTTGGCAGAACACGTACAGCGCCTCTCTCCAGATCTGTATCCGGCTCCACAGCATTGACCCAATGGGCAGTGAGGGAAAGGTATCGTCCCTGTCCATGGTTACTGGTCCACGCATCGGTGGTCAGGTGGACCTTGCTACTGATGGCGTTTAGTAGCGCATGTTTTATTTTTTCCTCCACATGTTTTTGCAGAGCAGGGACGGCTTGCCTGCTGAAATAAAAGCGGCTGGGCATGGTGTATTGTGGGACTGCCAATGCCATGAAGTTCCGGAAGGTGTCAGTCTGCACCAGCCTGAATGTCAGCATTTCAACGGTCAGTAGTTTGGCAATGCCAGCATTCAGAGCCTGTGTTCAGGGATGGTTTGCCGAGAATGGCCACCTTTTATCCCAGGCCTGTGCTACCGATGGCTGTACAGTGGCCTGGGAGTGTGAGGATGACTGGGAACATGGTGCTGTGGGTGGAATGTCACTGGGTCTCCCGACAACAGTGCCAGAGGTTCTTCCTTGGTGATCCTGTGAGGAAGCTGAACCAGCTGTGTGTGAGCTGGAGGAAGAGGCCCCAACACGAGCTGAAGAGGTGGTAGGTGGTGCTGTACGTTGGCCTACGTCTTCAGTGTGTCTGTGTAACTCCACCTCGTGCTTGGTCCACACATGTTTCCACATATTTGTGGTATTGAGGTTGCTGACATTTTTCCCTCTTTTAACTTTCTGATGACACAGCTTACATTTGACAAAGCAAATGTCATCTGCAACTGTGTCAAAAAAGTTACTACGCACTGCAAGTCTTGGGAGCGCCCATTTTGGCTTTTGAAAGAGGAATGCTCCTAACGGGTGCCGAAGTGGAGGCTACAGGCAACCAAGTCTGCCCCTCCCTCTCCCTCATCATCTACACTCCCCTCTTCAAACACCTGCTTCTCCTGGGTTGTCTCACCAGCACCGTACGCACCAGAAAGTGGCACCTGAGTCTCGTCATCATCTGATGCGTACTGAGGTGTGCTGACCATAGGCACTGGCCCACCCGCCTCTTCAGATTCAGAGGGACAAAGAAGTTGCACATCACTGCATACTCCCTCTTCTTCACATTCTTGAATGCTGCTTGGCTGGTCCCCTCTTTCCAAGCCAACAGATTCAGAGAACAGAAGTAGAGACTGTGATGGCTCCTGTCCAGGGCTCTCATACTGCCTGGGCACTTTGGCAGGTGGTGAAGAGACAGATGGTTGCTCTTCAGTGCTCTGGCCCTGAGAGGACGTGGAAGTCATTGAAGTCGATGCGTTAGCTGCCATCCATCCGACAACGGCTTCAATTTGTTCCTCCCGCAGCAGTGGGGTATGGCGAGGTCCTACAAAGCTGCGCATAAAGGACTGTTGCCTGGTGAAACTGGGGGATGCTGACTCACTGGTGCCAGCAGCAGGCACAGAATCCCCACGTCCTCTCCCTGCAGAATCCCCACGTCCTCTCCCTGCAGAATCCCCACGTCCTCTCCCTGCTGAAACTCCACGCCCACGTGCCTTAAGTGGGAGTCACACATAGCAATCTCGCTAGCGAGATCGCTGCTGAGTCACAACTTTGTGACGTAACAGCGATCTCACCAGCGAGATCGCTGTGTGTGACAGCGATCAGCGAGCGGCCCCCCTTCCGGTATCGCTGATCGCTGCAAGAAACCTCTGGACATATTTTTGGTCACTGGTCTCCCGCTGGCCAGCACGCATCGCTGCGTGTGACAGGCGGCAGACCAGCGATCAGCTGTAAAAAATAGAATCAAAATAAAAAATATTGTTATTCTCACCTTCCGACGTCCCACGCAGCCATCCTCTCTCCACGCTCCGTTCCCAGTGCTCCTTTGCACGAATTACTGCGAGACTTCGCGCTCCCGTGAGACCGTGACGTCTCGCGGTCATTCTTGCAAAGGAGCACTGGGAACGGAGCGTGGAGAGAGGATGGCTGCGTGGGACGTCAGAAGGTGAGAATAACAATATTTTTTATTTTAATTCTATTTTTTACAGCGATGGCAAGTGATGCTGGGCACTCGGCATCGCTGTGCTGATCGCTGGTGAAGCTGTCTGTGTGACAGCTCACCAGCGATCACATAGCGACTTACCAGCGATCCTGACACCTTGATATCGGTGTCGGCATCGCTGGTAAGTCGCTATGTGTGACTCCAGCTTTACTCCCTGCCTTCTTCATCTTGGTAGACTGATAAAGATAGGCAGAAAAGTACAAAGGGGGGCTTAGTGTGCTTATTCCTGAACAGCTGGTAACAGGTATAAGAAACACTAATTTTATGAAGTGTGTGTGGACTACACTTTATTAGGAGCTAATGGGGCCTACACAACTGTGAAATGGAGTGTTTGGTGAACTTTATTTTTTTTTTTTTTTTTTTAAAAACTAAAAGGATGTGACCAAAGATTTGAAAGCGATAGTATCACTAACTTTTTGGAGCTATTACAATGCAGGAAGGTAACCTACAATGCAAAAGATGAGGCTCCAAAAAATAGGGTAATACTAATCTGGCTGCAGATGAAGGGCACAAGCCAGAAAAAAGGCTCTTCTATCTACTCCTATATAGTGTTTGCAACCAACCAATTTAGATGGATATGGATGGATGCACACTAATAGGAGAATAAAAAATGAGCTGCAATAAAAGAAAAATATGTGTGAGGCAGTGACGCACGCTGAGCGGCCTTCAACCAGACGTAGCTGAAGGACACACTACTCAGCGTGAGCTGCACTCACACACACTCAGAGACCTCTCAGACAGCCGTGAACAGTGCAGATAAGTGGGCACTAGTACTGAAAGGCTGCAGAGAGGCTCCGCTGTCTACTCCTATAGTGTTTGCAACCACCGTATATGGATACGGATGGATGCACACTAATAGGAGAATAAAAAATGAGCTGCAATAAAAGAAAAATATGTGTGAGGCAGTGATGCACGCTGAGCGGCCTACAACCAGACGTAGCTGAAGGACACACTACTCAGCATGAGCTGCACTCACACACACTCAGAGACCTCTCAGACAGCCGTGAACAGTGCAGCAAACTGGGCACTAGCACTGAAAGGCTGCAGAGAGGCTCCGCTGTCTACTCCTATAGTGTTTGCAACCAATGTATATGGATACGGATGGATGCACAGTGCACACTAATAGGAGAATGAAAAATAAGCAGCAAAAAATGAAAAATATGTATGAGGCAGTGACACGCTGAGCGTCCTACAACCAGACGTGGCTGCAGGACACACTGCTCAGCGTGAGCTGCACTCACACAGACCTTGCAGACAGCTGTGAACACTGCTGCAAGGCAAAAGAAAGCTACACTTATTGAGAATGTAGCCTGGGTAAAGCACAATGTGATTTGTAAAATCGCTCTCTAACTGTCCCTCACAGTCTTGAACAGCAGCCTGTCCCTAACTGAATTCACAGCAGAGTGAACCAGAAATAGCAGCTGCGGCGGCTTTTATAGTGCATCATGACATCATTTCAGCAGCCAATCACAGCCATGCCATTAGTTAACATGCCTACATGCCTAACAGGAGGATGTGCCCACACTTCTGAGGATTGTCATTGGCTGAATCAAATCAAACTGGCTTATAGCATTATGGGAACTTCCGATTCTGGTATTCGATATGATAAAAGTATCGGAACTCAGTATCGGAATTCCGATACAGTGAATATCGGCCGATACCCGATACTTGCGGTATCGGAATGCTCAACACTAGTTATAATTCCACCACCGCACTAAAACCCTGCTCTGACAGAACGCTAGCAGCAGGGCAGGCCAGAACCTCCAAGGCGTAGAATGCCTGTTCATGCCACGTGTTCAGCTTGGATACCCAATAATTAAAAGGCACAGAGGAATCCCGGAGGACGTTTGTACGATCTGCAAGGTTCTCCCTCAGCATCTTCCCAAAAATTGCACTTCTTGTGCCAGCACCCATTGCCTCTGTGCCGACACGATGGGAGGGTCTGAGAAAATTATCCCTTGCCTGAGCTGGATTGTACTTTTGTCTTTCTCGCTTGGACTCCTTGGTTGTACAACAAACTCTGATGTCTGCTGCCAGCGTTCTCACATGGGAATTTTTTCATTAATTCCGCTACAAGGGCCCTCTGGTACAGCAACAATTTTGTACACCTCTCTGCCTCTGGAAGAAGAGATTGAAAGTTCTCCTAGTGTGGGTCTAGAAGTGTCACCAACCAGTAATGAGTGTCACCGAAAATTTTTATAATGCGAGGGTCACGGGAAATGCAGCGCAACATAAAGTCAGCAGACTGCGTCCCAGACTGCTAACAGGCAACACTTCTGTGTCGTCACCAAGGGGATGACTGACCATGCTGTCCTCCTCCTTGTTCTCAGGCCTACAACACTTATAACGAACCTCAGTAAGATCATGGTACAAACATCATTGTAAATACCTTCTTGTAAATACACCCCTGTATTTTTAAGCTCCCCCACCTAATTTTATATTGTAAGTGTAGAATGTAAGCTGTCAGGAGCAGGGTAGTTTTATTTGGGTTTAATTAATGGATTATTGTTATCGTTGTTATTTAGGACTGTTGTGTTTGAAACTGTTAAACTGTAAATATGTTTTCGCTCTATAATAACTTTCAATATTCAAATTAGAACACAGATAAGCAGGATGGATATGTTAATTATGTTGTCATTGATGCTCACCCTCTTGGTGGATTCCTCAAAGTTTTGGAGGATGGTACACATGTCGGACATCCATGTCCACACTTCAGATGTTATGTGTGAAGACAGAACTGAATACCGACAACCTTGTTGATGCTGGTAGATTAGTCACCAACTGCCCTTTTCTGTTCAGAAATCCTTTCCTACATCTGCAGTGTAGAGTTCAAAGGCCTGGGGCATCATACACCAGTCGGTGAGCCCGAAGCAGCAAGCGCTGCTGAATCACGGCAAGGGCAGATGAAGCTGTAGCTTCATTTCTAAAATGAGTATTTAGAGCATTGTATTTTTACCAGCAGATCTGACAGCTCCGTGTCGCTTTTCCAAAAACATTGACCATGAGCCAGGCACGGCACGTGTGTGAGCTCGCCTCACCAAAGAGTAACCACCAGTTTCCACCCATTGTCACACACAACCATGCCTGGCTGTGGGTTCACCGGTCTCATCCACCGATATGCCTGCTGTTTCATAGCTGTCCTCAACTCTTCAGCATTGTGGTGTTTTTCACAGAAGCAAATTAGCTTCAGCACAGCCTGTTCCCGCTTTGATTAGGCAGTGCTTCCAGCTTGTGACGGATGTGCTACCTTTTTGAGCTGGAGGCTGAAGAGGAGGCGAAGGGGATCTGTGCACAATGAATCCGAAGCACCAACGCTGTGGCAAAATGCAGCAGAAAGACCTGGTGACCTAGAGTCATGGGGCCAGCTTAAGATAAATCGGGCAAGACCTCAAAGATTTTTGGCGTGGACAAGCAGCGCATAGGAGGCTGAGTAGCGTGCTCCATCCTTACAGCAGTGGCACTGCAAAGGACAGTTCCCATTGTCTCCCACCACTAAAAGCAGTACTGCCATTTACCAAGGTGCCATTTGGCCAGTAACTGCCAGACACCAAGGCGCCCTGCGCTCCTTGACCGTGAGTAGAGAGCACGTGCCCATAAGGCTGTGTTCACACACAGCATTTTTTTTGCGGTTTTTCCAATGGATTTGCCAAAAAATGTGCGGGAAAAACGCGAAAAAGAAGCTTCCCATTCATTTCTCTACATTTAGCACTTTTTGTGCACATTGATGTGTTTTTTACCGCGAAAAAACCGCATTGCGGTAAAAAACGCAGCATGCTCACTAATTTCGCGTTTTTTTCCACGTTTCTGGCTTTTTCCTTGTGTCTAGAAACAGCGCGCAAAAAAACTGCCAAAAATTGGTAAAAATGCGCAGAAAAAAAACACGCGGTTTCTGGGAAGGGAGTCCTGTTTTTCAGCAGAAAATTTCTGCTACGTGTGCACTTAGCCTTAGAGAGAGCCAGTTCATGCCCCGTGCTCAGCGTGGATAACCAATAATTAGAAGGCACAGAGGAATGACAGAGTACGTTGGTATGGTCAGCAAGGTACTCCCTCAGCATATTCAAAAACTTGCACTCCATGTGAGAGTCCCCTGCGCCTCAGGGACAGGGCCATGGAAGGGTCGTAGAAAACTCTCCCCAAACTTTGCCAGTGTTCTATTGCCTTTGCTGGCTTGGAGTTCTGTCTCTCTCACCTGTACTCCTTGCTTGGCCAACAAACTTTGACCTCTTCTAGCAACGTTTTCAGATGTGAATTTTTTTAATAATTCCGCAAGAAGGGCCCTCTGTTCCTCCAACATTTTAATACATCTGTCTGCCTCTGGAATAAGCGTGGGTCTAGAAGTGTCATCAATCAGTATTGCCCGTCACCCAAAATTTTTATAACGCAAGGTTGACAGGAAAGGCAGCGTAACATAAACCCAACCATGTTTGCAAGACTGCTAACAGTCATAACTTCCGTGACCTCACCAAGAGGACTGCTGACCATGCCCTCCTCCTCCTTGTCCTCAGGCGTACAAACATCTTTGTAAATACCTTCTTGTAAATATACCCCAGAATTTTTTATCTCCCCCACCTCATTTTAGATTGTATTGTTTTGTTTTGGTTTAATTATTGTTATCATTGTTACTTAGTGTAGATTGTAAGTTGTCACCATCAGGGTAGTTTTTATTTGGTTTAATTATTGGATTATTGTTATTGCTGTTACCTAGGACTGTGGTGTTTGAAACTGTTAAACTGTAAATATGCTTTCACTCTATAATAACTCTCAATCTTCAAATTACAACACAGATAAGCAGGATGGAGACGATAATTATGGTGTAATTGACACTCACCATCTTTGTAGATTTGTCAAAGTTTTGGAGGATGTTACATATATCAGACATCCATGTCCACTCCTCACATTTTATTTGTGAAGACAGAACTGAATACCGACAAACTTGCTGATGATGGTAGACTATACACCAACTGCCCTCTTCTGCTCACAATTCCTTTCCAACATCTGCAGTGCAGAGTTCCAAGAGCTGGGGGCATCACACACCAGTCATTGAGCCATAAGCAGCCAGCACTGCTGAATCACGGCAAGGGCTGATGAAGCTGTAGCTGACTTTCTAAAATGGGTATTTCGAGCGTTGCACTTTTCCAAGCAGCTCTGTCAGCTCCGTGTCACTTTTCCAAAAACATTGACCAATTTGGTTAAGCGCAAGAGCCAGGCATGGCATGAGTGTGAGCTCACCTAACCACAGAGCAGCCACCAGGTTCCAGCCATTGTCACTCACAACCATGCCTGGCTGTGGGTTTAGCCATCTTAGCCACCGATGTGCCTGCTCTTTCAGAGCTGTCCAAAATTCTTCAGCATTTTAGGGTTTGTCACAGAAGCATATTAGCTTTAGAACAGCCTGTTCCTGCTTTCATTTGGCAGTGCTGCAGTGCTTCCAGCTTGTGACTGATGTGCTACCTTTTCTTGCTGGAGGCAGAAGAGGAGGCGAAGGAGGAGGAGGAGGTGCAGAAGCTGTAGATTGTGGGTGCCACCCAGATTGATGTAGGGCATGCAATCCTCGGGGTTTGGGAGGATGTGTAGCCTCCCCTCTAGCACTCTTGCCCCACTCATATCTATCCAAAACTCTGCTGCCAGAGTAATCCAACTGTCCCTCCGTTATTCTCGAGCCTCTCCTCTCTGCCTTGCCCTTCACAGCCTTCCTATTGCCCATATGTTACAGTTCAAAACCCTAAATATGACATACAAAACCTTCCACATCCTGTCTCCTCCATACATCTGTGACATGGTCTCCCAATGTACGACTGGCTCATGACTTCTACACAAATTCAGTGTGCCATCAGCGAGATGTACCGTCCCTGCCCACAAGCACTTGTCTACGGGTGTGTGCTTAGGTGCACTTTCCCTGTACCAGCATTGTTGATGGCCCAGGTAATGTTGTGGGGCACATGCTTGCTTGTCTATTGTCGTGATGGTAGACCGGGAGAAATAGTGTCGGGTGAGGACAGAGTACCTTGTTACGGTCAACGCCATCAGGTTGCGGAAAGCGTCCGTTTGCCACGAGCCTAAAATGCAACATTTCGAGCAGATGAGAAATTTGCTAATTTAGTACTGTGGCCTGTGAGGCGTTGGCTGCGTCTTTCCCTTATGCTCCAATGACTGGGGTATGGACAACTGAAGGCTGCGCTGGGACAAGGTGCTTGATGATGTTGCTATTTGACTGTGGTCAACGGCAGGTGCAGGGAAGGAGGCATCTTTGCATGCACTCTGGACAGGGGATTGGCTTGCATGCACAACAGCGGAAGAAGCAGTGGTATTACCCACAGACACTGTTCATGGAGCCTGGTGTTCAACCAACAAAGTCTGTTTTTTTGCTGCCATGTACCTGATCATGCTGGTGGTGGTTAGACTGGTAGTTTTACTACCCCTGCTGATGCGGCCATGGCCAGTGGTGCAAATGTCCTTTTTCGGGTTATCGGCAGTCTTTAGAAAACAAGAAGACTGGTAGGGGGACATTCATTGTCTCCCTCTACCACACCACCTCCTCACCTCGACACCTGTCTTTCGTTGTCCCCCAAGGCTCTGTTCTAGGACCCCTACTCTTCTCCATCTACACCTTCAGCCTGGGCCAGATAATGTAGTGGCACGGTTTGCAATATCATCACTATGCCGATGACACGCATATCTACCTATCTGTACCTGACATCACCTCCTTACTGACCAAAATCACACGTCTTCCCGCTATATCATCCTTTTTCTCTGCTCGCTTTCAAAAAGTGGACATGGACAAATCAGAATACATCATCTTTCAAGCATCTCACGCTGAGTACACCTGAGAGATGTGTATGCCTCATACCGTACCACTTTAGTAAGAGGTAAATTTTTCCCTAGAGAAAATGATTTTCCAGACATTCACTGCCTTTTTTGAACATTTTTTGCAGCTGTGATCTTCATCTTCTTGTTGTGGATGTGGAAAATTTCTAAGTCCTCATCAATACCATCATCGTCCATATGTTGTAAAGAGGAAATCAGGTGTTTCCAAGGGTCGTGGATATGTATGTTTTGTGGCATTCCTTTAACAGTGGTCGTTACACTAGGACAATTAATTTTAGACTGGGACATTTGAATATTATTGGTAATATGTATGAGTGAAGATGAGAAGCTTGTGCAACGGGTGCATTTATAGTTACAGACGGTGCACTCCTCTTTAAAATTAGTTTTTCACGAGCATCCATCAGTTTGTTTTGTTTTCCTCTGACACTGATCTGTTCTCTCTAAATCAGCATCTCACGAACATGTTGCACTTTATACAGACATGTGCGTGTTTGGCAATATATTTTGTATGGGCATTTCTTTGGGCGGGTCTCACATGCGCATCTGGTACACCGATCTTCTGACAGGCATGAAACCGATTCTGGTAATCGATGGTAATTCCCAGCACACGCTCTGCTTCTATCTTGTACCCAGACTTGCTTCCCAGCATGCGCTCAGCTCTGTCTTGTACCCAGGCGTGCTTCCCAGTATGTGTCCTGCACCATCCTGTACCCTGCATGCCCCCGTGTACACGCTGTACGCACTTCTGTACCCAGTGTGCCCTGAGTACACGCTTTACATATTCCTGTACCCTGCGTGCCCCCGTCTTCACCCTGCTATACACTGCCTCTCGTGTCTCCTTAGAGCCAACTGGTTCCAGCAGTTGTGGTACTTTATTCCTCTGTGCCTGCCCCTGACGCTCCCTGTATAGGGGGTAGTCCTCACTAGGTCAGCTCGCCCGGGGTGGGTTGGTATCACGGCCCAGAGAGTCCACTCCAGGAGTCGTCACACGAACATGGGTGGGTGGTTTTGCTGGGCATAAAAAACTTGTTTTGGAAAAGGTTGAGGTGTACCCCACAGGGGAAATGTTTGCCAGCCAACACATTTAGTGTATGGGAATTACTAGTCTAGGAGACCCGCTCCTTTTTAATGGGACATTTTTTGTTAAGAGGCCCTCCTCCATGTTTCTTCCAAGGGGGATTGGGGTTATTGGGGTGCATATGACTTGGTAGCAGGGCAGGCCTTGCTGTCAATGCATAAGAAAACAATGGGAGAACAAAATGAATTATGTGAAATGGATTTTCCTGTGCCCATCCAGTATGTGTGTTCAAAGGCTTATTGGGGTGCACATGACTTGGTAGCACAGCAGGCCTTGCATTCAATGCAACATATTTTATTGAAGCCTTCTTGGACATCTCCTGAAAGAGGTATTGGGGTGCGTCGTAATTCTTGGCAGCCCATCCACTCACTGCATAGGCTATAAAAGGTTCGGAGACCCACTGTTTAATAATGGCCCTTTAAGCAGAATAATGCTGCCTGATGCCCCTGTAAAAATAGGCTCTGTGACTTTAAGATTCCCTCCTTTATAAATAAAACAAAATATGCCTGCTTATGTGTCACACACCACATGGCCAGCTAGGGTTGGTGAATGTTACAATGACATTTCCAAGTGAATGCATTGGCTTTGGATGAAAGCAATGTTAAAGTTGAAAAACGCTTCAAAATCGCTGCGTCTGAACACAGCCCAAGTGGGGGAGGAACATTTTGGTCTGGGGTTAATTATTTTGCTATATATACAAGTCATTAACCTGGAAAGGATGCACCTTACCATATTTCCCAGCAAAATCCGTTTTGGTATGTTTTTGGTGCATCGGTAAAAATGGCATGAAACTCTCACAACATTGTTTAAAGCTGTGAACTAGGAGTCAGGAATGCTTCCTGGGGCGATCCCCATGATGTTCCCGTGTCATTTGGGCAGTGTTTCCATCATTTTCAGACATTTTTAGACCTTAAAAGGACCCCCAGGGGGATCGCGGTAAAAATGCTCGGGTCTCCCATAGACTTACATTGGGCTCGTTGTTCTGTCCGAGTACCCGAGTATTCCAATTTGCTCGACCCGAGCAACGAGCACCCGAGCATTTTAGTGCTCGCCCATCACTAATAATGTTTATTATGTCGTATAATAATAGATAATAATAGTAAAGGTACAAAAAAAACCTATTGTTAAACTGGTATGAACCTGTCCTTATGCACAATCATCATAAATAGAATTTTTACCTTCAGGAAGTCCACTGCAAACTGTGTTTTCTAAAATGCATGTGGATGCCGGAAAGTTAAGAATATGCTCCTGCTGTCTATATTTATTCAGCAACCTCCACATGATCATCTCTTTTTGCTTTGTACACCCGTCAAATCCAGAATGGAAAAAGACTTAGTACCCCAGTGTAGTCATTCTCTTAATACTGAACTGTTGATTCATAGACAAGCCTTATCTGGAGCAAATGATTGAATACCATCCCAACAGTTTAATATGACAGGCTGCAATGTGATCATATTAAAATATTGTCGCAAAGATAGAACACGCTGCGTGTCTGAGACCAAACTGTGGATTAGCGGCAATATACAACAGAAGAACTCGGCCAATAGGAATACTGGGATTAGCATATTGATTAGGTTTTAATTGCCGGAGTTTTATAGTAGAATAAATATTGTTTTTATTCTAATCACTGTCCTATGGTAGGCTAGTATACTGTACTTTTCTTATAATCCATATTTAATGTCTCTTTGCTGCCAGACTGTATTATTACTCATCTTTTTATGTATTCACACAAGATAATAAAACTCTCAAATGCTGCGTTGAGCATAAATAAAAAATGAGCCACCGTTGCTAGACCCCATTCAGTGAACAGTGTTCAAGTTGTGATATTAGTCTCATAATTTTTAAGTATAAGGTTTGATAGAGTCTAACTGATAAAATTCACTCATGCATGTTACGGCAAATACATACCAACCTGTAAGGGGAATGAGCGCCTCAGTTTTACCGCCTGAATATTAAAAGTGAGAAACTATATAGAGATCAGGGAGTCATTGAATGTTCAAGCTATCGATACATGAAATCTTCTTTATGTACTAACATATTTAAGCATTAGATCATACAGTATATCCACATGTACTCAAGTGTAATCCTTTCCCAACATGGGTTTTTTCATTTTTTTGCGCTTTCGTTTTTTCCTCCCGCTTCTTCCAAGAGCCATAACATGTTTACTTTTCCATCAACATAGCGGTATGAGGGTTTGTTTTTTAGAGGATGAGCTACAATTTTGAATGACACTAGGAGATTTACTGGAAAATGGGAGAAAAATTCCAAGTGTGCAAAATAGCAAAAAAAAAAAGCAAAATTTTGCAATATCTTTTTTAAAAATTTATATAATATGAGGTAATTATGATATAGAAATAAGATTATCCAGGTCACTACAATGATGGCAATAACCAAACTTTCATAGTTTTCTTTCTATGTTGTAAAAAAAATTCGGAAAATTGTGAAAAACAATTTATCTTGTGTCAACATTTTTCAAAAGCTGTAAAGTTTTCAGCTTTCCGGTGATGGAGCCACGGGAGGGCTTGCTTTTATCCACACAATGATGTGCAGATATAATATTTTTTTCAACTCCTAATACTTTTTTTGTACTGTTGCAAAAGACGAAATAAACGCAATACCACGGTATTGCCGTTTATAGCCAAAATCACCGTCTCCTATGAAAGCCAGTCACAGCAGTAACATCATGAAAGGCACAGGTGTCTTCAGCAGACCCCTGGCCATGACGGCAACCCAGACAGCAATTAGAACATCGCGCACCTGGGACATGTACTATAATTGCGACAGCTCTATAGTTAAAAAGTCAAAGAGGTGATATACTGTTCGTCGTATGTCGGCAAGGGGCTAAACCGTAAAAAAATTCTTCCATAAACCGCACAACTGTCATATTGATTTTTATAGTGTAGGAAGTTGGTAGGGTTATATTCGTTGGGAAAAAAGTATGGAAATATATCTCTCTTCCAGAAGAAAAACAAAAATTTTCTCAAAGCTGCCTTTATGTAACTATTAGAGATAAGTTGAAATGGTCAAAATAACAAAAAAAAATGCAGGGCTTGCAGACCTCAAATAATGCTAAGAAAACAAGTTCATGATCATTTAGAAACAACAATACTAATGTTTTATCTCAGGAAGAGTTCAGAAATCAATATTTTGTGGAATAACCATGATTTTTTAATCACAGCTTTCATGCGTCTTGACATGCTTTCCACCAGTCTTTCACACTGCTTTTGGGTGACCTTATGCCTTATGGAGATTGGGCTGGCCATGACAGGGATTTGATGTGGTGGTCCTTCATCCACATATTAGTTGCCCTAGCTGTGTGGCATGGCGCATTGTCCTGCTGGAAAAAAACAGTCCTCAGAGTTGGGGAACATTGCCTGAGCAGAAGGAATCAACTGTTTTTCCAGGATAGCCTTGTATGTGGCTTGATTCATACATCCTTCGCAAAGATTAACCTGCCCAATTCCAGCCTTACTGAAGCATCCCCAGATCATCACCGATCATCACTGATCCTCCACCAAATTCCACAGTGGGTGCAAGACACTGTGGAATGTATGCTTCTCCAGGTCTCCATCTAACCATTAGATGACCAGGGGTTGGGCAAAGCTGAAAATTACACTCATCAGAGAAGATTACCTTACTCCAGTCCTCTGTGGTCCAATCCTTATGGTCTTTGGCAAACTTCAGCCTGGCTCTCCTTTGCTTCTCAATTGATAAAAGGCTTTTTTTCTAGCTTTAAATGACTTGAGCCCTGCCTCTAGGAGCCTGTTACGAACTGTTCTTGCCATGCACTGCATCCCAGTTGCCATTTGCCATTCCTCTTGGTAATTGATGTCATCCTACGATTGCTGAGTGACATTTGACTAAGATGAAGGTCATCCCGGTCAGTGTAGAGTCATTTTTGCCATGTGCCGGTCTGTAGCTTTGTTGTCCCCAGTGTCTGCTGCTTGACCTTGTTGTAATGGACTGCCGTCTTAGAAATTTTAAGGATGGAGGCAACATGACGCTCACTGTATCCATCTACTAGTAAAGCCAGAATTGAGCCCTTCTTTTCCTCACTCAAAACTTTTCTTTTCAACTCCTTTGGCATGGTCAAAAGTTATTTTTGCATTCCTATTACTTTTGGGATATTAATAACACTTATTTTGCTATCCAGCTTGTCCTATTGCAAGAGGATTGTGAACACCACAGCAGGGTTTTTTATACTTTCCTTAGTTAAATAAAATTTGGTTCAGGTGATCACCTAATCAGAAGCACATTAAGTAGAATGAGGTGTACTCTGATTGGAAATCAACTGACACTGGAATGGAATAGCTGTCAGACATGTAGAGAAGCTGATTTTTATAAAACTGTGCAGTGGTCTCTTAATTTTTGCCATGCTGTATGTCATGGGCCAGGTGTAGGATTGATCAATCCAGTATATAACATTGTATAAATGTGCACATAGTATACCACTATAGTATGAAGAATAACATAGACATTAACTGTTATACAGTATACATACTGTCATATATCTGTATATACAAACAACAATGTGTTATACAACAGTATATCAAATGACAGTCATATATTATCTTGCATATGTTAGGGCCTGTTCACAAATTGCAAGTTTTCACAGATTTGTCTGCACCTGTTTTGTCACAAAACCAGCAAAGTGAATGAGAAATCTGAAGTCTCATGCATACATTCGTTATTTTTTCCTTGCAGATTTGGTGCAGATTTAACCCCTTTCCTACAATGGACGTAATATTCCATCCATGTGACCTGGGACCTAATTCCCATGGATGGAATATTACGTCTAGAGCGATCAGCTGCGCTCACGGGGGGGGGGGGGGAGCGCAGCTAATCGCGGCCGGGTGTCAGCTGATTATCACAGCTGACACCGGGCAAAATGTGTCAGGGGCGGTCATGGACTGCCCCTGACACGTTAACCCCTTGCACACCGCTATCAAACACGATGGTGGTGTACCGGGGGTTAAAGGGAAGCATCGGCAGGGAGGGGGCTCCCTCCGTGCTTCCCTGAGCCCCCCACAGCAGCGCAATGTGCAGCGCTGCTGCGGGGGTCTCCTTCCCTGCAGGTCCACAGATCCAAGATGGCGACGGGGACCTTCGGGGGCCTGCAGGGAGCTGGCTTCCTCAGTGCCTGCAAAGCGCAGGCAAGAGGAAGTCTGCTTCAATGCCTGTGACAGATCGCTGATCTGTCACAGTGATCTGTGATGTGACAGATCAGCAATCTGTCACATGACAGTGATGTCCTCCCTGGGACAACCTAATAAAGTTTAAAAAAAGTGTAAAAATAATTTTACAAAAATCGCTAAATAAATAAAAAAAAAATTCCCTAATAAATTCATTTTTTGGAAATAAAAAAAAACCCAAAACAATAAAAGTACACATATTTGGTATCGCCGCGTCCGTAACGACCTGCCCTATAAAACTGTTCCATTAGTTAACCCCTTTAGCGAACCCCTTAAAAAATAAAAATAAAAAACAAAGCAAAAAATAATGCTTTATTATCATACCTCCAAACAAAAAGTGCAATAACGCGTGATCAAAAAGACGAATATAAATATCCATGGTACCGCTGAAAACGTCATCTTGTCCCGCAAGAAACAAGCTGCCACTCAGCATCATCAGAGAAAAAATAAAAAAGTTATAGCTCACAGAATAAAGTGATGCAAAAATAATTATTTTTTATATAAAATAATTTTTATTGCATAAAAGCGCCAAAACATAAAAAAATGACATAAATGAGGTATCGCTGTAACCGTACGGACCCGAAGAAGAAAACCGCTTTATCAATTTTACTGCACGCGGAACGGTGTAAACGCACCACCCAAAAGAAATTAAAAAGCGATCAAAAAATGTCACGTGCCCGAATATTATAACTATAAAAACGTCAACTCATCCCACAAAAAATAAGACCTCACATGATTTAGTGGGTCAAAATATGGAAAAATTATAGCTCTCAATATGTGGTGATGCAAAAACTATATTTACAATAAAAAGCGTCTTTTAGCGTGTGACAGCTGCCAAATATAAAAACCGCCATAAATAGTAAATTAAAGCCTCCGTTATCATCCCCTTAGGCTGGTTTCACATTTGCGTTTTTTTGCGCTGGAAAAAAACGCATACGTGCGCATGCGTTTTTTCCCCTATATTTAACATGGGTGCGCATACCTGCGCGCTGGCAAGCGCACGTATGCGATTTTCATGCGCTGCGTTTTTTTGGGGTGTGCGTTTGTATTTTACAGACGCAGCATGTTGCATTTTTTGGCCCTGCAAAAAAGCGCATGCGCACGTATGCGCACGTTTTGCGCTAAAAATGGCCATTATAGCCTATGGATGCGCATACGTGCGCACTGGCATGCTCATGTATGCGTTTTTTTAGCGCTGCGTTTTTTTGGTAGTGACCACTTGTTGTACTAGTTATAATCTTCTAAAGTCAAAAAAAAAAAGTCTATATAAAGGAGGTGCCTGCCAAAACTCTGCCACTACTACACTGACAGATTGGAGAGCAGACAGTCAACAAGGAAACCATCTTCTATCAGCGAAGAATGTGAGTATATTACATTATATGCCTGTCCTTTTAAATTATGTATGTACTAATGATTTTTATTATTTTTACATGCAGTATGTCTTCAGAATCCGAGTATTCCCCATCGCGGCAGGAATTGGCGCAAGCAGACCGTGAGGTGATTATTTTCGTGCATCTGGTAAGTATATCTGCTGCTTCTCCAAATCTCTTACGTTTTTTTCAACTTTTTTAAGACATTGTCATCATCATCTTCTTCTGCGGACGGGACTAGCGAGGGCGAAGAGCAGGAGCAGCGAAGCCAAGTCCCGGTGGTGATACGGAATGTATGTATCAAATGATTTGTAATGTTCTTTATTTTTTATCTTCTATTTTTACTCTTTTTTATGTTTCTTTTTTTGTAACTTTTTATTCAATTTAAATTTGATTATTCTAATGAATGTGTTTTGTCTAGGTTCCACAACGGGATGAAGACGTCTACCTGGATAATGAGCAGCTCATCAGCCTGGTCCAGGAGCGTTCGCCGTTGTGGGACAGCTGTGACCGGCTGCACAAGGACATTGTGGTGACCCGGCGGCTATGGAATGAGGTGGCCGCAGCGTTGATGGATGGCTGGGACAGCGCCACAGCATCCTCCAAAAAGGCGTTTAGTGAGTATTTCCCTGCTCTGTATTGTGCCGCAGTGACTGTTGTCCTTGACGGCACTGTTGGGTTTCGTGCTAGGCATATTCTAGCAGGAAACCCAACAGTGTCATCGGGGTCTACAGTGACTGCTTTGAGTATTGTATTGCTACATTGTGCCGCAGTGACTGTTGTCCTTGACGGCACTGTTGGGTTTCGTGCTAGGTGTATTCTAGCAGGAAACCCAACAGTGTCATCGGGGTCTACAGTGACTGCTTTGAGTATTGTATTGCTACATTGTGCCGCAGTGACTGTTGTCCTTGACGGCACTGTTGGGTTTCGTGCTAGGTGTATTCTAGCAGGAAACCCAACAGTGTCATCGGGGTCTACAGTGACTGCTTTGAGTATTGTATTGCTACATTGTGCCGCAGTGACTGTTGTCCTTGACGGCACTGTTGGGTTTCGTGCTAGGTGTATTCTAGCAGGAAACCCAACAGTGTCATCGGGGTCTACAGTGACTGCTTTGAGTATTGTATTGCTACATTGTGCCGCAGTGACTGTTGTCCTTGACGGCACTGTTGGGTTTCGTGCTAGGTGTATTCTAGCAGGAAACCCAACAGTGTCATCGGGGTCTACAGTGACTGCTTTGAGTATTGTATTGCTATATTGTGCCGCAGTGACTGTTGTCCTTGACGGCACTGTTTTTTTTTTAACAACAGTGGACAAAGTCCGAACACGTTGGCGTTCGATCAAGGACCGCTTCAACAGTGATGTTCGTGCTGAGGGCCAGGTTCGCAGTGGATCTGCGTCAAGGACCAGAACTCGATACCGTCACTATCACGCGTTGCAGTTCCTAAGACCAGTCCTTGCCACGAGATCGTAAGTATTATAAATTTTGGGTTTTTATTTTTATTAATCTGTGTTTTTCTAATCCACAGCTGATGCTTCTTGTAAAGGCATGGTAGTAATGATTTTCCTTTCTTCCACAGCACCTGGAGCAGCACCCTGCAACCTGGCCCTGGAGCGGTCCTTCCTCGGACGTCCTCTGACCCGTCCCAGCCATCCGACAGCCAGGACGCACCTTGCAGGTCAACCACACACACAGCTGGTGACCAGGAAGCTGGGCCATCAGGTGTTCCCCTGTCCCAGGTCTCTGCCACTGGTTATGCGGGCACTACCCGCCAGCGGCAGAGGGCCTTGGACAGGAATGTCTTGCCCGAGTTTATGCATTTGAGCGAGGCCTTTAATTCCAGCCTCAAGTCACTGTCCGACAGAGTTGAAAGCGGTTTTGCACTCATGGAACGTGGTTTTAACCACTTTGAACACCGCTTCAATTCTGTAGAACAGCGCCTTGACCGTCTGGAGGCCGACCTCAACAGACCAGCACACCATTTTTTTAGTAAGATTGAAAAGGGCATGGCGGAACACCTTAGTCCTGAGCAACAGCTGAATGTGCTGCAGGCCTGCAACAATGCTTTCTTGCAGGCTATGCAGCATAATCGGTACGGTCAGCAGTCAGTGGTGTCATTTCCACCTGTGCCACCATTGACTCGCTTCACCTCACTACCGACTTGTGCTGCATACCACTGCACGGACACCTCTATTCAAAGCCAGGACACCCACCGTTACACCACCACAAGTCTGAGTGCAGCTGGTCACTTCACCGACACCACCATGGCAAGCGCTGCTCCTGTCTGGAGCACCACCGCCACTCCCATGCATGCGTGGAGCTCAGCCACCACTAGGCAAACATGGAACAGCCCTGCCGCTACAACAACATGTAGTAGCCCTGCCACCACCACTCTGCAAACCTTGACCATCACTGCCGCCACCAGTCCTCCTGCAAGGACGAGCACTGCCAACGAAGAGCAGCAGCAGCAGCCACCTCAGCAGCAGCAGCCACCTCAGCAGCAGCCACCTCAGCAGCAGCAGCAGCCACCTCAGCAGCAGCAGCAGCCACCTCAGCAGCAGCCGCCACCTCAGCAGCAGCAGCAGCCACCTCAGCAGCAGCAGCAGCCACACCAGCAGACGGGGGACCTACATTCAATATTTGCCCCTAGTTCAAGGCGAAATCTATCAAGGCGGGCATTGGGCCAAAGTCGGTCCAGGCACACAAGCCTACGGCGACATGCCATTACAACTAATGTACCTGAACAGATTTCCTCTCCTCCAAGTGTTCCTAGTTTAATTCCCTTAACTGGACTACCTTCCCCCACAAGTTTTGTTGCCCCTTCCCCTCAAACACCGTCTTCAACTGCAAGTGTTGCATATTCCCTGCACACCCCCAAATTGAAACCATCTGCCCCCAAACGCCGGAAAAAATAATTTTTTGGTTTATTTTTGTGATTAAAAATAAATTTACATTTGTGGTTCACCATTACAAAGTTTCATTAATGTTGTTTGCGCCGCTCACACACACTGATGGGTAAATACATGTTAAAAACCAACCCAAGGCCTAGTATAGTCATATGTGAAATAACACGGACTAGTATAGTCATACCAAGGCCTAGTGTAATAACTCGAGTTTTACCAACTTGGATCTGGTTTCATGAAAAACAAACTGTTGAAACTTGTCTTAAAAATAAGTTTCTTTCTAGTTTCACCAGTTTGTTTTTTGTGAAACAAGATGCTAGTTGTTAAAAATCGAGTTATTACAGTAGGCCTTGGTATGACTATACTAGGCCGTGGTATTTCACATATTACTATACTACTAGCCCCAAGGCCTACTATACTCATATTTGAAATACCACGGCCTAGTGTAGTCATTACAAGGCCTAGTGTAATAACTCTAGTTTTACCAACTAGAATCTGGTTTCATGAAAAACAAACTGTTGAAACTTGTCAAGTTTCACCAGTTTGTTTTTCGTGAAACAAGATCCTAGTTGGTAAAAATCGAGTAGGCCTTGGTATGACTATACTAGGCCGTGGTATTTCACATATGACTATACTAGTAGGCCCAAGGCCTACTATACTCATATTTGAAATACCATGGCCTAGTGTAGTCATTACAAGGCCTAGTGTAATAACTCTAGTTTTACCAACTAGAATCTGGTTTCATGAAAAACAAACTGTTGAAACTTGTCAAGTTTCACTAGTTTGTTTTTCGTGAAACAAGATCCTAGTTGGTAAAAATCGAGTAGGCCTTGGTATGACTATACTAGGCCGTGGTATTTCACATATGACTATACTAGTAGGCCCAAGGCCTACTATACTCATATTTGAAATACCACGGCCTAGTGTAGTCATTCCAAGGCCTAGTGTAATAACTCTAGTTTTACCAACTAGAATCTGGTTTCATGAAAAACAAACTGTTGAAACTTGTCAAGTTTCACCAGTTTGTTTTTCGTGAAACAAGATCCTAGTTGGTAAAAATCGAGTAGGCCTTGGTATGACTATACTAGGCCGTGGTATTTCACATATGACTATACTAGTAGGCCCAAGGCCTACTATACTCATATTTGAAATACCACGGCCTAGTGTAGTCATTCCAAGGCCTAGTGTAATAACTCTAGTTTTACCAACTAGAATCTGGTTTCATGAAAAACAAACTGTTGAAACTTGTCAAGTTTCACCAGTTTGTTTTTCGTGAAACAAGATCCTAGTTGGTAAAAATCGAGTAGGCCTTGGTATGACTATACTAGGCCGTGGTATTTCACATATGACTATACTAGTAGGCCCAAGGCCTACTATACTCATATTTGAAATACCACGGCCTAGTGTAGTCATTCCAAGGCCTAGTGTAATAACTCTAGTTTTACCAACTAGAATCTGGTTTCATGAAAAACAAACTGTTGAAACTTGTCAAGTTTCACCAGTTTGTTTTTCGTGAAACAAGATCCTAGTTGGTAAAAATCGAGTAGGCCTTGGTATGACTATACTAGGCCGTGGTATTTCACATATGACTATACTAGTAGGCCCAAGGCCTACTATACTCATATTTGAAATACCACGGCCTAGTATAGTCATTCCAAGGCCTAGTGTAATAACTTGTAAGTTGGAATGGAGCAGATTACATTCATCCACTCAATGCTGACTTGTATTCCCCATGGACTTTCATTGGGGTTGGGTTTTGAGGGTTGTGTTTTGAGAAAATCACATACTTTTTTTTCAACTAGTTGCACAATTTTCTCTTGAAAAAAATTGGTTTCCTGATTCATGGCCTGCAGCTTTGCTCGTTCCAATATATTTCACGCAGACTATCAATGCTGCATTTTAACTCATATGTGTATTTACCTGCCCAGGTGTGTGAACATCAAAAAATTCAGTTATACATGGGAAGTTTTTTATTTAATTGGAGTTTAAAAAATATAGTGCACTCAGTAATGGTATCAAATAAGGTTTTTTATTACCATAAACAAACAAAAACATTACACCATTTCATCTTGCCAGTGCACCCGTCCTACATCAGAAATAAAGTAGGCCGCAAATTGGTCCCTCATTTGGCCAACTTCAACGGATGACCTGAGAGTGTGCTGAGTGAATTCAGGCAATGGGTTAGGAGCATCATCGTCCAGTTCAAAGGTCGGGTGCTCTTTAGCCATCACAAAGTTATGTAGAACAACACAGGCCTTCACCACCTCATCGACTGTTTCAAGTTTAAGATTAATGGCCGTGCCAAGAATTCGCCATCTGGAGACAAGAATCCCAAAAGCACACTCGACAGTTCTTCTGGCCCTGGTCAGCCTGTAATTAAATATTTTTTTGGTGTGGTCCAAGTCCCGGCTGGAGTAGGGTTTCAGTAAGTTTCCGCACATTTGAAAAGCCTCATCGCCAACCATTACAAAGGGCAGTGGCGGAGCTTCGGTGTGAGGAAGAGGCCATGGCATAGGGAAATTAAATTGGTTGCCATACAACCTCCGGCCCATGTCTGAGTTTTTAAAAGCCTGTGAGTCATTACCACGGCCAAATGCTCCAATGTCCACTGCTACAAACATACATCCGGCATCCGCAATCGCAATGAGTATTATTGAAAAGTACTTTTTGTAATTATAGTACTCAGATCCCGTTCTTTGGGGTTTGATGATCCGTATGTGTTTACCATCAACAGCTCCCAAACAGTTGGGAAAATTGCATACTGTCCAGAATTTGTCAGCAATTTCCATCCACTTTTCAGCGGTGGGCAGGGGCATAAATTCTAGACAAAGAACATTCCAGAGAGCCCGGCAGGTGTCAGCAACAATTCCAGACAAGGTAGAGATTCCAATACGGTACTGGAAGTGTAGTGAAGATAGGGTTTCTCCAGTCGCCAGGAATCTGTGAACAGACAAAGAAGTAAAATTAATATTTATGTATATTATTTTAAAAAACTATAAAATAAAATATTAGTACATTCACGAAAACTAATTACCCAAGGTTTTGAATACTAAATTTAAAAAAAAAACATCAGACCGCACCCCTTGGTTTTTAAAACATACCGTAATGTCACCAGTAGCCGTTCCTCAGGAGGAATCGCACGACGGAGCTGTGTGTCCTGTCTCCGGATGGATTGTTGGACACGAGCAAGCAAATCCATGAAACTTTCGTGGGACATCCGGATATAATCTGTAAATTTCTCCGGGTTTGACTGGAGCTCGCTGTAGAGGGTGTGGTATGCCCCACGGCTCTCCCGGAGTTCAACAATCGGATGTATCCACATACGCCGCCGTCTTCGCTGCCTCTCTCTCTTCCTTTGTTCATGGCAAGCAACTGCATACGCCTGAGCCATCGCGATGTCCAAATCCAAGTTGAAGTGAAAACTCTTCCAGCGCAGATCCATGGTCACGAGAAGAATCAAGCAAATGTGAAGAATACTGTAGACAGGGTCTATATATTAACATACCACACCCACAATGAAGTCCCATTGGTCTTGTGTGTTGTTGAATGGTTGTTTTTTCTTTTTTGTGGGGTTTTTCCAAAATCTGTAAAAAAACGCAAACGCACAAAAAACGCATAAAAACGCGCAAAAACGCTGCGTTTTTTTCCTGCATGCGCATAAAAATGCTTGAAAAAAACGCAGCGTTTGTATGCATTTGTATGCGTTTTTTCAATGCGTTTTTTTGCGGGAAAAACGCTCTGCAAAAAAAAGCAAGTGTGAAACTAGCCTTAGTTAGGGAAAAATAATAAAATTAAAAAAATGTATTTATTTCCATTTTCCCATTAAGGTTAGGGTTAGGGCTAGGGTTAGGGTTAGGGCTAGGGTTAGGATCTAGGGTAAGGGCTGAGATTAGTGTTAGGAGTGTGTTGGGGTTAGGATTGGAGTTAGAATTGTGGGGTTTCCACTGTTTGGGTACATCAGGTGCTCTCGAAACGAAACATGGCGTCTGATTTAAATTCCAGCCAATTCTGCGTTGAAAAAGTCAAAATGGTGCTCCTTCCCTTCCAAGCTCTGCCATGCGCCCAG
The DNA here is from genome assembly GCF_039654945.1 of Dendrobates tinctorius. Lineage (NCBI taxonomy): Eukaryota > Metazoa > Chordata > Amphibia > Anura > Dendrobatidae > Dendrobates > Dendrobates tinctorius. Next base: position 2,631,440 of record NW_027361910.1, read on the forward strand.
ACAGTGTTTTACCCCCACATATGGGGTATCAGCCGACTCAGGACAAATTGCAAAACAACTTTTGGGGTCCTTTTTCTCCTGTTGCCCTTAGGAAAATAAAAAATTGGGAGCAAAAATATCATTTTGTGGAAAAAAATGATTTTTTTATTTTCACGCCTGGACGTTATAAACTTCTGTGAAGCACTTGGGGGTTCAAAGTGCTCCCCACACATCTAGATAAGTTCTGTGGGGGGTCTAGTATCCAAAATGGGGTCACTTGTGGGGAGTTTCAATAGTTTAGGCACATCAGAGGCTCTCCAAACGCACATGACACCCACAGACCATTCCATCAAAGTCTGCATTCCAAAACGTCACTACTTCCCTTCCAAGCCCCGATATGTGCCCATACAGTAGTTTTCTCCCACATATGAAGTATCAGTATACTCAGGACAAATTGGGCAACAAATTTTGGGGTCCATTTTCTCCTGGTGCCCTTGGGAAAATAAAAAAATTGGGGACTAAATGATCATGTTTGTGGAAAAAATACAATTTTTTTTTTTTCATGCCCGGGCATTATAAACTTCTGTGAAGCCCTTGGGGGTTCAAAGTGCTCACCACAAACCTAGATAAATTCCTTAGGGGGTCTAGTTTCATGGTGTCATTTGTGGGGGGTTTCCACTGTTTAGGTACATAAACTTCTGTGAAGCACTGGGGGGTTCAAAGTGCTCATCACACATCTAGATAAGTTCCTTAGGGGTCTAGTTTCCAAAATGGGGTTACTTGTGGGGGGGATTCCACTGTTTAGGTACATCAGGGGCTTTCCAAACTCGACATGGTGTCTGATCTCAAGTCCTGTTACCCTTGGAAAGGTAAGAATTGAGGGTGAAAAGATCATTTTTGTGGAAAAAATATGATTTTTTCATTGTACGTTATAAACTTCTGTGAAGCTCTTGGGGGTTCAAAGTTCTCACCACACATCTAGATAAGTTCCTTTGGGGGTCTAGCTTCCAAAATGGTGCCATTTGTGGGGGGTAGTGTTGAGCATTCCGATACCGCAAGTATCGGGTATCGGCCGATATTAGCGGTATCGGAATTCCGATACTTAGTTCTGATACTTTTGTCATATCGGATTCCGGAATCGGAATCGGAATCGGAAGTTCCCATCATGCTATGAGCCTGCTTGCTTTGATTAAGCCAATGGGAATCCTCCGAAGTGTGGGCACATCCTGTTAGGCATGTAGGCATGTTAACTATTGGCATGGCTGTGATTGGCTGCCGAAATGATGTCATGATGCACTATAAAAGCCACCGCAGCTGCCATTTCTGGTCACTCTGCTGTGAATTCAGTTAGGGACAGGCTGCTGTAGAAGACTGTGAGGGACAGTTAGAAATAGCGATTCCACCAAACATCTAGTGCTTTACCCAGGCTACATAAACCACCACTGTAGCCTTCTTTGCCCTAGCAGCAGTGTTCACAGCTGTCTGCAAGGGCTGTGTGAGTGCAGCTCACGCTGTGGAGTGGGTCCTGCAGCCACGTCAGGCTGTAGGCCACCCAGTGTGATCACTGCTGCCTCATACATCTTTTATTTTTTGAGCTGAATTTTTTACATAATTTCAATCTAGTGTGCTTCCATCCGTATCCATATACGTTGGTTGCAAACACTAGTAGTAGACAGCGGAGCCTTTCTGCAGCCTTTCAGTGCTAGTGTCCACTTTGCTGCACTGTTCACGGCTGTCTGAGAGATCTCTGACTGTGTGTGAGTGCAGCTCACGCTGAGTAGTGTGTCCTGCAGCTACGTCTGGCTGTAGGACGCTCAGCGTGCGTCAGTGCCTCACACATATTTTTATTTGAGTGCAGCTCATTTTTTCTTCTATTAGTGTGCATCCATCCGTCTCCATCTACGGTGGTTGCAAACACTATATAGGAGTACACAGCGGAGCCTTTCTGCAGCCTGTCAGTGCCAGTGCCCACTTAGCTGCACTGTTGACGGCTGTCTGAGAGGCCTCTGACTGTGTGTGAGTGCAGCTCACGCTAAGTAGAGTGTCCTGCAGCTACGTCTGGTTGTAGGACGCTCAACGTGCGTCACTGCCTCACCAATATTTGTCTTTGAGTGCAGCTCATTTTTTCTTCTCCTATTAGTGTGCATCCATCCGTATCCATCAACATTGGTTGGTTGCAAACACTATATAGGAGTAGATAGAGGAGCCTTTTTTTCTGGCTTGTGCCCTGCCGGCGCAGCCAGATTAGTATTACCCAATTTTTTTGGAGCCTCATCTTTTGCATTGTAGGTTACCTGCCTGCATTGTAATAGCTCCAAAAAGTTGGTGATACTATCAGTTTCAATTCTTTGTTCACATACTTTGAGTTTGCTTCCAACAAAGAAACCACAAAAAAAGTTCACCAAACACTACATTTGGAACTTGTGTAGGCCACATCAGCTCCTATTAAAGTCTAGTCCACACACACACACTTCATAAAATTAGTGGAAATTGGCTTGGAAAGAGGGGGCCAGCCAAGCAGCATTCCTGAATGTGAAGAAGAGGGAGTATGCAGTGATGCGCAACTTCTTTGTCCCTCTGAATCTGAAGAGGCGAGTGGGCCAGTGCCTAAGGTCAGCACACCTCAGTACGCATCAGATGATGACGAGACTCAGTTGCCACTTTCTGGTGCGTACGGTGCTGGCGAGACAACCCCGGAGAAGCAGCTGTTTGAAGAGGGGAGGGAAGATGATGAGGTCCTTGACCCATCATGGCGTGAGCAACAGGAAGGTGGTGGGAGCAGCTCGGAGGAAGAGATTCCCCTACCAGCCAAAACAGGAGGCAGAGGGAGGGGGAAGACTTGGTTGCCTGTACCCTCCACTTCGGCACCCGTTAGGAGCATTCCTCCTTCCAAAGGCAAACCGGGCGCTCACAAGAGTTGCAGTGCGTGGTCCTTTTTTGACACAGTTGCAGATGACATTTGCTTTGTCAAATGCAAGCTGTGTCATCAGAGAGTCAAAAGAGGGAGAAATGTCAGCAACCTCAATACCACAAATATGTGGAAACATGTGCGCACCAAGCACGAGTTGGAGTTGCAGAGACACCCTGAAGACGTAGGCCAACGTACAGCACCACCTACCACCTCTTCAGTTCGTGTTGGGCCCTCTTCCTCCAGCTCACACACTGCTGGTTCGGCTTCCTCACAGGATCGCCAAGGAAGAACCTCTGCCACTGTTGTCTGGAGACCCTGTCAGATTACACCCATAGCAGCACGTTCCCATCCATCACAGCCATCGGTAGCACAGGCATGGGATAAAAGGCGCCCTTACTCGGCAAACCATCCCCGAGCACAGTCTCTGAATGCTGGCATTGCCAAACTTCTGGCAGTTGAAATGCTGTCATTCAGGCTGGTGGACACTGACACCTTCCGGGACTTAATGGCATTGGCAGTCCCCCAATACAACGTGCCCAGCCGCTTTTATTTCAGCAGGCGAGCCGTCCCTGCCCTGCAGAAACATGTTGAGGGCAAAATAAAACATGCGCTACTAAACGCCGTTAGTAGCAAGGTCCACCTTTTAAAAAAGACATCAACAAACTGGAGCAAGTTCAGAAAAGAGCGACCAGAATGGTGACCGGTCTGCAAACCCTGTCTTATGAGGAAAGGTTGCAGGATTTGGGAATGTTTAGTTTGCAAAAGAGAAGACTGAGAGGAGACTTAATAGCTGTCTACAAATATCTAAAGGGCTGTCACATTGTAGAAGGATCAACTTTATTCTCATTTGCACAAGGAAAGACTAGAAGCAATGGGATGAAACTGAATGGGAAGAGACACAGATTAGATATTAGAAAAAACTTTTTGACAGTTAGAGTGATCAATGAGTGGAACAGGCTGCCACGAGAAGTGGTGAGTTCTCCTTCAATGGAAGTCTTCAAACAGAGGCTGGACAGACATCTGACTGGGATGATTTAGCGAATCCTGCTTTGAGCAGGGGGTTGGACCAGATGGCCCAGGAGGTCCCTTCCAACTCTACGATTCTATGATTCTATGATTCTATCAAAATAGTATATATATATATATATATATATATAGTATTTTGATGTCATGCAATCTTTGCAAGATGAGACCTGACCACCGATGCGTGGACCAGTAACCATGGACAGGGACGATACCTTTCCCTCACTGCCCACTGGGTCAATGTTGTGGAGCCGGGTACGGATCTGGAGAGTGGCGCTGTACGTGTTCTTCCAACGCCACGGATTGCAGGACTCCAGTCTGTACACATAGACTCCTCCTCCTACTCAAGTTCCTCAGAAACAGCAGAGCAGGAGCCTGTTACGACCGATATGAGCACAGCTGTGGCCAAACGTCAACAGGCTGTACTCAAATTAATTTCTTTGGGGAATCGAAGCCACACAGCGCAGGAGCTCTGGAATGCTATCAAGCTGGAGAGCGATGTGTGGTTTGGGCCAGCGAATCTCCAGCCGGGCTTGGTAGTGTGTGACAATGGCCGAAATCTGGTGGCAGCTCTTGGCCTAGGCAACCTCACACACATCCCATGTCTGGCACATGTTCTTAACTTGGTCGTGCAGAGCTTTCTGAGGGACTATCCGGATCTTGCTGCACTGTTGCACAAGGTCCGCATAGAGTGCGCTTACTTGCGACGTTCCAGCACGGCAAGATCGCGCCTCGCTGCTCTGCAGCGACGATTTGGCCTTCCGGAACATCGCATCATATGTGACCTACCCACCCGGTGGAATTCAACGTTACATATGTTGGAGCGGTTGTGTGAGCAGCAGGCAGCAGTGATGGAGTACCAGCTGCCTCAGGCGCAAACAAGTCGCACTGTGCGCCGTTCACACTTCAGCACCATTGAGTGGGCCTCTATGAAGGACATCTGCCTCGTTTTGCGTGCCTTCGATGAATCCACGCGGATGGCGAGTGCAGATGATGCACTAGTCAGCATGACTGTCCCCCTTATCTGCCTGCTTCAACAAACACTGCAAGCACTAAGGGATGAGGTTTCAGAAGAGGTGGAGGATGAGGAGTCCCAAATGCCATCTGCTTCTGGACAGTCTGCGCTACGTGTTTCCTCACAAAGGCCTAGGCAGGGGACACTTTGTGAGGCGGATGAGGAGGAGTCGATGGAGGAGGAAGACATCTCTCCAGAGGAGGGAGGTACACAAACCTCTACTCAGTATGTACAGCGAGGGTGGGGTGATGCAGAGCAGGCCGAGGTCACGCCTCAAACAGGGGACAGCGGTTCTTTGGCAGTTGGGAGTCTGCAGCACATGGTTGATTTCATGCTGCAGTGCCTGAGAAACGACCGCCGCATCGCCCACATTCTCGTCTCGGCTGATTATTGGGTGTACACCCTCCTAGATCCTCGCTACCGGGACAGCGTACAAAGGCTCATACCAACGTTGAACCGGGAGCGTAAAATGCGGGAGTACGAAGAGTCACTGGTGCAGTCCATAATGTTTTCCATTCCACCCGACAGCATTGTTGCTAGTGCTTTACAAAGCAGCTCTGTGCGTCGAGGCAGTGGAGGAAACTCTGCACAAAGAGGGAGCAGAGGCAGCGCCGCAGCACAAGGCAAGACCACTATGGCACAAATGTGGCAAAGTTTTGTGTGTCCACCACAATTGTCTACACCATCAGCGACGCCTCGAGTCAGCAGGAGGCAACGCTTCCGTCAGATGGTGTCAGACTACATGTCTTGCCCTGTCGCTGTACTCCCAGATGGCTCTTCCCCCTTCAAGTTTTGGGTCTCTAAGCTGGATACATGGCCAGAGCTTAGCCAGTATGCATTGGAGGTGCTGGCTTGCCCTGCTGCCAGTGTATTATCGGAACGTGTCTTTAGTGCCGCAGGTGGTGTACTAACAGACCGTCGCACGCGACTATCTTCCGATAATGTTGACCGGCTGACTTTTCTGAAAATGAACAAGGCCTGGATCTCCAAAGACTTTGCCATTCCTCTTACAGACTAAATTAGTGGTTGGCAACTGTATCAAGGTCTGCTGGTGTGTTCATTTTTCTACCACCTGAACTATAATCCCTTTGCTTCAACACAGCCAGTTGTCGCTCAGATGTGTCGTCTGCACAGAGAAACACACTAGCTCCTGTGTTAGTGGGGTTCAGTAATGCCAGCTGATCCCCTGCTGTGTGGACGGCAAAGTCACCAGCTCCATCAACATTCAAACCACTACTGATTTTTAACCGTGCCCAACTTAGGTCTCTGGCTCCACTGTCTCTACTATTTCCCCTGACCTCCAACCCCGCCATCTACATCTCTGAAGTGGCGTCAGCACAATCTACACTTGTTCCTGTGTTCCTGTGGCTCAGTCCCATCAGTTTATCCCCTGATGTGTGTCCGGCAAGGTCTCCTGCTCTGTCCACATTCCCATAACCAGTAGTGGGAATGAGGACAGAGCTGGCAAACTTGCCGGACAAACATCAGGGGATCAACTGACGGGACTGAGCACCAGTAACACAGGAACAAGTGTAGATTGTGCTGACGCCACTTCAGAGATGTAGCTGGCGGGGTTGGAGGCCAGGGTAAATAGTAGAGACAGTGGAGCCAGAGGCCTAAGTGGAGCATGGTTAGAATCAGTAGTAGTCCACAACCTCCATAAAAAACGCTGCCCATTGGCCTCTGCATGCGGCATGCGTAATCCTGGGCTCCAACAGCGTCAGTTGGTGTTCAGAAGTGTCGTCTCCACAGAGCCAAACACATTCGTTAGAGTGTTAGTGGGTTTCAGCACTGCCAGCTGTTCCCCTGCTGTGGAGATGGCAAGTCTCCTGCTGCCTTCACCTGCCAAAATCCAGTAGGCCCCAGCCTGCTCCTCGCCTAATCCTGGGCTCCAACAGCGTCAGTTGGTGTTCAGAAGTGTCGTCTCCACAGAGCCAAACACATTCGTTCAAGTGTTAGTGGGTTTCAGCACTGCCAGCTGTTCCCCTGCTGTGGAGATGGCAAGTCTCCTGCTGCCTTCACCTGCCAAAATCCAGTAGGCCCCAGCCTGCTCCTCGCCTAATCCTGGGCTCCAACAGCGTCAGTTGGTGTTCAGAAGTGTCGTCTCCACAGAGCCAAACACATTCGTTCAAGTGTTAGTGGGTTTCAGCACTGCCAGCTGTTCCCATGCTGTGGAGATGGCAAGTCTCCTGCTGCCTTCACCTGCCAAAATCCAGTAGGCCCCAGCCTGCTCCTCGCCTAATCCTGGGCTCCAACAGCGTCAGTTGGTGTTCAGAAGTGTCGTCTCCACAGAGCCAAACATATTCGTTCAAGTGTTAGTGGGTTTCAGCACTGCCAGCTGTTCCCCTGCTGTGGAGATGGCAAGTCTCCTGCTGCCTTCACCTGCCAAAATCCAGTAGGCCCCAGCCTGCTCCTCGCCTAATCCTGGGCTCCAACAGCGTCAGTTGGTGTTCAGAAGTGTCGTCTCCACAGAGCCAAACACATTCGTTAGAGTGTTAGTGGGGTTCAGCACTGCCAGCTGTTCCCCTGCTGTGGAGATGGCAAGTCTCCTGCTGCCTTCACCTGCCAAAATCCAGTAGGCCCCAGCCTGCTCCTCGCCTAATCCTGGGCTCCAACAGCGTCAGTTGGTGTTCAGAAGTGTCGTCTCCACAGAGCCAAACACATTCGTTAGAGTGTTAGTGGGGTTCAGCACTGCCAGCTGTTCCCCTGCTGTGGAGATGGCAAGTCTCCTGCTGCCTTCACCTGCCAAAATCCAGTAGGCCCCAGCCTGCTCCTCGCCTAATCCTGGGCTCCAACAGCGTCAGTTGGTGTTCAGAAGTGTCGTCTCCACAGAGCCAAACACATTCGTTAGAGTGTTAGTGGGGTTCAGCACTGCCAGCTGAACCCCCACTAACAGCTGTCAGCTGGTCCTCGCTATTTCCATTTGCTCTTGCAGCTTATGCTACCCCTCCGGGTTCCAGCACCATCAGCTGGTTCTCGTCAGAGCCTTTGGCCTAGGTGCCTCCATCTCGGTATCCGAGTTCCGGCAACGTCTGCTGGTCCTTGGTAGTGCTTTGTAGCACAGGTACCTCCTGCTTAGTAACCGGGTTCCAGCACCGTCAGCTGGTCCTCGGTAGTGCCATTGGCTCTTGTTCCTTCTGCTGCCCCTCCGGGTGCCAGTACCGTCAGCTGGTTCAAGAGGACAAAGAACAGGAAGACAACCACCAAGATGCAGAACAACAAGAGAGAGAAGACAAAGAAGCATAAAAAAAACAAAGCAGAAGAACATTAAGCATAAGACTAATACTCTGAGCAAATGATATTATCTTATTTATAAGCAGAAGAAGACTAAGCAGTGTATGGGGGTGAGTCCGTTCCTCCTCGTGGTGCCCCTGGAAAAGGCCTGCTGCTGCAGGCCAAACTGAACGCGGACAAATCCTGTTGTAAATCTTTTGTGACAGGCAGAACGGAAGGTGTAAACTTCTAACTTTTCTAGATAACAACTACAGGAATGCCTGACACAAACAAGAATATGATGAAGAAGAATAGGAAGAAGATGAAGAAGTTGAATATGTAGAATAATAATTGTTGAATAAGAAGAATATGAAGAATGTAAGAAAAGGAAGAAGAAGAAGAAGAATGTAAAAAAAGGAAGTAGAAGAATTTAAAAAAGGAAGAAGAAGAAGAATGTAAAAAAAGGAATAAGAAGAAGAATGTAAAAAAAGGAAGAAGAAGAAGAATGTAAAAAAAGGAAGTAGAAGAATGTAAAAAAAGGAAGAAGAAGAATGTAAAAAAGGAATAAGAAGAAGAAGAAGAAGGTAAAAAAAGGAAGAAGAAGAAGAAAGAAGAAGAAAGAAGAAAGAAGAAGAAGACATACATGTCTGGCAAAATATAAATGAGGCTAACATAGTCAATATCTTTGTAACTCCTAACATCTTTAAAAAAAAAGTTTAATTCCTGCTATTCCATTTGATTGGGCTAAACCTCTATGGCTTTAATGTCTCCTCCACCTCCCACAATACATTCTACATTATTCTTAGTTGTTTTTCTTCATGTAGAATTAACCTACAAGGAAAGAAAGGGTTTTTTTTAATTCCGATATTTTGGCCCCATTGACTTGCATTGGTTCCCGGTATCGGAATCGGCGATACCGATACTTTTTTTTAAGATCGGCCGATCCATTCCGATCCGATATTTTCAAGTATTGGCAGGTATCGCTCAACTCTAGTGGGGGGGGTTTCCACTGTTTTGGTACATCAGGGGCTTTCCAAACGCGACATGGTGTCCGATCTCAATTCCAGCCAAAAAAGTCAAATGGCGCTGCTTCCCTTCCGAGCTCTGCCATGCGCCCAAATAGTCATTTACACCCTCATATGGGGTATCAACGTACTCAAGACAAATTGCACAATAACTTTTAGGGTCCTGTTACCCTTGGGAAAATAAAAATTGGGGGTGAAAAGCTCATTTTTGTGGAAAAAATATGATTTTTTAATTGTACCGCTGTACGTTATAAACTTCTGTGAAGCCCTTGTGGGTTCAATGTTCTCACCACATATCAAGATAAGTTCCTTGGGGGGTCTAGTTTCTATAATGGGGTCACTTGTGGGGGGTTTCCACTGTTTAGGTACATCAGGGGCTCTTCAAGCGTGACATGGCGTCCGATCTGAATTCCAGCCAATTTTGCATTGAAAAAGTCAAACGGCGCTCCTTCCCTTCTGAGCTCTGTCATGCGCCGAAACAGTGGTTCCCCCCACATATCAGGTATCAGCGTACTCAGGACAAATTGCATAATAACTTTTCCAGTCCAATTTCTCCTTTTACCCTTGGTAAAATAAAAAAAATTGAACCTGAAGTATTTTTTTGTGAAAAAAAGTTAAATGTTAATTTTTTTTTTAAATATTCAAAAAATTCCTGTGAAGCACTTGAAGGGTTAATAAACTTCTTGAATGTGGTTTTGAGCACCTTAAGGGGTGCAGTTTTTAGAATGTTGTCACTTTTGGGTATTTTCCATCTTATAGACCCCTCAAAGTGGCTTCAAGTGTGATGTGGTCCGTAAAAATAAAATGGTGTTGCAAAAATGAGAAATCGCTGGTCAATTTTTAACCCTTATAACTTCCTAACAGAAAAAAATTTTGGTTCCCAAATTGTGCTGATGTAAAGTAAACATGTGGGAAGTGTTACTTATTAAGTTTTTTGTGTGCCATATCGCTGTGATTTAAGGGCATAAAAATTCAAAGTTGGAAAATTGCGAAATTTTCAAAATTTTCACCAAATTTCCTTTTTTTCACAAATAAACGCAAGTTATATGAATGAAATTTTACCACTAACATGAAGTACAATATGTCACGAGAAAACACTGTCAGAATCATTGGGATCCATGGAAGCATTCCAGAGTTATTACCTCATAAAGGGACAGTGGTCAAAATTGTAAAAATTGGCCCGGGCGTTAACATGCAAACCACCCTTGGTAGTAAAGGGGTTAAATCTGCAGTATATCAATTTGTTCAGCATTTTTGCTGAAGATTTCACCCATACTAATAAGTGGGGAAAAATCTGCAATAAAAAACGCAGTATTTTTCTTGCCAAGAAAGGAAGAAATTTCTGCACCAAATACTGTGCACATAACCTCAGGTTATATGTTCACGTTAAGGCCGGGATCACACTACCCTGTGTGATGGAGAAACTCATTCGAGTTTCTCGCATTAACACCCGGCACTGCCGCCAGTACTCAAGACCGGAGCTGCGGCTGCATGTATTTCACATTATTAATTTTTTCATTGCTCTAAAAATTGTGCGTGCTTTTGATATTTGATTAATATAGGTCCATTTTTGTATATTTTTTGCATATATATATTTTTTGCATTGTTTTATATTTGTTGTTATTCTTTGTTAAAATCTCTTTGACACACCTGTTGAGCCTTTTATATAAATAGGTCTCATGCCTGTGTATGATCAACTGAGTCTAAGGCCTCTTTCACACTTCAGTTTTTTACAATCAGTCACAATCCGCCAGGTTTTGAAAAAAACGGATCCTCAATTTTTTTTTGAGGATCCGTTTTTTTCCCCATTGACTTGCATTAATGGCGGATTGTGACGGATTGCTGTCCGTTGCATCCGTTTTTTTTGAGGATCCGCCAAAAGTTGCTGTCCGTCACCATCCTCAAAGATTTCCAAACGGAGCTTGTAACGTTTTTTCCTCTGGCGGATCCTCCAGACACTCATTTAACCCGAAATTCTGTCTGGGTGCCGGACAAAAATCTCTCTCTCTCTCTCTCCGGCCAGCGTTTCCTTTAAATTTCCTCATTTTCAGGATCCGTCTAAAAACGGATCCTGTGCCCTCCGTTCACATCAGTTGAGAACGGATCCGCTTGTCTAACTTTTTGGCAGATTTCAACTGATGCAAAAAACTGGTGTGAAAGAGGCCTAAGAACACGTGTGTATTTGAAACGCGTTCAGTTTCAGGCATGCACTTTTTCTCTCCAGTATATCCGGTATCTGCGTGATGTATGATTTTGTCATACTTTTATTTTTGGAATTAAATAAAAGAAATTGATTTTATCCCTTGGAGCTGGATTCCCCTTTTTTCCTCCAGTGAATAATTTCTGTACCCACTGTAGATTTGGTGCAGAAAATAACCTGCAGCATGTGTTTTTGACCTGCGTTTTTCACCATTCACTTCACTCAAATCAGTCAAAAACACTAGGCAAAAATGTTTTTTCATGCCTAAAAATGCAGAAATGGTGCAGAAATTTTACTTAGGCTGCAAAATAGTATTACCAGCTGTTGGTTTGCGGTATGTACAGCTGGTGATGGTTTGTTGTGGAAATCCTGATAAACATAAATCTAAAAAATTAATTGATTTTGTATGAAAAAAATACGTAAATTTTAAATTAAAAGGACTATTGATTGATGTCATCAAAAAAAGATGGAAAATTTTGCACTATGATCATTCCAGACAAGCAAGATGTCATCTATATACCTAAAACCATTGTATAGATGCAAAAAATGGATTATCTGTGTTGAAAATATAAATTTTCCCACCAAGCCATCACCAGATTTGCCACAGAAGGAGATAATTTAGCCCCCATAGAAACTCCATTGTTCTAGATTATGTGGCTTCTATTAATGATTTGTTGTTTGACCAATATACTTATATTCCCCTTAGATCTGATCCTACTGCAGTTTTTTCTGACAGATTTAAGTATATCATTAATGATGGTTTATTGCAATAACAAAATCACAATCAAATACTTGTTTATAGAAAATCCAATTACACCTATTATGCATGCCTTACCGAAAACACACAAAAATATTCACCCTCCACCAATGCGTCCTATAGTGTCAGGCATTGGTTCACTAATAGTGTTGAGCATTCCGATACTGCAAATATCGGGTATCAGCCGATATTCGCTGTATCGGAATTCCGATACCGATTACCGATATTTTTTCAATATCGGATACCGGAATCGGAAGTCCCCATAATGCAATGAGCCACTGTTGTGGCTGTGATTGGCTGCTGAAATGATGTCATCATGATGCGCGGTCTGTGCGCATCATGATGCGCGGTCTGTGCCGACTGCGGGGGGCCTGTACTGACTGCGGGGAGCCGGTATGGGCCTGCCGTGAGCCTGTCCCGGCTGTTGGGGGTCTGTACAGGCCTGCCGGGGGCTAGTTCCGGCTGCTGGGGGTCTGTACGGGCCTGCCGGGGGCCTGTGCCGGCTGCCGGGGTCTGTACGGGCCTGCCGGGGGCTTGTGCCAGCTGCTGTGGGTCTGTACGGGACTGCCGGGGGCTTTTGCCGGCTGCCGGGGGTCTGTGCAGGCCTGCCGGGGGCTTGTGCCGGCTGCCGTGCATCTGTACGGGCAGGCTGGGTGCCTGTGCCGGCTGCCGGGGGTCTGTGCGGGCCGGCCGGGGGTCTTGTGTGTGTGCAGGCATCGTCCAATGGGACTACAAGTCCCATCGGGCGATGCCTGCTACAATGACAGTGATTGACACATAAGACAATAATGGGACAGTAGTAGTCCCATCATCCGGCTAATGTGTTGAATGTAAAACAAACAAAATACATATACATACTACATACATACCACATACTACATACATACTACATATATACTACATTCATAATACATACATACTACATACATACTACATACATGCTACATACATACAACATGCTACAGACATACAGTACATACTACATACATACTACATATATACTACATTCATACTACATACACACTACATACATACTACATATATACTACATTCATAAAACATACATACATACATACTACATACATACTACATATATACTACATTCATACTACATACATACATACATACTACATACATATATACTACATTCATACAACATACATACATTCATACTACATACATACTACATATACACTACATTCATACAACATACATACATACTACATATATTCTACATTCATACTACATACATACTACATACTACATATATACTACATTCATGCAACATACATACTGCATACTTACTACATACATACAACAGACATACAGCATGCTACAGACATACAACATGCATACAACATACATACTACATTCATACTACATATATACTACATTCATACAACATACACACATACATACTACATACATATACACTACATTCATACAACATACATACATTCATACTACATACATACTACATATACACTACATTCATACAACATACATACATACTACATATATTCTACATTCATACTACATACATACTACATACTACATATATACTACATTCATGCAACATACATACTGCATACTTACTACATACATACAACAGACATACAGCATGCTACAGACATACAACATGCATACAACATACATACTACATTCATACTACATATATACTACATTCATACAACATACACACATACATACTACATACATATACACTACATTCATGCAACATACATACATACTGCATACAACATGCTACAGACATACAACATACATTCATACAATACATACATACTACATTCATACAACATACATACATAATACATACTACATACATACAACATGCTACAGACATACAACATACATACTACATACATACTACATACAACATACACACATTCATGCAATACACACATACTACATTCATACAACATACATACATACTACATACTACATACATACAACATACATACAACATGCTACAGACATACAACATACATCCAACATACATACTACATACAACATACATTCATACAATACATACATACTACATACATACTACATATATACTACATTCATACAACATATAAACATATATACATGTAGTATGTACTGTATGTCTGTAGCATGTTGTATGTATGTAGTATGTAGTATGAATGTAGTATTTATGTAGTATGTATGTAGTATGTATGTATGTTGCATGAATGTAGTATATATGTAGTATGTATGTAGTATATATGTAGTATGAATGTAGTGTATATGTAGTATGTATGTAGTATGTACTGTATGTCTGTAGCATGTTGTATGTGTGTAGTATGTATGTAGTATTAATGTAGTATATATGTAGTATGCATGTAGTATGTATGTATGTTGCATGAATGTAGTGTATATGTATGTAGTATGTATGTGTGTATGTTGTATGAATGTAGTATATATGTAGTATGAATGTAGTATGTATGTTGTATGCATGTTGTATGTCTGTAGCATGCTGTATGTCTGTTGTATGTATGTAGTAAGTATGCAGTATGTATGTTGTATGAATGTAGTATATATGTAGTATGTATGTATGTATGTTGCATGAATGTAGTATATATGTAGTATGTATGTAGTATGTGGAATGCATGTATGTTGTATGAATGTAGTATACATGTATGTAGTATGTATGTATGTATGTTGTATGAATGTAGTACATATGTAGTATGTATGTAGTATGTATGTAGTATGTATGTATTGTATGAATGTATGTATGTTGTATGTAGTATGTATGTTGTATGTATGTTGTATGTCTGTAGCATGTTGTATGTATGTTGTATGTATGTAGTATGTAGTATGTATGTATGTTGTATGAATGTAGTATGTATGTATTGCATGAATGTGTGCATGTTGTATGTAGTATGTATGTAGTATGTATGTTGTATGTCTGTAGCATGTTGTATGTATGTAGTATGTACTATGTATGTATGTTGTATGAATGTAGTATGTATGTATTGCATGAATGTATGTTGTATGTAGTATGTATGTAGCATGTATGTTGTATGTCTGTAGCATGTTGTATGTATGTAGTATGCAGTATGTATGTATGTTGCATGAATGTAGTATATATGTATGTAGTATGTATGTATGTTGTATGAATGTAGTATATATGTAGTATGAATATAGTATGTATGTTGTATGCATGTTGTATGTCTGTAGCATGCTGTATGTCTGTTGTATGTATGTAGTAAGTATGTAGTATGTATGTACTGTATGTTGTATGAATGTAGTATATATGTAGTATGTATGTATGTATGTTGTATGAATGTAGTATATATGTAGTATGTATGTAGTATGTGGTATGCATGTATGTTGTATGAATGTAGTATATATGTATGTAGTATGTATATATGTTGCATGAATGTAGTATATATGTAATATGAATGTAGTATGTATGTTGTATGTATGTTGTATGTCTGTAGCATATTGTATGCATGTAGTAAGTATGTAGTATGTATGTATGTATGTTATATGCATGTAGTAAGTATGTAGTATGTATGTATGTATGTTGTATGAATGTAGTATATATGTAGTATGTATGTAGTATGTATGAAGTATGTGGTATGTTGTATGAATGTAGTATATATGTATGTAGTATGTATGTATGTATGTTGTATGAATGTAGTATATATGTAGTATGAATGTAGTATGTATGTTGTATGTATGGTGTATGTCTGTAGCATGTTGTATGTATGTTGTATGTATGTAGTAAGTATGTATTATGTATGCTGTATGAATGTAGTATATATGTAGTATGAATGTAGTATGTATATTGTATGTATGTTGTATGTCTGTAGCATGTTGTATGTATGTAGTATGTATGTATGTATGTTGTATTAATGTAGTATATATGTAGTATGTATGTATGTTGTATGAATGTAGTATATATGTAGTATGTATGTAGTATGTATGTAGTATGTAGTATGTATGTATGTTGTATGAATGTAGTATATATGTATGTAGTATGTATGTATGTATGTTGGATGAATGTAGTATATATGTAGTATGAATGTAGTATGTATGTTGTATGTATGATGTATGTCTGTAGCATGTTGTATGTATGTAGTAAGCATGTAGTATGTATGTATGTTGTATGAATGTAGTATATATGTAGTATGGATGTACGTATGTTGTATGAATGTTGTATATATGTAGTATGTATGTATGTTGTATGAATGTAGTATATATGTATGTATGTTGTATGAATGTAGTATATATGTAGTATGAATGTAGTATGTATGTTGTATGCATGTTGTATGTCTGTAGCATGTTGTATGTCTGTTGAATGCATGTAGTAAGTATGTAGTATGTATGTATGTATGTTGTATGAATGTAGTATATATGTAGTATGTATGTAGTATGTATGAAGTATGTGGTATGTTGTATGAATGTAGTATATATGTATGTAGTATGTATGTATGTTGTATGAATGTAGTATATATGTAGTATGAATGTAGTATGTATGTTGTATGTATGGTGTATGTCTGTAGCATGTTGTATGTATGTAGTAAATATGTATTATGTATGCTGTATGAATGTAGTATATATGTAGTATGAATGTAGTATGTATATTGTATGTATGTTGTATGTCTGTAGCATGTTGTATGTATGTAGTATGTATGTATGTATGTTGTATTAATGTAGTATGTATGTATGTATGTTGTATGAATGTAGTATATATGTAGTATGTATGTAGTATGTATGTAGTATGTAGTATGTATGTTGTATGAATGTAGTATATATGTATGTAGTATGTATGTATGTATGTTGGATGAATGTAGTATATATGTAGTATGAATGTAGTATGTATGTTGTATGTATGATGTATGTCTGTAGCATGTTGTATGTATGTAGTAAGTATGTAGTATGTATGTATGTTGTATGAATGTAGTATATATGCAGTATGTATGTATGTATGTTGTATGAATGTAGTATATATGTAGTATGTATGTAGTATGCAGTATGTATGTAGTATTTATATATATATATATATATATTTTTTTTTTACATTCAACACATTAGCCGGATGATGGGACTACTACTGTCCCATCATTGGCTAATGTGTCAATCACTGTCAATGTAGCAGGCATAGTCCGATGGGACTTGTAGTCCCATCGGACAATGCCTGCACACACACAAGACCCCCAGCAGGCCCGCACAGACCCCCGGCAGCCGGCACAAGCCCCTGGCAGGCCCGACCCCCGGCAGCCGGCACAAGCCCCCAGCAGGCCCGTATGTTGTGAGTTCATTTTTCCCTTCACCGTTGAGGTCTGATGAACTCCCTCCTCTGGTGAAGGAAGGTGGTGAGGCTGATTACCAAACACCTGGGCAGCTAGATGATGACTGGGTGGCTGGAATTCAGGACTGGATATAAGGCTGCCGACGCCCTTCTTCCTGGCTGGTGATTTTCCTGCTGGATTCTTGGAGACCAGTCTGATTCCTGCATCTCAAAGCTAAGTTTTTCTGCTCTTCTTTGTACTCTTCAGTTTTGTTTTTGTTTTGCCTTGTTTTTTTAGGAGTTCTGCCATCCCCGGCTGGGAGTGAGCTGAACTCCATTTTTGTCTCTGATCTGTTGATATTTTGCTCTGTCTTCAGAATATACCTGAGTGCTGAAATAGTCTTTTGAAGCCTAGCGACTTCAGGGACTGTTTTTCCTATCAGTCGGTTGGCTCATTTTGATAGGGTTTTTGCGGATGGCAGACAGCAGCTTTCCTATCCTGTCCTATGTAGTTAGCTTGGGCCCCATCATTTGCTCAACCTATCTTTCTATCTGTGTTAGTATTTTCATCTTGCTTCACCGTCATTATATGTTGGGGGCTGCCTATTGCTTTGGGGTCTGCTCTGGGGCAGTTTAGTTTTTCCCCTTTCTGTCTTTAGGCTATATAGTTCTCTGGCTGTGATTGAGGGGTCTAGGGCACCGTAGGAACCCCCCACGACTACTGCTAGTTGTTGTCGATAGGTTCAAGGGTCTGCAATCCGATAGCTGCCAATCTCTCTGGTTTTTCTGGACTTAGCTGGTATTTTGTTTTTTCCTCCTTCGGTGACTCATCATAACAGAATCACCAGCCATACTGCAGATCCTAGGGTACTCAATAGCAGGAGAGAATTGTAAAAAAAAAAAAAGGAAAAAAAAAAAAGTGTCAGAATTTTTTTTTTTTTTTTGTGTGCATATTTTTTCCTCTATATCTCTGAGGCCGTAGGGGGAATTTTTCTCTCAATGGAGATGAAGCAATTGTCTGATCGTGTGGAGCAGCTCGCTGCTGAAGTGCGGGGAATTTCCGCCTATCTTGCTCATTCACATGCTGCTGAACCAAAGATTTCTACTCCTGATGTATTTTTGGGGGATCGGTCTAAATTCTTTAATTTCAAGAATAATTGTAAATTATTTTTTGCCTTGAAGCCTTACTCGTCGGGGAACTCCGCGCAGCAGGTTAAAATTGTCATCTCTTTGCTGCGCGGCGATCCCCAGGATTGGGCGTTTTCTTTGAAACCTGATGATCCTATTCTGAATAATGTGAAGGCATTTTTTCAAGCATTGGGGATGAACCTAATGCTATTGATCAGGCTGAAAAGACCCTGTTGGCATTAAGCCAGGGTCAGGATTCGGCAGAGTTGTACTGTCAAAAATTCCGAAAGTGGGCGGTCCTTACTACCTGGAATGATGGTGCCTTGGCAGCCCTCTTTCGGAAGGGTTTGTCAGAAACTGTAAAAGATACTATGGTGGGATTTCCTGTTCCCTCTGGTCTTGACGATTCTATGTCATTAGCCATTCAGGTGGATCGGCGTTTACGTGAACGCAAAACTACACGAGAGATGTTACCACCTGTTGAACAAATGTCTGAACCTATGCAATGTGATAGAGTTTTGTCTAGGGCGCAACGTCAGGAGTTCAGAAGGCATAATAAGCTGTGTTTTTTTGTGGAGATGCCTCGCATATTATTTCTGTCTGCCCAAAGCGAGAGAAACGTTGTGCACACACGTTTTCTGTGGGTGGTGTTCAACCTAAGTTTCTTCTGGCAGTTACTCTGATCTGCTCCCTGTCCACTTTTTCCGCTAAGGCTTTTGTGGATTCGGGAGCAGCTCTGAACCTGATGGACTTGGATTTTGCTAAATGTTGTGGATTTCCTATGACACCTCTGCGGACGCCTATCCCTTTGAGGGGTATTGATGCTACTCCTTTGGCGAAGAATAAACCTCAGTTTTGGACCCAGGTGGTAATGTGGGTCGCCCAAGACCATCAAGAAAATTGCAGATTTTTGGTGTTGCATAATTTGCATGATACCATTGTTCTGGGGTTTCCCTGGTTGCAAATCCATAATCCAGTTCTGGATTGGAAATCTTTGTCTGTGGTGAGTTGGGGTTGTCGGTGTGCCCTTAGTGATGCTACTGTTTTCTCCACCTCTCCCCAGTCATATGATGTTCCTGACTATTTGGCTGACTTTTATGATGTATTTAGTGAGAATGAGTCTGCGTCTTTGCCTCCTCATAGGAGTTATGACTGTGCAATTGAGCTGAACCCGGGGTGTAAATTCCCCAAGGGTCGACTTTTCAATTTATCTGAACCCGAGCACGAGGCTATGCGATCCTATATTAAGGAGGCATTGGAGAAGGGTCATATTAGACCATCCTCTTCACCCTTAGGTGCTGGGTTTTTTTTCGTGGCTAAAAAGGATGGTTCATTAAGGCCTTGTATTGACTATCGTGCCCTCAACAAAATTACTGTTAAATATCAGTATCCGTTACCCCTGATTTCTGATCTATTCTCCAGAGTTAAAGGTGCTTGCTGGTTTACCAAGCTTGACCTCAGGGGGGCGTATAATCTTATTCGCATTAAGAATGGGGATGAATGGAAGACGGCGTTTAATACTCCGGAGGGGCATTTTGAGTACCTGGTGATGCCTTTTGGGCTCACTAATGCCCCTTCTGTCTTCCAGTGCTTCATGAATGATATATTCCGAGACTTTGTGGATAAATTTTTGATTATCTATCTGGATGATATTTTGATCTTCTCCAAGAATTGGGACTCTCATGTGGAACATGTTCGGACTGTGTTCTGGATTTTGAGGGAGAATTCCCTGTATGTCAAGGGATTGAAATGCCTTTTTGGGGTACAGAGGATTTCATTTTTGGGATTTATTTTGTCTCCGTCAACTATTGAAATGGACCCGGCCAAGGTACAGGCCATTTATGATTGGGTTCAGCCCACTTCTTTGAAGGCCCTCCAGACGTTTTTGGGTTTTGCTAATTTTTATCGGAAATTTATAGCTAATTTTTCTGGTATTGTCAAGCCATTGACGGATTTGACTAGGAAGGGTGCTGATGTGCTGATTTGGTCTCCGGAGGCTGTTTCTTCCTTTCAGGAGCTGAAGCGAAGATTCACTTCTGCTCCGGTTTTGCGGCAACCTGATGTCTCACTCCCATTTCAGGTGGAGGTGGACGCTTCTGAGATTGGTGCAGGAGCGGTGTTGTCCCAAAAAGATCCTGTGACATCTAAAATGAATCCTTGTGCTTTCTTTTCCCAAAAGTTCTCCCCATCTGAACGTAACTATGATGTGGGGAATCGGGAACTGTTGGCCATGAAATGGGCATTTGAGGAGTGGAGACATTGGTTGGAGGGAGCCAAACACCAAGTCGTGGTCTTTACTGACCACAAGAATTTGATTTACCTGGAGTCGGCCAAGCGCTTGAATCCTAGACAGGCTAGGTGGGCCTTGTTTTTCACACGTTTTGATTTTGTGGTCTCTTTTCTTCCGGGCACTAAGAATGTCAAGGCAGACACCCTCTCTAGGAGTTTCCTTGCTGATTCTCCTGTTGTGACTAAGCCTGCTACCATCTTAGGCGAGGGGGTAGTTCTTTCTGCCACCTCGCCCGATTTGAGACGTGCTCTGCAAGAGTTCCAGGAGGACAAACCTGAGCATTGTCCCAGTGGAAAGTTGTATGTTCCTGACCAGTGGAGGAAGAGAGTGATGTCTGAAGTTCATTGCTCTGCATTGGCTGGTCATCCAGGTATTTTTGGTACTAGAGATCTGGTGAGTCAGTCTTTTTGGTGGCCTGCCTTGTCTCATGATGTCAGGAATTTTGTGCAGTCCTGTGGGACTTGCTCTCGGTCTAAACCTTGTTCTCGCTCTAGTGGCTTGTTGATGCCTTTGCCGCTGCCCAGGAGGCCATGGACCCATATTTCAATGGAGTTTATCTCTGATATGCCTGTCTCTCAGAGAATGACTGTTATTTGGGTGATTTGTGATAGATTCTCTAAGATGGTCCATCTTGTACCACTCCCTAAGTTGCCATCTTCCTCTGAGTTGGTGCCCTTGTTTTTGCAACAGGTGGTTCGCTTGCACGGGATTCCTGAGAACATTGTATCTGACAGAGGAGTTCAGTTTGTGTCTAGATTTTGGAGGACTTTCTGTTCCAAGCTGGGAATACAGTTGTCCTTCTCCTCTGCGTTTCACCCTCAGACCAATGGGCAGACGGAGAGAACAAACCAGACTTTGGAGTCGTATTTGAGATGTTTTATTTCTGCCGATAAGGATGATTGGGTTTCATTTTTGCCCTTGGCCGAATTTGCTTTAAATAATAGAGCTAGTTCTGCCACTTTGATGTCACCTTTTTTTTGTAACTTTGGTTTTCACCCTCGATTTTCTTCAGGGCAGGTGGAGCCTTCTGCCTGCCCAGGTGTTGACACTGTGGTGGAGAGAATACACCAGATCTGGGACCAAGTAGTGGATAAGTTGTCTCTCTCCCAGGAAAAGGCCCAGCGGTTTTCCAACCGGCGTAGGACCGTTGGTCCCCAGTTTAAGGTGGGTGATATGGTTTGGTTGTCATCAAAAAATATCGCTATGAAGGTGGCTTCTCCTAAGTTTAAGCCTAGATTTATTGGACCTTACAAGATTTTGGAGATTATTAATCTGGTCTCTTTTCGGTTGGCTCTTCCTGTCACATTTAAAATTCATAATGTGTTTCATAAGTCCTTGCTGAAGAGGTTTGTTGAACCAGTAGTTCCTGTGGTGGCACCTCCTGACCCTATTTTGGTTGAAGGTAACATGGAATATGAGGTAGAGAAGATACTGGATTCCCGTCTGGCTAGACGGAGACTCCAGTATTTGGTTAAGTGGAAGGGTTATGGTCAGGAGGATAATTCCTGGGTCTCTGCCTCTGATATTCATGCCGAAAGATTGGTGCGTACCTTTCATCGGGCTCACCCGGATCGCCCTGGTGGCATGGGTGAGGGTTTGGTGACCCCTCCTCAAGGGGGAGGTACTGTTGTGAGTTCATTTTTCCCTTCACCGTTGAGGTCTGATGAACTCCCTCCTCTGGTGAAGGAAGGTGGTGAGGCTGATTACCAAACACCTGGGCAGCTAGATGATGACTGGGTGGCTGGAATTCAGGACTGGATATAAGGCTGCCGACGCCCTTCTTCCTGGCTGGTGATTTTCCTGCTGGATTCTTGGAGACCAGTCTGATTCCTGCATCTCAAAGCTAAGTTTTTCTGCTCTTCTTTGTACTCTTCAGTTTTGTTTTTGTTTTGCCTTGTTTTTTAGGAGTTCTGCCATCCCCGGCCGGGGGTGAGCTGAACTCCATTTTTGTCTCTGATCTGTTGATATTTTGCTCTGTCTTCAGAATATACCTGAGTGCTGATATAGTCTTTGGAAGCCTAGCGACTTCAGGGCCTGTTTTTCCTATCAGTCGGTTGGCTCATTTTGATAGAGTTTTTGCAGATGGCAGACAGCAGCTTTCCTATCCTGTCCTATGTAGTTAGCTTGGGCCCCATCATTTGCTCAACCTATCTTTCTATCTGTGTTAGTATTTACATCTTGCTTCACCGTCATTATATGTTGGGGGCTGCCTATTGCTTTGGGGTCTGCTCTGGGGCAGTTTAGTTTTTCCCCTTTCTGTCTTTAGGCTATATAGTTCTCTGGCTGTGATCGAGGGGTCTAGGGCACCGTAGGAACCCCCTATGGCTACTGCTAGTTGTTGTGGATAGGTTCAGGGGTCTGCAATCCGATAGCTGCCAACCTCTCTGGTTTTTCTGGACTTAGCTGGTATTTTGTTTTTTCCTCCTTCGGTGACTCATCATAACACCCGTACAGACCCCCAGCAGCCGGCACAAGCCCCCGGCAGGCCCGTACAGACCCCCGCCAGCCGGCACAAGCCCCCGGCAGGCCTGTACAGACCACCGGCAGCTGGCACAAGCCCCCGGCAGGCCCGTACAAATCCCCAGCAGCCGGCACAAGTCCCTGGCAGGGCCATACGACCCCTGGCAGCTGGCACAAGCCCCCGGCTGGCCCGTACAGATCCCCCGGCAGGCCCGCACAGACCCTGCCCGCACACACAGACACGCACAGTGTCCACCCACGCACCGCCCACACTCTTCCCCCCTCCCGAACTGGATGTGCAAGTAAAGAAAGGGGTTTTTTTCATTCCGATATTTCTGTCCCATTGACTTGAATGGGACTTCCGGTATCGGAATCGGCGATACCCGATACTTTTTTTGTATCGGGCCGATCCAATCCGATCCGATATTTCTCTATATCGGATGGTATCGCTCAACTCTATTCGTTAAACAAACATCTTGGTGAATGGCTTGATACAGTGTTACAACCTTTGGTTCAGAGAGTACTGGGTTATTTGAAAGATTCGAGAGACGTTCTTTCCATGTTTGAAAATGTCAAGCGGAATCCCTGCTGGACGTGGCTTACCTGTGACGTTATTTCATTATATACTTGCATTCCACATAAAATAGACATCAGAGAGGTACAATTTCATCTTGTCAATTTCAGCACATATTCTGATTAATTGAAAAATTACATTATCAATGTTCTGTCATTCTTGTTAACTGATATTTATTTTTTATTTGCTAAAAAATTCTTTCTCCAGAACAACAGAGTTTCTATGGGGGCTAAATTTTCTCCTTCTGTGGCAAATCTGGTGATGGCTTGGTGGGAAAATATATATATTTTCAACACATAATCCATTTTTTGAATCTATACAATGGTATTCTAGGTATATAGATGACCTCTTGCTTGTCTGGAATGACGATATTGCAAAAATTTCCATCTTTTTTGATTATATCAACAGTAATCCTTTTAATTTAACATTTACATATTTTTTTGATACAAAATCAATTAATTTTTTAGATTTATGTTTGTCAAGATTTCCACAACAAACCATCACCAGCTGTACATACTGTACCACAAACCAACAGCTGGTAATAATAATTTGCAGCCTAAATAAAATTTCTGCACCATTTCTGCATTTTTAGGCAGGAAAAATGCAGCTGCAAATAGACATTTTTGCCTAGTGTTTTTGACTGATTTGAGTGAAGTGAATGGTGAACATACCGCAAACCAACAGCTGGTAATACTATTTTGCATGTCCAGAGTTTCCGCCCTTTTCACACAATAAAGTCAATCCCATGAGGAGAAACATTGAGAGCAAAACAAAACTGTAGTAGTATTTCTTCTTTCAATGCTGAAAAGAATAGCATAAAAAATCGTCTTACAAATAGGAAATACCCCAGCTGGACCATTAATCGGGCTTTTCAAATTGCAGATAAAAGAACCAGGGAAAGTCTTATCAATCCGATTCCCAACAAAATGGAAAAAAAATGCTACCTTGAATAATGGAACTACAAAACAACCTGTTTTGGTTCTCACTTATAGATCTCATTTCAAGGCTATTTCTGAAATTATATACCGCAACCTAAATATTTTGAGAAACGATGAAACCATGGATGCTATTTTAAAAAACGGTATAAAAATTGTGGCTAGGCGCGCACCCACTTTGGGGAATCGCCTATCTCCAAGCTTTTATAATTCCAATAAAATCCTAAATCAGCTCATTGGTTATCCACCACAGGTTTTTATAGGTGCAGATCTTTTCCTTGCAAAACCTATGCACATTCTAAAAAGACCAAGTGCAAAAACTTACAAAATAAAAGATTTTTTGAATTGTAATTCTAACTATTTGGTTTATGTAATTTATTATATGTGGGTTCCATTATTCGCAATCTGAAAAGTAGAATCAGAGAACACTTTTATGATATATCACATCCCTCTACTCGAAATATTTGTAATCTGTCTAATCATTTTGTCACTGTTCACAGCAGACAGACAATGTTTTTTTAAAGTCTTTGCAATTGAACAGATCCATGTGGATCCAAGAGGAGGCGACAGAGAGAGGAGACTTCGGGATAAAGAAGCCTTCTGGATTTACTGGCTCAATACAAGAGTTCCATTGGATCTAAACTTGAAAAAAGAATTAATGTCACATTATTCATTTTTTCATTGCTCTCAAAATTGTCCGTGTTTTTGATATTTGTTTAATATAGGTCAATTTTTGTATATTTCTTGCATATATATTTTTTGCAATGTTTTTATATTTGTTGTTATTCTTTGTTAAAATTTCTTTGACACACCTGTTGAGCCTTTTATATAAATAGGTCTCATGCCTGTGTATAATCAACTGAGTCTTAGAACACGTGTGTGTTCGAAATGTGTTCAGTTTCAGGCAGGCACTTTTTCTCACCAGTTTATTCGGTATCTGCGTGATGTATGATTTTGTCATACTTTTATCTTTGGAATAAAATAAATTGATTTTATTCCTTGGAACTGAATTCCCCTTTTTTCCTCAAGTACATTTCCTGGTGTCTGGCGGAGACACGAATCCCTGCTCGGGGTCCATGGAATCAAAGGCTTTTTCCGTGGAAGGGGTGAGCTGAAACACTTTTGTTTACAGAAATTATTCAGACCCCTTTACATTTTTCACTCTGTTTCATTGCAGCCATTTGATAAATTCAAAAAAGTTCATTTTTTTTCTCATTAATGCACCCCATGTTGGCTGAAAACAAAACAGAAATGTAGACATTTTTGCAAATTAATTAAAAAAGAAAAACAGAAATATCACATGACCATAAGTATTCAGACCCTTTGCTCAAACACTCATATTTAAATAACATGCTGCCCATTTCCTTGTGATCCTCCTTGAGATGGTTCTGCTCCTTTATTGGAGTCCAGCTGTGTTCAATTAAACTGATAGGACTTGATTTGTTAAGGCACACACCTGTCTATATAAGACCTCACAGCTCACAGTTTTTTAACTATGCAGGTATAATACCTTCTTATGAATATTTGGACTTCTATTCACGGATTACCGCTCCCATTTTCAATGTGATTCACTAGTGCAGTCGTGCAGCACAATCCAATTTTTTACTTTATCCTACTGTGAAATAACCTTTCTTTCCCTGTGCTGTAAAAGCTTAAAATGACACTACTTGGCTGGTCCTTATCTTTTATTCTGGACGATCGACTGCATCATAACATGTGATATAATAGCACCAGGGCATTTTGGGGAAACCAGCCTGATTTCTCTGATGTCATTAGCCCACTCTGTGACTCTTCCGTGTTTTATATGGGGCATTTTTTTTATTTCAGCTGACTCTTCAAATTTTCGGGGAATTTCAGGACATTTTACTCAAAGTCGATTTTCCATGGATCGATTCATCTCTAGTTGCCAATTATAAGTTTGGGATTGTAGGGAATATGTTCTTGCCTGTGAAAATTGTGCTTGAGCCAAAATGCCTTTAATCAGTCCTGCTGAACTATTGCTTTTGGGTCGCCCCCGCTGGCTTCACCCAGGACTGTGGGGTACTCGGTACCGGGCCGGTGTCAGGGGGATGATGTGTCACAGCAGCGGTGACCCAGTCCGTGGCCCTGGGCCCCAATATCAATGGCGGTGGTGTTTGTTTGTAATGTAAAGTTCGTGACGCCACCCGTGGTATTTGGCAAGTAAGATAGTAAGCCAACGCTGCTTGCAGATCCACTGGGACTGATGGTGTGATGCAGCTAAGATGGTATAGCTCCCCACAGGTGGAGCTGTAGTCCCAGGGCAGTGTATAAGTGCGATGGAGGAATAGGGCACAGAATGGTGTAGATGTTGATACCCAGATGTAGCGGTGCTGATGCGGGAATGAATGGAGGACACCAGGGCTTGCAGTTTCAAAGCTTTACTCACAGTTCATAGTGAACACAGGCGCCCGCTTCGGTACCGTGTCCTCCGGGACAGAGGCCCAGCCAACCTCCAGGCAAGATAGGGCTCTCCCCACCAGCACCCCTCCAACATGTGCCTTTGCTGAATGATTCCTCTATTGCACCTATTGGTGTGAAGAGCTCCAGCACCGTGGTTCTCTGAAGTTCCTCCTGTCAGATGTTCCTAACAACTCTCTCACTTGTATGACAGACAGCGGTAGCCTGCTTCGGGGACTCCCTTCTCCTGAATCCCGGCTCTCTATCCGTTTCGCTGTTGTGTCCCAAGTCTTGGTTGGGAGCAGTGCATTTACAGCCAACTACTTCACCGGTGTCTGCTGCAGAACCATAAGTGTCCATACAACCTTGGGGACCGGGCCCCAGCCGTGCGCTGAGAACCTATAGGCAGGGTTCCTATCCAACCCATTCCTCCTCTCTGTTCTCCTTCCACTTCATTCCGTACTTGTCTTTCTCTCTCTTATGGAAATGCAGGTTACAGTTCTATGTCTCTCTCACTCTCTCCGTCCCGTGTCAGCTGGCTCAAGTCACTGAGGCAGCAGCAGCACTCCTTCCTCCATCCCTTCTTCCAGGGACCTTCCACTCCTGTCTGAGTGATCTCTTCCTCTACGGGCCTCTCCTCTGGGACTCACCCCAGACCGACCCCTGTCAGACTGACCTCCCGGGACTGACCTGTAATTCTATCTTTCCCAGTCTTTTATACTAACTCCACCCACCTCCCAGCACATCTCATGTTACGAAGCAGGGTTCCACGAAGGGTGCTCTGCTACCCCCAGCCTGAAGCTGCTAGGTGTCCCTGCTGAACTATCCTGCATGTGGGATGCAGGTGTTGGAGTGTGGCAGGGAGTTCCCACCTTACCTGGATGGTGGGGCACTACACCTTAGGAGAAGGTGCAGTACCTCTGTGGCGACCGAGCCTCAGGGGCTCCGCAATTTCCTTACCTATTCCTAAAAGTCCCTGGATCCATTCATCTATAGGCTTTATTACTGGTGTTCTAACCTCTAATAGTAAAACTGATATTTCGGTAGTGGTTAAAAGATTTAGTAAACAGTGTCACTTTGTCCCTCTCTCAAAATTAGCTAACTTCCAAATCTTATGAACGTTATCAAACATTGCATGTTTGCATGGTGTTCCAAAAAAACATTATTTCTGACTTGGCTCCTCAGTTCATTTCAAAATTCTGGAAGGCATTTTGTCATAAGAATAATATTGAGTTGTCTTTTTCTTCTCCCTACCACCAAGAGAGCAGTGGCCTGACAGAACTTGTTAATCAGACACTGAATCAATATTTTCGCTGTTATGTCTCTGATATCAGTCTGACTGGATAGAACATTTTCCTTAGCCAAGTTTGCTATGATCAATATCAATAATCCCATAATACTTTTCAGTTTTACTGTAATCTAGTTGTTTTAGTTCTTTTTCGGGTTCAGAGTTGGATACTCTGCATTAGTTTACGCTTATCTGGTCTGAAGTCAAAAAGAAATTGAAGAAAGAAAAGAGTAGACAGACCTCATCTGCTAATTAACAACATATTAGTGGGTCAAGCTCTATGCTTGGAGACAGTTTTGTTGTCCAGTAAAACCTCACATTTGAGGGTTCTTCTGAAAAACTAGGACATAAATTTATTTGTCCAGGTGAAATAATTTAAGTCTTTACCCTGTCCTCCCTGCTATTCAGCTGTATAGGTTGCCCAGACTTACCTCACACTAACCTATCCAGCCAGCAGCCACTACGAGAAGGCAACCCAAGGGACCCTATTATAATTCTAGATCCCCGTATAAGTGTTAAAAGGTGAAGGCCAGGTTTCCTCTGGAATCTTCTAGATAGAGTTTCTTGTTCCAACTTTGTCAAAGGTGACTTTTTTGAGCAGATGGCCTATGACAGACATAGTACTTGATAAGTCACAATAACATAGGTGTCTAGTCTACAAAAGCATATCTGAAATATACTTGTGATTTCACGTCTAGTGCCTGACAAAAATAAGCCTACCTAAATGAAGCTCAAGTGAGCTGCCAAGAACTGCAGATCAGCTCTTCCAGCCACTGCAAGAGCTAATAACAACTGATTGATGATGGTGTTGTACCCATATGATCTAATATATATAACCTATCCTAAAGAAAGTCAACAATATTTTACACCCAGACAACCTCGTCAAGCTTGGTATGTATGCTGCCTTTATAGTTTGCAAATACTGTTTGTAGTAAGTTAATATGTGCAGTATGCATTTCAGATTGTTTGGAGTTTTGGCTCTTATACTAGCTGAAGAGCCCGGCGTTGCCCAGGCATAGTAACTAACTATGGTTAATTATGATTATATATATATATATTTAAAGCTGAGTGTATAGCGCCGTCTATTCTGCACAGCCACATTCACTATAATATCCCACATCATCCCGTCAGCCAGAGCCACCAGATTACTACCCCTAATATCCCACATCATCCCATCAGCCGGAGCTACTGGACTACTACCCCTAATATCCCACATCATCCCATCAGCCAGAGCCACCGGACTACTACCCCTAATATCCCACATCATCCCATCAGCCAGAGCTACTGGACTACTACCCCTAATATCCCACATCATCTCATCAACCAGAGCCACCGGACTACTACCCCTAATATCCCACATCATCCCTTCAGCCAGAGCAACCGGACAACTGCCAGTAATATCCCACATCATCCCGTCAGAGCCACCAGACTACTACCACTAATAACCCACTAATATCCGACATCATCCCGTCAGCCAGAGCCACCGCACTACTACCACTAATATCCCACATCATCCCGTCAGAGCCACTGGACTACTACCCCTAATATCCCACATCATCCCGTCAACCAGAGCCACCAGACTACTACTCCTAATATCCCACATCATCCCGTCAGAGCCACCGGACTAGTACCACTAATATCCCACATCATCCCATCAGGCAGAGCCACTGGACTACTACCCTTATTATCCCACATCATCCCATCAGAGCCACTGGACTACTACCCCTAATATCCCACATCATCCTGTCAGCCAGAACCACCACACTACTACCCCTAATATCCCACTTTATCCTGAAAGCCACCAGACTACTACCACTAATATCCCACATCATCCCATCAGCCAGAGCCACCAGACTACTACCCCTAATATGCCACATCATCCCATCAGCCTGGGGTCAGAACCAGAGCACTGAGCAGATTTGCCCTGACTTCCATACCATTAATCCCTTTAATAGAAGCCTGGGGTCAGAATCATAGCGCTGAGGGATTTGCCCTGACTTGCATACCAGAGATTCCTTTAAGAGAAGTCAAGGGTCAGAACCAGAAGGCAGAGTGGATTTGCCCTCACTTCCATACCGGGGATCCCTTTAAGAGGGACCTGGGGTCAGAACCAGGGTGCTGAGTGGAATTGCCCTAACTTCCATACCAATGATCCCTTTAGAATCATAGAATCGTAGAGTTGGAAGGGACCTCCTGGGCCATCTGGTCCAACCCCCTGCTCAAAGCAGGATTCGCTAAATCATCCCAGTCAGATGTCTGTCCAGCCTCTGTTTGAAGACTTCCATTGAAGGAGAACTCACCACTTCTCGTGGCAGCCTGTTCCACTCATTGATCACTCTAACTGTCAAAAAGTTTTTTCTAATATCTAATCTGTGTCTCTTCCCATTCAGTTTCATCCCATTGCTTCTAGTCTTTCCTTGTGCAAATGAGAATAAAGTTGATCCTTCTACAATGTGACAGCCCTTTAGATATTTGTAGACAGCTATTAAGTCTCCTCTCAGTCTTCTCTTTTGCAAACTAAACATTCCCAAATCCTGCAACCTTTCCTCATAAGACAGGGTTTGCAGACCGGTCACCATTCTGGTCGCTCTTTTCTGAACTTGCTCCAGTTTGTTGATGTCTTTTTTAAAATGTGGTGCCCAAAACTGGACACAATATTCCAGATGAGGTCTGACCAAAGAGGAGTAGAGGGAAATAATGACTTCACGTGATCTAGACTGTATGCTTCTGTTAATACATCCTAGAATTGCATTTGCCTTTTTTGCTGCTGCATCACACTGTTGACTCATATTCAGTCTGTGATCTATTAGTATACCCAAGTCTTTTTCACATGTGCTGTCACTTAGCCCTATTCCTCCCATTCTATATATGCTTTTTTCATTTTTATTGCCCAGATGTAGTACTTTGCATTTCTCCCTGTTAAAAACCATTCTGTTAGTTGCTGCCCACTTCTCCAGTTTATTTAAATCTTTTTGAATCCTCTCTCTCTCTTCTCTAGTATTAGCTATCCCTCCTAGCTTTGTGTCATCAGCAAATTTAATCAGTTTACCCTCAATTCCTTCATCTAAATCGTTGATAAAGATGTTGAACAATACAGGGCCCAGGACAGAGCCCTGTGGTACCCCACTTGAGACATTCTTCCAACTGGATGTACAGCCATTTACGACCACTCTTTGGGTCCGATCACTAAGCCAGTTATGAATCCACCTAACAGTTGCCTTGTCCATTCCATACTTAGTCATTTTTTCAATAAGGATTGTATGAGAGACTTTGTCAAATGCTTTGCTGAAGTCAAGATATACTATATCTACAGCATTTCCTTGATCCACCCAATCAGTGATACCGTCATAGAAGGAAATTAAGTTAGTCTGACATGACTTATTAGTTAGAAACCCATGCTGACTCTGTTTAATCACTTCATTCTTATCCAGGTATTGACATACATGTTGTTTAATAATTTGTTCAAAGATCTTTCCTGGTATAGAAGTCAGACTCACCGGCCTATAGTTGCCTGGGTCCACCTTCTTCCCCTTTTTGAAGATAGGAACAACATTTGCTCTTCTCCAGTCTTCTGGCACTTCTCCTGTTCTCCAAGAATTTTCAAAGATTATGGAGAGGGGTTCAAAAATTTCTTCTGCTATCTCCTTCAGTACTCTGGGGTGTAATTCATCTGGACCTGGAGACTTGAATTCATTTAGGTTAGCTAAGTGTTTCCTCACTATCTTTCTGTTTATAGATATCCTGGATTCTTCTATTCCCTTAATAGGACAGTGAATAACAGTTGATGTTGCATTTCCTTTCTGAGAGAAAACAGATGCAAAATAGGAATTTAAAAGTTCAGCCTTCTCAACATCCTGTCTTACCATTTCATCATTTTCATCCTGTAAAAATCCTATAGCATCTTTGACTTTTCTTTCACTTTTGACATATCCCCAAAATCCTTTATTATTGCTTTTGACATCTCTTGCAAGCCTCAGTTCATTTTCAGCTTTAGCTAATCTGATTTGTGCCCTGCAGGTTCTGCAGACAGCATTATATTCTTCTTTAGATATGCCTCCCTCTTTCCATTTTATAAACATTTTTTTCTTCCTTTTTAGCATGTGCTTAAGTTCTGTGTTCATCCATCCTGGTTTCCTTAAATGCTTCCTATCCTTCCCTCTTTTCGGAATTGTTAACAACTGTGCTTTGAGAATTTCATTTTTCAAGATTTCCCATCCTTCCTGGACATTTTTGTCTTTAAGGATATCCAGCCATTGGATCCCTCCAATTCTCTTTCTGAATCCCTTAAAATCTGCCTTTCTGAAATCGAACCTTGACGTCTGAGTCTTCACAGGTCTTCCACCTCTAGTAATCCAAAATTCTAAAATAGCATGGTCGCTACCTCCTAGGGTCCCAGCCACTTTTACCTCCTCAACCATTTCCTCCCTGTTTATAAGGATTAGATCCAAGGTAGCAGTTCCCCTTGTTTTCTCCCTTACCTTTTGGAAGATAAAGTTGTCAGCAAGAGAGGATAAGAATTTCCTTGACCTGTTAGTTTTGCCTGAGAGAGATTCCCAACAAATGTCTGGATAGTTGAAATCTCCCATGACAACTATGTCATATTTTTTGGAGAACTTGGCCATCTGATGCATAAAGAGTTCATCTATATATTCGGCTTGCACAGGCGGCCTGTAGTAAATGCCTACAATGGTGTCCTTTCCATTGTTCTGTCCTTGTATTCTTACCCAAACAGTTTCCACAGAACTCCCAGTCTCTGAAGCTTCAATCTCTGTGCAGATATACGCGTTTCGAACATACAATGCGACACCCCCTCCTCGTTTATCAAGTCTGTTTCTTGCAAATAAGTTGTATCCTTCTAGTCTTGTATTCCAATCATGTGTATTGTCCCACCAAGTTTCAGTGATTCCAATTACATCATATTTCTGTTCCTGTGTTAGTAGTTCCAATTCTCCTTGTTTGTTGCCCATGCTTTGTGCATTAGTATAGAAACATTTTAGTTTGTGATTGGTTTCTCTTTCTCTAATATTTTTATTAATTAGATTCTTTCGTCTTTGTTCTTCCTTTCCACTTCTAATAGCAGAGTTCTCAATAGCATTTGTCAGGTGTATGGCTTTTTCTGGTCTTTTGCTTCCCTTCCCATGTTGTTCTAGTTTAAAGCTCTCCTTACAAGTGTAGCAAGGCGACTTCCAAATACATGCTTTCCAGTCTTCGTAAGGTGCACCCCATCTCTAGCAAGTAGTCCATCGTATAAGTAGTTCACTCCGTGATCCAGAAATCCAAATCCTTGCTGACGGCACCATCGACGTAGCCAGTTGTTCACCTGCAGAATCTTATTCCACCTCCTTGTTCCATGGCCATCCACTGGGAGGATGGAAGAGAAGACCACCTGCGCTCCCAGTTATTTCACTTTCTTGCCTAAGTCTTCAAAGTCTCTGCAGATGATTTCCAGGTCGTTTCTTGCGGTGTCATTTGTCCCCACATGTAGTAGCAGGAATGGGTAGTCATCTGTAGGTCTGAAGAGTCCTGATATCCTGTCAGACACATCTTTAATTTTTGCACCTGGAAGACAGCACATTTCTCTTGTAGTTATATCCGGTCTGCAGATAGCGGCCTCTGTTCCTCTCAGCAGGGAATCCCCCATGACCACCACTCTCCGTTTCTTCTTCACAACATTTTTCTTTCTCCATCCAGGAGGACTCTGAAGGCGTACAAGGTTGCTGTTTGTTGGCAAAGTCTTATCCTGATGTATTTCTTCATCGTTTTCCTGCGTGAGAGCCTGGTACTGGTTTCTGAGCAGTATGGGTGCTGACTGCCTCCTGATCCTCCTGCTTCTCTGGGTCACATGTCTCCATTCCTCTGTTTCTTCAGGTGTACTTCGAATTTCTTCTCTTTCTGTAACATGAAGAGATAATTCTGCTCTGTCCAAGAACTCTTCACCTTCCTTAATGATCTTCAACGTAGCTAACCTCTCTTCGAGATTTTGCAACTTTTCCTCCAACAGGGACACAAGCTTGCATTTGTGGCATGTGAAGTTTGGCTTTTCCACTGGTAAATCTGTGAACATGTAGCAAGAAATGCAGCTCACCAAATGGCTCCTGGCCTCTTCCATCTTGAGATTTCTTAAAAACGATGAAAGATGAGCCAAATTTCGCCCGCCGATAGGCGCGCGGTTTTTCCGATTTCCTCTTTTCAGCTGCAACCGCCAAAACCCAGTGATCGTTGAGCTCGCGGAGACTCTTCACTTATCCCAGAAGGCACTGGGAATATGCAAATGATCTCCTCAAGACTCTTCCCCTGGCTCTTTAAGAGAGCCTGGGGTCAGAACCAGAGCACTGAGTGGAACGGTCCTAGCTTCCATACTGGGGATCCCTTTAAGAGAGGCCTGGGGTCAGAACCAAAGCGCAGAGTGGATTTGCCCTCATTTACATACCGGGGATCCCTTTAAGAGTGGCCTGAGGTCAGAAACAGAGCGCAGAGTGGATTTTCTCTGACTTCCATACTGGAGATCCCTTTAAGAGGGAAGATGTGCCTATGAGACTATGGGATTTCCAGTCCTCTTCCTCTCTGAAGTGACAATTTTCATAGTTAATTAAGCCAGAGGAGTATTGCAAGTCTTAAAAGTCTCCTCACCTTGGCATTCTAGGTTTGACATGGCACTCTCCGCAAGGCGAAACATTGCCCCTTGGATCTCTTATACAACAAAGTACAATGAACAAAGGACAACAACAAAATACTGCATTTTTTACCAATTTCCATTTCCTAAAAATAATACAAAATTTTCAGCACATTATATGTGCTCTAAAAAATACAGGCCTGCATTGATTGAAAAATTAAACTTGCAAAAAACTTGTAAAAAAACGCAAAATAAATTAATAAATGTCCAAAGTAGCTGCGTCCTGGCATGGTTCATCTTTGTTTTCTGTTAAGAATTTTTTTTTTTTTTGCATATTTCTCATTTTGTAACCTGCCTGTTAATTCCTTTTCAGTATTTACTGTAGAATAGCATGACTGATGAAAGCACATAATTGCTTCTAAAAGCTTTTGATTAAAATACAATTAGTAAGCAAATTAAATTGGATAAAGAACCAATTTATTATGTTATTTTATTTCTCCTTTGATTGAGTTTTTATGCCAATAGCCAACATGTTACACACTTTGCTACTTTAATTGAATCACAGTAGATGTAAAAAAGTGTAACAGGTATAAGAAATAAAAGTCAAACTCTTCTTTAGAAGGCTAGCACACTTAAAGTATTTACTGCAGCTTAAATGAAGTCAGTCACGACAAAGTAAACACATCATCTTGTAAAAGATGGAGCAACAATACAAGTCATTGTTATAGCTTTCATGTTGAACTGGACATGCAATGTAATATTGGCTACAAAGCGGATTTTTTTTTTATTTCGCCTTTCTGTTGTGGAAATAATGCCAAAATTTGATCTCCCCATTCAGATTATGGCGACTTATTCTATATTGATTGACAATACTGGCTTGCACAGAGTCAGCACTTTCTGAAGATATACCTAAATTATGTGTGCACTGTCTAAGCCAGAGTAGGACTCGGGTGCCAAGGGCCCATCATTAACCAACTCCAGGGCCCAACTTTTCAACTCAGTGCAAATGTGACATTATCCTCAATCACAAATTCATATAAGAACTGGGTAGATTGATAAATGAATAACATGCCGCCTTTGTACTGCAAAGAGTGATTCAGGTATGTAGTGCCAAGTACTGCTCATATAAGAGGTAGGTGGTCCACTCTTGCACAGAGGCCCACCTGAGGATTCTTACAAATAAAAAGAAAGTACCCATGAATGTTAATATAGATAAATAAAAGCAAAGTGCTAAGTGCATGTACCTGGCAATGAGATACAGAAACCCCGTCATGCGTTTCGCGTCAGCTTCTTCGGGGGGTTATGAGTAGGGAAAGATAAGCCCCCTTATACACCTACGACTACACGCCCATATGACAGTGCAGTTTAGAGGCGCTTCCGATGCTGGTGCCGAGAACTGGAAGTCACGGAGTCGGCGTCCCACATCACACACCTCTGCCCAACAGCGACGCATGAAAGCTGTTTTCAAAAATCATGGTTATTCCACAAAATATTGATTTCAAAACTCTTCCTGAGTTAAAACATTAGTATTGTTGTTTCTAAATGATTATGAACTTGTTTTCTTTGCATTATTTGAGGTCTGAAAGCACTGGGTTTTTTTATTTAATTTATTTAATTTTCACCATTTTTCTTTGTCAGAAAAAAATACAGAACTTATTGCTTGGAAATTCATAGATATGTTGTCAGAAGTTTATAGACTAAAAGAATAATTTACATTTTACTCAAAAATATACCTATAAAGTGGAAAATCAGACAAACTGAACATTTGAAAGTGGTCCCTTAATTTTTGTCAGAGATGTATGATCTTAAAAGTATATGATTATTAGACCAAAATAGTGAGTAAATGAGTAAAAATAAAATAAAATAAAAAATAAAAATCTAGTGATGATTAAACCTATAAAGGGTATACAGAAGTCCATACA
This sequence comes from Dendrobates tinctorius, assembly GCF_039654945.1. Lineage (NCBI taxonomy): Eukaryota > Metazoa > Chordata > Amphibia > Anura > Dendrobatidae > Dendrobates > Dendrobates tinctorius. The sequence goes on from NW_027361910.1 coordinate 2,668,451, forward strand.
GGATATATTAATAGTCTTATAAGCATAAAAAACACCTTATGGTGCCAATGCAACCATATAAGTCCACAAAGGGGGTAAAAGTGCGGGCTGATACAATAAGCTGTTTAACATGTGATAACTAACAAAAAGTGCCAATGTATAGAGCCTATAACCATATAGGTGCCAATACACTAAAGTGTGCATACAGTGAAATGGCAAGTAAGTACAAGTGCATATGGTGAAAAAAGAAAGTCATATACGTGATAGAGCCAGTGCATGCAAGAATAAGAAATAAGTGTTTTATTTGTAAACACCGCATAGGATAAGGAAACATACATAACAAACATATAAAGGAAGATAGATATGAGGATGCATGTAATAAAGAATTTACGGCAGTTTCTTTTGTGTAAACTTCAGTATGAAGTAGTCCAAACTCCCCCTTGAAGATACGTAGATAGTCAACTGTTGTTCGGCTGTAACTATATGTAAGTTTAAGATTAATGTTGTTCCTATTTAATTCCCTCACAAATGTCAATAGATCTTCCTCACAGCCTTGCCATATTGCCAGAACGTCAATGTAACGAGTCCAGAAAATAATTTTGGTACTCAAGGGGGTGGGATTAGTAAGAAAGATATCCTTCTCCCTCAGTACAAAGAATAAATTAGCATATGAGGGGGCAAAAGCCGCCCTCATAGCCATTCCTTGGAGCTGTAGGTAGGGTCTCTTTTAAAATGAAAAAATTGTGGGTTAATGCAAATTCCAAAAGTGTCATCAAATAGGAGATAAAGCATTGATCCATAGTGGTCATACACAAAAAGGCATTCACAGCATGTAAACCATCCTGATGATTAATGGAGATATATAATGCTTCAATGTCCAGAGTCATAAGCCACATATCTTGTTCAAGATTGATGTTCTCCAACTTTTTGATGACATCGCCTGTGTCTCTCAAATAAGATGGTGGGTTTTCCACACTTGGTCTCAGATGGTGATCCAGGAATTTACTTACCATTTCATTGAGTCCACCATTCCCAGACACTATAGATTGGCCAGGAGGAGATATCAGGTCCTTGTGAACCTTCGGAAGTAGAAATAAGCAAGGGATCGGTGGGTATTCTGGGACTAAGCCATCCTTGATCTCCTTCGATACAACCCAAGTTGGAAAGCATCTTCCATGATCTCCTGTAATATAGCCTGATGAAGATAATACACAAATCAGTCTTTCTTTGCTGTTGCCATTACTTGTCTCCTTTGCTATCACTTGAGTGCAGAAGATAACACACAATTCACTCTATTGTCACTGATGATATCACTGGGGGATTTCTGTGTAGTGATTTAATCTACAAGCAAAGAGTGATTTGTCTGTTCATTTCTGCACTGGAGTAGTAGCAGAGACTAGTAATGTCAGCAGCGAGGAGAGATTGATTTGTAAACTCTCTATTGTACTGGGACAGGGCACACACAACTGATGTTTATCTGCAGACAACACTGGATCTGAGCAAGCCTACACTGTCAATCAACAAAGAAAGAAAGAGTGACATTAATCTAAGTGGGTGGAACAGTACTCTGAAGCATTTAGCCATGCCAAGGGTGCACTGAGAATCTTCATTTCCATTTTACAATAAAGTCGTTTATGGGGGGCAATAGGAGGAACAGGTTTTTGGTTTAAAAAAAACAAACAAAAAAAACACTTTGTATTGTTGCTCCATTTCATACAAAATCTTGTGGCTAGTTTGAAATATACATTTAGGGTACCCTCTCCTATTAAGGTACTGTTTTCAATGCTGTTTATTTTTTTGCCCGAGGCATATAAATCCTTCCATTAAATTTCTTAAATTTCCCATTACTTCTAAATGCACTGCTGAATTTGGCATAAATCAACTGGAATTAAAAAATGTGTCACAAAAATTACCATATATTTGTGATTCTTGCAATTATATAGTATATTTCTATATTAACCCCTTAGTGACGGAGCTTTCTTTGGTTTTGCGTTTTCTTTTTCCGCTCCCCTTCTTTCCAGAGACATAACGTTTTTATTTTTCTGCCAATATGGCCATGTGAGGGCTTATTTTTTTGCAGAACAAGTTGTACTTTTGAATGATACCATTGGTTTTACCATGTTGTGTAACAGAAAATTGGAAAAACATTCTGAATGCGGTGAATTTGCAAAAAAGTGCAATCCCACACTTGTTTTTTGCTTGGCTTTTTTGCTAGCTTCACTAAATGCTAAACCACCTGACCTGCTGTTATGATTCTCCAGGTCATTATGAGTTCATAGGCACCTAACATGTCTAGGTTCTTTTTTATCTAAGTGGTGAAAAAAATTCCAAAGTTTGCAAAAAAAAGTTGCACCATATTCCTAGACCTGTAGCGTCTCCATTTTTCATGATCTTGGGTTGGGTGAGGGCTTATTTTTTGCATGCCAAGCTGACGTTTTTAATTATACCATTTTTGTGCAGCTATGATCTTTTTATCACCCGTTATTGCATTTTAATGCAATTTTGCGGCAAACAAAAAAAAAACGTAATTCTGGCGTTTCAATTTTTTCTCGCTACGCCGTTTAGCGATCAGGTTAATCCTTTTTCTTAGTGATAGATTGGGCGATTCTGAAAGCGACAATACTAAATATGTCTATGTTTGATTTTATTTTTATTATTTAATTTTGAATGGGGCGAAAGGGGGGAAATCTAAACTTATGTTTTTTTTATTTTTTCATATGTTTTAAAACATGTTTTTTATTTTTGGCATGCTTCAATAGCCACCATAGGAGGCTAGAAGCTGCCACAGCTTGATCGGCTCTACTACATAGAGGTGATGCTCACATCGCCTTTATGTAGCAGAATGACAGCATTGCTATGAGTGCTGACCACAGGGTGGTGCTCACAGCAATCTGGCATCAACAACCATAGAGGTCTCTAGAAGACCTCTGGTTGTTATGCCAATGCACCGATGACCCCTGATCACATGAAAGGGGTCAGCAGTGCACGTATTTCTGGCCCAGGCGGCCGGAAGCTCCATTTAAATGCCACTGTCAGTGTTTGACAGCGGCATTTAACTAGTTAATAGGCGTGAGTGGATCGTGATTCCACTCGCGCCTATTGCGGGCACATGTCAGCTGTTCAAAACAGCTGACATGACTCAGCTTTGATGCGGGCTGACCGCTGGAGCCCTCATAAAAGCAGGGGATACTGCCAGCTGATGTACTATTCTGTCAGCTGACAGTAAGGGGTTAATATTATAAAAAAAATTTCCTGGTAAAAAGAAGGTATTAGGCTAAGTTTTGTCTTATTCAAAATAAGTTTTTATGTATTTTTCAGTAATACAGCAGAAATAATTTTAGAGTATATAGAGTATAATATTTCAAAATGAACATGTATTTAGAGTCACAGAAGATGTCTTTAAGATTGAGGTACAGTAAGCAGAACCTGACAATGTCCACAGTTCAATATATAGCATTTTTGTTTATGCGGTCAGAAGATTTATTTTGTCTTATAAATTGTGACCCTTTTCTACTTACATTACAGTTCACCAGTAGGATTCCCGGTCTCTGATTGTGTAGATCAGTGGTTCCAAAACTCCAGTCCTCGCGGACCGCAAAAGGTCATGTTTTCAGGATTTCCTTAGTATTTCACAGGTGATGGAAGTATCATCAAGGCATCAGGAATTCTCTCACATGTGTACACTATGGAAATCCTGAAAACATGACCTGTTGGGGTCAGCGAGGATTGGAGTTTGGGAACCACTGGTCTAGATGGACAGGATACAACATTTCTATGTGGCTTGATGCTTTTTGTTCTTTAGAGGGAATCTGTCAGTAGCATCAACCCTCCTAAGCCATCTAGGTCATAGGAAGCTGAATAAAATGACACCTTGATATCTGCTATCTCATGTCTTATTTCAAAGATATCCATGTTTATCATATATGGAAATGAGCGGTTCAGATATATGGGCTGGGCACAGATCTGTATGAGAATCTGTTTCCAGTAATTAATTTTGGCCTTCTTTTCAGAAGTGCACAATATGCTTTCTGCATGCTTAAAAAAACAAAACATGGTCTGCTGGCTCATAGGCCAGACAGCGTCCACGGTGCCTCCATCTACCTCATTAATAAATCTTCCAACAGGGCATTGTTTGAATCACATATTTCAGAGAATTACACTGAAACTCCAGTGTAAGCACTCAGCGTAGAGCTCAGGATAAATTTGACCCAAGCCTTACTGGGAAGCAGGATGAACAAATCAATAGCAGATTGAGAATTGGTTTTATTCCACCATTCCTAGTGTGGAATAATTGATGTCAGCTTTACTCTTTGGATTGGTTGCTATACCAGATTTATATATTTTTTTGTGTTTGGATACTATTACACACTATAAACTATATTTTTTTTAACTAAGCAAAGTTGATACATTTCAAGAGCTATAATTTTTCTATATTCTGCCAAGAGTCATGTGAGGGCTTGTTTTTTGTGGTACAAGTTGATGTGTTTATTGGTACCATTTTGGGGCATAAAACATTTTTTTGATTGCTTTCTATTCCGATTTTTGGGAGGCAAAATGAAAAAAAAACAGCAATTCAGGATTTTTTTTTTATGTTATTCACCTTTGGAAAAATTGATGTGACAGCTTTATTCTTCTTGTCAGTACGATTACAGCGATTAGACAATGAAAACAATTTTTTTAGAAAAGAGAATTGTTTTTCCATTGCTGTATGCTGAGAGTGAAAAGTTTATTTCTCTGCTGATCACTTTTATAATGCATTGCAATGCACCAGCACTGCATTTTATTATACCTGTCAATTTTACTCTGACAGATGCCTCTTAGATTATGCTCCTGGCATGATCTAAGCATGTCTCTGTAGCTGACAGAGGAGGAGGTTGTCATGTGACATCCTGCTGTCATGGCAATCATCGAGTTGGTGAGGGAACTGATCAGATGGAAAGGGAGTCCCCTCCCTTTCACTGCCTTCCAAATGCCACTATCAATATTGATCATAGCATTTATGAGGTTAAACAGCCCGGGGCACTGCTCCTGGCAGTGACAGCCGGATCTCAGCTTAGGGTACCGTTACACCTAGCGATGCACCAGCGATCCCGACCAGTGATATGACGCTGTCAAGATCGCTGGTGCATCGCTAGGTGGTCGCTAGTGAGCTGCCACACAGGCAGATCTCACTAGCGACATCGCTGGGGTAGGGGATCGCTACTTACCTGTCAGACGAGGCGATCCTGCGTCCTCCCGCCCGGCTCCACACGTTGCTCGTCTTCACAGCAGGAAGCGCCGCAGGAAGTGACCAACGAGGAATGGTCCAGGAGCTTCTCGCGCGATCAGCGATGAGCAGCGGGGGAGCGGTCGGAGGTAAGTATCACATGCAGCGATATCGCTAGCAATATCGCTGCAACATCACAAAATCGGTGACTTTACAGCGATATTGCTAGCGATATCGCAGTGTGTAACGGTGGCTTTACACTTGTACTCACACGATTGTCAGGACATACTGGTATATCATTTTGTGGGAATACACTGCAAAATAGGACTTACAGGTACATCCAATATCAGGAAGGGGTTAAATGTGAACTGTTAGCATTTTACATTAAAACTAGGCTTAACCCCTTCATGACGAAGCCCTTTTTCAGATTTGTGCTTCTATTTTTCGCTCCCCTTCTTCCCAGAGCCACAACTTTTTTATTTTCTGTCAATATGGCCATGTGAGGGCTTGTTTTTTGCTGGATGAGTTGTACTTTTGAACTACACCATTGGTTTTACCATTATGTGTACCTGAGTTAAAACATTAGTATTGTTGTTTCTAAATGATTATGAACTTGTTTTCTTTGCATTATTTGAGGTCTGAAAGCACTGGGTTTTTTTATTTAATTTTCACCATTTTTCTTTGTCAGAAAAAAATACAGAACTTATTGCTTGGAAATTCATAGATATGTTGTCAGAAGTTTATAGACTAAAAGAATAATTTACATTTTACTCAAAAATATACCTATAAAGTGGAAAATCAGACACACTGAACATTTGAAAGTGGTCTCTTAATTTTTGTCAGAGATGTATGATCATAAAAGTATATGATTATTAGACCAAAATAGTGAGTAAATGAGTAAAAATAAAATAAAATAAAAAATAAAAATCTAGTGATGATTAAACCTATAAAGGGTATACAGAAGTCCATACAGGATATATTAATAGTCTTATACGCATAAAAAACACCTTATGGTGCCAATGCAACCATATAAGTCCACAAAGGGGGTAAAAGTGCGGGCTGATACAATAAGCTGTTTAACATGTGATAACTAACAAAAAGTGCCAATGTATAGAGCCTATAACCATATAGGTACCAATACACTAAAGTGTGCATACAGTGAAATGGCAAGTAAGTACAAGTGCATATGGTGAAAAAAGAAAGTCATATACGTGATAGAGCCAGTGCATGCAAGAATAAGAAATAAGTGTTTTATTTGTAAACACCGCATAGGATAAGGAAACATACATAACAAACATATAAAGTAAGATAGACATGAGGATGCATGTAATAAAGAATTTACGGCAGTTTCTTTTGTGTAAACTTCAGTATGAAGTAGTCCAAACTCCCCCTTGAAGATACGTGTATGTAGATAGTCAACTGTTGTTCGGCTGTAACTATATGTAAGTTTAAGATTAATGTTGTTCCTATTTAATTCCCTCACAAATGTCAATAGATCTTCCTCACAGCCTTGCCATATTGCCAGAACATCAATGTAACGAGTCCAGAAAATAATTTTGGTACTCAAGGGGGTGGGATTAGTAAGAAAGATATCCTTCTCCCTCAGTACAAAGAATAAATTAGCATATGAGGGGGCAAAAGCCGCCCTCATAGCCGTTCCTTGGAGCTGTAGGTAGAGGGTCTCTTTTAAAATGAAAAAATTGTGGGTTAATGCAAATTCCAAAAGTGTCATCAAATAGGAAATAAAGCATTGATCCATAGTGGTCATACACAAAAAGGCATTCACAGCATGTAAACCATCCTGATGTTTAATGGAGATATATAATGCTTCAATGTCCAGAGTCATAAGCCACATATCTTGTTCAAGATTGATGTTCTCCAACTTTTTGATGACATCGCCTGTGTCTCTCAAATAAGATGGTGGGTTTTCCACACTTGGTCTCAGATGGTGATCCAGGAATTTACTTACCATTTCATTGAGTCCACCATTCCCAGACACTATAGATCGGCCAGGAGGAGATATCAGGTCCTTGTGAACCTTCGGAAGTAGAAATAAGCAAGGGATCGGTGGGTATTCTGGGACTAAGCCATCCTTGATCTCCTTCGATACAACCCAAGTTGGAAAGCATCTTCCATGATCTCCTGTAATATAGCCTGATGAAGATAATACACAAATCAGTCTTTCTTTGCTGTTGCCATTACTTGTCTCCTTTGCTATCACTTGAGTGCAGAAGATAACACACAATTCACTCTATCGTCACTGATGATATCACTGGGGGATTTCTGTGTAGTGATTTAATCTACAAGCAAAGAGTGATTTGTCTGTTCATTTCTGCACTGGAGTAGTAGCAGAGACTAGTAATGTCAGCAGCGAGGAGAGATTGATTTGTAAACTCTCTATTGTACTGGGACAGGGCACACACAACTGATGTTTATCTGCAGACAACACTGGATCTGAGCAAGCCTACACTGTCAATCAACAAAGAAAGAAAGAGTGACATTAATCTAAGTGGGTGGAACAGTACTCTGAAGCATTTAGCCATGCCAAGGGTGCACTGAGAATCTTCATTTCCATTTTACAATAAAGTCGTTTATGGGGTGCAATAGGAGGAACAGGTTTTTAGTTTAAAAAAAACAAACAAAAAAAACACTTTGTATTGTTGCTCCATTTCATACAAAATCTTGTGGCTAGTTTGAAATATAAACTTAGGGTACCCTCTCCTATTAAGGTACTGTTTTCAATGCTGTTTATTTTTTTGCCCGAGGCATATAAATCCTTCCATTAAATTTCTTAAATTTCCCATTACTTCTAAATGCACTGCTGAATTTGGCATAAATCAACTGGAATTAAAAAATGTGTCACAAAAATTACCATATATTTGTGATTCTTGCAATTATATAGTATATTTCTATATTAACCCCTTAGTGACGGAGCTTTCTTTGGTTTTGCGTTTTCTTTTACCGCTCCCCTTCTTTCCAGAGACATAACGTTTTTATTTTTCTGCCAATATGGCCATGTGAGGGCTTATTTTTTTGCAGAACAAGTTGTACTTTTGAATGATACCATTGGTTTTACCATGTTGTGTAACAGAAAATTGGAAAAACATTCTAAATGCGGTGAATTTGCAAAAAAGTGCAATCCCACACTTGTTTTTTGCTTGGCTTTTTTGCTAGGTTCACTAAATGCTAAACCACCTGACCTGCTGTTATGATTCTCCAGGTCATTATGAGTTCATAGGCACCTAACATGTCTAGGTTCTTTTTTATCTAAGTGGTGAAAAAAATTCCAAAGTTTGCAAAAAAAAGTTGCACCATATTCCTAGACCTGTAGCGTCTCCATTTTTCATGATCTTGGGTTGGGTGAGGGCTTATTTTTTGCATGCCAAGCTGACGTTTTTAATTTTACCATTTTTGTGCAGCTATGATCTTTTTATCACCCGTTATTGCATTTTAATGCAATTTCGCGGCAAACAAAAAAAAAACGTAATTCTGGCGTTTCAATTTTTTCTCGCTACGCCGTTTAGCGATCAGGTTAATCCTTTTTCTTAGTGATAGATTGGGCGATTCTGAAAGCGACAATACTAAATATGTCTATGTTTGATTTTATTTTTATTATTTAATTTTGAATGGGGCGAAAGGGGGGAAATCTAAACTTATGTTTTTTTTATTTTTTCATATGTTTTAAAACATGTTTTTTATTTTTGGCATGCTTCAATAGCCACCATAGGAGGCTAGAAGCTGCCACAGCTTGATCGGCTCTACTACATAGAGGTGATGCTCACATCGCCTTTATGTAGCAGAATGACAGCATTGCTATGAGTGCTGACCACAGGGTGGTGCTCACAGCAATCTGGCATCAACAACCATAGAGGTCTCTAGAAGACCTCTGGTTGTTATGCCAATGCACCGATGACCCCTGATCACATGAAAGGGGTCAGCAGTGCGCGTATTTCTGGCCCAGGCGGCCGGAAGCTCCATTTAAATGCCACTGTCAGTGTTTGACAGCGGCATTTAACTAGTTAATAGGCGTGAGTGGATCGTGATTCCACTCGCGCCTATTGCGGGCACATGTCAGCTGTTCAAAACAGCTGACATGACTCAGCTTTGATGCGGGCTGACCGCTGGAGCCCTCATAAAAGCAGGGGATACTGCCAGCTGATGTACTATTCTGTCAGCTGACAGTAAGGGGTTAATATTATAAAAAAAATTTCCTGGTAAAAAGAAGGTATTAGGCTAAGTTTTGTCTTATTCAAAATAAGTTTTTATGTATTTTTCAGTAATACAGCAGAAATAATTTTAGAGTATATAGAGTATAATATTTCAAAATGAACATGTATTTAGAGTCACAGAAGATGTCTTTAAGATTGAGGTACAGTAAGCAGAACCTGACAATGTCCACAGTTCAATATATAGCATTTTTGTTTATGCGGTCAGAAGATTTATTTTGTCTTATAAATTGTGACCCTTTTCTACTTACATTACAGTTCACCAGTAGGATTCCCGGTCTCTGATTGTGTAGATCAGTGGTTCCAAAACTCCAGTCCTCGCGGACCGCAAAAGGTCATGTTTTCAGGATTTCCTTAGTATTTCACAGGTGATGGAAGTATCATCAAGGCATCAGGAATTCTCTCACATGTGTACACTATGGAAATCCTGAAAACATGACCTGTTGGGGTCAGCGAGGATTGGAGTTTGGGAACCACTGGTCTAGATGGACAGGATACAACATTTCTATGTGGCTTGATGCTTTTTGTTCTTTAGAGGGAATCTGTCAGTAGCATCAACCCTCCTAAGCCATCTAGGTCATAGGAAGCTGAATAAAATGACACCTTGATATCTGCTATCTCATGTCTTATTTCAAAGATATCCATGTTTATCATATATGGAAATGAGCGGTTCAGATATATGGGCTGGGCACAGATCTGTATGAGAATCTGTTTCCAGTAATTAATTTTGGCCTTCTTTTCAGAAGTGCACAATATGCTTTCTGCATGCTTAAAAAAACAAAACATGGACTGCTGGCTCATAGGCCAGACAGCGTCCACGGTGCCTCCATCTACCTCATTAATAAATCTTCCAACAGGGCATTGTTTGAATCACATATTTCAGAGAATTACACTGAAACTCCAGTGTAAGCACTCAGCGTAGAGCTCAGGATAAATTTGACCCAAGCCTTACTGGGAAGCAGGATGAACAAATCAATAGCAGATTGAGAATTGGTTTTATTCCACCATTCCTAGTGTGGAATAATTGATGTCAGCTTTACTCTTTGGATTGGTTGCTATACCAGATTTATATATTTTTTTGTGTTTGGATACTATTACACACTATAAACTATATTTTTTTTAACTAAGCAAAGTTGATACATTTCAAGAACTATAATTTTTCTATATTCTGCCAAGAGTCATGTGAGGGCTTGTTTTTTGTGGTACAAGTTGATGTGTTTATTGGTACCATTTTGGGGCATAAAACATTTTTTTGATTGCTTTCTATTCCGATTTTTGGGAGGCAAAATGAAAAAAAACAGCAATTCAGGATTTTTTTTTTATGTTATTCACCTTTGGAAAAATTGATGTGACAGCTTTATTCTTCTTGTCAGTACCATTACAGCGATTAGACAATGAAAACAATTTTTTTAGAAAAGAGAATTGTTTTTCCATTGCTGTATGCTGAGAGTGAAAAGTTTATTTCTCTGCTGATCACTTTTATAATGCATTGCAATGCACCAGCACTGCATTTTATTATACCTGTCAATTTTACTCTTCCAGATGCCTCTTAGATTATGCTCCTGGCATGATCTAAGCATGTCTCTGTAGCTGACAGAGGAGGTTGTCATGTGACATCCTGCTGTCATGGCAATCATCGAGTTGGTGAGGGAACTGATCAGATGGAAAGGGAGTCCCCTCCCTTTCACTGCCTTCCAAATGCCACTATCAATATTGATCATAGCATTTATGAGGTTAAACAGCCTGGGGCACTGCTCCTGGCAGTGACAGCCGGATCTCAGCTTAGGGTACCGTTACACCTAGCGATGCACCAGCGATCCCGACCAGTGATATGACGCTGTCAAGATCGCTGGTGCATCGCTAGGTGTTCGCTAGTGAGCTGCCACACAGGCAGATCTCACTAGCGACATCGCTGGGGAAGGGGATCGCTACTTACCTGTCAGACGCGGCGATCCTGCGTCCTCCCGCCCGGCTCCACGCGTTGCTCGTCTTCACAGCAGGAAGCGCCGCAGGAAGTGACCAACGAGGAATGATCCAGGAGCTTCTCGCGCGATCAGCGATGAGCAGCGGGGGAGCGGTCGGAGGTAAGTATCACATGCAGCGATATCGCTAGCAATATCGCTGCAACATCACAAAATCGGTGACTTTACAGCGATATTGCTAGCGATATCGCAGTGTGTAACGGGGGCTTTACACTTGTACTCACACGATTGTCAGGACATGCTGGTATATCATTTTGTGGGAATACACTGCAAAATAGGACTTACAGGTACATCCAATATCAGGAAGGGGTTAAATGTGAACTGTTAGCATTTTACATTAAAACTAGGCTTAACCCCTTCATGACGAAGCCCTTTTTCAGATTTGTGCTTCTATTTTTCGCTCCCCTTCTTCCCAGAGCCACAACTTTTTTATTTTCTGTCAATATGGCCATGTGAGGGCTTGTTTTTTGCTGGATGAGTTGTACTTTTGAACTACACCATTGGTTTTACCATTATGTGTACCTGAGTTAAAACATTAGTATTGTTGTTTCTAAATGATTATGAACTTGTTTTCTTTGCATTATTTGAGGTCTGAAAGCACTGGGTTTTTTTATTTAATTTTCATCATTTTTCTTTGTCAGAAAAAAATACAGAACTTATTGCTTGGAAATTCATAGATATGTTGTCAGAAGTTTATAGACTAATAGAATAATTTACATTTTACTCAAAAATATACCTATAAAGTGGAAAATCAGACAAACTGAACATTTGAAAGTGGTCTCTTAATTTTTGTCAGAGATGTATGATCATAAAAGTATATGATTATTAGACCAAAATAGTGAGTAAATGAGTAAAAATAAAATAAAATAAAAAATAAAAATCTAGTGATGATTAAACCTATAAAGGGTATACAGAAGTCCATACAGGATATATTAATAGTCTTATAAGCATAAAAAACACCTTATGGTGCCAATGCAACCATATAAGTCCACAAAGGGGGTAAAAGTGCGGGCTGATACAATAAGCTGTTTAACATGTGATAACTAACAAAAAGTGCCAATGTATAGAGCCTATAACCATATAGGTACCAATACACTAAAGTGTGCATACAGTGAAATGGCAAGTAAGTACAAGTGCATATGGTGAAAAAAGAAAGTCATATACGTGATAGAGCCAGTGCATGCAAGAATAAGAAATAAGTGTTTTATTTGTAAACACCGCATAGGATAAGGAAACATACATAACAAACATATAAAGTAAGATAGACATGAGGATGCATGTAATAAAGAATTTACGGCAGTTTCTTTTGTGTAAACTTCAGTATGAAGTAGTCCAAACTCCCCCTTGAAGATACGTGTATGTAGATAGTCAACTGTTGTTCGGCTGTACCTATATGTAAGTTTAAGATTAATGTTGTTCCTATTTAATTCCCTCACAAATGTCAATAGATCTTCCTCACAGCCTTGCCATATTGCCAGAACGTCAATGTAACGAGTCCAGAAAATAATTTTGGTACTCAAGGGGGTGGGATTAGTAAGAAAGATATCCTTCTCCCTCAGTACAAAGAATAAATTAGCATATGAGGGGGCAAAAGCCGCCCTCATAGCCGTTCCTTGGAGCTGTAGGTAGAGGGTCTCTTTTAAAATGAAAAAATTGTGGGTTAATGCAAATTCCAAAAGTGTCATCAAATAGGAGATAAAGCATTGATCCATAGTGGTCATACACAAAAAGGCATTCACAGCATGTAAACCATCCTGATGTTTAATGGAGATATATAATGCTTCAATGTCCAGAGTCATAAGCCACATATCTTGTTCAAGATTGATGTTCTCCAACTTTTTGATGACATCGCCTGTGTCTCTCAAATAAGATGGTGGGTTTTCCACACTTGGTCTCAGATGGTGATCCAGGAATTTACTTACCATTTCATTGAGTCCACCATTCCCAGACACTATAGATCGGCCAGGAGGAGATATCAGGTCCTTGTGAACCTTCGGAAGTAGAAATAAGCAAGGGATCGGTGGGTATTCTGGGACTAAGCCATCCTTGATCTCCTTCGATACAACCCAAGTTGGAAAGCATCTTCCATGATCTCCTGTAATATAGCCTGATGAAGATAATACACAAATCAGTCTTTCTTTGCTGTTGCCATTACTTGTCTCCTTTGCTATCACTTGAGTGCAGAAGATAACACACAATTCACTCTATCGTCACTGATGATATCACTGGGGGATTTCTGTGTAGTGATTTAATCTACAAGCAAAGAGTGATTTGTCTGTTCATTTCTGCACTGGAGTAGTAGCAGAGACTAGTAATGTCAGCAGCGAGGAGAGATTGATTTGTAAACTCTCTATTGTACTGGGACAGGGCACACACAACTGATGTTTATCTGCAGACAACACTGGATCTGAGCAAGCCTACACTGTCAATCAACAAAGAAAGAAAGAGTGACATTAATCTAAGTGGGTGGAACAGTACTCTGAAGCATTTAGCCATGCCAAGGGTGCACTGAGAATCTTCATTTCCATTTTACAATAAAGTCGTTTATGGGGGCAATAGGAGGAACAGGTTTTTGGTTTAAAAAAAACAAACAAAAAAAACACTTTGTATTGTTGCTCCATTTCATACAAAATCTTGTGGCTAGTTTGAAATATAAATTTAGGGTACCCTCTCCTATTAAGGTACTGTTTTCAATGCTGTTTATTTTTTTGCCCGAGGCATATAAATCCTTCCATTAAATTTCTTAAATTTCCCATTACTTCTAAATGCACTGCTGAATTTGGCATAAATCAACTGGAATTAGAAAATGTGTCACAAAAATTACCATATATTTGTGATTCTTGCAATTATATAGTATATTTCTATATTAACCCCTTAGTGATGGAGCTTTCTTTGGTTTTGCGTTTTCTTTTTCCGCTCCCCTTCTTTCCAGAGACATAACGTTTTTATTTTTCTGCCAATATGGCCATGTGAGGGCTTATTTTTTTGCAGAACAAGTTGTACTTTTGAATGATACCATTGGTTTTACCATGTTGTGTAACAGAAAATTGGGAAAACATTCTAAATGCGGTGAATTTGCAAAAAAGTGCAATCCCACACTTGTTTTTTGCTTGGCTTTTTTGCTAGGTTCACTAAATGCTAAACCACCTGACCTGCTGTTATGATTCTCCAGGTCATTATGAGTTCATAGGCACCTAACATGTCTAGGTTCTTTTTTATCTAAGTGGTGAAAAAAATTCCAAAGTTTGCAAAAAAAAGTTGCACCATATTCCTAGACCCGTAGCGTCTCCATTTTTCATGATCTTGGGTTGGGTGAGGGCTTATTTTTTGCATGCCAAGCTGACGTTTTTAATTTTACCATTTTTGTGCAGCTATGATCTTTTTATCACCCGTTATTGCATTTTAATGCAATTTCGCGGCAAACAAAAAAAAAACGTAATTCTGGCGTTTCAATTTTTTCTCGCTACGCCGTTTAGCGATCAGGTTAATCCTTTTTCTTAGTGATAGATTGGGCGATTCTGAAAGCGACAATACTAAATATGTCTATGTTTGATTTTATTTTTATTATTTAATTTTGAATGGGGCGAAAGGGGGGAAATCTAAACTTATGTTTTTTTTATTTTTTCATATGTTTTAAAACATGTTTTTTATTTTTGGCATGCTTCAATAGCCACCATAGGAGGCTAGAAGCTGCCACAGCTTGATCGGCTCTACTACATAGAGGTGATGCTCACATCGCCTTTATGTAGCAGAATGACAGCATTGCTATGAGTGCTGACCACAGGGTGGTGCTCACAGCAATCTGGCATCAACAACCATAGAGGTCTCTAGAAGACCTCTGGTTGTTATGCCAATGCACCGATGACCCCTGATCACATGAAAGGGGTCAGCAGTGCGCGTATTTCTGGCCCAGGCGGCCGGAAGCTCCATTTAAATGCCACTGTCAGTGTTTGACAGCGGCATTTAACTAGTTAATAGGCGTGAGTGGATCGTGATTCCACTCGCGCCTATTGCGGGCACATGTCAGCTGTTCAAAACAGCTGACATGACTCAGCTTTGATGCGGGCTGACCGCTGGAGCCCTCATAAAAGCAGGGGATACTGCCAGCTGATGTACTATTCTGTCAGCTGACAGTAAGGGGTTAATATTATAAAAAAAATTTCCTGGTAAAAAGAAGGTATTAGGCTAAGTTTTGTCTTATTCAAAATAAGTTTTTATGTATTTTTCAGTAATACAGCAGAAATAATTTTAGAGTATATAGAGTATAATATTTCAAAATGAACATGTATTTAGAGTCACAGAAGATGTCTTTAAGATTGAGGTACAGTAAGCAGAACCTGACAATGTCCACAGTTCAATATATAGCATTTTTGTTTATGCGGTCAGAAGATTTATTTTGTCTTATAAATTGTGACCCTTTTCTACTTACATTACAGTTCACCAGTAGGATTCCCGGTCTCTGATTGTGTAGATCAGTGGTTCCAAAACTCCAGTCCTCGCGGACCGCAAAAGGTCATGTTTTCAGGATTTCCTTAGTATTTCACAGGTGATGGAAGTATCATCAAGGCATCAGGAATTCTCTCACATGTGTACACTATGGAAATCCTGAAAACATGACCTGTTGGGGTCAGCGAGGATTGGAGTTTGGGAACCACTGGTCTAGATGGACAGGATACAACATTTCTATGTGGCTTGATGCTTTTTGTTCTTTAGAGGGAATCTATCAGTAGCATCAACCCTCCTAAGCCATCTAGGTCATAGGAAGCTGAATAAAATGACACCTTGATATCTGCTATCTCATGTCTTATTTCAAAGATATCCATGTTTATCATATATGGAAATGAGCGGTTCAGATATATGGGCTGGGCACAGATCTGTATGAGAATCTGTTTCCAGTAATTAATTTTGGCCTTCTTTTCAGAAGTGCACAATATGCTTTCTGCATGCTTAAAAAAACAAAACATGGACTGCTGGCTCATAGGCCAGACAGCGTCCACGGTGCCTCCATCTACCTCATTAATAAATCTTCCAACAGGGCATTGTTTGAATCACATATTTCAGAGAATTACACTGAAACTCCAGTGTAAGCACTCAGCGTAGAGCTCAGGATAAATTTGACCCAAGCCTTACTGGGAAGCAGGATGAACAAATCAATAGCAGATTGAGAATTGGTTTTATTCCACCATTCCTAGTGTGGAATAATTGATGTCAGCTTTACTCTTTGGATTGGTTGCTATACCAGATTTATATATTTTTTTGTGTTTGGATACTATTACACACTATAAACTATATTTTTTTTAACTAAGCAAAGTTGATACATTTCAAGAACTATAATTTTTCTATATTCTGCCAAGAGTCATGTGAGGGCTTGTTTTTTGTGGTACAAGTTGATGTGTTTATTGGTACCATTTTGGGGCATAAAACATTTTTTTGATTGCATTCTATTCCGATTTTTGGGAGGCAAAATGAAAAAAAACAGCAATTCAGGATTTTTTTTTTATGTTATTCACCTTTGGAAAAATTGATGTGACAGCTTTATTCTTCTTGTCAGTACGATTACAGCGATTAGACAATGAAAACAATTTTTTTAGAAAAGAGAATTGTTTTTCCATTGCTGTATGCTGAGAGTGAAAAGTTTATTTCTCTGCTGATCACTTTTATAATGCATTGCAATGCACCAGCACTGCATTTTATTATACCTGTCAATTTTACTCTTCCAGATGCCTCTTAGATTATGCTCCTGGCATGATCTAAGCATGTCTCTGTAGCTGACAGAGGAGGAGGTTGTCATGTGACATCCTGCTGTCATGGCAATCATCGAGTTGGTGAGGGAACTGATCAGATGGAAAGGGAGTCCCCTCCCTTTCACTGCCTTCCAAATGCCACTATCAATATTGATCATAGCATTTATGAGGTTAAACAGCCTGGGGCACTGCTCCTGGCAGTGACAGCCGGATCTCAGCTTAGGGTACCGTTACACCTAGCGATGCACCAGTGATCCCGACCAGCGATATGACGCTGTCAAGATCGCTGGTGCATCGCTAGGTGGTCGCTAGTGAGCTGCCACACAGGCAGATCTCACTAGCGACATCGCTGGGGAAGGGGATCGCTACTTACCTGTCAGACGCGGCGATCCTGCGTCCTCCCGCCCGGCTCCACGCGTTGCTCGTCTTCACAGCAGGAAGCGCCGCAGGAAGTGACCAACGAGGAATGATCCAGGAGCTTCTCGCGCGATCAGCGATGAGCAGCGGGGGAGCGGTCGGAGGTAAGTATCACATGCAGCGATATCGCTAGCAATATCGCTGCAACATCACAAAATCGGTGACTTTACAGCGATATTGCTAGCGATATCGCAGTGTGTAACGGGGGCTTTACACTTGTACTCACACGATTGTCAGGACATGCTGGTATATCATTTTGTGGGAATACACTGCAAAATAGGACTTACAGGTACATCCAATATCAGGAAGGGGTTAAATGTGAACTGTTAGCATTTTACATTAAAACTAGGCTTAACCCCTTCATGACGAAGCCCTTTTTCAGATTTGTGCTTCTATTTTTCGCTCCCCTTCTTCCCAGAGCCACAACTTTTTTATTTTCTGTCAATATGGCCATGTGAGGGCTTGTTTTTTGCTGGATGAGTTGTACTTTTGAACTACACCATTGGTTTTACCATTATGTGTACCTGAGTTAAAACATTAGTATTGTTGTTTCTAAATGATTATGAACTTGTTTTCTTTGCATTATTTGAGGTCTGAAAGCACTGGGTTTTTTATTTAATTTTCACCATTTTTCTTTGTCAGAAAAAAATACAGAACTTATTGCTTGGAAATTCATAGATATGTTGTCAGAAGTTTATAGACTAATAGAATAATTTACATTTTACTCAAAAATATACCTATAAAGTGGAAAATCAGACAAACTGAACATTTGAAAGTGGTCTCTTAATTTTTGTCAGAGATGTATGATCATAAAAGTATATGATTATTAGACCAAAATAGTGAGTAAATGAGTAAAAATAAAATAAAATAAAAAATAAAAATCTAGTGATGATTAAACCTATAAAGGGTATACAGAAGTCCATACAGGATATATTAATAGTCTTATAAGCATAAAAAACACCTTATGGTGCCAATGCAACCATATAAGTCCACAAAGGGGGTAAAAGTGCGGGCTGATACAATAAGCTGTTTAACATGTGATAACTAACAAAAAGTGCCAATGTATAGAGCCTATAACCATATAGGTACCAATACACTAAAGTGTGCATACAGTGAAATGGCAAGTAAGTACAAGTGCATATGGTGAAAAAAGAAAGTCATATACGTGATAGAGCCAGTGCATGCAAGAATAAGAAATAAGTGTTTTATTTGTAAACACCGCATAGGATAAGGAAACATACATAACAAACATATAAAGTAAGATAGACATGAGGATGCATGTAATAAAGAATTTACGGCAGTTTCTTTTGTGTAAACTTCAGTATGAAGTAGTCCAAACTCCCCCTTGAAGATAAGTGTATGTAGATAGTCAACTGTTGTTCGGCTGTACCTATATGTAAGTTTAAGATTAATGTTGTTCCTATTTAATTCCCTCACAAATGTCAATAGATCTTCCTCACAGCCTTGCCATATTGCCAGAACGTCAATGTAACGAGTCCAGAAAATAATTTTGGTACTCAAGGGGGTGGGATTAGTAAGAAAGATATCCTTCTCCCTCAGTACAAAGAATAAATTAGCATATGAGGGGGCAAAAGCCGCCCTCATAGCCGTTCCTTGGAGCTGTAGGTAGAGGGTCTCTTTTAAAATGAAAAAATTGTGGGTTAATGCAAATTCCAAAAGTGTCATCAAATAGGAGATAAAGCATTGATCCATAGTGGTCATACACAAAAAGGCATTCACAGCATGTAAACCATCCTGATGTTTAATGGAGATATATAATGCTTCAATGTCCAGAGTCATAAGCCACATATCTTGTTCAAGATTGATGTTCTCCAACTTTTTGATGACATCGCCTGTGTCTCTCAAATAAGATGGTGGGTTTTCCACACTTGGTCTCAGATGGTGATCCAGGAATTTACTTACCATTTCATTGAGTCCACCATTCCCAGACACTATAGATCGGCCAGGAGGAGATATCAGGTCCTTGTGAACCTTCGGAAGTAGAAATAAGCAAGGGATCGGTGGGTATTCTGGGACTAAGCCATCCTTGATCTCCTTCGATACAACCCAAGTTGGAAAGCATCTTCCATGATCTCCTGTAATATAGCCTGATGAAGATAATACACAAATCAGTCTTTCTTTGCTGTTGCCATTACTTGTCTCCTTTGCTATCACTTGAGTGCAGAAGATAACACACAATTCACTCTATCGTCACTGATGATATCACTGGGGGATTTCTGTGTAGTGATTTAATCTACAAGCAAAGAGTGATTTGTCTGTTCATTTCTGCACTGGAGTAGTAGCAGAGACTAGTAATGTCAGCAGCGAGGAGAGATTGATTTGTAAACTCTCTATTGTACTGGGACAGGGCACACACAACTGATGTTTATCTGCAGACAACACTGGATCTGAGCAAGCCTACACTGTCAATCAACAAAGAAAGAAAGAGTGACATTAATCTAAGTGGGTGGAACAGTACTCTGAAGCATTTAGCCATGCCAAGGGTGCACTGAGAATCTTCATTTCCATTTTACAATAAAGTCGTTTATGGGGGCAATAGGAGGAACAGGTTTTTGGTTTAAAAAAAACAAACAAAAAAACACTTTGTATTGTTGCTCCATTTCATACAAAATCTTGTGGCTAGTTTGAAATATAAATTTAGGGTACCCTCTCCTATTAAGGTACTGTTTTCAATGCTGTTTATTTTTTTGCCCGAGGCATATAAATCCTTCCATTAAATTTCTTAAATTTCCCATTACTTCTAAATGCACTGCTGAATTTGGCATAAATCAACTGGAATTAGAAAATGTGTCACAAAAATTACCATATATTTGTGATTCTTGCAATTATATAGTATATTTCTATATTAACCCCTTAGTGATGGAGCTTTCTTTGGTTTTGCGTTTTCTTTTTCCGCTCCCCTTCTTTCCAGAGACATAACGTTTTTATTTTTCTGCCAATATGGCCATGTGAGGGCTTATTTTTTTGCAGAACAAGTTGTACTTTTGAATGATACCATTGGTTTTACCATGTTGTGTAACAGAAAATTGGGAAAACATTCTAAATGCGGTGAATTTGCAAAAAAGTGCAATCCCACACTTGTTTTTTGCTTGGCTTTTTTGCTAGGTTCACTAAATGCTAAACCACCTGACCTGCTGTTATGATTCTCCAGGTCATTATGAGTTCATAGGCACCTAACATGTCTAGGTTCTTTTTTATCTAAGTGGTGAAAAAAATTCCAAAGTTTGCAAAAAAAAGTTGCACCATATTCCTAGACCCGTAGCGTCTCCATTTTTCATGATCTTGGGTTGGGTGAGGGCTTATTTTTTGCATGCCAAGCTGACGTTTTTAATTTTACCATTTTTGTGCAGCTATGATCTTTTTATCACCCGTTATTGCATTTTAATGCAATTTCGCGGCAAACAAAAAAAAAACGTAATTCTGGCGTTTCAATTTTTTCTCGCTACGCCGTTTAGCGATCAGGTTAATCCTTTTTCTTAGTGATAGATTGGGCGATTCTGAAAGCGACAATACTAAATATGTCTATGTTTGATTTTATTTTTATTATTTAATTTTGAATGGGGCGAAAGGGGGGAAATCTAAACTTATGTTTTTTTTATTTTTTCATATGTTTTAAAACATGTTTTTTATTTTTGGCATGCTTCAATAGCCACCATAGGAGGCTAGAAGCTGCCACAGCTTGATCGGCTCTACTACATAGAGGTGATGCTCACATCGCCTTTATGTAGCAGAATGACAGCATTGCTATGAGTGCTGACCACAGGGTGGTGCTCACAGCAATCTGGCATCAACAACCATAGAGGTCTCTAGAAGACCTCTGGTTGTTATGCCAATGCACCGATGACCCCTGATCACATGAAAGGGGTCAGCAGTGCGCGTATTTCTGGCCCAGGCGGCCGGAAGCTCCATTTAAATGCCACTGTCAGTGTTTGACAGCGGCATTTAACTAGTTAATAGGCGTGAGTGGATCGTGATTCCACTCGCGCCTATTGCGGGCACATGTCAGCTGTTCAAAACAGCTGACATGACTCAGCTTTGATGCGGGCTGACCGCTGGAGCCCTCATAAAAGCAGGGGATACTGCCAGCTGATGTACTATTCTGTCAGCTGACAGTAAGGGGTTAATATTATAAAAAAAATTTCCTGGTAAAAAGAAGGTATTAGGCTAAGTTTTGTCTTATTCAAAATAAGTTTTTATGTATTTTTCAGTAATACAGCAGAAATAATTTTAGAGTATATAGAGTATAATATTTCAAAATGAACATGTATTTAGAGTCACAGAAGATGTCTTTAAGATTGAGGTACAGTAAGCAGAACCTGACAATGTCCACAGTTCAATATATAGCATTTTTGTTTATGCGGTCAGAAGATTTATTTTGTCTTATAAATTGTGACCCTTTTCTACTTACATTACAGTTCACCAGTAGGATTCCCGGTCTCTGATTGTGTAGATCAGTGGTTCCAAAACTCCAGTCCTCGCGGACCGCAAAAGGTCATGTTTTCAGGATTTCCTTAGTATTTCACAGGTGATGGAAGTATCATCAAGGCATCAGGAATTCTCTCACATGTGTACACTATGGAAATCCTGAAAACATGACCTGTTGGGGTCAGCGAGGATTGGAGTTTGGGAACCACTGGTCTAGATGGACAGGATACAACATTTCTATGTGGCTTGATGCTTTTTGTTCTTTAGAGGGAATCTGTCAGTAGCATCAACCCTCCTAAGCCATCTAGGTCATAGGAAGCTGAATAAAATGACACCTTGATATCTGCTATCTCATGTCTTATTTCAAAGATATCCATGTTTATCATATATGGAAATGAGCGGTTCAGATATATGGGCTGGGCACAGATCTGTATGAGAATCTGTTTCCAGTAATTAATTTTGGCCTTCTTTTCAGAAGTGCACAATATGCTTTCTGCATGCTTAAAAAAACAAAACATGGACTGCTGGCTCATAGGCCAGACAGCGTCCACGGTGCCTCCATCTACCTCATTAATAAATCTTCCAACAGGGCATTGTTTGAATCACATATTTCAGAGAATTACACTGAAACTCCAGTGTAAGCACTCAGCGTAGAGCTCAGGATAAATTTGACCCAAGCCTTACTGGGAAGCAGGATGAACAAATCAATAGCAGATTGAGAATTGGTTTTATTCCACCATTCCTAGTGTGGAATAATTGATGTCAGCTTTACTCTTTGGATTGGTTGCTATACCAGATTTATATATTTTTTTGTGTTTGGATACTATTACACACTATAAACTATATTTTTTTTAACTAAGCAAAGTTGATACATTTCAAGAACTATAATTTTTCTATATTCTGCCAAGAGTCATGTGAGGGCTTGTTTTTTGTGGTACAAGTTGATGTGTTTATTGGTACCATTTTGGGGCATAAAACATTTTTTTGATTGCTTTCTATTCCGATTTTTGGGAGGCAAAATGAAAAAAAACAGCAATTCAGGATTTTTTTTTTATGTTATTCACCTTTGGAAAAATTGATGTGACAGCTTTATTCTTCTTGTCAGTACCATTACAGCGATTAGACAATGAAAACAATTTTTTTAGAAAAGAGAATTGTTTTTCCATTGCTGTATGCTGAGAGTGAAAAGTTTATTTCTCTGCTGATCACTTTTATAATGCATTGCAATGCACCAGCACTGCATTTTATTATACCTGTCAATTTTACTCTTCCAGATGCCTCTTAGATTATGCTCCTGGCATGATCTAAGCATGTCTCTGTAGCTGACAGAGGAGGAGGTTGTCATGTGACATCCTGCTGTCATGGCAATCATCGAGTTGGTGAGGGAACTGATCAGATGGAAAGGGAGTCCCCTCCCTTTCACTGCCTTCCAAATGCCACTATCAATATTGATCATAGCATTTATGAGGTTAAACAGCCTGGGGCACTGCTCCTGGCAGTGACAGCCGGATCTCAGCTTAGGGTACCGTTACACCTAGCGATGCACCAGCGATCCCGACCAGCGATATGACGCTGTCAAGATCGCTGGTGCATCGCTAGGTGTTCGCTAGTGAGCTGCCACACAGGCAGATCTCACTAGCGACATCGCTGGGGAAGGGGATCGCTACTTACCTGTCAGACGCGGCGATCCTGCGTCCTCCCGCCCGGCTCCACGCGTTGCTCGTCTTCACAGCAGGAAGCGCCGCAGGAAGTGACCAACGAGGAATGATCCAGGAGCTTCTCGCGCGATCAGCGATGAGCAGCGGGGGAGCGGTCGGAGGTAAGTATCACATGCAGCGATATCGCTAGCAATATCGCTGCAACATCACAAAATCGGTGACTTTACAGCGATATTGCTAGCGATATCGCAGTGTGTAACGGGGGCTTTACACTTGTACTCACACGATTGTCAGGACATGCTGGTATATCATTTTGTGGGAATACACTGCAAAATAGGACTTACAGGTACATCCAATATCAGGAAGGGGTTAAATGTGAACTGTTAGCATTTTACATTAAAACTAGGCTTAACCCCTTCATGACGAAGCCCTTTTTCAGATTTGTGCTTCTATTTTTCGCTCCCCTTCTTCCCAGAGCCACAACTTTTTTATTTTCTGTCAATATGGCCATGTGAGGGCTTGTTTTTTGCTGGATGAGTTGTACTTTTGAACTACACCATTGGTTTTACCATTATGTGTACCTGAGTTAAAACATTAGTATTGTTGTTTCTAAATGATTATGAACTTGTTTTCTTTGCATTATTTGAGGTCTGAAAGCACTGGGTTTTTTTATTTAATTTTCACCATTTTTCTTTGTCAGAAAAAAATACAGAACTTATTGCTTGGAAATTCATAGATATGTTGTCAGAAGTTTATAGACTAATAGAATAATTTACATTTTACTCAAAAATATACCTATAAAGTGGAAAATCAGACAAACTGAACATTTGAAAGTGGTCTCTTAATTTTTGTCAGAGATGTATGATCATAAAAGTATATGATTATTAGACCAAAATAGTGAGTAAATGAGTAAAAATAAAATAAAATAAAAAATAAAAATCTAGTGATGATTAAACCTATAAAGGGTATACAGAAGTCCATACAGGATATATTAATAGTCTTATAAGCATAAAAAACACCTTATGGTGCCAATGCAACCATATAAGTCCACAAAGGGGGTAAAAGTGCGGGCTGATACAATAAGCTGTTTAACATGTGATAACTAACAAAAAGTGCCAATGTATAGAGCCTATAACCATATAGGTACCAATACACTAAAGTGTGCATACAGTGAAATGGCAAGTAAGTACAAGTGCATATGGTGAAAAAAGAAAGTCATATACGTGATAGAGCCAGTGCATGCAAGAATAAGAAATAAGTGTTTTATTTGTAAACACCGCATAGGATAAGGAAACATACATAACAAACATATAAAGTAAGATAGACATGAGGATGCATGTAATAAAGAATTTACGGCAGTTTCTTTTGTGTAAACTTCAGTATGAAGTAGTCCAAACTCCCCCTTGAAGATACGTGTATGTAGATAGTCAACTGTTGTTCGGCTGTACCTATATGTAAGTTTAAGATTAATGTTGTTCCTATTTAATTCCCTCACAAATGTCAATAGATCTTCCTCACAGCCTTGCCATATTGCCAGAACGTCAATGTAACGAGTCCAGAAAATAATTTTGGTACTCAAGGGGGTGGGATTAGTAAGAAAGATATCCTTCTCCCTCAGTACAAAGAATAAATTAGCATATGAGGGGGCAAAAGCCGCCCTCATAGCCGTTCCTTGGAGCTGTAGGTAGAGGGTCTCTTTTAAAATGAAAAAATTGTGGGTTAATGCAAATTCCAAAAGTGTCATCAAATAGGAGATAAAGCATTGATCCATAGTGGTCATACACAAAAAGGCATTCACAGCATGTAAACCATCCTGATGTTTAATGGAGATATATAATGCTTCAATGTCCAGAGTCATAAGCCACATATCTTGTTCAAGATTGATGTTCTCCAACTTTTTGATGACATCGCCTGTGTCTCTCAAATAAGATGGTGGGTTTTCCACACTTGGTCTCAGATGGTGATCCAGGAATTTACTTACCATTTCATTGAGTCCACCATTCCCAGACACTATAGATCGGCCAGGAGGAGATATCAGGTCCTTGTGAACCTTCGGAAGTAGAAATAAGCAAGGGATCGGTGGGTATTCTGGGACTAAGCCATCCTTGATCTCCTTCGATACAACCCAAGTTGGAAAGCATCTTCCATGATCTCCTGTAATATAGCCTGATGAAGATAATACACAAATCAGTCTTTCTTTGCTGTTGCCATTACTTGTCTCCTTTGCTATCACTTGAGTGCAGAAGATAACACACAATTCACTCTATCGTCACTGATGATATCACTGGGGGATTTCTGTGTAGTGATTTAATCTACAAGCAAAGAGTGATTTGTCTGTTCATTTCTGCACTGGAGTAGTAGCAGAGACTAGTAATGTCAGCAGCGAGGAGAGATTGATTTGTAAACTCTCTATTGTACTGGGACAGGGCACACACAACTGATGTTTATCTGCAGACAACACTGGATCTGAGCAAGCCTACACTGTCAATCAACAAAGAAAGAAAGAGTGACATTAATCTAAGTGGGTGGAACAGTACTCTGAAGCATTTAGCCATGCCAAGGGTGCACTGAGAATCTTCATTTCCATTTTACAATAAAGTCGTTTATGGGGGCAATAGGAGGAACAGGTTTTTGGTTTAAAAAAAACAAACAAAAAAAACACTTTGTATTGTTGCTCCATTTCATACAAAATCTTGTGGCTAGTTTGAAATATAAATTTAGGGTACCCTCTCCTATTAAGGTACTGTTTTCAATGCTGTTTATTTTTTTGCCCGAGGCATATAAATCCTTCCATTAAATTTCTTAAATTTCCCATTACTTCTAAATGCACTGCTGAATTTGGCATAAATCAACTGGAATTAGAAAATGTGTCACAAAAATTACCATATATTTGTGATTCTTGCAATTATATAGTATATTTCTATATTAACCCCTTAGTGATGGAGCTTTCTTTGGTTTTGCGTTTTCTTTTTCCACTCCCCTTCTTTCCAGAGACATAACGTTTTTATTTTTCTGCCAATATGGCCATGTGAGGGCTTATTTTTTTGCAGAACAAGTTGTACTTTTGAATGATACCATTGGTTTTACCATGTTGTGTAACAGAAAATTGGGAAAACATTCTAAATGCGGTGAATTTGCAAAAAAGTGCAATCCCACACTTGTTTTTTGCTTGGCTTTTTTGCTAGGTTCACTAAATGCTAAACCACCTGACCTGCTGTTATGATTCTCCAGGTCATTATGAGTTCATAGGCACCTAACATGTCTAGGTTCTTTTTTATCTAAGTGGTGAAAAAAATTCCAAAGTTTGCAAAAAAAAGTTGCACCATATTCCTAGACCCGTAGCGTCTCCATTTTTCATGATCTTGGGTTGGGTGAGGGCTTATTTTTTGCATGCCAAGCTGACGTTTTCAATTTTACCATTTTTGTGCAGCTATGATCTTTTTATCACCCGTTATTGCATTTTAATGCAATTTCGCGGCAAACAAAAAAAAAACGTAATTCTGGCGTTTCAATTTTTTCTCGCTACGCCGTTTAGCGATCAGGTTAATCCTTTTTCTTAGTGATAGATTGGGCGATTCTGAAAGCGACAATACTAAATATGTCTATGTTTGATTTTATTTTTATTATTTAATTTTGAATGGGGCGAAAGGGGGGAAATCTAAACTTATGTTTTTTTTATTTTTTCATATGTTTTAAAACATGTTTTTTATTTTTGGCATGCTTCAATAGCCACCATAGGAGGCTAGAAGCTGCCACAGCTTGATCGGCTCTACTACATAGAGGTGATGCTCACATCGCCTTTATGTAGCAGAATGACAGCATTGCTATGAGTGCTGACCACAGGGTGGTGCTCACAGCAATCTGGCATCAACAACCATAGAGGTCTCTAGAAGACCTCTGGTTGTTATGCCAATGCACCGATGACCCCTGATCACATGAAAGGGGTCAGCAGTGCGCGTATTTCTGGCCCAGGCGGCCGGAAGCTCCATTTAAATGCCACTGTCAGTGTTTGACAGCGGCATTTAACTAGTTAATAGGCGTGAGTGGATCGTGATTCCACTCGCGCCTATTGCGGGCACATGTCAGCTGTTCAAAACAGCTGACATGACTCAGCTTTGATGCGGGCTGACCGCTGGAGCCCTCATAAAAGCAGGGGATACTGCCAGCTGATGTACTATTCTGTCAGCTGACAGTAAGGGGTTAATATTATAAAAAAAATTTCCTGGTAAAAAGAAGGTATTAGGCTAAGTTTTGTCTTATTCAAAATAAGTTTTTATGTATTTTTCAGTAATACAGCAGAAATAATTTTAGAGTATATAGAGTATAATATTTCAAAATGAACATGTATTTAGAGTCACAGAAGATGTCTTTAAGATTGAGGTACAGTAAGCAGAACCTGACAATGTCCACAGTTCAATATATAGCATTTTTGTTTATGCGGTCAGAAGATTTATTTTGTCTTATAAATTGTGACCCTTTTCTACTTACATTACAGTTCACCAGTAGGATTCCCGGTCTCTGATTGTGTAGATCAGTGGTTCCAAAACTCCAGTCCTCGCGGACCGCAAAAGGTCATGTTTTCAGGATTTCCTTAGTATTTCACAGGTGATGGAAGTATCATCAAGGCATCAGGAATTCTCTCACATGTGTACACTATGGAAATCCTGAAAACATGACCTGTTGGGGTCAGCGAGGATTGGAGTTTGGGAACCACTGGTCTAGATGGACAGGATACAACATTTCTATGTGGCTTGATGCTTTTTGTTCTTTAGAGGGAATCTATCAGTAGCATCAACCCTCCTAAGCCATCTAGGTCATAGGAAGCTGAATAAAATGACACCTTGATATCTGCTATCTCATGTCTTATTTCAAAGATATCCATGTTTATCATATATGGAAATGAGCGGTTCAGATATATGGGCTGGGCACAGATCTGTATGAGAATCTGTTTCCAGTAATTAATTTTGGCCTTCTTTTCAGAAGTGCACAATATGCTTTCTGCATGCTTAAAAAAACAAAACATGGACTGCTGGCTCATAGGCCAGACAGCGTCCACGGTGCCTCCATCTACCTCATTAATAAATCTTCCAACAGGGCATTGTTTGAATCACATATTTCAGAGAATTACACTGAAACTCCAGTGTAAGCACTCAGCGTAGAGCTCAGGATAAATTTGACCCAAGCCTTACTGGGAAGCAGGATGAACAAATCAATAGCAGATTGAGAATTGGTTTTATTCCACCATTCCTAGTGTGGAATAATTGATGTCAGCTTTACTCTTTGGATTGGTTGCTATACCAGATTTATATATTTTTTTGTGTTTGGATACTATTACACACTATAAACTATATTTTTTTTAACTAAGCAAAGTTGATACATTTCAAGAACTATAATTTTTCTATATTCTGCCAAGAGTCATGTGAGGGCTTGTTTTTTGTGGTACAAGTTGATGTGTTTATTGGTACCATTTTGGGGCATAAAACATTTTTTTGATTGCATTCTATTCCGATTTTTGGGAGGCAAAATGAAAAAAAACAGCAATTCAGGATTTTTTTTTTATGTTATTCACCTTTGGAAAAATTGATGTGACAGCTTTATTCTTCTTGTCAGTACGATTACAGCGATTAGACAATGAAAACAATTTTTTTAGAAAAGAGAATTGTTTTTCCATTGCTGTATGCTGAGAGTGAAAAATTTATTTCTCTGCTGATCACTTTTATAATGCATTGCAATGCACCAGCACTGCATTTTATTATACCTGTCAATTTTACTCTTCCAGATGCCTCTTAGATTATGCTCCTGGCATGATCTAAGCATGTCTCTGTAGCTGACAGAGGAGGAGGTTGTCATGTGACATCCTGCTGTCATGGCAATCATCGAGTTGGTGAGGGAACTGATCAGATGGAAAGGGAGTCCCCTCCCTTTCACTGCCTTCCAAATGCCACTATCAATATTGATCATAGCATTTATGAGGTTAAACAGCCTGGGGCACTGCTCCTGGCAGTGACAGCCGGATCTCAGCTTAGGGTACCGTTACACCTAGCGATGCACCAGTGATCCCGACCAGCGATATGACGCTGTCAAGATCGCTGGTGCATCGCTAGGTGGTCGCTAGTGAGCTGCCACACAGGCAGATCTCACTAGCGACATCGCTGGGGAAGGGGATCGCTACTTACCTGTCAGACGCGGCGATCCTGCGTCCTCCCGCCCGGCTCCACGCGTTGCTCGTCTTCACAGCAGGAAGCGCCGCAGGAAGTGACCAACGAGGAATGGTCCAGGAGCTTCTCGCGCGATCAGCGATGAGCAGCGGGGGAGCGGTCGGAGGTAAGTATCACATGCAGCGATATCGCTAGCAATATCGCTGCAACATCACAAAATCGGTGACTTTACAGCGATATTGCTAGCGATATCGCAGTGTGTAACGGGGGCTTTACACTTGTACTCACACGATTGTCAGGACATGCTGGTATATCATTTTGTGGGAATACACTGCAAAATAGGACTTACAGGTACATCCAATATCAGGAAGGGGTTAAATGTGAACTGTTAGCATTTTACATTAAAACTAGGCTTAACCCCTTCATGACGAAGCCCTTTTTCAGATTTGTGCTTCTATTTTTCGCTCCCCTTCTTCCCAGAGCCACAACTTTTTTATTTTCTGTCAATATGGCCATGTGAGGGCTTGTTTTTTGCTGGATGAGTTGTACTTTTGAACTACACCATTGGTTTTACCATTATGTGTACCTGAGTTAAAACATTAGTATTGTTGTTTCTAAATGATTATGAACTTGTTTTCTTTGCATTATTTGAGGTCTGAAAGCACTGGGTTTTTTATTTAATTTTCACCATTTTTCTTTGTCAGAAAAAAATACAGAACTTATTGCTTGGAAATTCATAGATATGTTGTCAGAAGTTTATAGACTAATAGAATAATTTACATTTTACTCAAAAATATACCTATAAAGTGGAAAATCAGACAAACTGAACATTTGAAAGTGGTCTCTTAATTTTTGTCAGAGATGTATGATCATAAAAGTATATGATTATTAGACCAAAATAGTGAGTAAATGAGTAAAAATAAAATAAAATAAAAAATAAAAATCTAGTGATGATTAAACCTATAAAGGGTATACAGAAGTCCATACAGGATATATTAATAGTCTTATAAGCATAAAAAACACCTTATGGTGCCAATGCAACCATATAAGTCCACAAAGGGGGTAAAAGTGCGGGCTGATACAATAAGCTGTTTAACATGTGATAACTAACAAAAAGTGCCAATGTATAGAGCCTATAACCATATAGGTACCAATACACTAAAGTGTGCATACAGTGAAATGGCAAGTAAGTACAAGTGCATATGGTGAAAAAAGAAAGTCATATACGTGATAGAGCCAGTGCATGCAAGAATAAGAAATAAGTGTTTTATTTGTAAACACCGCATAGGATAAGGAAACATACATAACAAACATATAAAGTAAGATAGACATGAGGATGCATGTAATAAAGAATTTACGGCAGTTTCTTTTGTGTAAACTTCAGTATGAAGTAGTCCAAACTCCCCCTTGAAGATAAGTGTATGTAGATAGTCAACTGTTGTTCGGCTGTACCTATATGTAAGTTTAAGATTAATGTTGTTCCTATTTAATTCCCTCACAAATGTCAATAGATCTTCCTCACAGCCTTGCCATATTGCCAGAACGTCAATGTAACGAGTCCAGAAAATAATTTTGGTACTCAAGGGGGTGGGATTAGTAAGAAAGATATCCTTCTCCCTCAGTACAAAGAATAAATTAGCATATGAGGGGGCAAAAGCCGCCCTCATAGCCGTTCCTTGGAGCTGTAGGTAGAGGGTCTCTTTTAAAATGAAAAAATTGTGGGTTAATGCAAATTCCAAAAGTGTCATCAAATAGGAGATAAAGCATTGATCCATAGTGGTCATACACAAAAAGGCATTCACAGCATGTAAACCATCCTGATGTTTAATGGAGATATATAATGCTTCAATGTCCAGAGTCATAAGCCACATATCTTGTTCAAGATTGATGTTCTCCAACTTTTTGATGACATCGCCTGTGTCTCTCAAATAAGATGGTGGGTTTTCCACACTTGGTCTCAGATGGTGATCCAGGAATTTACTTACCATTTCATTGAGTCCACCATTCCCAGACACTATAGATCGGCCAGGAGGAGATATCAGGTCCTTGTGAACCTTCGGAAGTAGAAATAAGCAAGGGATCGGTGGGTATTCTGGGACTAAGCCATCCTTGATCTCCTTCGATACAACCCAAGTTGGAAAGCATCTTCCATGATCTCCTGTAATATAGCCTGATGAAGATAATACACAAATCAGTCTTTCTTTGCTGTTGCCATTACTTGTCTCCTTTGCTATCACTTGAGTGCAGAAGATAACACACAATTCACTCTATCGTCACTGATGATATCACTGGGGGATTTCTGTGTAGTGATTTAATCTACAAGCAAAGAGTGATTTGTCTGTTCATTTCTGCACTGGAGTAGTAGCAGAGACTAGTAATGTCAGCAGCGAGGAGAGATTGATTTGTAAACTCTCTATTGTACTGGGACAGGGCACACACAACTGATGTTTATCTGCAGACAACACTGGATCTGAGCAAGCCTACACTGTCAATCAACAAAGAAAGAAAGAGTGACATTAATCTAAGTGGGTGGAACAGTACTCTGAAGCATTTAGCCATGCCAAGGGTGCACTGAGAATCTTCATTTCCATTTTACAATAAAGTCGTTTATGGGGGCAATAGGAGGAACAGGTTTTTGGTTTAAAAAAAACAAACAAAAAAAACACTTTGTATTGTTGCTCCATTTCATACAAAATCTTGTGGCTAGTTTGAAATATAAATTTAGGGTACCCTCTCCTATTAAGGTACTGTTTTCAATGCTGTTTATTTTTTTGCCCGAGGCATATAAATCCTTCCATTAAATTTCTTAAATTTCCCATTACTTCTAAATGCACTGCTGAATTTGGCATAAATCAACTGGAATTAGAAAATGTGTCACAAAAATTACCATATATTTGTGATTCTTGCAATTATATAGTATATTTCTATATTAACCCCTTAGTGATGGAGCTTTCTTTGGTTTTGCGTTTTCTTTTTCCACTCCCCTTCTTTCCAGAGACATAACGTTTTTATTTTTCTGCCAATATGGCCATGTGAGGGCTTATTTTTTTGCAGAACAAGTTGTACTTTTGAATGATACCATTGGTTTTACCATGTTGTGTAACAGAAAATTGGGAAAACATTCTAAATGCGGTGAATTTGCAAAAAAGTGCAATCCCACACTTGTTTTTTGCTTGGCTTTTTTGCTAGGTTCACTAAATGCTAAACCACCTGACCTGCTGTTATGATTCTCCAGGTCATTATGAGTTCATAGGCACCTAACATGTCTAGGTTCTTTTTTATCTAAGTGGTGAAAAAAATTCCAAAGTTTGCAAAAAAAAGTTGCACCATATTCCTAGACCCGTAGCGTCTCCATTTTTCATGATCTTGGGTTGGGTGAGGGCTTATTTTTTGCATGCCAAGCTGACGTTTTTAATTATACCATTTTTGTGCAGCTATGATCTTTTTATCACCCGTTATTGCATTTTAATGCAATTTCGCGGCAAACAAAAAAAAAACGTAATTCTGGCGTTTCAATTTTTTCTCGCTACGCCGTTTAGCGATCAGGTTAATCCTTTTTCTTAGTGATAGATTGGGCGATTCTGAAAGCGACAATACTAAATATGTCTATGTTTGATTTTATTTTTATTATTTAATTTTGAATGGGGCGAAAGGGGGGAAATCTAAACTTATGTTTTTTTTATTTTTTCATATGTTTTAAAACATGTTTTTTATTTTTGGCATGCTTCAATAGCCACCATAGGAGGCTAGAAGCTGCCACAGCTTGATCGGCTCTACTACATAGAGGTGATGCTCACATCGCCTTTATGTAGCAGAATGACAGCATTGCTATGAGTGCTGACCACAGGGTGGTGCTCACAGCAATCTGGCATCAACAACCATAGAGGTCTCTAGAAGACCTCTGGTTGTTATGCCAATGCACCGATGACCCCTGATCACATGAAAGGGGTCAGCAGTGCGCGTATTTCTGGCCCAGGCGGCCGGAAGCTCCATTTAAATGCCACTGTCAGTGTTTGACAGCGGCATTTAACTAGTTAATAGGCGTGAGTGGATCGTGATTCCACTCGCGCCTATTGCGGGCACATGTCAGCTGTTCAAAACAGCTGACATGACTCAGCTTTGATGCGGGCTGACCGCTGGAGCCCTCATAAAAGCAGGGGATACTGCCAGCTGATGTACTATTCTGTCAGCTGACAGTAAGGGGTTAATATTATAAAAAAAATTTCCTGGTAAAAAGAAGGTATTAGGCTAAGTTTTGTCTTATTCAAAATAAGTTTTTATGTATTTTTCAGTAATACAGCAGAAATAATTTTAGAGTATATAGAGTATAATATTTCAAAATGAACATGTATTTAGAGTCACAGAAGATGTCTTTAAGATTGAGGTACAGTAAGCAGAACCTGACAATGTCCACAGTTCAATATATAGCATTTTTGTTTATGCGGTCAGAAGATTTATTTTGTCTTATAAATTGTGACCCTTTTCTACTTACATTACAGTTCACCAGTAGGATTCCCGGTCTCTGATTGTGTAGATCAGTGGTTCCAAAACTCCAGTCCTCGCGGACCGCAAAAGGTCATGTTTTCAGGATTTCCTTAGTATTTCACAGGTGATGGAAGTATCATCAAGGCATCAGGAATTCTCTCACATGTGTACACTATGGAAATCCTGAAAACATGACCTGTTGGGGTCAGCGAGGATTGGAGTTTGGGAACCACTGGTCTAGATGGACAGGATACAACATTTCTATGTGGCTTGATGCTTTTTGTTCTTTAGAGGGAATCTGTCAGTAGCATCAACCCTCCTAAGCCATCTAGGTCATAGGAAGCTGAATAAAATGACACCTTGATATCTGCTATCTCATGTCTTATTTCAAAGATATCCATGTTTATCATATATGGAAATGAGCGGTTCAGATATATGGGCTGGGCACAGATCTGTATGAGAATCTGTTTCCAGTAATTAATTTTGGCCTTCTTTTCAGAAGTGCACAATATGCTTTCTGCATGCTTAAAAAAACAAAACATGGACTGCTGGCTCATAGGCCAGACAGCGTCCACGGTGCCTCCATCTACCTCATTAATAAATCTTCCAACAGGGCATTGTTTGAATCACATATTTCAGAGAATTACACTGAAACTCCAGTGTAAGCACTCAGCGTAGAGCTCAGGATAAATTTGACCCAAGCCTTACTGGGAAGCAGGATGAACAAATCAATAGCAGATTGAGAATTGGTTTTATTCCACCATTCCTAGTGTGGAATAATTGATGTCAGCTTTACTCTTTGGATTGGTTGCTATACCAGATTTATATATTTTTTTGTGTTTGGATACTATTACACACTATAAACTATATTTTTTTTAACTACGCAAAGTTGATACATTTCAAGAGCTATAATTTTTCTATATTCTGCCAAGAGTCATGTGAGGGCTTGTTTTTTGTGGTACAAGTTGATGTGTTTATTGGTACCATTTTGGGGCATAAAACAATTTTTTGATTGCTTTCTATTCCGATTTTTGAGAGGCAAAATGAAAAAAAACAGCAATTCAGGATTTTTTTTTTATGTTATTCACCTTTGGAAAAATTGATGTGACAGCTTTATTCTTCTTGTCAGTATGATTACAGCGATTAGACAATGAAAACAATTTTTTTAGAAAAGAGAATTGTTTTTCCATTGCTGTATGCTGAGAGTGAAAAGTTTATTTCTCTGCTGATCACTTTTATAATGCATTGCAATGCACCAGCACTGCATTTTATTATACCTGTCAATTTTACTCTGACAGATGCCTCTTAGATTATGCTCCTGGCATGATCTAAGCATGTCTCTGTAGCTGACAGAGGAGGAGGTTGTCATGTGACATCCTGCTGTCATGGCAATCATCGAGTTGGTGAGGGAACTGATCAGATGGAAAGGGAGCCCCCTCCCTTTCACTGCCTTCCAAATGCCACTATCAATATTGATCATAGCATTTATGAGGTTAAACAGCCTGGGGCACTGCTCCTGGCAGTGACAGCCGGATCTCAGCTTAGGGTACCGTTACACCTAGCGATGCACCAGCGATCCCGACCAGCGATATGACGCTGTCAAGATCGCTGGTGCATCGCTAGGTGGTCGCTAGTGAGCTGCCACACAGGCAGATCTCACTAGCGACATCGCTGGGGAAGGGGATCGCTACTTACCTGTCAGACGCGGCGATCCTGCGTCCTCCCGCCCGGCTCCACGCGTTGCTCGTCTTCACAGCAGGAAGCGCCGCAGGAAGTGACCAACGAGGAATGGTCCAGGAGCTTCTCACGCGATCAGCGATGAGCAGCGGGGGAGCGGTCGGAGGTAAGTATCACATGCAGCGATATCGCTAGCAATATCGCTGCAACATCACAAAATCGGTGACTTTACAGCGATATTGCTAGCGATATCGCAGTGTGTAACGGGGGCTTTACACTTGTACTCACACGATTGTCAGGACATACTGGTATATCATTTTGTGGGAATACACTGCAAAATAGGACTTACAGGTACATCCAATATCAGGAAGGGGTTAAATGTGAACTGTCAGCATTTTACATTAAAACTAGGCTTAACCCCTTCATGACGAAGCCCTTTTTCAGATTTGTGCTTCTATTTTTCGCTCCCCTTCTTCCCAGAGCCACAACTTTTTTATTTTCTGTCAATATGGCCATGTGAGGGCTTGTTTTTTGCTGGATGAGTTGTACTTTTGAACTACACCATTGGTTTTACCATTATGTGAACCTGAAAATTGTAAAAAAAATTCCAAGAGCTGTGAAATTGCAAAAAAGTGCAATTCCACAACTGTTTTCTGCATTTTTGTTACCATGTTCACCAGCTGCTAAAACTGACCAGCCATTATGATTCTCCAGGTCATTACAAGTTCGTAGACACCAAACATGTATAGGTTCTTTTTTATTTAAGTGGTGAAAAAAAATCAGTTTTGTTAAAAAAAGAAGAAAATTGCGTCATTTTCCAAGACCAGTAGTGTCTCCATTTTTCAGGATCTGGGGCCAAGTCGGGGGTTATTTTTTGTGTGATGAGCTGACATTTTTAATAATATAAATTTGGTGTGTATATGATCTTTTAGTCACCCGTTATTGCATTTTAATGCAATGTTGTGGCGACCAAAAAATATGCAATTCTGGGGTTTTGACTTTTTTTTTGCCACGCTGTTTTTGGATCGTATTAATTCTTTTTATAGCTTGATAGATTGGGCAATTCTGAATGTGGTGATATCAAATATGTGTTTGATATTTTTTTAACTGTTTTATTTAAAAAGGGTGATTTAAACTTTTATATTTTTAATTTTTTAACATTTTTAAAAACTTTTTATTTTTTATTTTGCATATTTCAATATTCTCCATGTGAGACTAGAAGCTGCACTTGTCTGATAGGCTTTGATACATACAGGTGATGATCAGATCTCATGTACGTTGCAGAATTGCTGACTTATTCTGAGCGCCGACCACCTGGCGGTGCTCATAGCAATCCTGCAGTGAGAACCATAGAGGTCTGCTGGAAACTTCTGGTTGTCATGCCAACCCATTGGTGACCCGCGATCATGTGGGTGGGATTTCCACTTCACTTGTCAGAAGTGAGCGTTAAATGCTGCTGTCAGAAATTTACAGCAGCATTTAACAGGTTAACAGCTGCAGGTGGATCACGATTCCACCCGCAGCTGTTAGAGGCACATGTCAGCTGTTCAAAACTCCTGACATGTGCTGGAAAAGATCCGGAGCCCACATCATATAGGGAGACACGACATGCGCCGTACTAGTAAGGCGCATGTTGTAATTAGGTTAATGGGCCTTTTGTAATGTTGTATTTAGATGTTTGAGATTAGAAACATTTTTTATTTTTACAACTTTTTAATATTTTGTCAAGTAATATGTGTAGTCTAGTATTTAAAGGGGTTTTCCCATGAACTAATTAGATCTTATTATAACAATAAATTCCACAACTGGATTTCGTAAACAAATATTCCTGTGCTGAGATAATTTCATAGCTGTGCCCCTGTTATGTCCTGTGTATTGGCTGTGTCTGACTGTGTGGGAACTTGCTTTGGACATGCCACAGCCCCTGGGCAGGCGGTGATTCAAAGGAGAATATACAGACCGGCTACTCGGGGAGTGCAGCTGCTGTTTTTTTTTCTAGGTAATTTCATAGTTACTGTATGCTATCAGAGTTATAACGTTGCAATAGGCAAAAGAAAATTGCTAATAAAAGAGATTATGAATTGCTAGGAATGGCGGAATGCACTAAATAAAAATAAGTGATAAAGTGCATTCACCGCTCGGGGTCCACCGTGCAGTAGTTGTAAACACTGCTGCTAAGTAGTGACAGACGAGCAATATGGAGGAAATGCGCACGCGGGTTGAACGTCAGACCTACCTCGCGTGCGACGTCGCTACTGTGGATGCCAAAGAGGGCTGCAACTGCAGCGTGGAGTAGGACACTGCCGGTAGTCGACAAAGCAAGGAAGCAGGTGCAATGTCGGACGCTAGCACTGTGGATGATGCTGTAGTGGCTCGAGGCCTGCCACGCGCTGGCGCTGACTCTAATCTAAGTCCCTGTACACATTCGTAATATCAGAGGGAGGGGGATCTTAATGAGTCATTTGCAGGTTCATACATCCATCATCATTCACACAGTAGCAACTAGAGACTATACTAGCGCATGGCCGAACGGTCATGAACGCTTTTTATAGCCAGGACCTTCCGGAAGCTTCCAGATCTCCGAGGTGGACCAATGAGATCTGGAGCAGGACCTGGGCACATGACTCCCGATCTCCAATGGGAGATCGTCTCGTGAGCATGCCCAGTAGGAGGACAGAGGGACTTAGTCTCTGGAGCGATCTGCTGCAAAGTAATCTCCTCTGCGGTAGATAGACAGCAGGAGACCACAGAATGTGAGGCTCTGGATTCCTGCAGAGCAGATGCAGAAACCTGACACCTAACAATGAATATTGGTGAATCTAATCAATATATATAAGAACCAAGGGAGATGGTTGAGAAAGGGGGGTAGATGAAGGTTGTAAAAAAAAAAAAAGCTTCAGTATTCAATTATGGGCAGCACCCCATACACATTAGAGTGTTGTCCAAACCTATCAATATCATTGGGTTTAGCCACGATTAGTCTAATATTTATGGGGGGGGTGGAGGTTATGCTGTGGCCTACTTGCTGGTGTTGAAATTTTGGGTAAATAGCGCCGGTAACAATATCTAAATTCTTGCTTTAGGGTAAGTGCACACGCTGCGGTTTTGCTGCGGTTTTGGCCCTGCAGAACTGCAGCAGTTCCGCAGACATGGTACTTTACCATGATAGCCTATGGGTTTTCAAAACCGCAGTGCTCACGCTGCGGTTTTTTACCTGCGGAAAAGCTGTGGTTTTTTTTCCGCAGCATGTCAATTGTTTCTGCGGATTCTGCTGCGGTTTGCCCCCTATTCCATTGTCCAGGTGTCAAACCGCAGGGCAAAACCGCAGGCCAAACCACAGCAAAACCACAGGTCACTTTACCTGCGGTTTTACCTGCGGTTCCGCGGGAGAAAACCCGCAGGTGAATCTGCAGTGTGTGCACATACCCTTAGAGACATTATCATCACTTTTTCCATTCAGCATCCGATCTAAATTCCCACTCAGTATGTCTTTGGAGTGTGGGAAACTGGAACAATTTTATTCACTAGTCAATATTATTGATCAGGGATTTAAGCTTGAGGAAGATAATTTGCATATTCCAGGAGCCTTCTGGGAAAAGCGAAGAGTCTCCCTAAGCAAGATGATCGATGGATACAGCCGGGACCAGCTGCTTGGAAAGCATCGCCGAACCAGGGATTGAAGCTTGAGGAAGATAATTTGCATATTCTAGGTGCCTTCTGGGAAAAGCGAAGAGTCTTCCTAAGCAAGAGGATCATTGGATACAGCCGGGACCAGCTGTTTGGAAAGCCGAATTTTTACCTCTAGGACATTATTGCAAGAAAGCTTGCCTGATTGAGTAGATTACACAAGAAGGAAGACACGCAGCAAGTCAGCAGGATCTAGGAGCAACATGGCAGATGTGACAACCTACATGGTGAGCTGCAACATGTGCTACATGTTCACAGATCGACCAGAACAAGAATCCAACTTCACCTGCCAGAAGTGTAGATTAGTGGCCCTTTTAGAAGAAAAGGTGCGTGGTCTGGAAAAAAGAATTGCAACTTTGAAACTCAAAGAAAATGAAGACTTCCTAGACAGAACAGAAGCATCTCTACTGGTCACAGAAGGTGAAGAATGTGTCAGGGTATGTGCACACACTGCAGATTCACCTGCGGGTTTTTTCCCGCGGAACCGACACCTGGACAATGGAATAGGTGGCAAACCGCAGCAGAATCCGCAGAAACAATTGACATGCTGCGGAAAAAAACCGCAGCTTTTCTGCAGGTAAAAAACCGCAGCGTGAGCACTGCGGTTTTGAAAACCCATAGGCTATCATGGTAAAGTACCATGTCTGCGGAACTGCTGCAGTTCTGCAGGGCCAAAACCGCAGCAAAATCGCAGCATGTGCACATACCCTAAGAGAACCTCCAAAAGCAGACGAGTGGAAGCATGTGACCAAAAAGCAGCAAGAAGACCATAGAGACATCACCAACCACTAGAGTTGAGCGAAACGGGTCGAAAAATTTCAAAAGTCGCCGACTTTTGGTAAAGTCGGGTTTCAAGAAACGAAACCTGACCCTAGGGTGAGGTCGGCCACGAGCTCGGCGACTTTAGAGCCAAAGTCGCGTTTCAAAAGTTTGTTTTCTGCCCTTTTTCAGCCAATCAGAATCCACGGACACTGTGGGCAACGTGATGACATAGGCAGGTGTCACCACCATCTTTGAGAAGGGCATGCAAGTGATTGGCTTGCTTTGGGGGGCGTCACAGGGGGTATAAAAGGGCGTGCACGCCGACCGCCATGTTACTCATGCTGATCTCAGAATAGGGAGAGCTGCTGCTGCTGCTGATTCTGTAGGGAGAGCGTTAGGCAGGGAAGAAGACACCAAAAACTGCTTCTGCTGCTAGCGATTTTGCCTGTACAACACACCAGTTACTGTGTGTGCAGTGCAAGTGGAGGCTATATTTTGCTGGATCAGCTGTGTTGGTTGTTAGGCTGCCTTATAAGGCTTCCTGATAGCTGCATTGCTGTTTTCCCACTGCTCTGCAAACTGCTTTTTTAAAAGCCATCCAAATTTTTTTTTTGTCCTGGTGAGGTACTGAGCGTGTATTTTTTCACACCATACAGTGGTGTACGCTCCTCATACAGTACCGTGTAATGGCAGTTATCACAGCCACAGTGAAGCTACCTGTGTGTGACTCTGTAAGAATAAGTCGAGGACATGTTCCGTTCTTACAGACCTCCACCTTCTAGTTTTGTCTGGTTTTCAAACAGTTAAGTATATTTGCTGTTTGATCACATTCAAAATTATAGAGAGACAGCTTGTGTCAGTCCGTATACTTAAAAAACACGGAGCTTGACAATTTTACGGACACCGGACAGTGGTGTACGTGCACGCTCCTCTCTCAGTATCGTGTAACGGCTGTTATCACGGCCACAGTGAAGCTATCTGTGTGTGACTCTGTAAGAATAAGTCGAGGACATGTTCCGTTCTTACAGACCTCCACCTTCGAGTTTTGTCTGGATTTCAAACAGTTAAGTATATTTGCTGTTTGATCACATTCAAAACTATAGAGAGACAGCGTGTGTCAGTCCGTATACTTAAAAAACACGGAGCTTGACAATATTATGGACACCGGACAGCGGTGTACATGAACACTCCTCTCTCAGTACCGTGTAACGGCTGTTATCACGGCCACAGTGAAGCTATCTGTGTGTGACTCTGTAAGGATAAGTCAAGGACTTGTTCCATTCTTACAGACCTACACTCTAGGGAGATTCCTATTCTGCCCAATTCTATATACACCTTGTAGTTTGTCATACACTAGCCAATTTCTGCCTGTGACATAGCGGTGTGATATTCACTGGGCCTCACACAATCCAACAGTGTCCACAAGTGTGTTCAGAAATTCTACATCTCCCCTGTCCTATAGTGACATTTTTCACACCTGCGACATTGAGCCTGTGACATAGCGGTGTGATATTCACTGGGCCTCACACAATCCAACAGTGTCCACAAGTGTGTTCAGAAATTCTACATCTCCCCTGTCCTATATACACCTTGAACCTTGTTTTACATTACTATATAGTTTGTGGGATTTTGTGTACATTTTTACCAAAAATGAGGAAGGCTGGTGGAAGAGGCCGTGGAATTGGGCGGGGGTTGCCATCTGGTAATGATCGTGTTGGTGGTGGATCTGATGGTAATGGCAAAAGCAAAATAGGACCGAATGCAGGAGGTGTTGAGCCTGCGTCATCGTCTGGCTCCACAAGGCCACGAAGGCTTAGTTTTCTAGGAGTTGGCAAACCGCTTTTAAAGCCAGAGCTTCAGGAAAAAGTTTTGACTTACATTGCTGACTCATCCTCCAGCTCTATCGCCTCCTCTTCTGAAGTTGTAAAATATAAAAGCACTGAGTCGTCATTGGAGGCTCATGTTCATGAACCACACCTTTCCTTGTGTCCTTCACCCCAACCAAGATTGAAGGATGACGCAGGCCATACAACTGATTACTCCATGGAGCTGTTTTCACATACCATGCCTGGGTTATCAAGTGAAATGGTGAAATACCCAGGCCAAGATGAATCTGACATGGAGTGCACTGATGCACAGCCACTGATAGATGATTCTGCTGGTACATTCACTCAGAGCACTACATTGTCCTCGCAGTGTAATGAGCCAGATTCTGACCCTGATGAGACTCAGGTGCCCCTTCTCGCACACTATACCACCATACACGGTGACACAGAGGAAGGTGCACATGACATTGAAGAGGAGGTGATGGATGACCCAGTTGTTGACCCAGGTTGGCATTCATTGGGGGAAGAGGGTGCTGCTTCCAATAGCTCAGATGAGGAGGAGGAGCATCCACAGCAGACATCGACATCGCAACAGCTGTTATCTGGCAGGCCCAGAGCACTTCAAAGACAGGTTCCAAAAATCAAAAGAGTTGCTGGACAGCTTGTCCAGATGGTCAAAATAGCACAGCGTGCTAGGCCGCAAAATGTCTTCCAAAGTAGGAAGAGTGCAGTGTGGCACTTTTTGAACAAAATCCTAATGATCAGGCCAAGGTTATCTGTAAGAAGTGCGCAAAGACCTTTAGCCGAGGGAAAAATCTTAAAAATTTGAATACCAGTTGCATGCTTAGACATTTAACCAGCATGCACTTGCAAGCGTGGACACAACACCAAACCTCAAGTACCACATGTGCAACTAATCACAAAGAAGGTAGTCAGCAACGCTACTTTGTTTCCCCCACTATAAGCCCACCGGTTAGCACAGCAGCAAATGTTGAGGTGTCGTTGCAAGGCCAAAGCAGTCAGGGAATCCCACTGTTATATCAACGAAAGACTGAATCTAGGCC
Source organism: Dendrobates tinctorius (assembly GCF_039654945.1). Taxonomy (NCBI): domain Eukaryota; kingdom Metazoa; phylum Chordata; class Amphibia; order Anura; family Dendrobatidae; genus Dendrobates; species Dendrobates tinctorius. The sequence goes on from NW_027361910.1 coordinate 2,711,768, forward strand.
ATCAGAAAGAACACCAACTCCATCACCATCATCAACCCTCTCTCAGTCCGCCCTGTCCACCGCTAGTTCCACCTTATGCAGCTCTCAAGTCCAGCTCACCCTCCGAGACTATGAGTAGGTCAAGAAAGTACTGTCTCTCATCCGCGTACACTGGGTTTGAACGCCCACATTGCCAAACTAATCTCGTTAGAGATGATGCCCTATCGGTTGGTGGAAAGCGCAGCTTTCCGCGAACTCATGGCCTATGCAGTACCACGCTATGACCTACCCAGTCACCACTTCTTCTCTCGCAAAGCCATCCCAGCCCTCCACCATCATGTGAAAGACCGCATTGTCCATGCACTCAAGCAGTCAGTGAGTGGAAAGGTGCACCTCACAACAGATGCATGGTCCAGTCGGCATGGCCAGGCCGTTACGTGTCCATCACTGCGCACTGGGTTAATGTGGTGGATGCAGGGTCCACAGGGGACAGCGGTGGTGGGACAGTGCTGCCTAGCCCAAGGTATAGGAAAGAGTTGGCTGTAGGCATTCGACCCTCCTCCTCCTCTAGAAGCAAAAGCTCGTCCACAGAGCGCAGTCGTACGAGCACTCCATCTGCAGCTGCCACTGTTGCACACGAGGTGTCCCCCTATCGAGCAGCTAGTGGAAAGCGTCAGCAGGCTGTGTTGCAGATGATGTGTTTGGGCGACAGACACACCGCGGAGGTGCTGGCCGAGTACTTTCAGCGACAAACTGAGTCATGGCTGGGCAGTATACATCTTGAGGCAGGCAAGGTAGTTAGTGATAACGGCCGTAATTTTGTGGCAGCCATAGCCCTTTCAAAACCCAGCCACATACCTTGCTTGGCTCACACCTTGAACCTGGTGGTGCAGTGCTTCCTCAACAATTATCCGGAGTTAACAGCCCTGCTCCAGAAGTTGTGAAGACTGTGCGCGCACATCCGCCGGTCGCCTGTACACTCCATTCGTATGCAGAAGCTGCAGCGATTGCTCCACCTTCCCAACCACCGCCTCATTATCGACATTGCAACAAGGTGGAACTCCACCCTGCACATGGTTGAGCGGCTGTGCGTACAGAGGCAGGCCATAATGCATTTTTGGGAGGATACACGGCCAGGCACTTTGAGAGCAGACATGGAGTTGACAGGTGTGCAGTGGTCGAAGCTGAAAGACCTCTGTAAAGTCCTTCAGTGTTTTGAGGAATGCACACGGCTCGTAAGCGCAGACGCCATCCTAAGCATGAGCATCCCACTTATGCGTCTGCTCATGCAAACTTTGACGCACCTTAAGGAGCAGGCGTCTGCAGCCAATGTTGACGAGGAGGAAGAGGAGGAGGGAATCCTTGATGACATTCAGCCATTGTCTGCCCAGGGACCTCTCCTGGACAAGGTGGAGGAAGAAGAGGAGGAGGAGGATGATGATGGGGATGATTACTTAGGGGAGGAGGATGGATCTCGTGGGGCAAGTGAAAATGTTGGCGTGTCAAGGTCTGGTACGGGGTTTGTGCTTGACTGGAGGGATGTGGATTTGCCAGAAAGTGCTCCTCCAACCAGCACTCGCAGTGCATCATTGACACCGGGAACATTGGCCCACATGTCAGATTATGCCGTGCAGATCCTAAAAAGGGGTTTTAGGAAGTTTCGCCCCCAGCAGTTCGCCCCCAGCAGTTCGCCCCCAGGTACACTTCGCCCCCGAATATTTCGCCCCAGCATTTCGCCCCCAGGTTGTTTCGCCCCCGCACATTTCGCCCCCGCACATTTCGCCCCCAGCAGTTCGCCCCCGGATGTTTCGCCCCCGGATGTTTCGCCCCCAGCAGTTCGCCCCCGGATGTTTCGCCCCCAGCTGTTCGCCCCCGGATGTTTCGCCCCCAGCAGTTCGCCCCCAGATGTTTCGCCCCCAGATGTTTCGCCCCCAGCAGTTCGCCCCAGGATGTTTCGCCCCCAGCAGTTCGCCCCCGGATGTTTCGCCCCCAGCAGTTCGCCCCCGGATGTTTCGCCCCCGGATGTTTCGCCCCCAGCAGTTCGCCCCCAGATGTTTCGCCCCCAGCAGTTCGCCCCCGGATGTTTCGCCCCCAGCAGTTCGCCTCCAGCAGTTCACCCCTGGATGTTTCGCCCCCAGCAGTTCGCCCCCAGCAGTTCGTACCCGGATGTTTCGCCCCCAGCAGTTCGCCCCGGATGTTGCGCCCCCAGCAGTTCGCCCCCGGATGTTTCGCCCCCGGATGATTCACCCCCAGCAGTTCGCCCCTGGATGTTTCGCCCCCAGCAGTTCGCCCCCAGCAGTTCACCCCCGGATGTTTCGCCCCCAGCAGTTCGCCCCCGGATGTTTCGCCCCCAGCAGTTCGCCCCCGGATGTTTCGCCCCCAGCAGTTCGCCCCCAGCAGTTCGTACCCGGATGTTTCGCCCCCAGCAGTTCGCCCCCGGATGTTGCGCCCCCAGCAGTTCGCCTCCGGATGTTTCGCCCCTGGATGATTCACCCCCAGCAGTTCGCCCCTGGATGTTTCGCCCCCAGCAGTTCGCCCCCGGATGTTTCGCCCCCAGCAGTTCGCCCCCGGATGTTTCGCCCCCAGCAGTTCGCCCCCGGATGTTTCACCCCCAGCAGTTCGCCCCCGGATGTTTTGCCCCCAGAAGTTCGCCCCCAGCAGTTCGCCCCCGGATGTTTTGCCCCCAGCAGTTCGCCCCCAGCAGTTCGCCCCCGGATGTTTCACCCCCAGCAGTTCGCCCCCGGATGTTTCTCCCCGGATGTTTCGCCCCCAGCAGTTCGCCCCCGGATGTTTCGCCCCCAGCAGTTCACCCTCGGATGTTTCATCCCCAGCAGTTCGCCCCCAGATGTTTTGCCCCCAGCAGTTCGCCCCCGGATGTTTTGTCCCCAGCAGTTCGCCCACAGCAGTTCGCCCCTGGATGTTTCGCCCCCTGCTTTTTGCCCCCAGATGTTTCGGCCCCAAATTAGGCAGGGAATTTTGGCCTTGTGTTTTAGCCCTAAGACCGCTTTCACAGTAGCCACTTTCCCAAGTGCTAAGCACTGGAAAATCGTTAAGAAGATTGCCAATTTTGAATATACTACATGGTGGCCCGATTCTAATGTATCGGGTATTCTAGAAGGCACAGCCACGTGGTATGTTGCACAGGTTATGTAGTATATTGGACAGTCCACGTAGTACATTGTACAGGCCACGTAGTATATAGGACAGCCGACGTAGTATTTTGGACAGCGCACGTAGTAAATTGCACAGTCCACATAGTAAATTGCACAGCGCACATAGTAAATTACACAGCGCACATAGTATATTGGCCAGCCAACGTAGTATATTGCACTGGTCACGTAGTATATTGCACTGTCCACGTAGTCTAGGAATGTGGGCACTATATTCGTGTTAAAAAAAAAATAATGAAGATATACTCACCTCAGCCACGGACCCTGAAGTCCTCGCGCCTCTCTGCAGTGCTGGCGGTGGCTTCCGGTCTGAGCGTAGGACCTGCGATGATGTCGCGGTCATATGACCGTGACATCATCGCAGGTCCTGGACGGTGTGCATTGGAGAGAGGCACAGAGGACAGCGCGACGTTGGAGGGGGTGAGAATAACTTTTTTTTTTATCATTATTATTTTTAGCATTACATCTTTTCACTATTGATGCTGCATAGGCACCATCAATAGCGAAAAGTTGGTCACACAGGGTTAATAGCAGCGTTAACGGAGTGTGGTACACCGCGATCCGTTAATGCTGGCATTAACCCTGTGTGAGCGGTCAGCGGTGAGTGCAGGGCAGTGAAGCAGCGGCCATTTTTATGGCAGACTGTGACCGTCGCTGATTGGTCGTGGGCGTTTTGCCAAGACCAATCAGCGACTTGGATTTACATGACAGACAGACGCCGCGACCAATGAATATACGAATAAAACGTTACAGACAGAAAGACGAAAGTGACCCTTAGACAATTATATAGTAGATAAGTCAATGGCTAGAAAAGCGAGGTGTTGTTTTGGCCAGCTCTTTTTATTTTATTACAGGAGCTATTTTTGAGCACTTAGCGTTCATCAATAGCCTGTATCTTATGGGTCATTACCAAGAGCGCTCACAAAAGCGCTCTGAAAAATGCCAGTAAAGCACGTGCTTTGGAGTTCTAAAACAGTGGCAGCATAAGGGTGCTTTCACACTTCCGCTACATATGCACTACAGGCCGCCCGTTAGCTTCTGTAATGCCGCATTCCGCTAACCTGCAGCGGAACGAAAAGAAGAAAATGCTCTTCTTTTTGTTCTGACACTGATAGCGGAATGCGGCATTACGAAAGCGAACGGGCGTCTGCAGATCGTGGAACCCAGCCGTTCACTTCTATGGGCAATGCAAGCGGAATGCCAGCATTCAGCCAGCATTGCCCTGGGGTCAGCTGGATGTCAGATCCAGAGCGGATCGACCTCTGGCGGCCACAAACACAAGTGTGAAACCACTCTAAAATTACAGTGTGCAAGAGGCCTAAAATCTAAACAATTTTGAACTTTTACCTGACCCAGCACTGACCTGCTTTGTTGCAAGTTTTGTTGCAGATGTAACAAGTAGCATGGTCACATGTCCTGCAAGTTACATTAGACTAGCTTTTATTCCATCTGTATATCAGAATATAGCAGTGTCTGAAATCTCCACAAAGAGAGAAGTGTACTGCCACAAAAAATCAGTCAGCTTCCACAGCAATTCACTTTCTACAACTATGAATTCAGTTCTGTCCAAACGTGGAAGGAGCAAGTTGGTCCATGAGAATCACATTTACTTATTTTCCAAACGAACCGCTGACGATGTTCATTCCATCTGGGTATGTGAAAAACGGTCGACTTGCAAGGGACGTGTTTGGACCAATGAAGAATCTGGCGAAGTTGTGAAAGTAGTCAATCTTCACAATCACGCAGCACAAGCTGCAAGACCTGAAGCAATCCGACTTGTTAATGAGGCTGTGACCAGGGCAAGGACAACACAGGAGACACCACAACAGATTCTCACAGACGTCGTTTCAGGAGCCCATTCTAATGTTGCAGCACTTCTCCCAAGGAAAGCATCACTGAAGAGGACAATACGATTAGCAAGGCAACTTGGCAATATCCCAAGGTTACCTCAAACCCTTGATCAACTTGTTATCCCCCTCGAGTTCCAGGAGATCAGTATTGATGGTGTCCAGCAGCAGTTCCTTCTGCATGACTCTGGTAAGCTACTTAACCATTAAACATTGTATTAAAACAATTCCATTATGCATAATTATTGCAAAGTTTATTTTGCACAAATGTGAAAAATGCTACACTATAAGGTGCTGATATAAAATACTATGTGATTTTTGCCTTCAAGGGAAACTTTGAGGGTAATATAATGTAGTGAGGCCTACTGATTCCAACTAGTGTTGGCCGATCACTGGAAAGATAGGATCAGATCGGGCTGATCATACCGAAAGATTGGAATTAATTCAGATCCAATCTCCAGAGCTAGATGTAGATATATATATATATATATATATATATATGCACACTGTACGCCCGAACAGTGTGTGTGTGTATATATATGCATATATGTGGGTGGGTGATGGTGGTCTGGCACTTTTGGAACTTTGAAATGCAATAAAGGATTTGTATAGGACTTCAGGAGCGCGGAGGTCTTTCTTCATGGATGCATGTTAAGTACGGGCGGAAGCCAACCCCTGCTCTAGCAGCACACTGAGTCCTCAGCAACAATCTCAGTTGAGCCACTCTTCTTCCAGCTTTCTTGCATATATATAATGGCCCCAAGCTGCGCTGTTAAAAAATAAACAAACCCAGTTATTCAACTCTCTCTCAGGTGTCCAGCACTGTCTCCGGCGGTGCAGGGAATTCCGAAATCCCAATGCTATGCATTCTGGGTTGTGCATCACCACCTCTGCACATGTGCCGGGCTGTTCTGTGACGTGATGTGGTGCTTTCCCAGGACCGTCTAGTGAGCGGTCCTGGGATCACTCTCCACTGTAGTTATAGTACGGCAGGCACAGAGGCGGCGATGCGCCGCCTGGATTTCGGGATTCCCTGCACTGCTGGGCTAGGAGCCGGAGCCAGTACTGGACACTGGAGAAAGAGGTGAGTAACTGGGTTTGTTTATTTTTTAACAGCGCAGCCTGGAGCCATTTACTAAAGCTAAATATGCACACACGCTGTACACCTGTATAGTGTGTGTGTGTATGTGTGTGTATATATATATATATATATATATATATATGCGCACACTGTTCGGGAGTGTATGCCCGGACAGTGTTTTCAGATTACGGAGGATTCCGATTTCTAATTCAGATCATCATCATGATCTGGCTACAAATCGGATCGTAATTTAAAATAACGATCAGCCTGAAAATCGTAATAAATTACGATCTTCAGTGATCGGACCGGCCAACACTAATTCCAAATATGCAGCATTGTACTGGCCATACCTGTCCTGGATGCTGCCCCGGAGTTCAGCCTCGCCTGTCTGCGGCATGCACGGACTGAACTGCCATCGCCGGCTGATTCCTTGGCTCTCGTAGTTCAGTCCTGCAGATCCGTGGACAGGTCGGGCTGAATTCCGGAGCTCAGGTGAGATACGCCATGATTTGCAGATGCGTTTTGCCTGCTGCTTCCAAGCACTTTTTAAGCACTTTGCAAGCGCTTTGGCAAAACGCTTCTGCAAATAGAAGACATGGCCAAGCTCTGCTATGGGCGTGGCCATGCCCTGCTATGGCCTAAACCGAGCGTATTTGGCGTGGTTTGCAGGCATTTTTCGGGAGGTTTCCCTCTTGCCCATTCCCATTCCTTCCGGGATCCGCCGGAAAATAGCTTTGAAGCTATTTTCCGGTGGGGCGTTTTCCGGCCCCGGCCGGAATCCGCCCGTAACCCGCACCATAGACATGAAAGGGCGGGTTTCAGGCAGGAAACACAGCACGGAATACGCCTGTAAATCCAGCTTGTCTGGATAAAGCCTGAGGCCTCGTGCCCACTGACGGAAGGGGATTGTGGAGCGGCATCTCCGCAGCGGCTGTAATTGCGGTAGCAATTGGAGATCCCTCAGGAATCTATTTGTGCCTGCAATTGTGGCCACTATTTTGGTACCCTAATTCTGTATCAAAATCTTCACTTTACTCTATGGATTTAGGTGCAGGTTTTAGTGCAGGATTTCAGCCCCTTGTCTGAATGGCTGGAATTTTGTTTGTATAATGGCAGCATACATTGACATGCTGCACTGCATGTTTTTTTTTGTAAACAAAATTTTTTCATCAGCATGTGGATGGGATTTACACATTAATGCTGCATATGACCCCAGCCTAATGGACCATTCAGTTATGCCTTAGGCCAAAAGCACACTGGTGATTTTACTGGCGTTTTTTGCGTCCTGCACAATCCTCTCAATGAGACAGCATAGGCAGCGCGGACGTCACGAACGTCCGCGCTGCCCACCCGACGACTAGCGTGCCCATCCGCCTGAATGGAATGCCCCATTCAGGCGGGCGGACCGCCCAGTCGTTCATTCAGACGTCCAGCCGCACGCCGCGTCTGGATGCGGCTGTCAACTAGACGGCCCGTTCAGCATAGTGGCGATCGGCCGTGCTGAACGGCCGTCTAGTTGAAGGGTCTAAAGGTACCCTAAAAATGTGACCTATTTCAAGTTTGGAAGTAATTTTAATTTTAAACAAAAATATATAATTTTCCACTGGGACAATATATGTTGTAAAAAACTATTGGTTGGCCCCTTCACACTAGATTTTGCTTCAGTTTTTTATTATGAAATCAGAAAATCTGGAGCAAAATGTGAGTATTTAATGTGAGATATGAACAGAGTCTTCTGATTAGGATATTTTTTTGTGAATTTATCCCAAAACTCTGTCTGCTGCTTGTTACACTTTTTCTGTTTTTTCCTCTACTAATACTTTCATTTTAAATTAGGAAATGGACACAGCCGTATGTTGATATTTGGAACAAGAGACAATCTCCATCTACTGGCACAAAGTAAAGAGTGGTTTGCTGATGGCATGTTTTTCACTACACCAGCCTTGTTTAAGCAACTTTACACAATCCATGTAGTCCACAGCGGCCTTGTTGTTCCTGTAGTGTACACCTTGCTGACAGACAAGAGCCGTTCTACATACCAGAGGTTGCTGCAAGAGCTGAAGAACTTGCAGCCTGGACTGCAGCCAGACAACCTGATGTTGGATTTTGAACTAGCTGCAATACAGACATTTGAGAGTGAATTCCCCAACCTTGTGAAGACTGGTTGCTTTTTCCACCTATCACAGTCGGTTTGGCGTAAAGTTCAAAATGAAGGACTCAAGATGCAATACCAAGGTGACCATGAATTTGCCCGTTGGATACGCATGATACCTGCCCTGGCCTTTCTACCACCACAGAATGTTGTGCAATCATTTGAAGAATTGGTGGAAGATCCTGACTTTCCACAAGAAGCAATACCTATTGCCAACTATTTTGAAGACAGCTATATCGGTCGAATGAATCGCAGAGGACGTCAAGCACCTTTGTTTCCAGTTCAATTCTGGAATGTGTATGAACGAACATTGAATGATCAACAGCGAACAAATAATGATGTCGAAGGATGGCACCGTAGCTTTCGAGAAACATGTGGTACTCTTTTCCAAAATATATACCGGTTCATTAACTGTCTGAAACATCAGCAAGAGCTCCATAGTTTTGAAATTATTCAGATAATAGCAGGAAATCCCATCGCTGCAAGAAACAAAAAGTATGCTGCAATTTCAGCAAGGGTTAAACGTATCGTGCAAGATTTCGATAATAGAAGCTTGATGGATTATCTGAGAGGCATTGCCTACAGCTTTGATTTTTAGTTCATGGTCACATATTGTATGTTTTGAGAGCAGTGTTTTTAGCTGTAAAATAATTCAAGCATTATAACCTGCAATTTGTATTTTCTCTTTTTCTCTAATCCTTCCCCTCTATACCTTTTTATGTTTCTTGTTAAAACAGTTTTGATATATACAGTTAAAGTATAACTCTGCAAAAAACATGTTATGTTATAGTACCTGTGCCCATGATATTCATTTCCAAAGGAGACCTTCCAGCAGCTTCACTTCTGTGTGAAAAGTCTCATCCAAGTTAAAGCTCCATGTGCTGCAGGATTTCAGTGGTTGCTAAGGAGGTTGTTTCTCCTTAGTAGCAGTACTTGTGGATGGATTCTAGAGAGCGTGGCTGCACAGGAGCATGCAGCTAACAATATATTCCCTATGATGTATAAAGGGCTGCTGGTTTACAGCCCTCTGCAAAGCCCCCCCTATGTGTTCCGTCCTGTAACGGCTTTACACAGGCAGGGGGGAGCCCTCCTCTTGTCCAGGACAGAGCACATGAGCGGAGGGTGAAGGGGAGCTTTGCAGAGGGCTGTGAACAAGCAGCCCTGAATGTATCATAGGGAGCCAGGAACCGTTCTGCTCCCAAGGGGGCACGACCTCCTTAGTAACCAATGAAATCCTACTATTTTCCTGTCTGTTTGTAAAATTACTCATCTAGAAAACAAAGTTTGAGAATAAAAAAAACTAATTTGATCAGAATTGTATATCTTAGACTCATATGGTGTATTATTAGTGATAAGCAAACCTGCCAATGTTCAGTTCAGGCAGGTTTTTCCCAGATGCGAAAGATCCAGGAGCAAATTGCTAGAGGCAAAACATCCAGGGATGAACTGCTGGGGGCGAACTGACAGGGGGCGAAACATCCGGGGGTGAAACATCTGGGGGCGAACTGCTGGGGGCGAAACATCCGGGGGCGAACTGCTGGGGGCGAAACATCCGGGTACAAACTGCTGGGGGCGAACTGCTGGGGGCGAAACATCCGGGGGTGAACTGTTGGAGGTGAACTGCTGGGGGCGAAACATCCGGGGGCGAACTGCTGGGGGCGAAACATCTGGGGGCGAAACATCCGGGGGTGAACTGCTGGGGGCGAAACATCCGGGGGCGAAACATCCGGGTATGAACTGCTGGGGGCAAACTGCTGGGGGCGAAACATCCGGGGGTGAACTGCTGGAGGCGAACTGCTGGGGGCGAAACATCCGGGGGCGAACTGCTGGGGGCGAAACATCCGGGGGCGAACTGCTGGGGGCGAAACATCCGGGGGCGAACTGCTGGGGGCGAAACATCCGGGGGCGAACTGCTGGGGGCGAAACATCCGGGGGCGAACTGCTGGGGGCGAAACATCCGGGGGCGAACTGCTGGGGGCGAAACATCCGGGGGCGAAACATCCGGGGGCGAAACATCCGGGGGCGAAACATCCGGGGGCGAACTGCTGGGGGCGAAACATCCGGGGGCGAACTGCTGGGGGCGAAACATCCGGGGGCGAACTGCTGGGGGCGAAACATCCGGGGGCGAAACATCCGGGGCGAAACATCCGGGGGCGAACTGCTGGGGGCGAAACATCCGGGGGCGAACTGCTGGGGGCGAAATGTGCGGGGGCGAAATGTGCGGGGGCGAACTGCTGGGGGCGAAATGTGCGGGGGCGAAATGTGTGGGGGCGAAACAACCTGGGGGCGAAATGCTGGGGGCGAAATGTTAGGGGGCGAAGTGTACCTGGGGGCGAACTGCTGGGGGCGAACTGCTGGGGGCGAAATGCTGGGGGCGAACTGCTGGGGGCGAAACTTCCAACTCCCCTAAAAAGGGACCCACGCATTGCCAAAATGATGAACAATGACGACTACTGGTTGGCCAGCATCCTGGATCCACGCTATAAAGGCAAATTACAAAACATCATGCCACAGGAGAACCTTGACCTAATATTGGCTAATAAACAAGCAACTCTGGTAAACCGGTTGGTTGAGGCATTCCCAGCACACAGCAGCGGTGATGGTTCTCACACGAGCCGTACGGGCCGGGGGCAGCTTGGCAGAGGTGTTCGTGGTGCACACAGCAGAAGTGGCGTTGGAGACAGGGGTTTCATGACAATGTTGTGGACTGATTTTTCAAGTACCGCTCACACAACTGGTAATACTGCATCGATGGAAAGTGACAGGAGACAGCAGTTGTCAACTATGGTTACAAACTACTTTTCCTCCCATATCGATGTTCTCCCGCACAGGTCATTCCCCTTTGACTATTGGGCCGCTAAACTGGACACCTGGCCTGAATTGGTACAATATGCCTTACAGGAGCTCGCTTGCCCAGCTGCAAGTGTGATATCGGAAAGAGTCTTCAGTGCAGCTGGATCAATCCTGACAGAAAAAAGGACCCGTCTGTCAACCCAAAATGTGGATGATCTAACCTTCATTAAAATGAACCATGCATGGGTTTCCAAGGATTTTGTCCCACCTTCCCTTGATGACACATAGGTTGCCAGAAAAATGGCTTGCTTTGGTCCTCCTCCTATTCCGCGAACTTGACCTATTTCGCCTTTTGCATCAGCTGAATGTCCCACATCAACATATGCCACTTTGTAAACCGCCCTAACTGGGCTGCCCCCCCCATGGCCGGGGTCACCACCTAGCGCACGAAACTGTGCGAGTGCCGTTGCCCTGGACAGGTCGGTACGCCGACTCTTGGGCGCGGGCACTGGCACAGGGTCCCTCATAGTGCAATCAAGTGTATCTGACGGTGGTGGTACACACCCGCCGTCAGACACACCGCCATACTATGAGGGGCCCAGTGCCAGTACCGATGCCCACGAGTGTGCCCCCTTGCTTGGGCAGGGCCCCAGCATTTGCAATGTTTACCTCTCCCTGCTCCTCCGCTGTGTAGTCTGGGCTGTCAAATCCTTCACTGGGAGTGCCACTACAAATTGACTGAACTGAAAGATAATGGTTAAGATGTAGCTATGCCCTGTCCTGCTGGCCGGGCTCTAGCTCCAGATGATCAATGGCTTCCATTTCTTATGGACGTCGACCCACAATGACATGCAGTGGTGGTTTATCATCAACTTTCACAGTTTTCCTACTCACAAACATGTGACATTCCGGCGCACATTTTAAAATGTGCCCTCTCATGCCAATCAAATAGAATCGCCTACGGCCTGTGGCTTCTGTCTTTTGCACTCCAAAGTTCCGTGACAGATCATGATAGTCAGTGAGCACCATGTTTACATCGCTCCCTGTGATAAAAATTTGATTGAGATGAGTAACAGTGATGGAATCAACGGAAGTGCGATACAGCAAGACTTTATTCACAAAAAAATGTTTTCACTGTCTCAACACACAAATTAATTGAGGGTCAGCATCGCCTATGAGAATTGTGACGGAAGTTTTTCCCGTGAATAGTAATTCCTAGATTTCTGCAATCACTAGCCTTTATGTCAGTAATTGTATGCATCTCATTTCCTATTGCGGAGAGGCTGGACTGTATTACTGAGACAGAAATCTATATGAAGATTTAAAAATAACACCAAAAGTATATAGTTGTGTACGCCTCAAATGCATTTCCTTTTTTCCACTTTTTAGATTGCTGTGTAATCCATACTGAGAACACGGAGATTTTACATGTTTAAACTATGCTATCCGGTGATAAAGTACCCTTTCTCAACTTTGTACAATCTCGTCAAATCCATACTGGGCCTGAGAACATCTGAGTCTGCCTCTTGATCTTGAGATAAAACACTCCGGGATCGCCTTTGCTGGGGTCAAAGGTCATGTGCATTCAGCATGAAACTCAGGCGCAGAGCTGGGATTCGGGTGTAACTGACCCTGGGTCAGGTTTATTAACGGTGAAAGCAATGCAAAAGAAATAAAACATAAAACAAATCCTTGCCTGTCCGGCACTAACTAAACAAAGTACAACCTAACTACCAACTGGCGGGCTTCTCCCGTCCAGCCAAACCACAGTTGCAGTGGGCACTGCTTTCACTCACGTGTGTCTCTCACACAGACAGACTCTCTGTGTTCCCAGGCTGAGACACTCACACAACCACCTGGCATCCTTTTATATCCACCTCCCATTTTTCATTAGCAAGCAGGTGCGATACTGACCAGACTAGGCCACATAGGAAAGGAATCTGGGCGAGATATACCTGCCCTCATCCACTATTCCCACATGATTCTCACATATCCCCCCCTTCTGCTCAGACCACTCCGGTCGAGCAATGACACCCGCCAAACAGTGCACTCGGGACAGGGCATCTGCATTTCCCATCTGTACCCCTGGGCGGTGCTCCACCGTAAAAGTGTAGGCCTGCAGGGCAAGGAACCACCGGGTCACCCGGCTATTCCGTTCCTTGTTCAAGTGCATCCACTTGAGAGGGGCATGGTCAGTGATCAGCCTGAACTTTCGGCCCACCAGGTAATATTTGAGGACCTCTAGAGCCCACTTAATGGCGAGGCACTCTTTTTCTACGACTGCATACCTTTGCTCGTGTTTATTCAGCTTCCTGCTGAGATAGAGGACTGGGTGTTCCACTCCGTCCCTCACTTGTGAGAGTACGGCCCCGATACCGGTATCAGAGGCATCCGTTTGTACCACAAACTCACTGCGGAAGTCCGGAGTCACCAGTACGGGCTGAGAGCAAAGTGCCCGTTTTAGGCTATGGAAGGCTTCTTCAGCCGCTAAACTCCATTTAATCATGACGGAGTCTTTCCCTTTTGTAAGATCCGTCAGGGGGGTAGCGATGGCTGCAAAATTGGGTATGAACCGGCGATAATAACCGGCGATCCCCAGGAAGGCTTGCACCTGCTTCTTGTTGACAGGTTGTGGCCAGTCCTGAACCGCCTGAATCTTATCAACCTGGGGTTTAACAACACCCCTCCCAATTACATACCCCAAATACCGGGCTTCTTCTAGCCCGATGTGACATTTCTTGGGGTTCGCGGTTAGACCTGCCTCCAACAGGTCGTCAATCACAGCTTGTACTTTCTGGAGATGAGTCTCCCAGTCCAAGCTGTAAATGACAATGTCGTCCAAATAGGCCGAAGCATACTGCCTATGTGGCCTCAGGACTCGATCCATCAGTCTCTGGAAGGTCGCCGGTGCTCCGTGCAGACCAAACGGCATATACACATACTGAAATAGACCTTCTGGGGTAGCAAATGCTGTCTTTTCTCTGGCAGCCTCCTCCAGAGGGATCTGCCAATACCCCTTTGTTAGGTCTAGGGTCGTAATATACCGGGCTTTTCCTAACCGATCTATCAACTCGTCGACCCGGGGCATGGGGTAGGCATCAAATTTTGAGACCGCATTCAGTTTCCTGAAGTCATTGCAGAACCGGATGGTGCCGTCCGGTTTAGGAATTAGCACAATCGGGCTGGACCAAGCACTGTGCGATTCCTCAATGACACCTAACTCTAACATTGCCTTCACTTCTCGGGAAACGGCTTCACGGCGCGCTTCCGGGATTCTGTAGGGCTTTACGTGAACTGTGACACCAGGTTCCGTTATGATGTCATGTTTTATTAGCGTAGTCTGCCCGGGTTTTTCTGAGAAAAACTTTTGGTTGTGAAGTAGAAACTGCCTCACCTCAGTCTTTTGCCGCTCCGAGAGAGTCTCTGCAACCCGTACCTCCGGTACGGTATGCGAGCAGACAGGACGGGCCAGCTCCGCTGACAAGGCCGACCGATCCTTCCAGGGCTTTATCAGATTTACATGATAAATCTGTTCAGGTTTCCGTTTACCTGCCTGGTATACTTTGTAGTTTACTTCACCAACTCTTTCCTTGATCTCAAAGGGGCCCTGCCACTTTGCCAGGAACTTACTGTCCACCGTGGGGACCAGGATCAACACCCTATCTCCGGGTGCAAACGTACGGGTCTTGGCGCCCCTATCATAGATTCTTTTTTGGGCTCCTTGAGCCTGTATCATGTGTTCTTTGACGATAGGCATAACAGCCGCAATACGGTCCGGCATTTGTGTGACGTGATCTATCACTGTTTTAAACGGAGTGACCTGACCCTCCCAGGTTTCTTTTGCAACGTCTAACAGTCCGCGAGGACGTCGGGCGTACAATAACTCGAAAGGCGAGAATCCCGTGGAAGACTGGGGTACTTCCCTGATGGCAAAAAGCAAATACGGAAGTAAATAGTCCCAGTTCTTCCCATCCTTGTCTATCACCTTTCTCAGCATCTGCTTCAGAGTTTTATTGAACCGTTCGACCAACCCGTCTGTTTGAGGGTGATACACGGATGTGCGTAACGGTTCGATTTGTAACAATCGTCAGAGCTCCTTCATTACCCTGGACATAAAGGGGGTCCCCTGGTCGGTGAGTATCTGTTTTGGTATACTGACCCGACTAAACACATGCACCAGTTCCTTGGCAATCGTCTAGGTGGCCGTGTTACACAAAGGGCTGGCCTCCTGGTAACGAGTGGCATAATCCAAGATGACCAGGATATGTTGGTGTCCACGTGCAGACCGTGGAAGGGGCCCAACTAAATCCATCCTAATCCTCTCAAACGGGACTTCAATAATAGGTAGGGGTACCAAAGGGCTACAGAACCGGGGCTTAGGTGCAGAGGCTTGGCAGTCAGGACAAGACTCACAATATACACGGATATCGTGATGCATGCCTGGCCAAACAAAACAGTGTAATATCCTTTCGGTGGTTTTCTGGACTCCCAGGTGACCTCCCATTACATGTCCGTGGGCCAGGTCCAGCACCTGCCGCCGGTAGGGTTTTGGCACGACTAATAGTTGCACCGTATCTTTCCCCTTTTTCTCTATCTGATAGAGTAAATCATTCTCCAGAACCATGTAAGGATATGCCAGCCTAGAGCCAGGTTCTACGGGTACCCCATTTATCACTTTTACATTTGTCCTAGCCTGAGAAAGGGTAGGATCCTTTATTTGCTCGCTTTGGAAGTCATCTTTCTGAACTTCTAAATCCGGCAAACGGGGAGGTGGACAGCTGTCGGCCTCCTCCTTTTCCCCGGTCTCCTCCGTATCACCCGCCATGACTGAAAACGGGAACTGCAGGTCATTTCCCGCAGACTCTTCCCCCGAGTCTTCCGGGGAGACCTCTTCCCGGGGTTCGGGACCCACACGCGCCCTGGGAGAAGAATCATGTACACTATTACCCAAAGGCATCAACTGATTCTCCCACAATTGCCAGAAGTGGGGAAAATCCCGGCCCAGGATAACATCATGCAATAACGCCGGGACGAGTCCCACTTTATGTTGCACAGACCCATAGGAAGTAGTAATGCATATGACCGTGGTGAGGTACGAACAGGTGTCTCCATGCACACACGTTACAGAAAATTTGTCTGATTGTCCAGTCGGGGCTGACACCAGACTGGCCTTCACCAGAGTCACCACACTTCCCGAGTCTAACAATGCCACCACATTTTTGCCATCAACAGTTAAATCACACAAGTGTTTTTCCACATCCTTTTGACCGGCATTCACACTCACTACCCGTGCAACCATAGACATGCGGTTTTTAGAGTCTGTGACGTCGCACTGCATGGGTTCAGTAGTGACTGGACAGTTCGCAGCAATATGTCCCATCTCTTGGCAGCGGAAACACCTAACGGGCCCCTTGCTTAGACCATAGTTCGTTACTCTCGGCCTCGCAGTGCGGGCAGTCCCGTTTTCCTCCCCCACTGTCTTAGGGATTTTTCCATCTCCCCTACTCCCTGGAACAGTCTTACCGGTTCCACGTGGAGATGATGAAGAACGAGGTGGGATAGCGTCGTCTCGGAGTCCTTCCGCCACGGAGTAACGTTCAACCAGATCCACCAGTTGATCTGCCGTCGTAGGTTTTCCATGGCTTACCCACTTCCTCAGGGCTGGCGGTAGAGCTCTCAGGTACTTGTCCATGACGACTCTCTGGATTATCTCTGGCGCTGTCAGCACCTCGGGTTGTAGCCACTTCTTCGTCACCTGGATCAGGTCGAACATCTGTGACCGCGGTGGTTTATCCGGCTGATAAGTCCATTGATGCACTCTCTGTGCACGGACAGCAGTCGTCACTCCCAGCCGGGCCAAGATCTCGGCTTTCAGTTTGTCAAAGTCCTGCACAGCTTCAGGCTCTAAGTCATAATAAGCCTTTTAGGCCTCACCGGAAAGAAACGGGGCAATCAGGCCGGCCCATCGTGCCTTCGGCCATTTTTCTCGCACTGCCGTCCGTTCAAACGTGGTCAGGTATGCCTCGACGTCATCTTCGGTCGTCATCTTCTGCCAGTACCGACTCACGTGAATCACTCTCGACTCGGCTTCCAGGTTAACCTCCTGTAGGCTTGCCAGGCGCTGCGCCACCTGCTGGAGAAGCGAACGATCGGTAGCTGTCATGTCCACCAACTCCTTCAGCTGGGCCATCATCACCCGATTAGCTTCTTGCTGGATGGCGGTGGACTGTACCAGCGCTTTCACCACGTCCTCCATGCTCATGCTTGCAACGTGATGCCCGCGTTCTCCACCACAATGTGATAAAACACTCCGGGATCGCCTTTGCTGGGGTCAAAGGTCACGTGCATTCAGCATGAAACTCAGGCGCAGAGCTGGGATTCGGGTGTAACTGACCCTGGGTCAGGTTTATTAACGGTGAAAGCAATGCAAAAGAAATAAAACATAAAACAAATCCTTGCCTGTCCGGCACTAACTAAACAAAGTACAACCTAACTACCAACTGGCGGGCTTCTCCCGTCCAGCCAAACCACAGTTGCAGTGGGCACTGCTTTCACTCACGTGTGTCTCTCACACAGACAGACTCTCTGTGTTCCCAGGCTGAGACACTCACACAACCACCTGGCATCCTTTTATATCCACCTCCCATTTTTCATTAGCAAGCAGGTGAGATACTGACCAGACTAGGCCACATAGGAAAGGAATCTGGGCGAGATATACCTGCCCTCATCCACTATTCCCACATGATTCTCACAATCTATAGACATATATTTTTAATGTGTAAACTAGGCTACATATATACGTGTTATCCGGTGAAACTGTATCCTTTATCAACTTTCTACAATGTTGTTGAATCCATACTGGGCCTGAGAACGGCTGCCGAGCTGTTAAGCAAGCTACAGCACCTGTGGTTTGGACACGTAATTTTTTCAGGAATGACGGTTAGGCCTAACTCCGGAATTGCGGTTGACCTGAACTTACTGGGAAATCATCGTTCGCGGGGAATAATCTGAATCCCAGATCCCCATCACTAACGGAGTTCAGCAGGTTATCTGCACCTGTAAGCGACAAAAGCTGGTCCTTTCAGTGTAGTGTGCATGCAGCCCTGGACATGTATGGGAATGCTAGACCTGTTATTGCTCGATCTCACATGCCAGAGCCTCGCTTATCCCTCTAGTAAGCTTGACGCGTACTGCGGGGGCATGCCGGAGTCTCGGTTGTTAACGGAATAAAGCTGACAAATTGCTAGCACAACTACAAACACACATACCACACCACACACAGAATCGACAAAGCTTTCAAAGTGTGCATCTTTTCTTTAGGTGGCATGGTTGTGGTTTTCCGGGTGGAGTCCAATTAAGCCACAGGGTCCACTCCTGGTGGTGCCCTTTTGGACATTCCTTTAAGGTTCAGCTTTGCAATCATACTGCCCCCGGAAACCAAAAACTTTGCCTTCATGGACGCTGTTTGGAGGTTCGTGGGAATAACGCCGCCCAATCAGCAGTCGGCATATGGGTTGCCCTCCCAGGGCTGTGGGGTACTCGGTACCGGGCCGGTGTCAGTGGGATGTGTCACAGCAGCGGTGACCCGGACGGTGGCCCTGGGCGCCCATGTAAATGGCATGGTATAATGGTAAAGAGTTTATATAGATAGTTTGACGCCACCTGTGGTGTTCGGCAACATAGATGTTAGGCCGACGCTGCATGCAGATCCTCTGGGACTGATGGTGTTGTGCAGCAAAGATGGTGAAGCTCCCCACAGGTGGAGCTGGAGTCCCAGGGAAGTGTAGATGTAGTGATGGGGGAAAGGCGCAGGCGGTGTAGGTGCTGGTACCCAGATTTAGCGATACTGGAATAACTGTAGGACACCAGAGCGTGCAGTTCCAAAGCTTTACTCACAGTCTGCAGGTTACACAGATGCCTGCCTCCGTGCTGTGTCCTCCGGGTCAGGACCTCAGCCAACCTCCGGGACCAAAATGGAAAGCTCCCTTCCAACACTCTGCCAACATGTACCTTCCTGAACGTCTCCTTTCTAGCGCTTGTGGGGGAAGCACTCACAGGCCCGTGGTTCACTGAAGCGCCTCCTGTCTAACAGATGTTCCTCAGACTTTACTTGTATGGCAGACAGCTGTAGCCTTTTCCTTCTGGCTCCCACACGTCGATGCTGGGGCCTCCGAGCCTTAGCTGGGTACAGAGCATTTATAGCTGCTACTTCCCCCGGTTTCTGCTGCAGGAACGTCAGTGTCCCTACAAACTCGGAGAACGGAATCGGGACCATGCGCTCCAGCTAGTAGTGAGCCTTAACTCTGCTCATCCTCCAGCTCCCCTTCTCACGTCCACACACTTCCCCTTCCCTGCACAGAGTGCCCTAACTTACCTCCTCCCGACCTCAGAGAGCAGCTCCTCAGCAGTCAGGTTCAGAGGTCTCCCTGCTAGCCTGGAGTGGGAAATGTGTTGTGTGTTGGTTTCACTGCTAGAGAGATCCTTCGTTGCTCCCAAGCTTGACAACACACTCCCTAGGAGGAAGGTAATGCCACAGTGGCGACCGTACTCTTGGGGATGCCACAAGTGCACTGAGGCCCAGCCACTGCTGGGTGATGCTGCTGGTACATTGACCCAGACCACTACATTCCCCTCGCACTCTACACTGCCAGAATCTGACCCAGAGGAAACTCAGGTTCCCCTTCCCACATACTATACCACCTTGCACTGTGACAAAGAGGAAGGTGCAGATGAAAGTGCAGGTTCCTTGAGCAGGTGGGGGGGCATACTCATGGGCGATGGCACTGGCACAGGGCACTGCATAGTACGCAAAAGTGTCTCTACCGGTGGGAGGGCCTAAACAGCCAAGTGCAGTGAGATGGAAGATGGGGACGACAAGGAGTTCATAGTAGTGCAGGGATTCCCTAGCAAGGAGACTTATGTAATTGTTTTCAATGTTGGGACAGCAATTTTTGGGGAGCACTATACTCTGGTGAATGATATATGGGGCCCACCATACACTGGAGCATTCCAAAGGTGGACATCAGACACTGGAGCAGCATTTACAGGGCCCATTATACACTAGAGCAGTAGAAATGGGGCCCATTATATATGGAGTATTATTTGGGCCCATAAGACAGTGGAGCTTCATCCATTGGGACCAACATATACTATAGCATTATGTGGAGCTCATCATATACGGTTGAAACATTATATGGGATCAATGATTCCATATGGAGAAATATATAGGCCTCATTACTCTGTATAGCACACTAAGCGCTGGCCATAATACTGTATGGAGTTATATACTGTCCGTTTTTGGAGGTATTGGAGAATTTAAAACGGATATCAGTCATGAGATGTAAGAAGTGAAGTATTTTTCATTGTACTATACTGCTATTTCTCTGCCGTATCGGAGCATCATGAGTTGTGGTATGTGTTAAAGGGGCGCTCTTTGGCCATGGGCCCACGAAAACCTGGAGCCAGCCCTACCCCCCCACAACTGTAGCCAAATAACCCCCATTTTTCAGTGCGTAACTAGTATTATGAAGTAAGGTTGACAAGCTTAAGTAATAAGAATTGATGCTTTTGGCATTCAAATGGGCACTGTTGGTGTGTTTCCTGTCCTCCTCTCACTGCCGACTTTAATTCCCCATTGACTTACATTGTGTTTCGTGTTTTGGTTGGACCCCCGACTTTTCCCTATAGTCGGCCGATTTTGCTCGACCCAACTTTTGGAAAAGTCGGGTTTCATGAAACGAAACTCGACCCTAAAAAACCAAAAGTCGCTCAACTCTTCAACCACACAACTGACAAACCGATACCAAGGCCTTGCGGAGGATGACGATGGTACACCTAAGGATGAGGCACAACCAGCAAGCAAAGAAGAAAAGGGCACACAGCAACACTCAGAAGTGACAACAAAAAGTACAGTCAAGAAGCGAAGAAGAGTGGTAGTGGTGGGAGACTCACTACTGAGAGGCACAGAAGCAGCCATCTGCCGACCCGATATAACCGCAAGAGAAGTATGCTGCCTCCCAGGTGCGAAGATCAAGGATGTGGCCGATAGGATACCAAAGCTCATCAGTTCCAAGGACATCCATCCATTTCTTCTGATACATGTTGGCACAAATGACACGGCAAGGAAGGACCTACCGACAATCTGCAAGGACTTTGAAGAGTTGGGGAAGAAAGTAAAGGAACTGGATGCACAGGTAGTTTTTTCCTCTATCCTTCCAGTAGACGGGCAAGGCATCAGGAGGGAGATTGAACAGGATCCTTGATGCGAACAACTGGCTAAGACGATGGTGCAGACAACAAGGATTCGGATTCCTGGACCATGGTGTGAATTACCTGTACGATGGACTCCTCACCAGAGACAGACTACACCTCAACAAACCTGGGAAACACACACTTTCGCCAGAAGACTCACTACACTCATCAGGAGAGCGTTAAACTAGAAGAAGAGTGGATGGGAAGAAAAACGTTAGACACGAACATGAAACCAGATATTATGCTGATGAATGATATGAGGTGTGGCAAAGAAGATCCAAGACAACATACTCAGAAGGGAGGTAAGAAAATTTCTAAAACAATCAACAGGGAGAAGATTGGAGCAAAGCAAAATTCTCTAAAATGCATGCTCGCAAACGCCAGAAGCCTGACAAACAAGATGGAAGAACTAGAAGCAGGTAACTATGACATAGTGGGAATAGCCGAGACATGGTTAGATGAAAGCTATGACTGGGCACTTAACTTACAGGGTTACAGTCTGTTTAGAAAGGATCGTAAAAATCGGAGTGGAGTAGGGGTTTGTCTTTATGTAAAGTCTTGTCTAAAGTCCACTTTAAGGGAAGATATTAGCGAAGGGAATGAGGATGTCGAGTCCATATGGGTCGAAATACATGGAGGGAAAAATAGTAACAAAATTCTCTTTGGGGTCTGTTACAAACCCCCAAATATAACAGAAATCATGGAAAGTTTACAACTAAGGCAGATAGATGAAGCTGCCACCCATAATGAGGTCCTTGTTATGGGGGACTTTAACTACCCGGATATTAACTGGAAACAGAGACCTGCGAAACCCATTAAGGCAACAGGTTTCTGTTAATAGCCAAGAATAATTATCTTTCACAATTGGTACAGAATCCAACCAGAGGAGCATCACTTTTAGACCTAATACTATCTAACAGACGAGACAGAATAACAAATCTGCAGGTTGTTGGGCATCTAGGAAATAGCGACCACAATATTGTACAGTTTCACTTGTCTGTCGCTAGGGGGACATGTCAGGGAGTCACAAAAACACTGAACTTTAGGAAGGCAAAGTTTGACTAGCATAGAGATGCCCTTAATCTGGTTGACTGGGACAATGTCCTCAGAAATAAGAATACAGAAAATAAATGGGAAATGTTTAAGAACATCCTTAACCCCTTAATGTCTATGGACGTACACAGTCCGTCATGGCAGGAGGTAACTTTCAGCACCATGATGGACTCTGCACGCCCTGCCTTTGAACTGTTACTGCATGTAAACATGCAGTTTCAGTTCAGTGCCGACAGCTGACTATGACAGCTGAGAGGCACAGGAAGGGGGGCAGGGACCCTTGCACTTGGTCCCTGCACCCACAGCGCTGTGATTGGTCAGTCAATCTGACAGACCAAACACAGCATTGATCAGAAAGAGAGGCTGAAATTTGAGCTTCTCCTTGCCTGACCAGTGTAGGAGCCCAGCGCTGCAGTGGCTGAGCATTCTGCACTGGCAGCTAGGAGCGGAGCCCCCACCGCCCCTGGCTGTTAACCCCCTCACTGCTGCGATCGAGCATGATCGCAGTGTTCAGAGGGGGAGGCAGAGGGTAGGGGGCTCCCTCTGTCTCAGGTCAGCGTCCCTGCGTTGTAATCACGGGGCCGACCAATACCATGAGGTGTCATGACAACCTCCGGGTCATTTACTTACAGAGAGCTGGTGAGATCAGGCTCACAGCATGGTGTCAGCAGTTCTCAGCAGAAGAATAACGCTGCCATACTAATTTTACCACATGAGGAACGGAGGGGGAAAAAAAAAAGCATTCCTAAATTGCTGTTTTTTTCATTCAAAAAATGAACAGAAAAATCAGAATAGAAAGCGATCAAAAGATGTTATGTGCCCGAAAATGGTACCAATAAAAATGTCAGCTCTTCCCGCAAAAAGCAAGCTGGCACATGACTCTGTCGGCCAAAATATGGAAAAATTATAGCTCATTGAAGATCATTTTTGTGGAAAAAATATGATTTTTTAATTTTACGGCTCTACGTTATAACCTTCTGTGAAGCCCTTGGGGGTTCAAAGTGCTCAACCCACATTTAGATAAGTTCCTTGGGGGGTCTAGTTTCCAAAATGGGGTCAGTTGTGGGGGGTTTCCACTGTTTAGGTACATCAGGGGCTCTCCAAACGCGACATGGCGTCCTCTCTCAATTCCAGCCAAAAGATTGAGATTCAAAATCTCAAATGATGCCCCTTCCCTTCTGAGCACTGCCGTTCGCCTAAAGAGTGCTCTTCCTCCACACATGGGGCATCGGTGTACTCAGGAGAAATTGCACAACAAATATTGTGGTTCATTTTCTCCTGATACCCTTGACAAAATAAAAAAAATTGTGTCCAAATAAAAATTTTTGGGAAAAAAAGTTAAATGTTCATTTTTTCCTTCCACATTGCTTCAATTCTTTTGAAGTACGTAAATGGTTAATAAACTTCTTGAATGTGGTTTTGAACACCTTGAGGGGTGCAGTTTTTAGAATGGTGTCACTTTGGGGTATTTTCTGCTATATTGACCCCCCAAACTCACTTCAAATGTGAGGTGGTCCCTAAAAAAATGGTTTTGTAAATTTTGTTGGAAAAATGAGAAATCGCTGGTCAACTTCTAACCCTTATAACTTCCTAAGAGAAAAAAATGTTGGTTCCAAAATTGTGCTGATGTAAAGTATACATGTGGGAAATGTTATTTATTAACTATTTTTTGTGACATATCTCTCATGTTTAAGGGCATAAAAATTAAAAGTTTGAAAATTGCAAAATTTTAAAAATTTTCACCATATTTCCATTTTTTTCATAAATAAACGCAAGTCATATCAAAGAAACTTTACCACTAACATGAAGGACAATATGTCATGAAAAAACATCCTCAGAATCAGCGGGATACGTTGAAGCGTTCCAGAGTTATAACCACATAAAGTGACAGTGGTCCGATTTCAAAATTAAGGCCTGGTCTGTAACCTACAAAATGGCTTGGTCGTTAAGGGGTTAATAGGCACTGTAAGCAGTTTATACCTTGTAGGAATAAAAGGACAAGAAATAGGAAAAACCCAATGTGGCTAAACAAAAAAGTATGAGGGGCAATTAACAGTAAAAAGAAAGCATTTAAACTACTAAAGCAGGATGGCACCGTTGAAGCTCTTAAAAACTATAAGGAGAAATTTTTTTTATCTAAAATAATAATTAAAGCTGCCAAAAAGGAAACAGAGAAGAACATTGCTAAGGAGAGTAAAACTAATCCCAAGCTGTTCTTCAACTATATCAATAGTAAAAGAATCAAAAGTGAAAGTGTGGGCCCATTAAAAAATTGTGAGGAAAGTATGGTTGTAGATGATGAGGAAAAAGCTAATATATTAAACACCATCTTCTCCACGGTATTCACGGTGGAAAATGAAATGCTAGGTGGAATGCCGAGAGACAAAGAAAACCCTATATTAAGGGTCACCAATCTAACCCAAGAAGAGGTGCAAAACCGGCTAAATAAGATTAAAATAGATAAATCTCCGGGTCCGGATGGCATACACCCACGAGTACTAAGAGAACTAAGTAATGTAATAGACAAACCATTATTTCTTATATTTAGAGACTCTATAGCGACAGGGTCTGTTCCACAGGACTGGCGCATAGCAAATGTGGTACCAAAATTCAAAAAGGGCTCTAAAAGTGAACCTGGAAATTATAGGCCAATAAGTATAACCTCTATTGTTGGTAAAATATTTGAAGGGTTTCTGAGGGATGTTATTCTGGATAATCTCAATGAGAATAACTGTTTTACTCCATATCAGCATGGGTTTATGAGGAATCGCTCCTGTCAAACCAATCTAATCAGTTTTTATGAAGAGATAAGCTATAGACTGGACCAAGGTGAGTCATTGGATGTGGTATATCTTGATTTTTCCAAAGCGTTTGATACCGTGCCACACAAGAGGGTGGTACACAAAATGAGAATGCTGGGTCTGGGGGAAAATGTGTGTAAATGGTAAGTAACTGGCTTAGTGATATAAAGCAGAGGGTGGTTATAAATGGTATATTCTCTAACTGGGTCGCTGTGACCAGTGGGGTACCACAGGGGTCGGTATTGGGACCTATTCTCTTCAACATATTTATTAACAATCTGGTAGAAGGTTTGCACAGTAAAATATCGATATTTGCAGATGATACAAAACTATGTAAAGCAGTGAATACAAGAGAAGATAGTATTCTGCTACAGATGGATCTGGATAAGTTGGGAACTTGTGCTGAAAGGTGGCAGATGCAGTTTAACAATGATAAATGTAAGGTTATACACATGGGAAGAAGGAATTAATATCACCATTACACACTGAACGGTAAACCACTGGGTAAATCTGACATGGAGAAGGACTTGGGGATCCTAGTTAATGATAAACTTACCTGGAGCAGCCAGTGCCAGGTAGCGGCTGCAAAGGCAAACAGGATCATGGGGTGCATTAAAAGAGGTCTGGATACACATGATGAGAGCATTATACTGCCTCTGTACAAATCTCTGGTTAGACCGCACATGGAGTACTGTGTACAGTTTTGGGCACCGGTGCTCAGGAAGGATATAATGGAACTAGAGCGGGTACAAAGGAAGGCAGCAAAATTAATAAAGGTGATGGAGGAACTACAATACCCAGAGAGATTAGCAAAATTTGGATTATTTAGTCTAGAAAAAAGACGACTGAGGGGCGATCTAATAACCATGTATAAGTATATAAAGGGACAATACAAATATCTCTCCTAGGATCTGTTTATACCAAGGAAGGAGACGGTCACAAGGGGGCATTCCCTGCATCTGGAGGAAAAAAGGTTTTTCCACCAACATAGAAGAGGATTCTTTACTGTTAGGGCAGTGAGAATCTGGAATTCCCTGCCTGAGGAGGTGGTGATGGCGAACTCAGTCGAAGGGTTCAAGAGAGGCCTGGATGTCTTCCTGGAGCGTAACAATATTGTATCTTACAGTTATTGTTAGGTTCTTTAGAAGAACGTAGATCTGGGGATTTATTCTGACAGAATTTTATAGGCTGAACTGCATGGACGAATGTCTTTTTTCGGCCTTACTAACTATGTTACTATGTATGTTACTATTTCCTTAATATTTGTATGCCAAAACCAGTGGTGTCTTCAAAACACAGAACATCTTTCAATTATAGTTTTTCTCTGCAAGTTGCACTCCTGATTTTGGCATAGAAACACTGATGCAAAATACTGAACAAATACTGACATGTGAATGAGGCCTTATTGTGTTCTAGATCCTATAAAAACATATGTATTCACTTGCCACCTTTCCCTTTAAAATAAACAAAGAATAAGGCCGGGGTCACTCTTGTGAGTGCAATGCAAAACACTCACGGGAATCTCTCGCCTCAATACCTAGCACTGCTGCCGGTACTTGGTGTCAGATTCCTGACTCTGCACAGCAGGAATCCAGAGCCAGACATCCAGCGGTCTCCCATTCTCCTCCGACCGCGCCAGGTGTTGCTCAGCAATCACGGCGAGCCAGGCGTACTGCTCAGACTCGCTCTGACAGTCTGGATGTTGCTGCCACCTCTGGTGCAGCAATGGTAGCGCAACCTGCTCTTCAGGGAAACGCTTCAGAGGCTAAGTCCTCATGCCGTGCTATTGGGCATGCCCGCAAGGTGACCTCTCACTGGAGAGCAGGGGTCACATGTTCAGGTCCTGTGTCGGATCTGATTGGTCCTTTCCAGGGTACTGGAAGGTCCCGGAAGCGCATGGCTATAAAAAGCCCGCATGGCGGCTCGGCCATGCGCTAGTGTAGCATATTATGCTGTGTATGTATGGTGATGGATGCATGGACTGGTGACTGACTTATTATGAAACCCCTTCCCTTGGATACTATGAATGGTGACTGTGTGTTGGGTTATTCAGCTCCAGTTTGTGGCAAGCTACATGCCACAGTGCTTTCCACACCTACACTAGCGTCCGTCGGTGCCCGGTTCTCGGCGCCGACGCTTGCGGCTATAGTGCCGCTGCGCTGCATTAACAGCAGCTATTGGTGTTCGCGGCTGTGACGCCACACTCCGGCTCCTGTGACTTTAACAGGGCCAGCGTCTTCGCATTTATTTCTGCCAAGCGAATCTGTGTCTGAACAGAGCCGCTCCTAGCATTCGGATGACGTTAACCCGTGCGCACTACGTCACCTTCTGGTGCATCTGTCATTACCCAGCAGCGGTCTTACCATCTACTGCACGGTGGACCCCGGGCGGTGAACGCACCTCCTATTATTTTATATCTGGTGCGTTCCGCCGACCATAACATTACACTAGCGCCAGGGTCTGGCTGGTAATGGCAGACGTGCAGCAGTTGCAGCGCTATATTCGGCAGCTGGAGAGCAGGTTGGCGGCTATTGAGAGAGCCAACTCAGCTGCGAATACCGCGTTGACTGCCGCTCAGACAGTTACTGAGGCTGTCTCACGTGTGCCCACACTATTGCCCACGCCGACAATATCTCGCCTCCCGCTTCCCGACAAGTTCTCGGGTGACAGTGCCACCTGTAGGGGATTTATCAGCCAGTGCTCAATCCAGCTCGAGTTACTGGCTGCGCAGTTCCCTACAGAGCGGGCTAAGGTGGGATTTATCGTCTCTTTATTGTCCGGCAGAGCATTACAGTGGGCTACACCGTTGTGGGAACGTGATGATCCGGTGGTTCAGGGTGCCGCTCAGCTTCTCGCGGCCCTGAAGCAGGTCTTTTTTGGGACCACGGATCACACACGACATCTCCCTCCAACTTCTGTCCTTAACACAGGGGTCACTCTCGGTCAGCCACTACGCCGTCCGGTTCCGGACATTGGCTTCCAAAGTAGAGTGGCCGGAAAAGGCTTTGGTCCCGGTGTTTTGGAGAGGGTTGGCTGAGCATGTAAAGGATGCTCTAGCTACTAGGGAGGTTCCCACAAGTCTGGAGGAATTGATTGCAGTCTCCACCCGCATTGACCTCCGGTTTACGGAGCGCGGGCTGGAACGTGCACAATCCAGACGAAGGGTTAATTTGGCTCCCACCTTCACCGAGCCGCTGAGATACCCCGCACAGGAGCACGTACCCTCCGAACCTATGGAGGTGTCCCGCACCGACTCCAAGCCACCACCCGTGCGTAGTTATGTACGCTGCTACCAGTGTCAACAACTTGGATACTCGGCCAGCATGTGTCCTTTGTGGGTGAAAAAGCGCCCACGTCCCGTGGTCATAGGAGGTGGTCAGTCCAGCATGAAACCCTTTTCACCCAAACCGGTATTCCGGGGTACCTTAGACAGTGGTCCCCTCACCTGGGAGGCGGAGGTTATCGTGGATTCCGGGGCCGAAGGGAATTTTATGTCCTCAACCTTCGCCCAGAAACACGCTATCCCTCAGGTGTTGCTGCCTCGACCACTGACCATCATGGTGGTAAATGGGGCGCATTTGCCTACCCAGGTGACCCATCAGACAGTCCCACTCGGGCTTTCTATCTCTCCGTCCCATCGAGAGGTCTTATCCCTGCTCATTTTGCCAGACGGTATTGACCAGGTGCTACTTGGTCTTCCCTGGCTCCGTTGCCACTCTCCTCATATTGAGTGGGCATCAGGGAAAATACTGGCCTGGAGCAAAAATTGTGAGGGAAAGTGTCTGAAGGGCAGTCTTCAGGTGGCTTCCACTGAAGTGCCTGCGGATCTCTCCACACTTCCTAAACCCTACCATCAGTACGCAGACGTCTTCTCCAAAAAATCTGCGGAGACGCTCCCGCCACACCGCCCATATGATTGCCCGATAGATCTCATGCCAGGCACAGAACCTCCTAGAGGTTGTGTGTATCCATTATCACTCCCTGAGACAGAAGCTATGTCACAATACATCCGGGAGAACCTGGCTAGAGGTTTCATCAGGAAGTCGGTGTCGCCGGCTGGTGCAGGGTTCTTTTTCATTCAGAAAAAGAGCGGAGAGTTACGTCCCTGCATTGATTACAGAGGTCTCAATGCCATAACAGTGAAGAACGAGTACCCTCTTCCGTTGATCTCTGAACTGTTTGACAGGTTGCAAGGGGCCCGGATCTTTACAAAACTAGATCTACGGGGGGCATACAACCTGATCCGCATTCGCGAGGGAGACGAGTGAAAGACAGCCTTTAACACCAGGGATGGCCACTATGAATATCTGGTCATGCCCTTTGGCCTATGTAATGCGCCAGCTGTCTTCCAAGACTTTGTCAACAACATCTTCCGCGATATGCTGTCTACCTCGGTGGTGGTCTATCTGGATGATATACTCATCTTCTCGCCAGATTTGACCACTCAC
This sequence comes from Dendrobates tinctorius, assembly GCF_039654945.1. Lineage (NCBI taxonomy): Eukaryota > Metazoa > Chordata > Amphibia > Anura > Dendrobatidae > Dendrobates > Dendrobates tinctorius. The sequence continues at coordinate 2,741,343 of NW_027361910.1, forward strand.
CGGAGAGACGTATGCAGGGTCTTCGACCGTTTACGGGCGAACTCTCTATACGCCAAGCTGGAGAAGTGTCAGTTTGAGCTGGAGTCCTTGCCGTTCCTGGGCTATATCATCTCGGCCCAGGGATTGGCTATGGATCTGGCCAAACTTCAAGCGATGATGGACTGGCAAGAACCCCATTCACTCAAAGCGGTGCAGCACTTCTTAGGGTTCATAAATTATTACCGCCAGTTTATACCGCACTTCTCCACATTGGTGGCTCCTTTGGTTGCTCTCACCAAGAAAGGAGCTAACCCTAATGCTTGGTCAGAACAGGTCTCCAAGGCCTTCTTGTCCATCAAATCCCACTTTGCTGGCGCTCCCATCTTACATCGTCCCGATGTGAACAAGCCATTTATTCTGGAAGTAGATGCCTCTTCCGTCGGTGCAGTAGCAGTCCTCTTCCAGAAGGATGCTCAAGGTCGGAAGCACCCTTGCTTCTTTTTCTCAAAGACCTTCTCACCGGCGGAGAAGAATTACTCCATCGGTGACAGGGAGCTGCTGGCCATGAAGTTGGCCTTTTCTGAGTGGAGACATCTCCAGGAGGGGGCTCGGTTTCCCTTCCAGGTATACACGGACCATAAGAATCTGGTCTATTTGCAAATGGCCCAGCGCCTGAACTCCCGTCAGGCTAGGTGGTCGCTTTTCTTTTCCCGCTTCCGCTTCACCCTGCATTACCTCTCCGGAGAGAAGAGCGTTCATGCGGATGCTCTTTCACGCTCAGTGGTTTCGGCGGAAGAGGGAGAGGCCGAGCCTCGGCTTATTCTCTCATCGGAGAGTTTTACAACCGTGGCTCCAGTTTCACTCGAGTCAGTGCCACCGGCAAGACCTTGGTTCCTCCTCAGCTACGGCCGGAGGTCCTCGCCTGGGCACACGCCTCCAGGGTAGGTGGTCATTTTGGCAATAAATGGACCACTGAACTCCTGGCTAGGTCATATTGGTGGCCACATATGGCTCGAGACGTTAAGAAATACGTGCAGGCATGCATTTCGTGTGCTCGGAACAGACCCTCTAGACAGAGGCCGGCGGGGCTGTTGTATGCCCTGCCAGTGGTGGATAGACAATGGGAGATGGTTGGCATGGATTTCATAGTTGGCCTGCCCAAGTCTGGTGGCAGTACGGTCATCTGGGTGGTCACCGACCATTTTTCCGAAATGGTGCATCTGGTGCCACTCGCACGGCTGCCTTCCGCCCGTGGTCTTGCCAATTTGTTCATAAAGCACGTGTTCCGTCTACATGGCATGCCAGACAAAATCATGAGTGACCGAGGTCCCCAGTTTGCGTCTCGGTTCTGGAGGGAGCTCTGCAGCTTACTCAGCATCGAGCTAAATCTGTCCTCTGCCTACCATCCCGAGACGAACGGCTTGGTCGAGAGAGCCAATCAGACCTTGGATACCTACCTGCGGCATTTTGTCTCTGCCAGGCAGGATGACTGGGCATCCTTGCTACCTTGGGCTGAATTTGCCCTAAACAATGCGGTGGCTGATTCCACTGGTCAGACGCCCTTCCTCCACTGACTCCAGGGTGGCAGACTGGGCAGTGGAGGCCCAGGACATTTGGGATCGCACTCAGGATGCTATCCGTGCTTCTAAGGAAAGGATGAGGGCGTCCGCCGACACGTATCGGCGACCCGCTCCAAGCTTCTCCCCTGTCGACATGGTGTGGCTCTCCACCCAAAACATCAAACTACTGGTCGAGTCACCTAAGTTCGCGCCACGATATATTGGACCATTCAAGGTCCTTGAGCGAATTAGCTCGGTAGTCTACCGCCTGGCTCTTCCTCCTCATTTAGCCATTTCGGACGTGTTTCATGTGTCTCTCCTCAAACCAGTTCACATGGCCTGGTTTTCTGAGTCATCGGCCGGGTCGTCAGACTTATCATCTGACGAGTTTGAGGTTAATGCCATCGTAGGGCGCAGGTTTGTCCGTGGCAAAAAATTTTATTTAGTGGATTGGAAGGGTCATGGGCCCGAGGTTCGAACCTGGGAGCCGGTAGAAAACATCCACGCACCGCTCCTGATTGTGGCTTTTGAGCGCAGTGGGGAGGGGGCCTTAGGAGGGGGGGTAATGTTAGGCATCGGATTCCTGATTCTGCACAGCAGGAATCCAGAGCCAGACATCCAGCGGTCTCCCATTCTCCTCCGACCGCTCCGGGTGTTGCTCAGCAATCACGGCGAGCAAGGTGTACTGCTCCCGGAAGCGCATGGCTATAAAAAGCCCGCATGGCGGCTCGGCCATGCGCTAGTGTAGCATATTATGCTGTGTATGTATGGTGATGGATGCATGGACTGGTGACTGACTTATTATGAAACCCCTTCCCTTGGATACTATGAATGGTGACTGTGTGTTGGGTTATTCAGCTCCAGTTTGTGGCAAGCTACATGCCACAGTGCTTTCCACACCTACACTAGCGTCCGTCGGTGACCGGTTCTTGGCGCCGACGCTTGCGGCTATAGTGCAGCTGCGCTGCATTAACAGCAGCTATTGGTGTTCGCGGCTGCGACACCACACGCCGGCTCCTGTGACGTTAACAGGGCCAGCGTCTTCGCATTTATTTCTGCCAAGCGATTCTGTGTCTGAACAGAGCAGCTCCTAGCATTCGGGTGACGTTAACCTGTGCGCACTACATCACCTTCTGGTGCATCTGCCATTACCCAGCAGCGGTCTTACCATCTACTGCACGCTGCACGGTGGACTCCGGGTGGCGAACGCCTATTATTTTATATCTGTTGCGTTCCGCCGACCATAACACTTGGAACCAGAGTATGCGCCTGCATGCCTTTCTATGCAGCTGAATGCTCTGGTCCAAACCACCGGCGGCAGTGCCTGGAATTGAGGCGAGAGATTCCTGCTAGTTTCTCGTATTGCACTCGCAAGTGTGACCCCGGACTAATACAGTGTGTCTGTAAAGTCATGGTACACTTTTGACCAATCACAGGAAAGTATACAGTATGCAGACTTTTACTTTTGGGGTTATGTGAAGCAACATGTGTACATTGAACGTATCAACGACATTAATCACTTAAAACAGAGAATCACAGACGTTATTCACTCTGTTACACCAGACGTCCTTACCCGTGTGTGGCAAGAACTTCACTATCATTTGGATGTGTATATGGCAACAAATGGAGCCCTCATCTGTAACGTGCTGCTGCAGTGTAGTACAGCACAACCTACACCAGGGGGTGATGATGAGGGAAGAGAGGTTGCACACACAGCGCAGTAACACAGAGCAACAGCACAGGTGTCACAGGTAATGAAAGAATGGTCAGACTAGCTGAAGTCAGCAACTGTCAGGAGCAGAAATAACAAGGGAGACAGCAAGTGCGTAGTCAGGGACGAGCAAGAAGTCAGGACCTACCAGGAACATGGTGTCAGAAACGTAAGACATAAGCCGTTGTCAGGGTACAAGCAAGAGGGTCAGAAGCCTGTCGGAAAGCATGGTATCAGAAATGGAAAAACCAGAAGCAGAGTCCAGAGATCAAGCCGAGTCATACACAGGTCCAGGAAATCAGGGGGCAGGAGGAACACTAAGGGAATACAGGTCAGAGGCTCTAGCTTGGAAGCTTGCAGTATAGCTGACGCAGGCCCGCAGGCTGCAGAGGACTGAAATAACCCAGCCAGTTCCAGAACGAGGCAGAGGAGATTAACCCCCGCATGACCAGTCCAAAGAGAAGACAGCAGAAAACAAACTCTGGACTGGATCATGACATCATCAAACTGCACTGAAACTGGGAGAGTTTTTCTTTTATTTGGAACAGATTTCACATTTTTATCGTCTTTTGTTGCTTTACAGTGACTGGTCAAAAGTGTACCATGACTTTACGGACACACTGTACTTCTGAACACAGTTAATCAATAACAAATATCGCTATACTATTACTGAGCAAGCCCTGTATACCAAAGCTAATATACCAGTAGTAAACCACACAAAGGAGAATAATACTGCAACACAATTACCATATCTTATTAACACATAGAGTCTAACAATCATCTTATGCTTGAACAAATTCCACTATGCCAAGACCAATATACTAATAATATCACACACAAGGGATAAACACCGCCCTGCCATGACCAGACCTCATTTTGCCAATAGTGATGAGAGCATCTATTTGCGGGACTCCGGTCCAGTGTCCAGGTCAGTGGTACTTGGGGGCTAGATGGGATGTTCATGAATCTTTTACCTTCTGGCATCCCCAGCACAACATTGCATTTGTCAGGGTTGAGGTGATGTCTTTTTATGGCCCAATACAGTAATAATGTTTGTGCTTAAATACGGCAGTAATGCCCCTCCCCAATCACCAGAATAAGAAGTAAAGTAACCAGTTATAGCAGCCAACTTTTTATTTTAATACAGTTGGTATTATTAATGTATGAGCCACAAAGGGAATATTATTAGTTTGACCTACTGAGGAGTAATAATGTCTCCTATTTTGACCACCATTCAGTAGTAATTGTCTTCCATTCTGTAATAATGTCTTCCATTCAAACTGCTTTGTTTAATAGTGTTCCCCATCCAGGCTCCTTTTTTAACCCCTTTACACCAGAGGGTGGGTTGCACATTAATAATCGGGCCAATTTTTGCAATTCTGACCACTGAGGTTATAACTCTAGAATGCTTCAACAGATCCTGGCGATTCTGAGAATGTTTTTTCGTGACATATTGTACTTGATAGTGGTAAAATTCCTTGGGTTTATTTGTAAAAAAAAAAATGGACATTTGCCGAAAATTTGGAAAATTTAGCAATTTTCAACCTTTGAATTTTCATGCTCTTAAATCACAGAGATATGTCACACTAAATAGTTAATAAATAACATTTCCCACATGTGTACTTTACATCAGCACAATTTTGTAATCAAAATTTTTTTGTTAGGAAGTTATAAAGGTTAAAAGTTGACCAACGATTTTTCCAACAAAATTTACAAAACCATTTTTTTTAGGGCCCACCTCACATTTGAAGTCACTTTGAGGGGTCTATATGACAGAAGATACCCCAAAGTGACACCAGTCTAAAAACTGCATCCCTTAAGGTGCTGAAAACCACATTAATGAAGTTTATTGAATGTGAACTCTTCAGGTGCTTCACAGTAATTTTTTGAAAAGCAAAAAAAAATTTAACTTTTTTCCACAAAAAATTGACTTCAGATCCATTTTTTTTTATTTTTACAAGAGTAACAGGAAAAAATGGACCCCAAAAATTGTTTTGTAATTCCTCCTGAGCTTGCTGATACCCCACATGAGGGAGAAAACCACTGTTTGGGTGCACGGCAGAGCTAGGAAGAGAAGGAGCGCCATTTGAGTTTTTGAATGCAAAATTTGCTGGAACAATTGGCGGACGCCATGTCGCATTTGGATAGCCTCTGATGTGCCTAAAAAGTGAAAATCCCCCACAAATGACACCATTTTGGAAATTAGACCACCCAAGTAATTGATCTATGTGTGTGGTGAGCACATTGAAACCTCAGGTGCTTCTCAATAGTTTATAACGTTGAGCTGTAAAAAAGAAAAAAAAAGAAAAAAAAATTCCCTCAAATATGTTTTCAGCACAAAATATTGCATTTTCATAAGGGTCATAGGAAAAATTACACCATACAATTTGTTGTGCTCTTTCTCCTAAGTTCACCGATACCCCATATATGGGGGAATACTGCTTTTGAGGCACAGTGCAAAGCTCAGAAGGGAAGAGGCACCATAATGGAGTACAGATTTTGCTGGAATGTTTTGAGGGTGCCATGTCACATTGGCAGAGCATCTGAGGTGCCAGAACAACAGAAACTCCCTATATGTTGTGGGGAATAGATAGCTCAGCTGGGATCTTTGCTTTGGCACAAGCGTGTGGCTATGAAGTCACTTCAGCAGACTAGCAAGTTCCACATGAATATGGACACGGCATATTTATTGTGCACACTTGTTATTCAATGTTACACATGCCAAACATGAAATAAAACATCTAAGGCCGTCTGGCCACTAACTAACAATAGCAGGCTAACTACAAAATAAACCTATATAACAGCAAACAAGTCCATGTAATCTTACTGTGTCAGCTCCCAGCTCAACAGACGAGATAGACTGAGAGATCCCAGCTCCTCCTGATTATATCAGCTGGACCAGTCAGGAAACCAAAACCTGGATTGAATAAGTGGAGGGGGAACTACCAGTCCTTTCCATGCTGATCGCTAAGGAAACCAGGACTGGATTACAGTGAAATAAACTGGCTTCATCATCAGTACAGGGAGACATATGAAATGAAATGGGGAGAAATATACCTGTTTTCTAGTACCTCTCCCCTTGGCACCTCACACACCCCCCTCCTCTGTTCGAGCCCGTGGGGTCGGACACGACGAGTCACCAAGCAGTGCGTTCTAGACAACGCATCTGCATTTCTGTGCGCTGTGCCCGCCCTGTGCTCAACGGAAAATTTAAACCCTTGTAATGCTAAGAACCAGCGTGTCACCCGCGCATTGCCTTCTTTTGCCCGGGACATCCACGTTAGGGGCGAATGGTCCGTCACTAGTCTAAACTGGAGACCTAGTAAATAATAGCGCAAGGTGCACAGGGCCCATTTCACAGCCAGGGCTTCCCGCTCAACTACACTGTAGTTCTTTTCTGCTCTCGTAAGCTTTCTGCTTAGATAGGCCACTGGGTGTTCCTCGCCATTTGCTTCTTGAGACAAAACCGCGCCGAGGCCCACCACAGAGGCGTCCGTTTGGACAATAAACTCCCGTTTAAAGTCTGGTGCAACCAACACTGGTTGGTCACAGAGGACTGTTTTCAATCGCTGAAAGGCTTCCTCTGCTTCTGCGTTCCACTTTATTGTGACAGATTTCGACCCCTTAGTAAGATCTGTGAGAGGAGCTGCGATGGTCGCAAAATGTTTGATGAACCGCCTATAATAACCAACGATCCCTAAAAAAGCTCCAACCTGTTTTTTGGTTACCGGTCGTGGCCAATTTTGAATAGCGTCCACTTTATTGGCTTGAGGCTTCACGACGCCTCTCCCTATGCTATATCCCAGATAGCGAGCCTCTTCCAATCCCAACGTACATTTCTTGGGATTGGCAGTCAACCCAGCTGTTTTTAGGGAATCTAAGACGGCTTGTACTTTTGACAAATGCGTGTCCCAGTCATCGTTAAAGATAATGATGTCGTCCAAGTACGCGGATGCATACTGGCCATGGGGTTTTAGGACAATATCCATTAGACGTTGGAAGGTGGCTGCGGCACCATGCAACCCAAATGGCATATCTCGGTACTGGAATAATCCCTGGGGCGTAACAAAGGCAGTTTTCTCTTTGGCTGATTCCGTGAGGGGAATCTGCCAATAACCTTTTGTTAAGTCAATAGTGGATATGTACCTGACCGAACCCAGTCTCTCTATCAGTTCATCGACTCTTGGCATTGGGTAGGCATCGAATTTCGATACTTCATTTACTTTCCGAAAATCGTTACAAAATCGGATAGTCCCATCGGGTTTGGGCACCAGTACGATAGGGCTAGCCCAATCACTCCGGGACTCCTCAATGACCCCGAGCTCTAACATCTTCTTCACTTCCCGGGCAATGGCTTGTCTCCGAGCCTCCGGAATTTGATATGGTTTTAGCCGTACCCGCGCCTGTGGATCAGTAACAATGTCATGTTTAATTAGGTGAGTCCGGCCAGGAAGTTCTGAGAAAATATCTGCGTTCCTCTGTATGAACTCCCTGGTCTCTCGATTTTGGCTTTCGGATAGCGTGTCTGCAATACCCACTTCTGGCGGAGCTACCTGGGGGTCCTTCACCTTAGAAGGTGGTGCCCCTCGAGGCCCATCCTCAAGGGCAGCTCCTGCCACCAGACTCTCCCTGTCCCGCCAGGCCTTAAGCAAGTTTAGGTGGTATATTTGTTCAGGCTTTCTCTTGTCTGGTTGGTGTATTTTATAATTTACTTCACCTATTCGTTCCAGCACTTCGTATGGTCCCTGCCATTTCGCAAGAAATTTATTTTCTACGGTAGGCACCAATACCAACACCCTGTCTCTGGGTTGAAAGACTCGTGTTTTTGCCGCTCAGTTGTATACCGTGTTGTGCGCGCTCTAAACACTCTTTAACTATTGGCATAACTGCTGCAATTCGGTCCTGCATAAGTGTTATGTGTTCAATTACACTGCGATAAGGAGTCACCTCTTGTTCCCAAGTCTCCTTGGCAATATCTAACAGGCCTCTAGGACACCGCCCATAAACCAACTCAAAAGGTGAAAAGCCTGTGGAGAATTGGGGTACCTCACGTATAGCGAACAGGAGGTATGGTAGTAGGGCATCCCAATCTCTCCCGTCCTTATCCACCACCCTTTTCAACATTCCCTTTAATGTTTTGTTAAAGCGCTCCACCAGCCGTCAGTCTGAGGGTGATATACTGAGGTACAAAAATGGGAGATTTTTAGTAGTTTACATAAATCCTTAAGTATACGAGACATAAAGGGGGTCCCTGGATCCGTAAGTATCTCTTTCGGAATGCCGGTGCGGGAAAACATATTAACCAGCTCTTTTGAAATTGATTTCGCATTGGCATTCCGCAAGGGCACTGCTTCGGGATAACGCGTGGCGTAATCCAATACTACCAAAATGTACTGATGACCCCTGGCAGATTTAACTAATGGACCGACTATATCCATTGCTATCCTCTCGAAGGGCACCTCTATTATTGGTAAGGGCACTAAGGGGCTTCTAAAATGTGACATAGGTGCGGTCAATTGACACGTAGGACATGACCGACAGTACTGGGTCACGTCTCCCACTAGACCCGGCCAAAAGAAACGTTGCAGAATACGGTGTTTTGTCTTTTCTACCGCCAGGTGTCCTCCCAAGGGATGTTTATGTGCCAACTCCAAAACTACCTGGCGAAAGGACTTAGGTACCACTAGTTGTTCTACCACCACCCCTCGCACCTTGTCTATGTGATACAACATATCCTGCTGCACCGCCACGTGTGGGAACTCGTTTTGAGCCCCTGGGTACAATGGTCTTCCCTCGGAGACCTTTATGTTTTCCCACGCCCTTGCTAGAGTAGGATCCTGGTGCTGAGCAGTCCCGAACTTACCACGGGCCACATCAAGATCAGGCATTTCTAAAACATCCTCTAGCTGGTCTGCGTCGCCTGCATACACAGCCAGAGGAGAGTCCGCAGATTCTAGTACTTCCTCTGAGATGGGTTCTCCGTCATCTTGCTGCAATGGTTCAGGGGCTAGCTCCGGAGTACCGTCTTCAACTAGAGGGTTCATGCCACTTTTGAAGTTCCACAAGTCCCAAAATAAGGGAAAGTCTCTCCCCAGGATTACACTGTGTCCCATAGACTTTATGACTGCCGCCTGATGTCTTTTGGTCCCTACTGGCGTGGCAAGAGTAACCCAGGCAGTGGGGTAGTTCTTAGTATCCCCATGGATGCAACTAATGCCCACGGTTAAGTTTGTTAGGGCGCTAGAGTCCACCAAACTGGCATGTACCAAAGTTACTTGACTGGCGGAATCCAAGACGGCATTCACACTATAACCGTCAACCTCGACGTGGCACACGTGTTGTTCATTTCCCGTGAGGGTCTCCGCCACACACACTGACTGCACATATAACGAAAGACGCCTCATAGCATTACAGTCCATTGGCTCTGTAGTCATTGGGCAGTTAGCTGCTACATGGCCAAGCCCGCGACATCGCCAACATTGTATAGGCCCTTGTCTCCTCGATGGAGATCCCAGACGAGGTCTGCTGGCTTGATGTGAGCCCGTACTACCTCCATAGTCCTTTGTAGGTCTGCTACCCTTCATTGTGATGTTCTCTTCTTTTGAAGATGAAGTAGGTTTCGCAGGACTCTCCAGCGATTTCTTGGGGAGCCAGTGGGGTGCTAACGTCCCTTGGAGTAGGCTTTCAGAAGCATTGTAACGTTCGACCATATTCACCAACTGGTCAGCGGTAGTTGGGTCACCCTGTCCAACCCACGTCTGGATCTTAGCAGGTAAGGACCGCAGGTACTTGTCTAGAACAACACGCTCCACCATCTGTGCGGACGTCAAAGCCTCTGGTTGCAGCCATTTTTTTTAAAAGATGAATGAGATCATGCATTTGTGAGCGGGCTGGCTGATGCTCCACAAAATTCCATAAATGCACCCTCTGTGCGCGTACATACGTGTTTACTCCCAGCCTTGCCAGGATTTCGCCTTTGAGTTTGATATAGTCCATAGCATCCGCTCCACTCAGATCGTAATAGGCCTTTTGTGGATCTCCGCTTAGAAATGGAACAACTACCTCAGCCCATCTGTCCAGTGGTAAGTGCTCACGTTCTGCAATACGTTCAAACACGGTGAGGTATGCTTCCACATCATCGTCTGCGGTCATTTTAAGCAAAGTCTTCTGTACGGCTTTCTGCGCACTAGCAGCGCTTTGTGCATGGTCTCCCTCATCTCGGGGTTGCCGAACCAAGGCCTGTTTTATTGCCTCCAACTGCTCTTGCTGCATCTGGTGTTGCTGCTCCAGAGCCTTCTGGAAGCAAGTATTAGTCTGCTGTTGTTGCACATTTGCTTGCAATAACTGCTTCACTAGTTCCTCCATTTTACTGGACTCTTGGCTCTTCAAAAGCGCAGAAACTTTCAGCCAGGACATACACAGCGTTTTCTCTGCAGTCACAGTCCAGCAGCCACAAGTGCCTGCATTCGAAACACCATTTGTGGGGAATAGATAGCTCAGCTGGGGATCTTTGCTTTGGCACAAGCGTGTGGCTATGAAGTCACTTCAGAAGACTAGCAAGTTCCACATGAATATGGACACGGCATATTTATTGTGCACACTTGTTATTCAATGTTACACATGCCAAACATGAAATAAAACATCTAAGGCCGTCTGGCCACTAACTAACAATAGCAGGCTAACTACAAAATAAACCTATATAACAGCAAACAAGTCCATGTAATCTTACTGTGTCAGCTCCCAGCTCAGCAAACCAGAGATAGACTGAGAGATCCCATCTCCTCCTGATTATATCAGCTGGACCAGTCAGGAAACCAAAACCTGGATTGAATAAGTGGAGGGGGAACTACCAGTCCTTTCCATGCTGATCACTAAGGAAACCAGGACTGGATTACAGTGAAATAAACTGGCTTCATCATCAGTACAGGGAGACATATGAAATGAAATGGGGAGAAATATACCTGTTTTCTAGTACCTCTCCCCTTGGAACCTCACAATGTGAACTCAATTTACAAACTAGACTTCCCAATGAATTCATCTAAGGGTGCAGTGATCATATTGGCACCACGTGACTCACAGAGTTTTATACCACTGAGCTGTGAAGAAAGAATAAATTACATTTTGACCACTAAAATGTTGTTTTAGCCCCAAGTTTTTTATTTTTTTAAGGGCTAATAGGAGGTCCTGTTGAAAGTCTGTTCGTGGCAAAAAAAGGACCACCCCCCCCAGTCGGCACACGTACGTACACTTAGCATAGTCAGCAGGATCACCACTGCCAATACACTAACTTCAGCAGTAAGACTGCACCGAAGATCCAAAGGACCCAAGCTGAATGGGTTGAAGATTTACCCTTGTGGATTACAAAATTGGACTGTGTTCGGGGATTGTTGGTTTTAATCAGAAGGATCCAGAGTGGAAAAGGATGGCTGAGGCATACAAGCGCCTGAAAGAATCACAGGAGTTTGCTGCCAGATTTGACTATGAGGAGCTGCACCAAACCCACCCCTGGGGGGAGCGGTGTGCATCTAGTGACAGCCACCCCCTCTAGCTGGACACTGAAAGATGGGTGGAGGGGCCGACCAATGCCCCACCCAAGACCCAAGAACGGGAGTGGCCCTGGTGGAGAGGCTGGGTGCAGCTGCTTGGAGCCATTGAGCTTCTGGACATTGGATGAGATGCGACGCTGCAGCTGCCTTGGCCTCGGTCGCCTGGAATGGAGGTGGCATCAGGAGATTGAGGGCCGTCGAGAGACTTGCCCCTGGGAGCCACTGTCGGTATCACGGACACCTACCTGGGAAGAAGAACGACCCCGACCCTGCCAGAGCAGCCGCTGGAGGAACAACTACGGATTCTCCCCACTGGATCTTCGGGCCGGGAGGCTGGCCCTGCTGGACGGCGGGGTGAAGGACATCGGCTGCTGGAGGAGCTGCAGGATGTCCTGTCGGGAGCTGCAGTGCCGGGGAAGAGGAGCGCTTCCCAGGCCCAGTCGGTGGCACCACAGGCAGTTCTCGCCCCCATGCCCCGTGCATGAGACAGGCCCAAGGGCCCCGACACCAGCCCTCTGCCTCCCAGCTCAGCCTCCCACTCTCCAGCGACCCTGGCTCCTGATGGCTCCGCGGCCCCCGCAGGGCCAACCAACACCCCTGCCAATGACCCCAAGCCGCCCTGCCTGGCGGTGTCCCATCCTATGTCTCCAGCGCAGGGCGGGCCTGCGGCCTGTCCATCAGGGCCTGCGGTTACCCCCGCTGTGCTCCACATCCCGGCGGTGGCCTATCCATCGAGGCCTGCCGCCACTTCGGCCCCGCTCCAGACCGCCGCAGTGGCCAGATCGCCAAGCTCCGTGGCCTACTCGCCGACACCCACGGCCGCTGCTGCTCCACTCTCTGCCTCGGCTGCAGCCTACTCACCGATGTCTGTGGCCACCTCTGCCCTGCTTTTGGTTCCAGTTGCAGCCGATTCACCAGCACCTGCGGTCACCTCTGCTCCACTCCCAGTCCCGGTTGCGGCCTACTCACGGGTGCCAATGGCCACTGCTGCTCCACTCTTGGCCCTGATTGCGGTCTACTCCTCAGTACTTGTGGCCGCCTCTGTCCCACTTCCGGCCCGGCTGCAGCCTGCTCTACCGATTCCGGCCGCGGCCCACTCGTCAGGCTCCGTGGCCTATTCCGGGCCTTCTGTCTGGATTGCTGACATTATCACGCAGAAGAAGGCCAAAGAGCGGTAGGTCTGGGCGCTGCTGCACGAGTGGGGGAAGGCAGCCTTGTCTGTCCCTCGTTCTACCGGGCAGCTCGTATACACCAATGCTGAGAAGGGCTACGGGTTTATTCGAGACCAGCCACAAAGTGTATTTAAACGTGGCCTCCATCAAGCACGGGCGGGCCCTACAGATGGGAGACCGGGTCTCCTACTACAAAGAATACTGCCCCCATGGCTAATATGTCGTGGTGGTCATCGCGTACCCCGAAGGATATGATCCCCGTAAAGGAGAGGAGGACTCCTGGGTCCCGGGCATCAAGAACACTTGGGGCCCAGGGCCAGTTAAATCATCCCAGGGACTTCATGGCTGTGAAGTTTCCTGCTGTTGGCGGAAGATCAGCCGTCAGGAGATGGCCCGGAGCACCACTGGAAAAACAGACTACCGGGTCTGCTGTGTGCCGTTGCACAGCATGGGGAATGTTCTACATCCCCTCGGGGTAAAATATCCCTACTCCTGACACGGCGGGGATGCATGGGGGGTGCTTTCCTCAAAGGAAGGGGGAGCGCTGATGTTTATGCTTTGGTTAAAAAATGCTGAGAGTTGAAAAAAAAAAAGAAGTTTAAAGTGTTATACTTATTAAAAAGTAGAAAATGTTGAAATTATGTGTAGCTAGTTAAAATGTTAAAGAGAATGTTCAACAGGTCCCGGGTACAGAAGTAAGGAAAAATGTTTACCATGACTGAGCATAATTGAAGGTACAAGGTGGTTTTTTGAATTGAAACAGACAGTGGTCCATATATCAGATCCTGAGTATCACAAATGCCCCAAATGAAAGAGGGAATCTTGCGGTGATCTGGTAGGCCCAAGCCTCGGTCGTTGCACTCCAAATTTGGAAAAATGGTGCTGAAAGTGAGAAAAGTGGAAGGAATGCACCCGGTGAGAAATCCAGGTGGCCCGTCCCAATCAGAGAGAATTGTCATAGAGGTGTACGTGCAGGCCATAAGCTACTCGGAGCATGATTGCTCCCGGTTCTCTTTAGCGCCCCGTATATCATGGGCTTTGCGCAACAACTGGTCAGACAAAAAAAGAAGGTGGGAAAGCTTGAGAACGAAAAAGAATTGGGATGGGATTGTCAAGGACGACAATGGTTAAAGGAAGGGAGTATGTAGGGAAGTGGACTGACGTATGGACCTGTCTGCAGTAGGAAAGTGAATGCAAAATGTGCAGTAAAAGTACTTGACATGGACTGCTGTATATGTATGTGCGGAGACAGCTAGAGACAGTGGAAGATGGTAAAGTACTGGGTTTGGCCACTAGGGGGAGACCAAGAACAGCAGGAATAGGAGATGGTGCAATACTAGAGTTTGGCCACAAGATGGATGCAGAGAGCAGTGAGGAAAGGGCTTAACAGCAGCTTAAGGTTACAAAACAGTGGAGTCATGGTGGGCGGAGTTACGGGAGCTCTAGAGGGAAATTCCCGGGGAGGGGAATAAATAGGCAGAGAGAGTTCCATAAGGAAGCCAGTCCAGGAGGAGGAGCTCAGGAGAAGAGGAGGCAGAAGGGAGAGACGGACAGAAGAAGAAGCTCTGGTAGGGACTGAGGAAAGAGACGGTCAGGGGGGTGGCCCTGACAGGAGAGCGGCAGGAAAGAGGAAGCCCGGGGGTACCAGATGGATGGACTCGGACAAGGGAAGCGCTGTGGCCAGGGCCTAATGGCAGCCACAGTGAAAGAACCGTGAGGGATGTCACTGTAGAGGAAAGAGAAGAAGGTGAAAGGAACCCGGGCCTGTGCGTAGAATCTGTCGTGCTGCTGTTGTGTTCCTGTGGTCGTCGAGACGACGGCCAATAAAGAGGACCTGTTGAATGCACATCGGTTTCTGTCTCCAGTCTGTTCACGGAGAAAAAAGGGACCACCCCTCAGTCGGCACACGTACCTACAAATACACAGTGCTATATAATATGATGCTTTTCAGTGTATTAAGAGTATAACATTTCTCATGTGAGTGCTTTTTTAAGAAGAAGTGAACTGTGAGAAACAGATGAAGCCCTGATATTACTCATAGCAAATGAATGCTGCCTCTGTAAATTTACCTGCTGACATGAATAATCATAAGTCAGCATTGAGATGTCTATCGATGCTACTGCACAAACATTTTCTAATATGTCCTTTGCTTTACATCATATTTTTCGTACACACTCTCGGCTTTGTCCAGGCACAAAGCTGATTAACAGATCTTTTGGTGCCCTGTGGATTTTGTTTTTAAATGTCACAAGAACAATTTGCAATTTGTCATTGGCCCCAGGGTCATATGTGTTTCTGCACTTCGTAATTCAAAGGCGAAAAATGTCATTTAACAGGAGGTGTCTGATCATTGTCTTTGTAACAAATGAAACTAATAAGGGAAAAACAATGTTTCTTTACAAATTGAAATACATAACAAAAATTGAAATGCCATTGACTATATAAATGAGTTCTTAGCAATTGTATTGTGTTTGTGATATCTTATTGTCTACGACATTCTTGTTATTCAGTTGTGCTCATATCTACAGCTGTGTGAAAAAGAGTTTATCCCTCCCTGATTTCCTATTCTTTTGCTTGTTTGTTACACTTGAATGTTTCAGATCACCAAACAAATTTAAATATTAGACAAAGATAACACAAGTAAACACAAAATAAATTTTAACTGACGGTCTTTCATTTTTAAGGGAAAAAGAAATCCAAACCTACAGGGCCCTGTGTGAAAAAGTGATTCACCCCCTCCCCCCTTAAAACATATATTATCTGTGGTTTATCACATCCTTGGGAAGCGGAGTTAAAATTCCTTAGCCACACACAGGCCTGATTACTTCCACACCTGCTCTCAATCAATAAATCACTTAAACAGCACCTGTCAGAGAAAGTGAAGTAGACCAAAAGACCCTCAAAAGTTAGACATCATGCCATCAAAGTAATTGAGATCTATCAGTCTTGAAAAGGTTATACATGCCATTTTCAAGCTTTAGTACTCCAGTGAATCACAGTGAGAGCCATTATGCACAAATGGCAAAAACATGGAACAGTGGAGAACCTTTCCAGGAGTGGCCGGCAGACCAAAATTACTCGAAGAGCGCAGCGACAACTCAACCAAGGGGTCACAAAAGAGACTGGGCAAAAATGGCCTGCATGGCAGAAGTCCAAGACAAAAACCACTGCTGAGGAATAGGAACATAAAGGCTGTTCTCAGTTTTGCAAGAAAACATATTGATGATCCCCAGAGAGAATACTTTGTGGACTGACAAGACAAAAGATGAACTTTTTGGAAGGTGTGTGTCCCATTACAGCTGGCATACTGGCATAGAAGTAACACATCATTTCAGAAAAGGAACACCATATTAACAGTAATTTGATGGTGGTCATGTGATAGTATGGGGCTGTTTTGCTGCTTCAGGACCTGTAAGACTTGTTGTGGTAAATGGAGACATGAATTTATCTGTCTTCCAAAAAATCCTGAAGGAGAATGTCCAGCCATCTGTTTGTGACCTCAAGCGGAAGCGTTCATGGGTTATGCAGCAGGACAATGATCCAAAAACACACCAGCAAGTCCACCTCTGGATGGCTTAAGAAAAACAAAATTAAGACTTTACAGTGGCCTAGTCAAATTCCTGAAATTAATCTGATTGAGATGCTGTGGTATGGCCTTAAAAAGGAGGTTCATGCTCGAAAACCCTCCAGTGTGACTGAATTACAACAATTCTGCAAAGATGAGTGGGACAAAATTCCTCCAGAGCATTGTAAAAACTCATTGCCAATTATAACAAATGCTTGATTGCAGATATTGCTGCTAAGGTTGGCCCAACCAGTTATGAGATTTAGGGGGCAATCACTTTTTCACACAGGGCCCTCTATGTTTGAATTTCTTTTTCTATTAATAATAACGACCTTCATTTTAAAACTGCATTTTGTGCTAACTTGTGTTATCTTTGTCTAATATTTAAATTTGTTTGGTGAACTGAACACTTAAGTGTGACAATCATGCAAAAGAATAGGAAATCATGAAGGGGCAAAAACTTTTTCACACAACTGTATGTTCCACTTAAAGGAGTTGTCTCATCTTCTTAAATGGGTAAAATTGCAAAATGCATGAAAAAATCCTCACTGTTCTCAAGATTGGAGAGATATTTAATTTTATTATGCACTGTCCATCGCCTAGGTTACAGGCCACCTCTATTGTCTCTCAGAAGTAATTGATTTCCTCAGCAAAGCAGAGCAGCGCTTGCAAGCTCTTTGCTATACAGCTGGCAAAGCCAGATCTGAAACTGGCTGCATCACACGAGCCCTTCTCTGTGCCCTAATGAAAATAGAGCTTAAGAAAAACCCTTTAACCTTTTAAGGACCAGGCGATGTAGACTTGGCTGTAAGAGTGCTTCTTATTTGTGAGATGAGTTTTAACTTTGATTTACACTCTGCATTTTACTAAAAAATGTGAGAAGAATTTCAAGTATGGTGATATTGTGAAAAAAAATGCAATTCCACCATAGTTACATGGATTTTGTTTTCATAGCATTCAATCTGTGGTAAAAATGTCTCTTGATTATGATTCTCCAGGTTAGGGCTCGCTCCTACCTATGATTAAATTGGACGAATGAAATCCAAATAAAAATCAGATTGCATTTGTCGCAATTTAATCCTGGTTCTGTTCTCAATTGAGTTTTTTTCCTCGTTTGAACAGATCATGATCAGACAAAAAAAAAATCCCAGCATGCTGTGATTGCATACTGCGAATGAATAATGAATTTGGATCGCATGCATCCTTATAAGTATATGGGTGCGTGTGAAACATCACACTGTACTTGAATGTCACCCAAGTGCAGTGTGATTCCCGTGGACTTTGACAACATAGACGATGGAGAAATTACTTTCTCCGTCTCCTCCGCAGCTGTGCTGTGATCCTCTCGTGCCAGGGCAATGGAGCACAGAGCATTGGCACTTGGCTCCCACTCACAGCAGAGTGGGAGTTGAGGGTCATTAGCATATCACGTCATATGCTCTTGCATCGGATGTGATTTATAATAAAGTGCAATGTGTCACGAAAAGACAATCTCAAACTCAATGGGATATGTTGAAGCATTCCAGAGCTATTACCACATAAATTGACACATGTCAGATTTAAAAAATTTGGCCCAGTCACTGAAAGGATAGGAAGAAAATGAGACGGGGTCTTTCATTACTGATAAGCTATGTTTTATTGTTAATGCTGCAGCTTTTAAGAGAAAACCCAGCTTAAAAATCAAGTCTGACATGAATTGAAGAGTCTGGGCATGGGAAGGAATGTGATATTGGGGCCAACGTGTTGTGTGGGGGTGGGATCTGGAGGTATCATACAATGTGAGGGTTCAGTGGGGTATATCTTCTTTGAAGGTCTTTGGAGTGTTCATATTGTTTGGGGTAATGTGGGGGCAATCCTATTGTTCTGGGCATGCTGTTGCATTATATTATATAGGTAGACTGTGGGAGACATCATATTGTGTGGGGAGCTAGAGGTGCCATCATTCTGTGTGGGAGACAGTAGGGCCATCATACTGTATGGGGGTGGGCTGTGAGTTTGCTCTTGAGACTATCATACTCTGTGGGGTGTCTGTGGACATTATCATACTGTGTGAGGCCTCTGAACTGTTGGAGGGGTATGGTAACATGATAGTGTGGGGACAACAAACTGTGTAGGGGGGTCACTGTTGGGCCTCATAATGTGTGCGTGGCACATTCGGGCATCATACTGTGGGGGGGCCAATGTGGGGTCATCATATTGTGCATGTAAGTAAGGGTAGTAAGTGGGCAAAATATGAGTGCCATGAAAGGACTATTGTAGCAGGTGAGAACTCTAATGGGTTTTAGTTGGGGAACAATTACTGTGTATGTGTAACAATATATGTCCCTCTTCCTGTCTTTAAAAGTTGTTACGTGTGCCTTTTTTGTGACTATAGCCATGCATCGAAACTTTGCTTACTCTGCGGAATATTTTGTGATGTGGAGGGGGCAGTTAGGACTTTTGTGATAGGATCTCATGATTGCCATGTACTCTCCTAGAAAAGGCCCCGTTACACACAGCGATCTCGCTAGTGAGATCGCTGATTTTGTGACGCATCAGCGATCTCTCCAGCGATATCGCTGTGTGTGACATGGATCAGCGACCTGCCCCCCTGCCGGGTATCGCTGATCGTGCAGGATCATCCTGGGCCATTTTTTAATTGTTGGTCTCCCGCTGCCAAGCACGCATCACTGCGTGTGGCAGCGAGAGACCAGCGATCAGCGACGCTGGACGCTGGTTTCCAATGTAAACAGCGGGTATCTAAGAGCCATGCGGCTCTTAGATACCCGCTGTTTACATTGGAAACCAGCGTGCTCGCTGGTCCTGATCACTGGAGGGGCTGTCTATGTGACAGCTCACCAGCGATCAGCCTAACGATGTCCCAGCGATCCCATCCATGTCTGGTCGTTGGTGGGATCGCTGGGACATCGTTATGTGTAACGGAGCCTTTAGTTCAGCAAATAGCCATCACTGCAAATTGTTTAGCTGATAGTTATCTAAGGTGTATGGCCAGTTTTAGTTTAAAGCATCGAAAAATGTAGGGAGGAGGACCCTCACAGAGTGTCCGGGCCGGAACCAAGGAGACCGCCATCTGAGTTCCTAAGGAAACAGTACCCGGGGGACAGAGGAAGAGAGTGGACTGTTGAGAGTGACAGGACAGCAAGGGGAGGGGCGAGTATTAAAGGGGCAGGGAGCACGCAAAGGAGGCAGTTGGTGATATGTCAGACATGGAGCAGGAGACGGAGGAGGCGTGAGAGAGCGGGAAGGACACTGACAGTTCAGAGAAGAGACCAGCAGCAGAGGGTAGATACGCAGTGGTCCTCAGGAAAGAGGTGCCGAGCTTACCGACAGGGGACTGTCTCTTCACCCCTATCCCGGGTTATGATCTGCCCCCGGTCATGCTCCGCCGTTACCACTGAGCTCGAGCCCTCCGCGGCCTGTCCGCTCCCTCTCCCGGCTGCTGCCATTCCCCTTCAGTCAGCGGTTGCGGCCTGCCCACTGCCACCCGCGGACGCTGCCGGTTCACGTCAGCCCATGGTTGCGGCCTGTCTATCACCGCACACAGTCACCTTCACCCCACTGCAGTCGGCAGTTGGGGCCTGTTCCTTGTCAACAGAGGCACTCCGCACACAGCCCCAGGCTGTGCACGTGGCCAGTAAACCGCCACTCTTGAGCACTGCAACACAACCCTGCTTGGGGACAGGAGTCCCATTGAACTCGCTAAAAAGCGCAACCCCGCTGTTACAACAGGGGGTTATTCCATCTCAGGACTCCATCAGGGCTTGTTGTGCCCCAACTCCTCCTAGGCGCTGGGGCGCCCGAAGACTATTCCAAATCTTCAGCAGCTGGGCCTAGCGGCTGCTACGCCAAGGCAGTCTCATCAAAGACGCCACAGCAGCCTCATCAAAGATGCCAAAGCAGCTTCATCAACAACGCAGCTTCCACAGAGGCGCTGAGGGACGTCAGGATGGATAAGTGACATTATACAGTATAAGGACCCGTAGACGTCCATACCGTGGCCCCATAGTAAACAGCCTCGGCTGGGTTAGTCGTGTTCTTCTCAAATAGTGTTTGGTTGTACTGAGTCCCTGCGAGGACAACTGTTGTTACCCTTTTTGGTTGCTTAGTATAGCCCTAGCGCCTTTAAATTATAAAAAGTTTGCTTTTCAAAATTCAACCAGTCTCGAGTCTCGTCACTGCATCCTGTGAACCTGCTGTTACCTACATTTGGCGTAGTCGGCAGGATGCAGTCTCCGAGCGCGGACAACGACGCCCCAGACCAGGGCAGGGCCGTGAACTCAACAGCTGACGAGAGCCCTCGTTCCAGCATTTCGCTGGGGGCTATGCTGAGCAACCTGCCTAGATTTTTACGGCTCCAATACCATGCTATGGAGCTGGACAGAGCGAATTCGGGGGCTCTTTCGAATGCACCCGATGACTCCTGACCTGGAAGCATAAGTAGCTCTCATGGCATTAGATGGGGAGGCTCGGAATTCAGTGATGTTAAAACCCTCGGGACACCGCAACACCTTTGATAAGGTTTTGCAGATTTTGGAACAGACCCATGGGGACCCAACCAATGTGGGAGAGTTAAGAACCCGGTTGTTCAGTTGGATGCAGGGGGAGGGGGAGACCATCACCCAGTATATGAATGTCCTCCAAGAGTTACACACGGCCATCGAAAGAAAGGACGGCATAGGGGTAGGACCTGTTGACATTACACTACGCGACCTGTTGGTGACAGGACTGCGGAACCCGTTAGTAAAGCAGGCATTACGGGAACAGATTAGAATGAATCCACGTATAGACTTTTCCGAGGTGGGAAGTCAAGCACGCGCTCGAGAGCAAGAGCAGGGAATGGCGGTCCCTGTGGGGAAGGTCCGGAGCATGGAGGCTTCCCTGAACGCAGTTGCGGAGCCTCAATGGGTAGAGGAAATGAAACAGGAGTTGAAGAACATCCAGGGCGAGTTGGCTGAAGTGAAAAGAAGGACAGAGTCTGGGATTGGACGGCCTAGTATTAACCCTGGTCCTTGGGGACCCCGCTCCCCCCGGGGTGGTCGGTCTGCAAAGACCCGGTGCTATGAGTGCGGGGAGCCGGACCACTTTGTCCGAGAGTGTCCGCGGCATGGGAGAAACCCACCTCGGTGGCCATTAAAACTAGAGGGCTCCGGGCTGGAGGGACGCCGCTCGGAGTCAGAACCCACGATTAGAGGTGGTGGAAGTCCCGAAGATTTGGTCGCAAAATGTCCGGTGGTATGGGCAGAAGTAGAGGGCCGGGCAGTCCGGTGCCTAGTGGACATAGTGTCACAAGTGACAACTATGCCTGCAACTTATTTCCGGCAAAATTTTCCTGAAGCAGTGAGACCCCAGTGGGGACCCATGATCAGACTGGTAGCCGCCAATCAACTACCGGTCCCTGTTGCTGGGGTGGTGTGGGTACAGGTGACGCTGTGCGGTAAATTCCTCGACCACAGAGGAGTGGTTCTGACCCATGGAGAAACTGATAAACAGCACCCAGTCATTTTGGGCATGAACATACTGCGGGAGTTTGGCAACCTACTCCTCAATGATCCCACACATGAGACCATGAAACGGTGGGGTTCCCGCACGGCCCAAGGACATGTATTCCAGCAGTTGGTGTGGGAAGCACGAGTCCTCCAGGACTGCCAGGAGGGCGAGGCCCTGGGCAAAGTCATCGCGCCAGAGGCTCCCCTGCTTGTACTGCCCCCTGGACAGATAGTGGTGGCCCTACCCATCCGAGCCCCGCTACCAATGGAAGGAGTGGAGATGCAGGTGGAGCCATGCTACTCGGAGCGCTTACCCCCTGGCATACTGGTGGCTCTCTCCCTGACCACAGTGCAGAAGGGGACTGTCCTGGTGAGCTGCATCAACCTTGAAAACCAAAATATCATCCTGAAGCCCCGGATAGAACTGGCCAAGCTAGTAAGGCCTTTTGAACAAGTGCTACTGGCCCCTGTGGTTCAATTGAGAGTGCAGTAAGAGGACCCTTGGGAAGTAACTATCTGGACTCTGCAGGCTACCAAAATTTCATCTCAGGAAAAGGGTGGAGACATCCTGGAACAAATGCGGGCCGAGCTCTCTGGACTAACTGCGGCCCAGCTCTCTCAGATAAAAACACTGCCTGGACAGTACCACAAGATATTTGCTAGTCATGAGGAAGATTTTGGATGTACCACCGCCATCACCCATGGAATTCCCATGGCAGGAGCAGCCCCCATCCGTGAACAATATTGACAGATTCCTCCACAACTCTACCAAGAGGTGAACACTTTGCTGGCCCTAATGCTATGAAAGGGAGTGATTCGAGAAAGCCAAAGCCCCTGGGCAGCTCCCATTGTGTTGGTCCGCAAAAAGGATGTCACCTTATGATTCTGCGTGGACTATCGAAAGCTGAATGCTTGCACCATCAAAGAATCGTACCCACTGCCCCGAACAGAAGAATCCTTGTCCGCTTTGGGGAAGGCGACGTACTTTTCTACTTTGGACCTGGCCAGTGGGTACTGGCAGGTGCCCATGTCAGAAGAAGACAGGGCTAAGACGGCGTTCATACTTCCTATGGGACTATTTGAGTTCAATCGAATGCCGTTTGGACTGGTCAATGCCCCGGGGACCTTTTAGCAGTTGTTGGAGCGGTGTCTGGACGATATCATCATTTATGCTGCCACGTTTGAGCACCACTTGAAGCAGTTGGGGCAGGTACTCGGCCGGCTGCAAAAGTACGGGTTGAAGGTAAAACCCCAAAAATGCCACCTATTTCGCACCCAGATCGAATATCTGGGCCATGTCATAGAATCATAGAATCATAGAATCATAGAATTGTAGAGTTGGAAGGGACCTCCTGGGCCATCTGGTCCAACCCCCTGCTCAAAGCAGGATTCCCTAAATCATCCCAGTCAGATGTCTGTCCAGCCTCTGTTTGAAGACTTCCATTGAAGGAGAATTCACCACTTCTCGTGGCAGCCTGTTCCACTCATTGATCACTCTAACTGTCAAAAAGTTTTTTCTAATATCTAATCTGTGTCTCCTCCCATTCAGTTTCATCCCATTGCTTCTAGTCTTTCCTTGTGCAAATGAGAATAAAGTTGATCCTTCTACAATGTGACAGCCCTTTAGATATTTGTAGACAGCTATTAAGTCTCCTCTCAGTCTTCTCTTTTGCAAACTAAACATTCCCAAATCCTGCAACCTTTCCTCATAAGACAGGGTTTGCAGACCGGTCACCATTCTGGTCGCTCTTTTCTGAACTTGCTCCAGTTTGTTGATGTCTTTTTTAAAATGTGGTGCCCAAAACTGGACACAATATTCCAGATGAGGTCTGACCAAAGAGGAGTAGAGGGAAATAATGACTTCACGTGATCTAGACTGTATGCTTCTGTTAATACATCCTAGAATTGCATTTGCCTTTTTTGCTGCTGCATCACACTGTTGACTCATATTCAGTCTGTGATCTATTAGTATACCCAAGTCTTTTTCACATGTGCTGTCACTTAGCCCTATTCCTCCCATTCTGTATATGCTTTTTTCATTTTTATTGCCCAGATGTAGTACTTTGCATTTCTCCCTGTTAAAAACCATTCTGTTAGTTGCTGCCCACTCCTCCAGTTTATTTAAATCTTTTTGAATCCTCTCTCTCTCTTCTCTAGTATTAGCTATCCCTCCTAGCTTTGTGTCATCAGCAAATTTAATTAGTTTACCCTCAATTCCTTCATCTAAATCGTTGATAAAGATGTTGAACAATACAGGGCCCAGGACAGAGCCCTGTGGTACCCCACTTGAAACATTCTTCCAACTGGATGTGCAGCCATTTACGACCACTCTTTGGGTCCGATCACTAAGCCAGTTATGAATCCACCTAACAGTTGCCTTGTCCATTCCATACTTAGTCATTTTTTCAATAAGGATTGTATGAGAGACTTTGTCAAATGCTTTGCTGAAGTCAAGATATACTATATCTACAGCATTTCCTTCATCCACCCAATCAGTGATACCGTCATAGAAGGAAATTAAGTTAGTCTGACATGACTTATTAGTTACAAACCCATGCTGACTCTGTTTAATCACTTCATTCTTATCCAGGTATTGACATATATGTTGTTTAATAATTTGTTCAAAGATCTTTCCTGGTATAGAAGTCAGACTCACCGGCCTATAGTTGCCTGGGTCCACCTTCTTCCCCTTTTTGAAGATAGGAACAACATTTGCTCTTCTCCAGTCTTCTGGCACTTCTCCTGTTCTCCAAGAATTTTCAAAGATTATGGAGAGGGGTTCAAAAATTTCTTCTGCTATCTCCTTCAGTACTCTGGGGTGTAATTCATCTGGACCTGGAGACTTGAATTCATTTAGGTTAGCTAAGTGTTTCCTCACTATCTTTCTGTTTATAGATATCCTGGATTCTTCTATTCCCTTAATAGGACAGTGAAGAACAGTTGATGTTACATTTCCTTTCTGAGAGAAAACAGATGCAAAATAGGAATTTAAAAGTTCAGCCTTCTCAACATCCTGTCTTACCATTTCATCATTTTCATCCTGTAAAAATCCTATAGCATCTTTGACTTTTCTTTTACTTTTGACATATCCCCAAAATCCTTTATTATTGCTTTTGAGATCTCTTGCAAGCCTCAATTCATTTTCAGCTTTAGATAATCTGATTTGTGCCCTGCAGGTTCTGCAGACAGCATGATATTCTTCTTTTGATATGCCTCCCTCTTTCCATTTTATAAACATTTTTTTCTTCCTTTTTAGCATGTGCTTAAGTTCTGTGTTCATCCATCCTGGTTTCCTTAAATGCTTCATATTCTTCCCTCTTTTCGGAATTGTTAACAACTGTGCTTTGAGAATTTCATTTTTCAAGATTTCCCATCCTTCCTGGACATTTTTGTCTTTAAGGATATCCAGCCATTGGATCCCTCCTATTCTCTTTCTGAATCCCTGAAAATCTGCCTTTCTGAAATCTAACCTTGACGTCTGAGTCTTCACAGGTCTTCCGCATCTAGTTATCCAAAATTCTAATATAGCATGGTCGCTACCTCCTAGGGTCCCAGCCACTTTTACCTCCTCAACCATTTCCTCCCTGTTTATAAGGATTAGATCCAAGGTAGCAGTTCCCCTTGTTTTCTCCCCTACCTTTTGGAAGATAAAGTTGTCAGCAAGAGAGGATAAGAATTTCCTTGACCTGTTAGTTTTGCCTGAGAGAGATTCCCAACAAATGTCTGGATAATTGAAATCTCCCATGACAACTATGTCATATTTTTTGGAGAACTTGGCCATTTGATGCATAAAGAGTTCATCCATATCTTCAGCTTGCACAGGCGGCCTGTAGTAAATGCCTACAATGGTGTCCTTTCCATTGTTATGTCCTTGTATTCTTACCCAAACAGTTTCCACAGAACTCCCAGTCTCTGAAGCTTCAATCTCTGTGCAGATATACGCGTTTCTAACATACAATGCGACACCCCCTCCTCGTTTATCAAGTCTGTTTCTTGCAAATAAGTTGTATCCTTTTAGTCTTGTATTCCAATCATGTGTATTGTCCCACCAAGTTTCAGTGATTCCAATGACATCATATTTCTTTTCCTGTGTTAGTAGTTCCAATTCTCCTTGTTTGTTGCCCATGCTTTGTGCATTAGTATAGAAACATTTTCGTTTGTGATTTGTTTCTCTTTCTCCAATATTTTTATTAATTAGATTCTTTTGTCTTTGTTCTTCCTTTCCACTTCTAATAGCAGAGTTCTCAATAGCATTTGTCAGGTGTATGGCTTTTTCTGGTCTTTTGCTTCCCTTCCCATGTTGTTCTAGTTTAAAGCTCTCCTTACAAGTGTAGCGAGGCGACTTCCAAATACATGCTTTCCAGTCTTCGTAAGGTGCACCCCATCTCTAGCAAGTAGTCCATCGTATAAGTAATTCACTCCGTGATCCAGAAATCCAAATCGTTGCTGACGGCACCACCGACGTAGCCAGTTGTTCACCTGCAGAATCTTATTCCACCTCCTTGTTCCATGGCCATCCACTGGGAGGATGGAAGAGAAGACCACCTGCGCTCCCAGTTCTTTCACTTTCTTGCCTAAGTCTTCAAAGTCTCTGCAGATGGTTTCCAGGTCATTTCTTGCAGTGTCATTTGTCCATGTCGTCTCGGCGGAGGGCGTAAGGCAGTCCCAGGAAAAGGTTGCTGTCATTCAGGGATGGCCTACCCCCGAGACGATAAAAGACGTGCGGGCCTTGCTGGGGTTGGCCGGATACTACCGTCGATTCATAAAGAATTTTGCATGCCGGGCTCGAGCCCTGCACGACCTGCTGAAGGGGGCTCCCACTGGGGCAAATGGACGAAAAATCCAGTGGCGACAACCTCAAGAAGAGGCCTTCCAAGACCTTAAGGCTGCGCTTTCGGATGCTCGGGTGTTGGCTTATGCGGATTTCTCGCAACCGTTCATCCTGCACACTGACGGGAGTCTTCACGGACTGGGGGCTGTGTTGTCACAAGTTCAAGACGGCCGGGAGAGAGTGATCGCGTATAGAAGCCGCTCACTCCATGATTCCGAGCGCAACCCTGACAATTACAGCTCCTTTAAGCTCGAGCTCCTCACAGTAGTGTGGGCCATGACGGAGCGGTTCGCAGAGCACCTGGCGGGCTCCGAGGTAGTGCTGCGGACCGACAATAACCTGCTGGCCCATTTGGAAAACGCCAAACTGGGAGCTCTGGAACAAAGATGGGTGGCCCGGATGGCGAAATTCAACTATAAAATTATCTATAAAAGAGGGGCCGAGAATGTACACGCTGATGCTCTCTCCAGGATTCGACATACTACCCCAGGGAAAAGTGGAGATGACGAACTAGAAGGGGAAGAGATACCGTTTGCCCTCACCGCTGCCATGCTTACAGCTGCCACCCAGGAAGTACCTCCCATGGAGAACCTAAGGGGTAAGTGGATCCAACAGCAGCAAGAAGACAAAGAAATTGGGCTTTTCCGGAAATGGGTAACCGCTGGCAAATAGCCCACTGACTCCCAAAGACAGACTTTGACTCAGGACATGTCGCTGATGTTAAGACAATGAGAGAGACTGGTTATCCGAAAGGGACAATTGTATCATAAAATGACATCACGAACAACATCTATGACGACTTGGCAGGTAGTTACGCCAGGAGCCCAACTTAACGAACTGGCTCGAGAAGCCCATGAAAAAGGGGCTCATTTGAGAGCTCAAAAGACCTTGCAATGGTTACAACAGAAAATTTACCATCCACGCTTGCATGCTGTTGTGGACGAGACTTGCCGGACCTGTCGTCTATGCGAATTAGCTAAACCGCCCGCACAGCGAGCCCCAGTACAAACAATCGTGATCATTGGATTACCTGGATCATTGGTCCCACATTCCAGGGGTATGAACACTGCCTCGTCATGGTAGACCATTTCACTAAGTTAGCTGTGGTCACCCCCACTCGAGACCAGACCGCGGAGTCGGCCGCCTCCGCAATTTGTAGAAACTTTTTACAAGTTTACGGCTGCCCTCAACGGATACATTCCGATCAAGGAGCATGTTTTTTGGGAAAAATAATGGAGGAACTACACCATCTCTACGGTATTGACAAATCCAGGACCACGCCATACCACCCGCAGGGAAACGGGGCCTGCAAGTGATTTAATCGGACATTAATCCAAATGTGTGACAAGAAGGCCCGTTGGCCCGAATATGTCCCTGAACTTGTATGGGTCTATAACAACCGAGTACATCGAGTTACCAGCTACACCCCTTATCCCCTGTTGTTCGGAAGCGAGGGCAAGGGGATCTCGGAGGTAGAGCTGGACCCAGGGGAACCTCAGCCCTTGACTGGGGTATCATTATGGGTCCGAAATCACTGACACAGGCTGCAAACTCTTCATCGACTCGTACATACCAAACTTCAAGATTTAGAACATCCAGGAAAGAGTTCATACTTGCCTCCCGACCTCCAAAGCGGAGACCGAGTACTCGTACTAGACCAACGTCCTCAGAACAAATTAGAGCCACGCTGGGAAGAGGGTCCCTATCGGATCCTACGCCGTATAAACCCTGAAGGACCTGTGAACGAAATACAAACCGAGAAAGATGAAACGCTGCCCACCCGCATAGTGCATCGGAATATGCTACGCCCCTGTACTTCCACCGATCCGAAACAACCTGAACCTGCTCCTCAGGTCTCTGAACCATTGCCGTGTTCTGGGACTCGGACGGCGAAGAAGACTTCCCCACAATAACCAGGGGCTCTCTACTCAATGACAAACCAACTGACACAATTAGCCCGCCCGAACCAGCTAGCCCACCACTGGCCACCACCCCAGAAGACTCCACCCCCGTTGTACTAAGACGCTCCGAGCGGTCGACAGCTGGCAAACCCCCGAACGATACGAACAGGCCAGTTCATATGGCAACGAAAACTGACACCTCCGCAGATCAGCCCAAGTATACTGAGGCCCTCGCCCGAGGACTGGTGAGCTTACAGGATGGGGGAATGTAGGGAGGAGGACCCCCACAGAGTGTCCGGGCCAGAACCAAGGGGACCGCCATCTGAGTTCCTAAGAGAACAGTACCCGGGGAACAGAGGAAGAGAGTGGACTGTTGAGAGTGACAGGACCTCAAGGGTAGGGGCGAGTATAAAAGGGGCAGGAAGCTCGCAGAGGAGGCAGTTGGTGATATGTCAGACACGGAGCAGGAGACGGAGGAGGCATGAGAGAGCAGGAAGGACACTGACAGTTCAGAGAAGAGACCAGCAGCAGAGGGTAGATATGCAGTGGCCCTCAGGAAAGAGGTGCCGAGCTTACCGACAGGGGACTGTCTATTCACCCCAATCCCGGGTTACGATCTGCCCCTGGTCATCATCGGCCGTTACCGCTGAGCTCGAGTCCTCTGCGGCCTGTCCGCTCCCTCTCCCAGCTGCTGCCATTCCCCTTCAGCCCACGGTTGCGGCCTGCCCGCTGCCACCCGTGGACGCTGCCGGTTCACATCAGCCCGTGGTTGCGGCCTGTCTATCACCGCACACAGCCGCCTTCACCCCGCTGCAGTCGGCAGTTGGGGCCTGTTCCTCGTCAACAGAGACTCTCT
Source organism: Dendrobates tinctorius (assembly GCF_039654945.1). Classification (NCBI taxonomy): domain Eukaryota; kingdom Metazoa; phylum Chordata; class Amphibia; order Anura; family Dendrobatidae; genus Dendrobates; species Dendrobates tinctorius. The sequence continues at coordinate 2,770,949 of NW_027361910.1, forward strand.
ACACACAGCCCCAGGCTGTGCACGTGGCCAGTAAACCGCCACTCTTGAACACTGCGACCCAACCCTGTTTGGGGACAGGAGTCCCATTGAACGCACTAAAAAGCGCAACCCCGCTGTTACAACAGGGGGTTATTCCATCTCAGGACTCCATCAGGGCCTGTTGTGCCCTAACTCCTCCTAGGCGCTGGGGCGCCCGAAGACTATTCCAAATCTTCAGCAGCTGGGCCCAGCGGCTGCTACGCCAAGGCAGCCTCATCAAAGACACCAAAGCAGCTTCATCAACAACGCAGCTTCCACAGAGGCGCCAAGGGACGTCAGGACAGATAAGTGACATTATAGAGTATAAGGACCTGTAGACGGCCATACCGTGACCCCATAGTAACTGGCCTCGGCCGGGTTAGTCGTGTTCTTCTCAAATAGTGTTTGGTTGTACTGAGTCCCTGTGAGGACAACTGTTGTTACCCCTTTTTGGTTGCTTAGTATAGCCCTAGCGCCTTTAAATTATAAAAAGTTTGCTTTTCAAAATTCAACCAGTCTCGCGTCTCGTCACTGCATCCTGCGAACCTGCTGTTACCTACAAACATTTTCCAGGAACAAACTAGTTAATAAAATATGTGCTGTGTTATGTAACAAACTATGCAGCTGTGCTTTTTCTATCCTCAATGCTTTGAAATGTAGGCGGGATAAACTAATTTTAACAAGAGAATACCTAGTACAGTACGTTAGTGCCAGCCCGCTGACATATCCTCTCACATATCTGATGACAGGAAATCAATACTCTGTGTGTGGGAGGTAATTACTCAGTACTTGCCTTTATTTAGGAAGTTTTCAAATAATGGTTACACTAGGACGGAAAAAGAAGCCTGTTTAAAGAACTGTCGTAACATAACAAACAATTTTCTAACCTGCTGCTTTATTTCAAATAGAATCTAATTATGCCGATTACTTTTCCGTACATGTCATATATTATGTCTGCTGGTGTTGTTTAGGGTTTATTATGTTATATAAAACAAATGCAGGACCAACGATGATGTTGAGTGACGCAGAGAATCAAGAGATAGAAAACAAAGAAAGGTGCTTAGTCTGTCGCACCCGCAGAGAACATGGACTAAGCATAACACCCTATAGAAGTTTCGCCTGTATCGTCAAAATTGAAATTTTCAATATTGAACATATCAGAACTTTTATGTAGGCTTTCTAACCGCAAACATGGATTTCAGCTCAAGGACAGTGCCATAGCAGACAAAGAAATCTTGGAGCAGGTTCACTCAGAATGAAGTAGACACAGTATCTCAATTAGGACAGGAGCTTACCTGAGGCATTGAACTTGGCGGTTAAACAATAACAAAACATATTTTTATAACTTTCCTTAAATCTTCTGCAGATCACTGGGGATTCACAGAGCAGTGTACAGGCTTATAAAGTTTCTATTGAGCCTATGCACTAATCTACGCACTCCCTCATGCAGGAGCTCGGCGCTTCTCTCTTCAAAGCCTCAAAAGCATTTTTTTTAAAAGTGTTTACATTACTAGAATGCACAGAACTAAACAGGCATGTTAAAAGAAGGCACGCTGTTGGGCTGCTGCAGGTTATTAGGAACAGTCTCACAAATAGCAGAAAGTTTATATTTATGATAAACATAGTCTAGCATAGTCTAAGTCTCCAGTTTTTTGCTGTCTCATGCCAAAGAGACTCACAGTTAATGCCACAGCTAAAAATATTCATGAATGGGTATACCACCCAACTTTTAAACACAGAGAAGAGGGTCTTGTATTGCAGCACCTACCCGGAAATAGTGCCCTAAGTGAAGCAACTTAGTGTTCTCACCCACTACTATACCCCATTCAATATGATGCTCCCACAGTTCCCCCACATGCTGAATGATGACCCCACATTATGATGTCCCCTCAAAATGATTGCCCCATAGTTCACCTTCACTGTACTGTATTATGCTTCCACAGTCCCCCACACACAATATGATGCCACAGATTCTGCCCACATGGTATGATGCTCCCACAATCTCCCCATATAGTATGATATTCTTACTCTTTAGAGTATGATGTCCCGTCTGCCTCAAACACAGTATGATCACTTTACCACTCACAAAGCATGATGCCCACACATTCCCTTCCACACAATATGATTCTACCAGTCTGCTTATCGACTGTATGAGCCCACCATAGCACCCACCACACACTATGATGTCTCCTAACAGTCCCCACAGACCATATGATTCTACCACTGTCTCCCACACAGACTGTTGCTACTACAATCCACCAACACAGTATTATGGTTTCTATAATTAGCCCCCTGCAAAGTATGGTGCCCCCAAAGTTCCCCTCACAACATGATGCTTCCACAATCCTATACTCACAGTATGATGCCCCTACAGTCTGCCACTCTGAATGATGTCCTCACACACTTCTCCATACAAGATGATGTCACAATACCATCACCCACAGTATACCCTGAGAGTCTCCTCACAGTCTCCCCCACATAGCATGATATCCTCACAGCCTCCCACAAAATATTATGCCACCACTGTCCACACATACTATACAATATGATGGCCAACAAAATTCCCCAAACACCCAGTATAATGATCCCCAACAGTCTTCCCACACAAGGTATGATGGCCTCAAAGTCTCTCCTTCATAGTATAATGTCCCCGCATCTCTTTATACAGTATGATGCGCTCGTTAGTTCCCCACACACCATGATGTCTCCCAAATACAGTATGATATGCCAACACAGCCCCCACACCTTATGATGCCCACACAGTCCCCAAACACGCAGTATAATGCCACCACATTGCCCACTCACGTTTAGATGCACTCTCAGCATTGTGTTGCTGGGTGCCCCACTCTGTGCAGTGCAGCATGCAGACCGAGTCATAGTGAAGCAAACATGACCTATTGATACATCCTTGATACATCCTTGCACCTGCAGAGCTGAGACACAGATTAAACAGTGGAGCAGACATTGAAAATGCAATTTAATTCTAGAGTTACCAAATCATGGAAAGAAAAGGATTTGTGCAGCTCTTGTTTACATTCAGTTTTTATTTTTTAGTACATTCTAGCCATATTTTTGGATTAGGAAATTTACAAGGCTAATCAGAAATATTTAGTAAAAATAAATTTTACCATTTGCAATTCCTGGTAGCATAGTATAACAATTATCCTTTGTCTTTTGACTCATCATCAGAAATTCAAGTATATTTTATACCAGGTTTCATCACTAGTTGAGTGGGAATGAATTGCTTAATTAATTTATCTGCTCTAGCAACTGTAAAAGTTCTGTCTAAGATTCTCTACAATTTCAAGTCAGAGCTTGCACTAAAGGATGGATAGTTCTACAAAAGGATCAAACATTATGCCAAGAATTTTAGAAAATGCAATTGATTTAAGACTCCCTTTAACGTTGGTGCAGTTTGATCTTTCACTGGCTATACTTGGAAAGATTCTCTTAAATGTTTGGAAAAAGGCAGAGAAACGACTATTCATTAGAGCATGTACAGTATAGCCTGTGTTGAATTGTGGGCCATCTTTATTCACTGTTCTAGAGCTGTTAATTAATTTTTAGAATACTATTTTTATAAACCTCAAAGTTAACTCGTTTTCATATGATGACCCCTTTTATTACCTTTTGCAGTGTGGGGTGCAGCACGCAAGCATCCCATAAGCAAATCATCACAGAAGCTAATCATCAAGTAAACAGCAGTTATCCATGGCAAGGAATTAACATTCATCTTCTTTAGTGTTGAGTATTCAGATACTGCAATATCGGATATCGGCCGATATTCGCGGTATCGGAATTCCGATACTGAGTTCCGATACTTTTAGTATATTGAATACCGGAATCGGAAGTTCCCATAATGCAATGAGCCAGTTTCATTTTATTCAGCCAATGAGGATCCTAAGAAGTGTGGGCACATCCTGTTAGAGCATGTTAGGCATGTAACTACTGGCATGGCTGTGATTGGCTGCTGAAATGATGTCATGATGCACTATAAAATCCGCCGCCACCATTTTGGGTTCACTCTGCTGTGAATTCAGTTAAGGATAGGACGCTGCTGTTCTGAGGGACAGTGTGACCTAGCGATTTGCTATATTGTGCTTTACCCAGGCTACTTTATCAACCGCTGTAGCTTTCTTTTGCCTTGCAGCGCTGTTCACGGCTGTCTGCGAGGTCTCTGTGTGTGAGTGCAGCTCACGCTGTAGTGTGTTCTGCAGCCAGCCTCCGCCGGTTGTAGTCCACTCAGCGTGCGTCGCTGCCTCATACATTGACCTTTTTTGCATCTGTGCTGCTCATTTTTCCTGATTTCTCCTATTAGTGTGGTTCCATCCATATCCAGCTAGATTGCTTGAAAACACTATATAGGAGTAGATAGAGGAGTTTTTCTGTAGCCTTGCAGCGCTGTTCACGGCTGTCTGTAAGGTCTCTGTTCTGCAGCCACCTCCGGTTATAGTCCGTTCAGCGTGTGTCACTGCCTCATACAATGTCCTTTTTTGTATTAGTGCTGCTCATTTTTCCTGATTTCTCCTATTAGTGTGGTTCCATCCGTATCCAGCTGGAATATTTGCAAACACTATATAGGAGTAGATAGAGGAGCCTTTCTGCTGGCTTGTGCCTTGCAGCCCCAGCCAGATTAGTATTAGCCTATTTTTTGGAGCCTCATCTATTGCATTGTAGGTTACCTTCCTGCATTGTAATAGCTACAAAAGGTTTGTGATACTATCGGTTTTACATCTTTGGGCACATTCAGTGTCTTTTTGAGAAAAAAAAAGTTAATAAAGTTCACCAAACACTCCACTTTACAGTTGTGTAGGCCACATTAGCTCATATTAAAGTCTAGTCAACACTTTATAAAATTAGTGTTTCTTATACCTGTTAGCAGCTGTTCAGGAATAAGCACACTAAGCCCTTAGTACTTTTCTGCCTATTTTATCAGTCTACCAAGATGAAGAAGGCAGGGAGTAAGGCACGTGGTCGTGAGCGTGGAGTTTCTGCAGGGAGAGGATGTGGGGATTCTGTGCCTGTTGTGGTTACCAGTGACTCAGCATCCCCCAGTTTTCCCAGGGAACAGTCCTTTATGCGCAGCTTTGTAGGAGCTCCCGTACCCCACTGCTGCGGGACGAACAAATTGAAGCTGCTGTCAGATGGATGGCAGCTAACGCATTGACTTCAATTAGTTCCAGATCCTCTCAGCTCCAGGGCACTGAAGAGCACCCATCTGTCTCTTCACCACCTGCCAAATTGCCCAGGCAGTCAGAGAGCCCTGGACAGATGCCATCTCTACTTCTGTTCTCTGAAACTGTTGGCTTGGAAAGAGGGGGCCAGCCAAGCAGCATTCGAGAATTTGAAGAAGAGGTAGTATGCAGTGATGCGCAACAGCTTTGTCTCTCTGAATCTAAAGAAGCGGGTGGGCCAGTGCCTTTGGTCAGCACACCTCAGTACGCATCTGATGATGAGACTCAGGTGCCACTTTCTGGTGCGTACTGTGCTGTCGAGACTACCCAGGAGAAGCAGTCGTTTGAAGAGGGTAGTGTAGATGATCAGATCCTTGACCCATCATGGCGTGAGGTACAGGAAGGTGGTGGGAGCAGCTCTGAGGAAGAGATTCCCCGAATGGCCAAAAAAGGAGGGAGAGGGAGGGGGCAGACTCGGTTGTCTGTAGCCTCCACTTCGGCACCCATTAGGAGCATGTCTCTTCCAAAACCCAAAACGGGCGCTCCCAAGACTTGCAGTGCCTGGTCCTTTTTTGACACAGTTGCAGATGTCATTTGCATTGTCAAATGCAAGCTGTGTAATCAGAAAGTGAAAAGAGGGAAAAGTGTCAGCAACCTCAATACCACAAATATGTGGAAACATGTGCGGACCAAGAACGTGGTGGAGTTACAAAGACACACTGAAGACCTAGGCAAACCTACAGCGCCACCTACCACCTCTTCAGCTCGTGTTGTAGCCTCTTCCTCCAGCTCCCACACAGCTGGTTCGGCTTCCTCACAGGATCGCCATGGAAGAACCTCTGGTACTGTTGTACAGAGACACAGTGTCATTCCACCCACAGCACCACGTTCCCGTTCATCCTCACACTCCCAGGCCAGTCTACAGCCATCGGTAGCACAGGCATGGGAGAAAAGGCGCCCATACTCGGCAAACCACCCCCGAGCACTGGCTCTGAATGCTGGCATTGCAAAACTACTGTCCCTTGAAATGCTCTCATTCAGGCTGGTGGAGACTGACACCTTCCGTAACTTCATGGCATTGGCAGTCCCACAATACAACGTGCCCAGCCGCTTTTATTTCAGCAGGCAAGCCGTCCCTGCCCTGAAAAAGTATTTGGAGGGAAAAATTAAACATGTGCTACTAAACGCCATCAGTAGCAAGGTCCACCTGACCACCGATGCATGGACCAGTAACCATGGACAGGGACGAAATCTTTCCCTCACTGCCCATTGGGTAAATGTTGTGGAGCCGGGTACAGATCTTGAGAGTGGCGCTGTACGTGTTCTGCCAACTCCAAGGATTGCAGGAATCCAGTCTGTACACATTGACTCCTCCTCATACTCCAGTTCCTCTGAATCAGCGCTGTAAGAGCCATCACAGTCTACCTCCACATGGACCGGTGAACGCTTACCTGTTACGACCGATATGAGCACAGCCGTGGCTAAACGTCAACAGGTCGTATTGAAATTAATTTCTTTGGGTAATCAAAGCCACACAGCGCAGGAGCTCTGGAATACCATCAAGCAGGAGAGCGACGTGTAGTTTGTGCCAGCGAATCTCCAGCCAGGCATGGTAGTGTGTGACAATGGCCGAAATCTGGTGGCAGCTCTGGGCCTAGGCAACCTCACTCACATCCCATGTCTGGCACATGTGCTCAACTTGGTCGTGCAGAGTTTTTTGAGGGACTATCCGGATCTTAATGCACTGCTGCACAAGGTCCTCATAGTGCGCTCACTTGCGGCGTTCCAGCATGGCAAGATCGCACATTGCAGCTCTGCAGCGCCGATTCTGCCTTCCGGAACATCGCATCATATGGTGGAATTCAACTTTACATATGTTGGAGAGGTTGTGTGAGCAGCAGGCAGCAGTAATGGAGTACCAGCTGCATCAGGCGCAAACAAGTCGCATTGTGCGCCGTTCACTCTTCACCACCACTGAGTGGGCCTTTATGAAGGACATCTGCCACGTTTTGCGTGCCTTCGATGATTCCACGTGGATGGCGAGTGCAGATGATGCACTAGTCAGCATGACTATCCCCCTTATCTGCCTGCTTGAAAAAACACTGCAAGCACTAAGGGAGGAGGTTGTGGAAGAGGTGGAGGATGAGGAGTCACAAATGCCATCTGCTTCTTTACAGTCTGCGCAACGTGGTTCCTCACAAAGGCCTAGGCAGGGGACACTTTGTGAGGAGGAGGAGTCAATGGAGGAGGAAGACATCTCTCCAGAGGAGGGAGGTACACAATGCTCTAGTAGTCAGTATGTAGAGCGAGGGTGGGGTGATGCAGAGCAGGCAGAGATGACGCCTCAAGCAGGGAACAGCGTTTCTTGGCAAGTTGGCAGTCTGCAGCACATGGTTGATTTTATGCTGCAGTGCCTGAGAAACGACAGTCGCATCGCCCACATTCTCAACACGGCTGATTATTGGGCGTACACCCTCCTAGATCCTTGCTACCGGGACAACTTACAAAGCCTCATAACACCGTTGAACCGGGAGCGTAAAATGCGGGAGTACCAAGACACACTGGTGCATTCCATCATGTTCTCCATTCCACCCTAGAGCAGTGCTGCTAGTGCTTTACAAAGCAGCTCAGTGTGTCGAGGCAGTGGAGGAAGCTCTGCACAAAGAGGGAGCAGAAGCAGCGCCTCAGCACAAGGCAAGACCAGTCTGGCCCAAATGTGGCAAAGTTTTGTGTCGCCGCCACAAATGTCTACATCATCACAGACGGCTCCAGTCAGAGGGAAGCAACGTTTCCGTCAGATGGTGACAGACTACATGTCTTGCCCTCTCAGTGTTCTCCCACACGGCTCTTCCCCCTTCAAGTTTTGGGTCTCTAAGCTGGATACATGGCCAGAGCTTAGCCAGTATGCATTGGAGGTGCTGGCTTGCCCTGCTGCTAGTGTATTATCGGAACGCGTCTTTAGTGCCACAAGTGGTGTACTAACAGACCGTCTCATGCGACTATCCTCTGATAACATTGACCGGCTACTTTTCTGAAAATGAACCAAGGCCTGGATCTCGCAGGAATTTGCCAGTCCTCTTCCAGATTAAATAATTGGTTGGCAAGAGTATCCAGGTCTCCTGTTGTGTTCATGTTTCTACCACCTGAACTGTAATCCCTGGGCTCCAACACTGCCAGTTGCTGCTCATAAGTGCCATCTGCACAGTCAACACATGCTCCAGTGTTATTGGGGTTCAGTAACGTCAGCTGATCACCTGCTGTGTGTCCGGCAATTTCTCCTGCTCTGTCCACATTCATACTACTACAGATATTAAACTTGCTCAAATTAGGCCTCTGCCTCCACTCTGTTTCTACTGTAATCCCTGGGCTCCAACACCGCCAGTTGCTGCTCAAAAGTGTTTTTGGCACAGGTACTCCCTCCTCCCCAGCCTGGTTCCAGCACGCCAGCTGTTTCCGGGTAGTGTCAATGTCACTTTGCCTCCAATACGTTGTACTGTCGTGTTGCGGTCGGGTTAGCCGACTCTATGGTGCCTGCAGTTTAGGTGCTTCCTATGTGGGCTGCGGGATCTGACAATGAAGGCTGGTTCCGTAGTGCCAATAGGACAAGCTCCCCCTGTAGGACTGTGGGTTTCGGTAACTCCGGCCGGCTCGCGGCCTTGCAACTTTTTTTTTCATGTGTACCTTCTGCTGCCTATCTGAGTTCCAGTACCATTAGCTAGTTCTTTGGAAGTCAATTTTGAATATGTCCCCCTGGGTTCCAGTAATGTCAGCTGGTTCCAGGCACAGTCTTTGGCTTAGGTGCCTCCTTCTCGGTATCCGAGTTCCACCAACGTCTGCTGGTCCTTGGTAGTGCTTTCTGGCACAGATACCTCCTGCTTAGTAACCGGGTTCCAGTACCATCAGCTGGTCCTAGGTAGTTCCATTGGCTCTTGTACCTTCGGCTAACCATCCAGGTTCCAGTACCGTCAGCTGGTTCTCAGCAGTTCCTCAGCTTTCTTGTACCTTCTGCTACATTTCCAAGTTCAAGCTTTTTGAAATGGTTTTGGTAATCACTCTGGATCTCCCTGATGATGACCCTAAAGACGACGACCCTGAAGACCACCCCGAAGAAGACGACGACCCCGAAAATGACGACCCTGGAGACGACGACCCTGAAGACCACCCCGAAGAAGACCAAGAAGATGACCCTGAGGAGGATGATGAAGGAGAAAGTGTGGGAGAAGTAAAAAAGAAGGTGAACAGCATGGAAGTAGTGAAACATAAATATCTGACAAAATATAAAAAAACTTAACATAGTCAATATCTTTGTAACTCCGAACGTCTTTAAAAAAAAATTAATTCCTGCTATTCCATTTGATTGGGCTAAACCTCTATGCCTTTAATGTCTCCTCCACCTCCCCCAATACATTCTACATTATTCTTAGTTGTTTTCCTTCATGTAGAATTAACCTGCAAGGAAAGTAATGGTTTATTTTCATTCCGATATTTGTGTCCCATTGACTTGCATTGGTTTCTGGTACCAGAATCGGCGATATCCGATATTTTTGGGGTATCAGTCCGATCCAATCCGATCCAATATTTCCCGATATTGGAAGTTATCGCTCAACACTAATCTTCTCTCTTCACACAGGTAATCAAATCATTCAACTTCTGATCTGATCCACCCTGCATGTATTCACTCCATTCACTGTTAGCAAGCAGCATGAATGGTACAACTCCCCATCTCTGCTGGCTGTCTTTTCTGCTGCAATATATCCAAATGGTAATCAAATCATTCAACTTCTGATCTGATCCACCCTGCATGTATACCCTCCATTCACTGTTAGCAAGCAGCCTGAATAGTACAACTCCCCACCTCTGCTGGGTATCTTTTCTGCTGCAATATATCCAAATGGTAATCAAATCATTCAACTTCTGATCTGATCCACCCTGCATGTATTCTCTCCATTCACTGTTAGCAAGCAGCATGAATGGTACAACTCCCCACCTCTGCTGGCTGTCTTTTCTGCTGCAGTATATCGAAATGGTACAGCTCCATACTTCTGCTTGCTGTCTGTCTTCTGCTGCATTACCATTTTGCTACATATTTTAATATGCCTGCTAATGCTTTGGTATAATTCATTTGTTGCACTGTATTTAATACTTACTGCTTTATATCCGTGACTGGGGCCTCTCTTGATCTTATCAGGTGGAAGGTGCTATAGCATATAGATGCTGCCTGGTCTATTGCCTTTGATTATCTAACCACCCCCTGCTAAATTATCCCCAACCAGCTCCCACAATCCCTCTCTTCTGACTCTGTAGTGTGGCCTATATATGTAGTAGTTCCTAAGGGGAAGCACGCAGTGTGGGGTGCAGCATGCAAGCATCCCATAAGCAAAACATCACAGAAGCTAAGAATCAAGTAAACAGCAGTTATCCATGGCGGTTAATCAGGGCAGGAGTCAGGTAACCCACAATTTGCTTTCCCCTTTAACCATGTGCTTTATTTAGATTCTCCTGTGTTCCCTTGCCATACACATTCACCACCCCATCCCCCCTCCATCAAGACTCATACACATCAGCCCCTCTATATTTCCCTCTCCCATCTACAGCTCCCATGCACTCCTCACCTTCCTGAGAAACCTCAGCCTATCTTGCCAAAACACATCGCAGAAAAAAACTACTTACAATTCCAACAACTATTTGCTCTTTATCTTCCTACTCCTACTGATTTCAGGTGACATCTCCCCCAACCCTGGTCCACCATCCCCCAACCTCAACCCTACCCTACCTCATATCGAAGCCATAATAATCTTATTAATATTACTTGGACTCCCTCATCTCCATCTTTTAATTGCACCCTCTGGAATCCACGGTCTGTTTGTAGCAAGCTTCCTTTCCTGCACAACTACTTTCTGAACAACTCTCTTAATCTATTGGCCCTCACTGAAACCTGGATTCAGGATTCTGACACTGTCTCTCCTGCTGCCATTTCCTATGGTGGCTTACAATTCTCCCATTCCCCGAGACCCACAAACAGACTTGGTGGTGGAGTCGGCATACTCCTGTCCCAACAATCCACTTTCCAGGTCATCCCCCCCAGTTCCATCACTCTCATTCCCTTCTTTTGAGGTCCACACCATTAGTCTCTTCCGTCCCTTCTCCCTCAGAGTAGTGTTCAGTTACCAGCCCCCAGGCTCACCCACCCACTTACTCGACCACTTTTCAGCCTGGCTGCAGCACTTCATGTCCTCAGAACTACCAACTCTTATCCTGGGAGACTTCAACATCCCCATTAACAGCCCTACTTCCACATCTGCATCCCAGCTTCTATCACTAACCACCTCTCTAGGCCTCTCACAGCTTTCAACCTCTGAGACACACAAAGACGGTAACACCCTTGATCTGGTCTTTGTCCGGCTCTGTTCAATCTCCCACCTAAATAACTCACCACTTACACTCTCTGACCACAACATTCTTTCCTTCACGCTCACAAATCCTCACCCACCCCAGCTCACTCCTACCTACCACACATTCAGAAATCTACAAGCCATTAACCCTCAGACACTTTCAGACTCCCTGAACTCATCACTGTCCCCAATCTCCTCTTTTTCCTGTCCTGATCTGGCTGTTCATCACTACAATGACACTCTTAGAAGCACCCTTGACCAAGTAGCTCCCCTCACCCTCAGAACTTCCAAGAACAGAATAAAACAGCCCTAGCTCACATCATAAACTCAACTTCTCCAGCGATGCTCTAAGAGTGCTGAACGCCTATGGAGAAAAACCCGCACACCAGAAGACTTCATCCACTTCAAATTTTTGTTAAGAACCTATAATGCTGTCCTTCACCTCGCCAAACCGACTTACTTTACCACCCTGATCTCCTCACTAGCCAATAACCCCAATAAACTTTTTAACACTTTTCACTCCCTCCTCCAGCCAAAGCACAAGCCTCTATCACAGACATTTGTGCTGATGACCTGGCCTCCCACTTTACAGAAAAAATAGATAATATCCATCAGGAAATCTGCTCCCAACCACCAAGTGCTGTGACTCACATCCCTTTCTGCATCTCCCCTGGCTCACTTTCCACATTTGATCCCATCACAGAAGAAGTCTCCAGACTACTCTCTTCCTCTCGTCTGACTACATGCACTACCAACCCCATTCCCTCACATCTCCTCCAGTCTCTCTCTCCAGTCGTCACAACTCACCTAACTGCAATCTTTAATCTCTCCCTCTCCTCGGGAATTTTCCCATCCTCCTTCAAACACGCCATCGTTACTCCATTACTAAAGAAACCCGCTCTCGACCCATACTGCACAAACAACTACAGACCAGTCTCCAATCTCCCCTTCATCTCTAAACTTTTGTAGCGCCTAGTTTACTCCCGCCTTACTCATTACCTCTCCACTTACTCCCTTCTAGACCCTTCAAAGTGACCAATGACCTTCTGACAGCAAAACGTAACAGTGACCACTCTCTGCTCATTCTTCTTGACCTATCTGCAGCTTTCGACACTGTTGACCACCATCTCCTACTCTCTAGGCTCCAGTCACTAGGCATTAAGGACACTGCTCTCTCCTGGTTCTCTTCCTATCTTTCTGACCGTTCCTTCAGTGTTTTGTTCTCTGGCTCCACGTCATCTCCTCTTTCTCTCGCTGTTGGGGTACCTCAGCGTTCAGTCCTTGGCCCCCTTCTCTTCTCTCTCTACACGGCCCCAATTGGACAGACCATCAGCAGATTTGGCTTTCAGTACCATCTTTATGCTGATGACACACAACCATATACGTCATTCCCGACCTTACCCCCGCTGTACTACAGAACGCCAGTGACTGTTTGTCTGCAGTCTCCAACATCATGTCCGCTCTCTATCTGAAACTCAACCTCTCCAAAACTGAACTTCTGCTCCCGCGGTCTACTAACCTCCCTAAATCTGTCATTTCCCTCTCTGTGGGTGGCATCACAAAAGCACCCCGGCAGCAGGAGCGCTGTCTGGGTGTTATGTTTGACACCAATCTCTCCTTCACATCCCATATACAATCTCTTGCTGCTTATACCTAAAGAACATCTCAAGAATGTGCACTTTTCTCACCATGATAACAACAAAACCCTCACTGTAGCAATGATCCACTCCCGATTGGACTACTGCAGCGCTCTATTAATTGGTCTCCCCGTTACTCGACTATCCCCTCTCCAGTCCATCCTTAATGCAGCCAGGGTCATCCATCTGGCTAATCGGTACTCGGGTGCGTCCGCTCTTCGCCAGTCCTTACATTGGCTGCCCATTCATTATAGGATCCAATTCAAAGTACTTGTTCTCACCCAAAAAGCTCTCCACAGTGCAGTACCCCCCTACATCTCCTCCCTTATTTCTGTCTATCGGCCTAACCGACCGCTGCGCTCTGCAAACGACTTTCGACTAACCTCTGCACTAATCCGTACCTCCCACTCCCGACTCCAAGACTTCTCCCACGATGCGCCTATCCTCTGGAATGCTCTACCCCAAAAAATTAGGACTATCTACAATTTGCATAGCTTCAGGCGCTCCCTCAAAACACATTTGTTCAGAGCGGCCTATCATGTTCACTAATCAAAGTCATTCTATGGGTAAGTGTGCATGTGTAGTGAATGGGCTATCTCCATCCATCCCTCACTCCCTCAAAATGGCTGGACCATCATTGTAAACACACCATTGTAAATACACACCTGTACTTTGTATCTTCCTCACCTCATTGTAGATTGTAAGCTCTCACAAGCAGGCTCGTCTTATTTTGCTTTAATTATTGTATTGTTAACGTTGTCACTTATGACTTGTGTTTTGAAACTGTTAAACTATAAAGATTATTATTATTAATAGGATATTTATCAAGGGGTCTGAACACCTATCCTGTGGACTTGTTCAAAGACTTGTTTCCAACCTTAACATTGACTCCATCAAATGCAGAATCTTCAATTTTTTCCTAACATTTCTTTGATACACCATAAGAGTTCAAAAACACATTATTACAAAACAGTAAACGATATCTAAAAAAACACACATGACTTGAACTGTTTCCATTGAGTGATAAGTAGGGATGAGCTTTCCGATATTGAAATATCGGAAATCGGCCCGATATTTGCGATATCGGAATTTCGATTCCCGATTCCGATATTTTTTTCACATCGGAAATCGGAAAACATTGTGTAACTCCCCTAAGCTTGGTAGGAGGCGTCCAATCTTGCTAGCTAGGGGTTGCGCTGCGATTGGCTGGCTGGATGGTGTGATCAGGCAGTATAAAAGGCTACACCTGCCATTTTAGCCTCACTCTACTGTGATAGCAGATAGGGATAGGTTGCTGTTGGAGATAGGGAGAGATCTCGGATCTAATAGCGATAGAAATTGTTTTTCATCGACTGTAGCAGCCCTGTGTGTTACAGAAGCAGTCTTTTTCCTCACTGACCCTGCTCAGTTTCATTTTTTGTGCTATACAGGCTCTCGGTGAGGTGCTTAGTGAGACAGTGCAGTGCACATTCACTGCAGCTGCTGCAGCTCCTCTTGCTGCAGCACTGTGTGGTGTGTGTCTCACTGCCTTTTCACAGCCTTTTCTTTTCATCCCTTAAATCCCCTTCCCCTATTTTTTCCTAAAAGTGTAGCTTCACCATCCAGTACATTTTGGTGAACGCTATATAGGGATTTTTCAGTGAGTGGTTCCCCCCCGACCCCCCCCAATCCCTTACCCCCATTTATCCCTCAATTTTCCTGGTGCTCGGGTGCGCTTTGCACAGTTTAGTCATCTCCGCTGCACAGACCTCCTGTGTGCTTTTTTTTTGGGGTGTGCTGCACCCACTAGGTCAGTCTTTGTAGCTGTTAGGAGTGGCGGAAGGCACTAAATAAAAATATAAATAAAGTGCCTTCGCCACTCGGGGTCCACCGTGCGGAGGATGGAAAACCGCAGCTAAGTGACGACAGAGCAATCTGGCGGTAGTGTGCACGGGGTTAAACTACACCCAAAGTGCACAGCACAGACTCTGTTGAACTCACAGAGTCATATAGACAAATAATAAATATAAGTATGCTGAACCTGTTAGGTGCACAGGAATTCAGCAGCACACAGACGGTAAATGGTCACCGGAGTAGTTAAAATATGACAGCACTACACCTGCAGAGACCTACCGTGGAGACAAGTGTGCACAGCGTTGCAACTGCAAATGCGCTAATAAGCTGCTACTGCAGTGCGGCGTGGATAGTGCCTAGTGACACCGCTGGTAATGCAGGCACGATGTCAGGCGCTAAACTGCTGAGGTAGATGGAGCAAATGCGCGCTGGCGCTAGCGCTGCTACTGGCAGAACTCAAACACTCACACAGACATAGTATCAGAGGAATGGGGGTTTCAAATGAGTCATTCACCAGTCCAAGCATCCATCAACAAACATACAGCAGCAAGTATGAATATACTAGCGCATGGCGGAACAGCCATGCGCGCTTTTTATAGCGAATGGGACCTTCCGGAAATCTCCAAGGCTCCAGGAAGAGCCAATGGGATTCGACACAGGACCTGAGCACCTGACTCCCAAACTCCAATGGGAGTTCGTCCCATGAGCATGCTCAGATGAGGGAACAAAGGACTTAGCCTCTGGAGAGAGTTGCCGCAGGGCAATCTCCTCTGCAATCTCCTCTGCAGCAGGAAAAGCGCAGGAGACTGCAGAATGTGAGGATCTAGATTTCAGCAAAGGAGAGGCAGAAATCTGACTCCTAACAGTAGTCACATCAGACTCCAGGACTCCTATTGCGGCCTGTTCTATCGCGCACCCCCAAATTTTTCACCAGTAAATTCACTCTCAGTGCCCCTATAAGTGTTACTTTACCTCACAGCATCTTTTGAGGTTAAAGTTAAACACTATATAGGGATTGTACTGTGAGGGCCCAAACAACCTCTGTGGCTGGTGCCACACAGCACCTGGCCCAGTCTCGGAGAATCCTTTTTTTTTGTTATCACAGCAGTGTCATTTACTGAGCTGTGAAATCCGATCGTAACGTGTACACCAACACCACAAACACACGTTACTCTTTGTGTAGGCCACACTAGATTCAAATAAAGTGTAGCAGACACACCATCATACAGTGCCATTAATGTTTCTTATACCTGTTTGCAGTCCTACAGAAATAAGCACACTAATCTCTAATAATTACTTTCTTGCCGTTCTGAATCCATTGATAGAGATGAAGAAGGCAGGGAGTAAGAGACGTCCCCGTGGCGGCCGCGGAAGAGGTGCATCAGCAGCTAGACATAGTGCACATCCAGCGCAAGCAGCAGGCCCAACTCACTCAGCATCTACTTTCACCCAGCAGCAGTCATTTATGCGCAGCTTGTTAGGAGCGCAGGGCCATAGGCTGATAAGAGAGGATCAAGTAGAAACCGTTGTTGGTTGGATGGAAGTTGAGGCATTCACCTCAATGAGCGCAGCATCCTCCCAGGACCTCTCCACCACATCGGGTCAGGCCACTGAAGAGCAGCACCCATCTGCTTCTTCACCGCCCACTAAATTGCCCAGACATTCAGAGGGCCAGGAGCCAACCTTAATCCTCTTCTCAGAATCTGTTGGCTTGGAATCTGTGTGCCAGCTAGACAGCATTCCTGCAGCTGAAGAAGAGGTAGTGTGCACAGATGCGCAACCACTGTGTGCGTCTGAGGAAGAAGTGGAGGGTGGGCCAGTGCCCACAGTGACCAGACCCCAGTCAGCAGATGATGATGAAACTCAGCTGCCAGTTTCTGCTGACAAAAGTGTACTGGATGACAAGGTCCTTGACCCATCATGGCATGCTGAGGGGCAGCAAGCAAGTGGGGATAGCTCAGAGGAAGAGCTTGCAGATGTGGCGCAGCGTGGCCGTCCACGTGGGAGAGGAAGAGGGAAAAATTGGTTGTCGGCTCCCTCAACTTCAGCACCCGTTAGGAGCAGGGCTCTTTTAAAGAGCACAAGGGGTGCACCCAAGAGTTGTGGTGCATGTGCCTTTTTCGACCAAGTTGCAGATGACGTTACAGTAGTCCGATGCAAGCTTTGTCGATAAACTGTGCGGAGAGGGAAGAATGTCAGCAACCTTAATGCCACAAATATGTTGACGCATGTCAGGAAGAGGCACCCTGTGGAGTGGCAGCATCACACCCAAGATGATTCGCCACCTGCAGCTCATCCCCCACCTTCCACCTCTTCAGCCACAGCGGCCACCTCTTCCTCCAGCTCGCAAACAGCTGTTCCCGCTTCCTCACCAGAATGCCAGGGTGCATCTGCAGGCAGTGTTGTATGGCGGCACACTGTCTGTACTTCGTCAGCATCAGCATCCCAATCGCTGGCATCTTCACATTCCCAATCCAGTGTGCAGCCATCTGTCACACAGGTGTGGGAGAAAAGGCGCCCGTACTCGGCAAACCACCCACGAGCACAGGGCATGAATTCTCGCATTGCCAAACTGCTTGCAGTGGAAATGCTACCATTCCGGCTGGTGAGCAAGCCAGCCTTTATCGATATGTTGGGGTTTGCAATCCCACAATACAGCATTCCCAGCCGCTTCTGCTTCAGCAGGCAAGCCGTCCCCGCCCTGCAACAGCATGTGTAGCGTAAAATTAAGCATGCGCTACAAAATGCAGTTAGTAGCAAGGTCCACCTGACCACCGACGCGCGGACTAGTCAGCACGGCCAGGGACGCTACATTTCCATCACCGCCCATTGGATAAATGTAGTTGAGCCTGGAACTGAAGTAGACAGTGCAAGTGCATGGGTCCTGCCAACTCCACGGATTGCAGGCCTCTCCTCCGTACAAATTAACTCCTCCTCATACTCCTCGTCAGACTCGCCTGCACCCAGACGTACCACAACAACCGATTTCAGCACTGCATCGGCCAAATATCAACAGGCTGTGTTGAAATTGGTTTATCTGGGTGATGTAAGCCACACCACAACCGAGCTGTGGAACACGCTCAAGGAGCAGAGCGACATGTGGCTTGCGCCGCTCAACCTCCAGCCAGGTGTGGTGGTATGTGACAACGGCCGAAACCTGGTCGCTGCTCTGGGCCTAGGTGGTCTGACTCACATTCCATGCCTTGCCCATGTCCTAAACTTGGTGGTGCAGAGTTTCCTTAGGAACTATCCTGACCTTGAGGAGCTGCTGCACAAAGTCAGATACAAGTGCTCTCATTTGCGGCATACAAGCATGACTGCATCACGCCTTTCAGCCATGCAGCGCAGATTGGGCCTGCCAGAGCACCGCATCATTGATGACCTCCCCACCAGGTGGAATTCGACTTTGCAGATGCTGCGGAGGTTGTGTGAGCAGCAACCTGCAATTATGGAGTTGCAGCTGCATCAGGCGCAAAGTAGGCGTCACACATCTCAGCCCTCCCACTTTACAACCACAGAGTGGGCATCCATGAAGGACATATGCACCATTTTGAAGTGCTTCGAGGACTCCACTCTGATGGTGAGCGTGGATGCTGCCCTACTCAGCCTGACTATTCCCCTTATATGCCTTATAGAATCATCACTTAAAGGACTAAGGGATGAGGTTTCTCAAGAGGAGGAGGAGTATGATGAGACACTTGCACCAACCAGGCAATCTTCATCGGCCCGGTTGGTACAAAGCTCTGTGGGTGCCTCACAAAGGTCCAGGCAGGACACAGCAAGTGAGGAGGATGAGGAGGACTATGAGGATGAGCCAGAGGAGGAAAGTACACAGCGCTCTACTAGTAGTCACCAGATAGAGCATGGATGGAGTGATGCAGAGCAGCCAGAGCACATTCCTCCAGCTGGTGACAGCGATGCATGTCCAGTTGGCAGCCTTCAGCACATGAGTGACTTCATGCTTCAGTGTCTGAGAAATGACCCACGCATGGCTCGTATTCTCCACATAAATGACTACTGGGTGGCTACCCTCTAAGATCCACGTTACCGGGACAGCCTTCAAAGCCTAATTACACCGTTGAACTGGTCGCGTAAAATGCAGGAGTACCAAGACGCACTGGTTAATTGACTCATGTACTCTTTTCCACCGCATAGCAGTGATGCGCGTGCACTAGAAGGCACCTCAGTGCGTCCTGGGCCCAGCGGAATCCATTCGGAAGCCGGTAGCAGAAGCAGTACATCTGGTACTGACAGGATCAGTATACTGTTGTGAGTTCATTTTCCCCTTCACCACTGAGGTCTGATGAACTCCCTCTTCTGGTGAAGGAAGGTAGTGAGGCTGATTACCAAGCACCTGGGTATGATGATGATGACTGGGTGACGGGAATTGCTGACTGGATATAAGGCAGCCGACGCCCTTCTGCCTTGCTGGTGATCTCTCTGAGGGATTCTAGGAGACCAGTCTGATTCCTGCTCCTCAAAAGCTAAGTTTTCTGCACTGCTTTTTGCATTTGTGTTTTGTTTTGTTTTGCCTTGTTTTTCTTAATTTCTGCCATTCCCTGCTGGGGTGAGTTGAATTCCTTTTTGCTCTGTCTTAAGAAAATACCTGAGTGCTGATATAGTCTTTTTGAAGCCTAGCGCCTTCAGGGCCTTTTTCCCTATCTGCCTGTTGGCCCTTGCTTTGATAGGGTTTTTGGCGGATTGCAGACAGCAGCTTTCCTATCCTGTCCTATTTAGTTAGCTTGGGCCCCATCATTTGCTCAGCCTATCTTTCTATCTGTGTGAGTGTTTTTTCATCTTGCTTCACCGTCATTATATGTTGGGGGCTGCCTATTGCTTTGGGGTCTGCTCTGGGGCAGTTTAGATTTCCCTTTCTGTCTTTAGGCTATGTAGTTCTCCGGCTGTGATCAAGGGGTCTAGGGCACCGTAGGAACCCCCCACGACTACTGCTAGTTGTTGTTGATAGGTTCAGGGGTCTGCAATCCGATAGCTGCCAACTTCTCTGGTTTTCTGGACTTAGCTAGTATTTCTGCTTTTGCCTCCTACGGTGACTCATTCATAACAGTTTACCCAACCTGTTCCAACTGTTTCTGAACCCGCAAACAGTTCGGGCACCATCAGCACAGACAGTGCAATGCACTAGGAGGCAACTTTACCGTGACATGGTGGCACAATATCTCTCCACCCCTGTCAGTGTGCTTCAGGATGGATCTGCCCCCTTCAAGTTTTGGGTCTCCAAATTGGATACATGGCCCGAGCTTAGCCAGTATGCCTTGGAGGTCCTGGCTTGTCCTGGTGCCAGTGTGATTTCTGAACGCATCTTTAGTGCAGCTGGCAATGTACTAACAGACCAACGTACCAGACTATCCGCTGCAAATGTGGGCTGGCTTACATTCGTAAAAATGAACCAGGCCTGGATTTCTGGTGACTTTTGCTGCCCTGGGCCAGAGTAGACAGGCTACATGCATGGTTGGTAGCAGTATGCATGCTCTGTCATGTGCCTATGTTGCACACAGCATCATCTGTTATGCCCGTGCTCTGGCCTCTACTACCAACATCTAGCACCTGGTTCTGTGACTGACTCTTTCACCTCATACTGTTTTCCATGGGCTCTAGTACTGCCAGCTAGTGCCCATTTCCGTGATTGCTGATTTCACAGCATGCCATGTTTCTGGGCTCTAGTACCGCCAGCTAGTGCCCATTTCTGTGACTTCCACTTTCACAGCATGCCGTGTTTCTGGGCTCTAGTACTGCCAGCAAGTGCCCATTTCCGTGACTGCTGATTGTATAGCATGCCGTGTTTCTGGGCTGTAGTACCGCCAGCTAGTGCCCATTTCTGTGACTGCCACTTTCACAGCATGCCGTGTTTCTGGGCTCTAGTACCGCCAGCAAGTGCCCATTTCCGTGATTGCTGATTTCACAGCATGCCGTGTTTCTGGGCTCTAGTACCGCCAGCTAGTGCCCATTTCCGTGACTGCCACTTTCACAGCATGCCGTGTTTCTGGGCTCTAGTACCGCCAGCTAGTGCCCATTTCCATGACTGCCACTTTCACAGCATGCTGTGTTTCTGGGCAACAGTACCGCCAGCTGTACCTTGTTAGACCAAAGTGGAAAAAAAGGACGACAGATGCCAAACACCTATAGGCAGAAGCACAAGAGGCGGGATCCAGCCACGCTGGCTGTTTCCTGGCAGTGAAGTGCAGACACAGGTGCCTCCCCCGAGAGGTAAACCGAGTTCCAGCATCGCCAGCTGGTTCTCGGGAGTTCCCAAGGGCACGGGTACCTCCTGCTCCAAACCGTGTTTGACAACGCTCGCCGTTACATGGTTGTGTCCACCGCACTGTTCCACGCCCCCGTCGTACATCATTCTGCCTCAGTTTGCTGTTATCTGTGGTGTCGGCACTGTAGGAGCCCCCTACGTGGACTCCGGGACCTGGTGCTCAAGGCTGGTCTCGACAGTGCCAGTAGGCCCTGCTCCTCCCCTGTTGCGACTGCGGAGTAAAGAAGTCTGTTTCCGGGTTGTGGGGGAAAAAAATGGCTCTTGCACCTTCTGCCGAGAAGACATTACTCCGGTAGAAGACCCAAGACAGGAAGACAGATGCAGAAGACCCAAGACAGGAAGACAGATGCAAAAAACCCAAGACAAGAAGACAGATAGAGATGTCCCCGGACTCCTGTCTTTTTGCTCTTGAACTTGCGTCTTTGTGGGGTTTATTGGGCTTCTCGGAAGTGCTTTTGGCTTATGTCACTATTACATTGTGGTATCCGGGCTACAGTAATGTCAGCTGTTGCCCAGTACAGCCACTGGCACTTTTACCTCCTGCTGCTTATCTGGGTTCCAGTAACGTCAGCTGGTTCTCAGTAGAGTCAATGGCTTAGGTCCCTCCTTTGTGGTATCCGAGTTCCAGTAATGTCTGCTGGTCCTTGGTAATGCATTCTGGCACAGGTACCTCCTGCTTAGTTAACGGGCTCCGGTAACGTCAGCTGGTGCCCGTTAGTTCCATTGGCTCTTATGCTGATTTCTGCTGCCTATACAGGTTCCAGACTCACCAGCTGGTTCTTTCAAGTTCCTGTGCCTACTGTTACTTCTGCGTATTTCCTCTAGATTTGGGACATTCAGCGACCAGCCAATAGCAGGAATAACCATAGACAGAGGTTTAGGAAGCAGTAGGAGCAGATGTACATGAACCAAAAGCAGAATTTCAATATGCAGAATTACTGAATAACAGTAATATAATCAGCAGAAGAAGACTAAGCATGGTTTATAGGGAGTGTATCCGTTCCTCCACGTGGTGCTCCTGGAAACTCCCTGCAAAGCAAGGTGAGCTGAACGTGGACACATGTCAGTCAAAGGGCATATTGACACCACCACCGGCAGTTTTAATTTAATAATATAAAATCACTAACCCTATCCCTAACTATCCCCAACCCCTAACCCTTAACCCGCAACACTAACCCTAACCCTAACTAACCCTAACCACTAACCCTAACCCCTAACCCTTACCCTAACCCTACTAACCCTACACCCAACCCCTAACCATAACCCTACTAATCCTAACCCTAACCCTAATAACCCTAACCCTACTAACCATAAGCATAACCCTAACCCCAACTAACCCTAACCCTTACCCTAACCCTTACCCTACTAACCCTAACCATAATCCTAACTAACCCTAACCCCTACCCCTAACCCTACTAACCCTAACCCCTAACCCTTACCCTAACCCTTACCCTACTAACCATAAACCCTAACCCTACCCCAACTAATCCTAACTCAAAGAAAAAACACTGCTGTTAAGAAGATGGTGACCAGTTTTCCTGCTACAGCTTTCGCTCTGTGCATTTTTCTAGCGATTTTTTTGCTCGTCTGCCTCTGCAAACTCCTTCCCCATTATCCTGAGGTGTTTTCACTCCATTTTATCCATTATATAGCACTGCAGTGGTCATTTTGTAATTCCAATTTTTTTCTCCCATTGACTTGCATTGATATCAGAAATCGGAAATTCCTATATCCGATATTTTCCAATATCGGAAATCGGAATTTCGATACGATATTGGGCAATATCGCTCATCCCTAGTGATAAGCAAAAATCTTCACAAAGATTTTAGTTACTAGGTCTGCTCCGTTAAATCTCACTGTATAGGTAGGTTTTAGTACAGAATGCCTTTATTTTTAGAAGTGTGAGAACCTGTACAATTTATATAAACCTGCTGCAAAGTCATGTCTCCCAAAAAATATGCATCATATGAATTATGTGGTTTAGACAATATATTGTGTAACCTTAGGCTCATCAGTCTAAAAATACACCAGATTTATCACACAGCATGTATCATTTTATTTAAATAACACCAGAGCATTTAAATAATGTTAAAATCCTCAACAAATCAATTTATGCTGCAAATGTAATAATGGATTTAACCTTTTACACTGCAAATTTGACATATTCGGCTTAACAGCTGCATTTTCACTGCACCTGTTCTGTTGTGAAAATGCACCATGGGAGCATACCGTACATTTAAGGTCTGTAAACACTCCCGTCTAACTACACGCTAATTTTCAGAGTTAGGATGATATTTGTTTTAAAAATGCAAATTTTAGAGTAATTCCATTTGAGAGTCCTCAGCGGTTGATACCTTTTAATGGCTAACAGAAAAGATGGTAACACATTGCAAACTTTTGAGACTACTCAGGTCTCTTCATCAGACATAGACTGATAAATTCCGAAAAAAAAAAAATCAGTTTGAAAATGGCGATCTGATAGCTGCTACTGCCCAAATGCTGGCGGCATCATCCTTCTAGAGAAAAAAATTCCTCCCCCGCGATGGTGCCGCCGGCGACTGCACAGTTGCATCTGCACGCTACTTTCAAGCTGATTTTTTTTTAGGAATTTATGGATGGCATCAAAGAAATGAGGTACATACACATTATATATGCTATAGTGCCGCAGCGCAGACGCCACTGCTGGCACCTGCCTGCAGAAGTGGATTTATTTTCAAGATAGTTATATAATATTCATTATGTAAACTAGGGGGCAGGTCACTGAAGCATCAGTAACCTGTCAGAAGCCATATTGGTGAATACCTAATCAGAGCATCACATGAAGCCCCCCTACAGGCTGCCCCAGAACATGAGCATAACATTAACTCAAAACTGAAAATAAAGATGACACAACAACCACAAGACAGATTTCATCATCCAATGTATCATTATAATCAGTATAACGGCACCGACCTAACACTGTCTGCAGGTTACTGTGCACAATCCTGCTGACTGGTTCCCTTTAATGTCATTTGTTAGATGTATGCTACATCAATCCTGAATGTTCAGCTAATGCACAAACATTTTGATTTTTTGGTGTATCTGGGATTCGATACTTAGCATCACCTCCAATAAGCTGATATCTGCACCAGCAAAGGTCAGATGTAATCGATGTGTGAAGTAGAACACTACAGCTTCATAAATTGTTTAGTGGCTGCTACCAAGCACTGCTGTTTAGTTCCCATTCACACTAAAACCTTGTTTAGAACAGAAAGTTTAAGAATGCAAGCAATAGAATCCACACAACTATTTTGCCTTAACTTCAAAATATTTTACCATCCGTACTTTTATACTACATAACTGTTTTATGACCTCAACACATGAAAAGCCAATAATCTTGGTAAACACGACATGTAAAGAGCACGGGCTGCATTGACAGAATGTACTTTTCCCATCTTCCAGAACATTTACCAGCGAGCTGTGGTGCAAGAAGAGGTCATTCTACTGCTCTGAAACAGCATCTTGTCAAGGGTCCACTATTAATCTCCACATACAAGCAACATTAGGATTCACTGAACTTCAGCAAAAGAAGCGTTAGGCCATTATTAACGAGTGGTCTCAACATTTCAAAGTACTTCGTTTTTACTGGTTTCCAAGTGAAAAATTTAGAACAGTTGAATAAATGAATTGAGATTGGCTTGCAGTGTACAAATAGTTTTACTATCTAAAATGAAATATTTAAGGTATGTTGTATATATTGATACCATTTAAAGGTGTGGTCCGGAACCTAAATGTATTTTATTACTATCTATCTTTACACCTTAAAAACTTTTGTAACACTCTACAATTTTCCCTATCTATTGTATTATACATCATGTGATGTTTCACTTCAAGCTATTTTCTCATGTCCAGTAATCATCAGTTTGAACAGATCCAGAAGAATTCCGTTGACAAAAAAAGTTGTGGAGACGTAACTTTTTTGTCTTTCTGAAAAAAACTAATTGCAAGTGGATTAGCTTTCTTGAACATTGAAGTCTGTGGAAAGCAGATCTCTTTAATAGCCATCCATTTTTCTCCCATTTGAAAAGAAACCAGTTTTTTTCCTTACTGGATCAGTTTCAAGTAGATGATTACTTGAAAATTCAAATGTCCAGTAGTGTATGTTAAATATTTATTCTTCCACAACCAGGAAGCAAAAAACGTATTCTTTTCAAATGGGAGTAAAACAGATGACTGTTAAAGGGACCTGTTTTCCATGGACTTTTTTTTAAAAAAGGCCATTGCCTGCACAACTTTTTTGTCAATGCATTGCTTCTGTAACAGTTCCAAAGGATGATTACTAGAGTTGAGCGATACCGTCCGATACTTCAAAGTATCGGATCGGAATGGATCGGCCGATCTTTAAAAAAAGTATCGGTATCGCCGATTCCGATACCGGAAGTCCCATTCAAGTCTATGGGACTTCCGGTATCGGAATAAGAAAAACCCTGTTTTTGCCTTGTACAGCCTCTCTGGGGTCTGTACGGGCCTTTCGGGGGGCTGTGCCGGCCTGCCAGGGGGTCTGTGCAGGCTCCGGTGGTCTGTGCCGGCCTGCTGGTGGTCTGTGCAGGCTCCGGTGGGCTGTGCCGGCCTGCCGGGGGGCTGTGCCGGCCTGCCGGTGGTCTGTGCAGGCTTCGGGGGTCTGTGCAGGCATCGTCCGATGGGACTACAAGTCCCATCGGGCGATGCCTGCTACCATGACAGTGATTGACACATTAGCCAATGATGGGACAGTAGTAGTCCCATCATCCGGCTAATGTGTTAAATGTTAAAAAAAAAAAAAAAAAAATACTACATACATACTACATACATACTACATGCATGCTACATACATACTACATGCATGCTACATACATACTACATGCTACATACATACTACATGCTACATACATACTACATATATACTACATGCATGCTACATACATACTACATGCATGCTACATACATACTACATGCTACATACATACTACATGCTACATACATACTACATATATACTACATGCATGCTACATACATACTACATGCATGCTACATACATACTGCATGCTACATACATACTACATACATACTACATGCATGCTACATACATACTACATACATACATACTACATGCATGCTACATACATACTACATGCATGCTACATGCATGCTACATACATACTACATGCTACATACATACCACATACATGCTACATACATACTACATGTATACTACATGCATGCTACATACATGCTACATACATACCACATACATACTACATACATGCTACATGCTACATACTACATGCATGCTACATACATACTACATATATACTACATGCATGCTACATACATACTACATATATACTACATGCATGCTACATACATACTACATATATACTACATGCATGCTACATACATACTACATATATACTACATGCATGCTACATACATACTACATATATACTACATGCATGCTACATACATACTACATATATACTACATGCATGCTACATACATACTGCATGCTACATGCATGCTACATACATACTACATACATACTACATGCTACATACATACCACATATATACTACATACATACAATACATTCATACAATACATACATAGACATACAGTACATATAACATAGAGTAACATACTTACCAATACTTGTCACATTGTTCCCCGAAGCCATTGTCTTTTCCGGAATAAATATTAACATAACAAACCACAAAAATACTCACCCACGATCCGAAGCAGTCCACGAGTGTGTCCCACGACGATCTTGGGTAGAGAACTGCAGCATCAGCTGATGCTGCCGTTCTCTACGGGATGCAGGAATCCAATGACGGAAGGTAGGTATCCTTCCGCACTGTATTCCTCCGCCACTTAAAAAAAAAAAGTCCCTAGTCTCACTTTATGCCATTGCTGTGTGGGAATGTAGCATGCATGTAGTATATATGTAGTATGTATGTAGCATGTAGTATGTATGTAGTATGTATGTAGTATGTATGTAGTATGTATGTAGTATATATGTGTTATGTAGTATGTATGTATGTAGTATGTATGTAGTATGTATGTAGCATGTAGTATGTATGTAGCATGCATGTAGTATGTATGTAGTATGTATGTAGTATTTTTTTTTTTTTTTTTAACATTTAACACATTAGCCGGATGATGGGACTACTACTGTCCCATCATTGGCTAATGTGTCAATCACTGTCATGGTAGCAGGCATCGCCAGATGGGACTTGTAGTCCCATCGGACGATGCTTGCACAGACCCCCGGACATCAGCACAGCCCCCCGGCAGGCCGGCACAGCCCCCCGGCAGGCCGGTACAGACCCCCACAGGGTGCACAGACCACCGGCAGGCCGGCACAGCCCCCCGGCAGGCCGGTACAGACCCCCACAGGGTGCACAGACCACCGGCAGGCCGGCACAGCCCCCCGGCAGGCCGGTACAGACCCCGGGCAGTCCACACAGCCCCCCGGCAGGCCGGCAGAGACCCCCGGAAGGCCCGAAATGACGGCGCATCATGATGCGCACACACCGCGCATCATGATGACGTCAGGCTGTCAATCAACTTTGAACTTCCGATTCCGATGCCGAATTCCGATATTGAAAAAATATCGGAAGTCGGTATTGGAATTCCGATACAGCAAGTATCGGCCGATACCCGATACTTGCGGTATCGGAATGCTCAACACTAATGATTACTGGACATGTGAACTCAACCTGGCAGAAGTCTCAAATGTTACATCACAGGAGGTTGGAGCTGTACTCACTCCCCATAAAGTCCATCAACCCTCCTGGAACAGGATGTCACCAGGGGCAGCACTGCAGTTGCTCACTAGTTTTTTGAATTGCTGCCCCCTTTGAAGATGTCCTGGATTCTCGATGATGAATGCTGTGGCAGATGTGATTTCAGAGTTGACCCTCTGCTTCTGTCTCTGCTGCAGTAGCTTCTCTGAAAGAAGTCTTGGTAGGGAGCAGAGATAGAAGCACTGAGTGACACCAGCACTGCCCCACAGCTTCTAGCACCACCCTCAAACTAGATGTTATCAAGATTGCTCATGCTGCAATCACATATGCAACAGCATCCCTCACCCAGGATCCAGGACATCATCAGACGGGTCAACAATGCAAGGAACTAGTGATTAACTGCAGCGTTGCCTCATGGTGATGTCCTGTTCCAGGACAGATAATGAGGCTGCGGTGAGTGATTGCAGCCCCAGCCTCCTGTGACTTCACATTTGTGACTCCTCTCAAATGAAATGTCACAGGAGGTTCAGTAAAAAACACATTTAGAGATCATGTAGATAGGGGAAAGTGTAGAATTTTGTGTAATAAAGTTCTTTACAAAAGTGGTTAGGGAGTAAAGATACATAGTTTGAAAATAAATTTTAGGTGTCAGACCATTCCCTTTAATCTTATATAGACCAAGAACCATAAATTTTAGACTTTTATACATTAATGGCATGGGGTTAAAGCTCCTGCAATCTAGCAGAAGCAGATCAGTTGCCTGGTTCTCAGACACAGCTGTGGAATCTGAGGAGAAAACAGAAGTGGTTTATTATCTGTTTTGTCTGCCATTAGAGCTCAATGAGTGAAATTGTTAAGGATATGTATTTGATTGAAGATATCCAAAATGAATGCATACTGTACATACAAAATGGATGCCTGTATGGATTTTGATATGATAGTGTGTCCACTTTATATTAATAAAGAATGAAGTAATGCTTAGGAGAAAAAGAATCACTAAAGCTAATGAATATTGACTAAACCCCTTCTGAAGGAAGAGAAAGTAGGAGATTTTACTAACGATCAGTATGATAAGTGATAATCTATATAAGGATCTACCTTTTACACAATAAATCAGATTTTCTGCTCATGACTGTGTGTTCAATCAATAGCAGTTTTTATCCGTGTGCACATAAATCTCTCTGATATGCAATTTAGCAACAGACAACTAAGATGATCACACAGCTTTAGTGTCACTCTAACATTTGGCGCCCAACGTGGGGCAGGGCGAGGAGTCCAGATGACTACAGGTGAACAAGAACTCTTCCCGGAATGAACCGAGCCTAAGGGCTAGAGACTACAGACTCCATCAAAGGTAGGAAAATATGTCATCTTACCTAATGACCCTATAGTATGTGTGTGTACTGACATAGAGATAGTCGTCTGTCATCTCCGGCCAATAATTGACTGCAATTGACAAGTCCTGAGCCTGTGAACCAGTCAGATTATTTTCCTTATTTGTCTGTTAATCTGTGTGATTGTGTGTATTGTTTAAATAAGCTAGAGGTGTTTCCAGTGATATTGCAAAGGGCCGTCAAACAGGGAGAGAAATAACACAAAGTAACACTGAACAATCACTCTGGTTCTGGCCTACCACGGCCAATGCTCCCAGGTGTGATCACATGCGGACAATGCTGAACCCGAAGGTCCAAGTCCAGGGTCCAGGTGTTCATGATTGATGCAAAGATTGCGATTGCAGTGAATGTTACATTTCTCCCTGCTTGCACTAAAAAGTTTTAAAACCAGAGTAAAAAATCCAAGACAGTTAATGATTAGCTGGGTGTTTGTCATCCCAGCCAAATCAGAGGTCACATTCCAGGATGCCTGGGTGATAAACGTATGAGCAACAACATCTGCAAGGAGTTTGTATGTTCTCCCCGTATTTGTGTGGGTTTCCTCTGGGTACTCCGGTTTCCTCCCACATTCCAAAGACATACTGATAGGGAATTTAGATTGTGAGCCCCGTCGGGGACAGTGATGATAATGTGTGCAAACTGTAAAGCGCTGCGGAATATGTTAGCGCTTATTATTATTAGCTGGAATTTATTACTGCTGATGAGCCTGGGTTGGAGTATCCACTGCAGTAGTGATAAATAAAAAGTGTAACTGTCTTGTGCAAAAGTATTAGCCATTTAATGACTGGCCTCATCAGTCAGATGATGTGCACTGATTGCATTCAAGCGTTAGAGCTTAGTATCTCACAGAAAGGATGGCGAGTAACTAGAATACTGGAAAAACCCTTCACTAGAATTAACACTGGTTATAAAGCTTTTTCCATTGCATTTCCAGAATTGATAGTATTTAGATTAAACATACATGCAAAACTAACTGTTCCCAATCCCGAAGGTAAATTGTTGCACAACATAGAGGACAGGAGGCTTTATAACCTTATCGTAACACCCTTCAGGTGTAGCAGAAACTATGGCAGTCCAGAAGTAATGATCAGTATGATAGTGATAATCTATATAAGGATGTACCTTTTCCAGAATAAATCAGATTTTCTGCTAGTAACTGTGTGTTCAGCCAAGTAGTTTTTCTCCTTGTGCACACAAATCTCTCTGATATACAATTTGGCAACAGACAATTAAGATGATGGCACAGCTTTAGTGTGACTCTAACAAAATGTAATGTGCAGAAGCATTGATACTGCAGTCTCAAACGTCCGTTTGAAGTGGGCAAATTTTGCTGGCATTGTAATACTGCATTTTTTTCAGCAGCAACATTTTATATGGCATTTATCGTGCTATAGTTGGGCCTTAAACCTCCCACCCAAAAAAAATCTTTGGTTACAAATTTCATTGCTATACTAATACTGCAGCTTATATATCCCTCTGAAGTGGGCATTATTGCTTCCCAGAAATGCAGAAACCTTGCAGAAATTTCTGCAAGCAAATGCACATACCCTTACAATACCAGCAAAATTTGCCGACTTAAGTTGGATATATAAGACTACAGTTTGGGGGGTAGTTTTGAGGTCCAACTGCAGCTTGATAAATGCTTTATAAAACCTCACAGCTCAAAAAAATGCTGTATTACAATGCGTGGCAAATTAGCACACCTTAGATCAGTGGTCCCCAACCTTTCTGACCTTGAGAGCCACATTCAGCTTAGAGAGAGGGTCGCGAGCCACATTCAGTACTGAGAGAGGGTAACAAGCCACATCCAGCTCCCACTCCCTTCAAAGTAGTGTCAACCAAAGCAACCATTACAGGTATAATGATAACCAAAGCTTTTCTACGAAATCACACCAAAGCAGTTCACTGAGATCCAGGGGTTCTCACAATACCCCCATTCAGTATTCTCCCATCAAGGACTCCCAACACACTGTCACAACCAGCTTTGAGCACCTCCTCTATCAGGTAGTACCATCCTCCAGCGTACCATACCTAAAACATCTCTAAACCCCTAAGACCAGTAAATGTGCATCCATCTGCACATCTGTGCAGGGCTACTCACAAAATTCACCATTTTGAAATGTACTCTTCATACCAGTTTGCTAGACCTGGACCTAATGGACCAAGCTGGCAGACAGTCGTGAGCCACAATTCATGGAACCGCAAGCCACATGTGGTTCCCGAGCTACAGGTTGGGGACCCCTGCCTTAGATGGACCTATGAGACTGCAGTATAAATATAGCAATACGATTTTTTAACAAACAAAAATTTTTAGAGGTTTTGAGGCCCAACCAAATGGCATAAAAAATTTCACAGCTCAAAAAAAGGCAGTATTACAATGCCAGGCAAATTTTCACACCTCAGATGAATGTATGAGACTGCAATATCAATATAGCAATGCAATTGAGATCCAACCAAGTCTGGCTGTATGCTTTTGATACACAACTGCCACAGTAAAAATGTTGAATAATATTTTCCTGCTGAGAAAATTTTGCAGGATTAAGAGCAAAAAGATTATTATCTGCCCTGAGAAGGGGTTTTGGTATCAGTTGCAGGCTGCAGCATAAAGATGTGCAATTCACCCTATCCTGTCCTACATGAGCCCTTCAGCACAATCACTCCCCAAGTGCTGCAAATAGCAGTATTACTGTTCATTAAAATTAGCCCGAAGAAGTGCTGTTGTTGTACTTCCCAGAAATATAAATGTGGTTGAATCCCTAGCTACAATTCTGTCCCTCTTTCACCAGCACCTCTCCCTGCGCTGCCTGTGTCCAGGGTGCAGTGTGCCAAGCATGGTGTCAAGAGTCTAACAAAGACCTGATGATGCTATGCAACCAGCCAATCACAGTAATGCCACAACAAGAGATGAGCGACTTTTTCTTTTTTCGGGTCGAGTTGGGTTTCATGAAACCCAACTTTCTTAAAAGTCGGGTCGAACGAAATAGGCCAACTACAGGAAAAAAATCGGGGTCCAACTGAAACACGAAACCCAATGCAAGTCAATGGGGAAGCAAAGTCGGCAGGGAGTGGACACACCTACAGTGCCCATTTCAATGCCAACATCAATTCTTATTACTTAAGCTTGGCAACCTTAATTTACTTTATAATAATAGTTACGCATTGAAAACTGGGGGTTATTTGGCTCAAGTTGTGGGGGGTAGGGCTGGCAGCAGGTTTTCGTGTGCCCTGGGACAAAGAGTGTCAGTGCGCCCTTTTAACACATACCACAATTCATAATGCTCCGATACGGCGCAGAAATATAGGTATAGTACAATGAAAAATACTTCACTGCTTACATGATCTATTTTAAATTCTACAATAGCTCAAAAAAAGGACAGTATATTACTCCATACAGTATTATGGCCACCACCTAGTGAACCATACAGAATAATGAGCCCCATATATTTCTCCATACAGATTAATTGATTCCATATAATGTTCCATACAGTATATGATGAGCTCCACATAATACTACAGTATATGTTGGTCCCCATGGATGATGCTCCACTGTCTTATGGGCCCAAATAATGCTCCATAGAGTTCATATATAATGGGCCCCATTTCTAATGCTCCAGTGTATAATGGGCCCCGTAAATGCTGCTCCAGTGTCTGATGTCCCCCCATTGGAATACTCCAGTATATGTTGGTCCCCATCGACGATGCTCCAGTGTGTTATGGGCCCAAATTATGCTCCATATATAATGGGCCCCATTTGAAATGATCCAGTGTATAATGGGCCCCGTAAATGCTGCTCCAGTGTCTGATGTCCCCCATTTTGAATGATCCAGTATATGATGGGCCAAATGGATGACGCTCCAGTGTATGATGGGCCCCATATATCATTCTCCAGTGTATATTGCTCTCTAAAAAATGCTCCCAACATTTAAAAAAAATAAATATCTCTCCTCGCTGGGCACTGCTCTACTCTGGACTCCTCAGCATTGCCATTTTAAAGCTCTCTGCACTTGTAATGTTTCGGTAGAGGGCATACAGACGTGATGTCATCGCGCTCTGTAACCTGAATGTCACTTTCAGGAAAGGCGGAAGACGTCATGGCGGTGGAGCAGGGAGAGGTAAGTATTGCAAGTGCTGTGGCCCTGAGCAAGCATGGGGGGCCCACTCATGGGTGACGGCACTGGCACAGGGCCCCTCATAGTACGACAGTATGTCTGACGGCGAGTGGACCCTCCCACTGGCAGAGACACTTTTGCATACTATGTGGGGCCCTGTGCCACTGCCGTCGCCCATGAGTAGGACCCCCCCACCTGCTCAGTGAACCGGCACTTTCATCTGCACCTTCCTCTGTGTCACTGTGTAAGGTGGTATAGTATGCGGGAAGGGGCACCTGAGTTTCATCAGTGTCACATTCTGGCTCTGTAGAGTGCAAGGGGAATGTAGTGCTGTGGGTCAATGTACCAGCAGAATCATCTAGCAGTGGCTGTGCATCAGTGCACTCCATCTCCGTTTCATGTTGGACTGGGGAATTCAGAATTTCACTTGATAACACAGGCATGGCCTGTGAAAAGAGCTCCATGGTGTAATCTGAAGTGTGGGCTGCTGCATCCTTCACTTTTAGCGGGGGTGATGGAGACAAGGAAAGGGGTGGTTCCTGACCAGAAGCCTGCACTGACGACTCAGTGCTTGCATTTTTTTAAACTTCAGAAGAGGAGGCGATAGAGCTGGAGGCTTTTTCGGCAATGTAAGGCAAAACCAGTTCCTGATGCTCTGGCTTTAAAACCAGTTTACCTACTCCCAGAAAAGGGAGCCTTAAAGGCCTTCTTGTGCCAACTGATGACGCAGGCTCATTACCTCCAGCCTTATCTGCTATTGTGCTTTTGGCACTACCAGCAGATGCACCACCACCACCATCAGTACCAGCTGGCCCCCCCACACCCACGTCCACGGGCTCTTCCACCATAAGTAATAATTTTTGTGAAAATGGACTCAAAATGCCAGCAGATATATGGTACAGTTTCAGAAGCGGACAGCTCTATACAGTCTAGGGATAATTGTAAATCTCCGTATATATTTCATGAGTCAGACACAGATGGTCACAGGCTGAGTATGGATTAGACAATAATATAAAAATTTGCAAAGGGGTACAGAATCACTAGATACAAGTTATATATAGTTTAGTTAAACCTACTGAATCTCTGTATACATTTCAGGAGGCAAACACAGACGCTCTCAGCCCAGTATGGATCCGACAACAATATAGAAAGTTGAGAAAGGGTACTATGGCGCCCCTGAGGGTTTGGTCACCATAGAGGTACTGCACCTCATCCAAAGGTGTGGTATCTCACCCTCAGGTAAGGAGGGATCACCACTCAGGACTCCTTACCCTGCACTGAACACACACACTAGTTAGTCAGTGCTTTCTGGGTGTACCCGGCGGGAGGATGGCCTCATCCCAGACTGACTAGGAAAGGGTGTTGGGGGTCAGTGTGGAAGGTAGGTACAGTGGGAGGAACTTAGGTAGTGGAGTGATTGTGGGCATCCAATCAGAGAGAGCAAGCTGACAGTTGATGGGTGGAGCTAGTCTGAGGTAAATGGATCTTTCTAGAGAGTTGTCAGTCGGTGACAGAACACTGTCACGAGGACCCTTCCTGTGTGACGCGACCAGCAGGCTGGTAACTGAAACAACCAAACACGGCATGTGAAACTGTCCTGTGTGACACGGTGTGACGGGAGTATTCTCCAGAGCAAGGAGGGACAACAGGCCTGGGAATAATCCAACAGATTTATTGACCAAAAAACAGGAACAACACGAAGGTAATTTGCAGAGTCCCAAAATAAGTCCACAGGAAACTGATTCGGGGGCACCTCCCGACAATCCTTGTGCCAGATCACAAAACCATAGTCCTTTAAGAGTCCCAGAAATCCACCACGATCACACAGAGGCCGAAGCTTCCTCAGACAGCCTCATCCTTCTCTTTTAGCATCCAACTCACATCTGATCTTAAAACAAGAATGTATTGTCAGGGCTCCTGGGATCAGTCCATCTGAAGGGGGGTAGGGGTCACACCTACTATTCAATGGTTTGGTCCATCAGAAGATTCTAGAAATGTAAGGGCTCCACTTAGTCTACAGGATGTGTATTGTAGGTTATCTTCTGCTTAGGAAAACAATAGCCAAAGTTCCACTAGCTGTTGACACAAGCCTAAATTAGATTATGGTCCAGGTACATCACAAGACATTGCAAAGTATTGGGGGAAGGAGACATGGTTAATTTACAGCAAATGAATCAGAGGAAAGTTAAATGACCTATTATACAAAATACAGGACAGGGCAAGACTACAAATCATGACAATCCCTTCCCCTCCTAATTTGTGTACGTACTAGGGACCTCTACAGGTCACTGGTTAAGTACACACAGGCATGGCGTAACTTACATGTGGCTTCATGCAGCCACGAATTGGCATCGTAGCTTTCCCACATCATTGCCCAGGAGAACAGCTGCAGGCAGACCACCCATCACCCCAACCAAACATCGCCTGACCCCAAAACCAAAGTTCAGATCCACAGTGGCTGTGGGAATAGTCCTCCATTGTCCACCAGCCAGTTCAATGACAATTCCAGGTCCTCTATGGATTGCCTCAGGCCGAACCACTCGGGGATCAGCCAGCGTGAGGAAAGCTCCTGAGTCACAAAATCCAACAAGTCTTTGTCCATCCAGCACGACCTCCTGCAAGTGCTTACCTCGATGAGCTGAAGTCGTCATAGCTGCGGGTCGCACACCATAAACTCCTAGTGGTGCAACATGGGTGGGTGAGGCACTAGGCCAGTCCTCACTTAGTGGTGACACGTCTTCCTCCATGGCACTTGGCTGTACATAATTAATAATATGATTGGGTACAGGATCAATCCTCATTTGAACAGCTGGGCAGGAGGCTTGCAGATGCCCAGGCTGCCCACATCGATAGCATCTGTGCCGTGACTCACTCCATCCAATGCGTCCTCTTGGGCGAGGAGTAAGGGAACCTGCCGGTCGGCTCCCACCTGAAGGTGCTGTAGGGGTTTGAGGACGATTCCTCCATGAGCTGGCTGGACATGAGGCCTGCAGATGCCCCGGATGCCCACAACCATAACACCTGCGCTCTGCTACTTCCTCTCCTCGTCGTATTCCAGAAAACGCAGTGGAAGCAACAGGAGGCACATTAACACAGGTATCAACACGAGGTGGTGGCTCAGAGGAACGGGGAACAATGGGGACAGAAGAACTGGGGGCCACCGGTGTTGTGGAGCTGGTAGGCCTCTCTCCATCCTCCAACAGAACTCTCCACCGAGGCTTGATGGTGAGAGCCTTATCAGCGAGAGATGCAGCTTCTTCCACTGTAGCAGGTTTCCTCTCACGCACCCATTCCCTGATCTCAGCGGGGCACTGGGCAAAAAATTGTTCTTTTAGGATAACCTGGAGACAGGTGTTCCAGGTTAAGGCCTCCTCTGCCTCCAGCCAGCGATTACATATTTGTTTGAGTCTGTGGGCATACATCTTGAAAGACACTTCCTCATTACAGGCTAAAGTACGAAACTGGGTCCTGTAAGTGTCTGGGGTCACAGCATAATGTTCTAGAACAGTCCGTTTAATCTCTGCATACTCACAGTTCCACCGAGGGTCCATAGCTCTATAGGCTGCGGCAGCTCCACCCTCTAAGAGCCCCACAAGATGTCGGACGCGCTCCCTTTCCGGGACTTCCATTAATCGACACTGATGCTCAAAGTCCAGGAAGAAGCCCTCAATGTCACCGGAAGCCTCATTAAACGGCTTGAAGTCTTTGCGGGACACTCTGGGGAGTTCCCTCATGGGGGATGCTGTGGGTACAGTCTGTCTGGAGCTTCTCGCTGCCTCCAAAGCGATCTCCCTCTCCAGCATTGCCCTCTCCTCCATCCTGCGCTGCCTCTCCTTGGCTGTGCGCATGACCTCCCTCTTATCTTCTATGGTAGCCTCTTCTCCCAGTAAGGCCATCTCCTCCTCGTACCACACAACCCACTGACTTTTTTGGGTATTTACCTCCGACTGCCGCCTTTCCTCTCTTTGCTGTGAGGATCCTTCCTCAGCATCATCTTGCAGGCGAACTGCTTCCAAAGTTTCAATCAGCTGCTCCTTGGAGAGTCCCTTGCAGCTGACTCCCAGTTCACGGGCCTTTGTTTGTAGGTTCTTTGCAGTCCAGTTCTTGTACTCTGAGGCTCTGGTTCCAGAAGTTGATGGGCCGTTGTCCTCCATTTCTTCTGCTCTGATCCCACCGCTGCCAACCAGTTTGTGACGGGAGTATTCTCCAGAGCAAGGAGGGACAACAGGCCTGGGAATAATCCAACAGATTTATTGACCAAAAAACAGGAACAACACGAAGGTAATTTGCAGAGTCCCAAAATAAGTCCACAGGAAACTGATTCGGGGGCACCTCCCGACAATCCTTGTGCCAGATCACAAAACCATAGTCCTTTAAGAGTCCCAGAAATCCACCACGATCACACAGAGGCCGAAGCTTCCTCAGACAGCCTCATCCTTCTCTTTTAGCATCCAACTCACATCTGATCTTAAAACAAGAATGTATTGTCAGGGCTCCTGGGATCAGTCCATATGAAGGGGGGTAGGGGTCACACCTACTATTCAATGGTTTGGTCCATCAGAAGATTCTAGAAATGTAAGGGCTCCACTTAGTCTACAGGATGTGTATTGTAGGTTATCTTCTGCTTAGGAAAACAATAGCCAAAGTTCCACTAGCTGTTGACACAAGCCTAAATTAGATTATGGTCCAGGTACATCACAAGACATTGCAAAGTATTGGGGGAAGGAGACATGGTTAATTTACAGCAAATGAATCAGAGGAAAGTTAAATGACCTATTATACAAAATACAGGACAGGGCAAGACTACAAATCATGACACACGGCCCGCAGGCCGGTAACTAAAACAACAAGACACAGGGAACGGGGAAACAGTTACAATGGTGGGCCCTGCGATAGGGAGCGGGGACGTGGAGACCTTCTGCACTCCCCTGAGTCAGTGTCCCTCACACTCCTAACGTTCCCTAGGCCGGTTCCGCACCAGGCACTGATCAGGATACCTGTCACCCTAGCACACCCTACACCTATCCCTTGCTAGGAAGCTGGGTGATGCAGGCACTGGCCCCACCACTGTACTAATACACACCAGGAAAAACACAGACAGGGAAACACCACTTAGCTTTGCTCTGTTGCTCTTGCTCCCAGCAACAGAGTCCACCACCAGAATGCAGCTTTCCTCCTGAATAGCTGCCACCAAGCTCTGTCAGAGCTGCAAGGAAATGCCCTCTGACTCATTCCACAACAGGGCTCTGACTGAGCTGCTAGGACCTCTCTCTAGATCCTTCCTCCACCAAGGATGGTTGAAATGAACACTATCACCAACAGTGATTGCAACACCTGACACTCTTTTATAGGTAAGAGCCAGCAATCACAGCTGCTTTATAATCACATGCACTAAACTAAAGAAACCAGAATGCAATGACGCTCACCACCACCGGGGGTAAACTAGACCAAAAAACACCACTGTGTAATAATCCTAATGGCCACCGTGGGCAAAACCAAACTTAAGCACACAGCTTAAGTAAAAGAAAAAGGTTACAAGTGTTTGTATCTGTCATGATCCAGCATGGATCATGACAGACAGAGTAAGAGCAGGATTGCAGTGAGATGGCTGAGGGTCAGAGAAGAGAGAAAAATCTTGTCCAAGCTCCTAGACTGGAAGGAAGTGGTCTTTGGGGCACGGGAAGTGCAATATGCCACCTGTGAAGCCCGTTTCTGGAGAAGGAAGGACCAAGCCTCGTTGGGGAAGGTGGCTCCTGAAGGTAGTGGAGAAATACAGGGCTCAGATAGAAAGACGGAGGCTGAGATAACTTTAAGCGCCTCAGTCGCAGCCGCATTCAATACTCAAAAAGGCAGCAGTTGGAATAAAGGACCCCGGAGACTGACCCACGTCACCCTGTGTTATCCGTGGCTGCCTGCTTGGGACACGGTTTGCGAAGGCACACAGCAGGAAGGAAGGGAGAGATCAGAGCAGAGACACAGCCTAGAAAGGATACACAAGGAGGAGTCTTGAACAGGTGTTCCTGATCTACCTTGGAGTTTTCCGGACCCCTCCCTCGGATGACACTGTACCAATCGGGTCATCTGGTGCACAAAACTTTTGAGGAAAATCTCAGAAAATGCACCTAAGTGTGTCCTTCGTGTCTTTTCCAACTCGCCTGCTACACACGCTACACTCACCATCACTGTAAACGGCTCACAAACACCATCCCAACTGCCCTGGGATACAGCTCTGGCCGTGGAGAACTTCATCATATTGGCTGCTTTAACACCGGCCCAGAGGATCTGCATTGCAGCGTCGGCTACCCTAGCCGAGTACCACTTGTGGCGTCACGATCACCCTTTTCCAAATTAATTATCATACCATCTTCCCCCTCATCTGAACTGTCATCTTCTTTATTGGACACCCAGGGCCAAGGGCCGGGTCCCAATCACCATACCTCCCCCTTAAAAGAGCCTGAAAGGCCCGGTACTGAGTATCCCCCGGCCCTGCGTGGCGTTTCATTTTAACACCAGATAACAGGGATATGTTGTATAGTTTCAACGTTATAAATCTACGTATATACAGTGCCTTGAAAAAGTATTCCGCCCCCTGGAACTTTTCAACCTTTTCCCACATGTCATGCTTCAAACATAAACATACCAAATGAAAATTTTGGGTGAAGAATCAACAACAAGTGGGACACAGTTGTGAAGTTGAACGAAATTTATTGGTTATTTTAAATTTTTGTGGAAAGTCAAAAACTTAAAAGTGGGGCGTGCAATATTATTCAGCCCCTTTAACTTAATACTTTGTTGCACCACCTTTTGCTGCGATTAGAGCTGCAAGTTGCTTGGGGTATGTCTTTATCAGTTTTGTACATCGAGAGACTGAAATTCATGCCCATTCTTCCTTGGCAAACAGCTCAAGCTCAGTGAGGTCTGATGGAGATCGTTTGTGAACAGCAGTTTTCAGCTCTTTCCACAGATTCTCGATTGGATTCAGGTCTGGACTTTGACTTGGCCATTCTAACACCTGGATAGGTTTATTTGTGAACCATTCCATTATAGATTTTGTTTTATGTTTGGGATCATTGTCTTGTTGGAAGACAAATCTCTGTTCCAGTCTCAGGTCATTTGCAGACTCCAACAGGTTTTCTTCAAGAATGGTCCTGTATTTGGCTCCATCCATCTTCACATCAATTTTAACCATCTTCCCTGTCCCTGCTGAAGAAAAGCAGCCCCAAACCATGATGCTGCCACCACCATGTTTGACAGTGGGGATGGTGTGTTCAGGGTGATGAGCTGTGTTGCCTTTACGCCAAATATATCGTTTAATAAAGTTCGATTTTGGTTTAATCTGACCAGAGCACCCTCTTCCACATGTTTGGTGAGTCTCCCAGGTGGCTTGTTGCAAGCTTTAAATGACACTTTTTATGGATATCTTTGAGAAATGGCTTTATTCTTGCCAGTCTTCCATAAAGGCCAGATTTGTGCAGGGTACGACTGATTGTTGTCTGATGGACAGACTGTCCCACCTCACCTGTAGATCTCTGCAGTTCATCTAGAGAGATCATGGGCTTCTTGGCTGCATCTCTGATCAGTCTTCCCCTTGTTAGAGATGAAAGTTTAGAGGGACGGACGGGTCTTGGTAGATTTGCAGTGGTATGATACTCCTTCCATTTCAATATGATCGCTTGCACAGTGCTTCTTGGGATGTTTAAAATTTTGGAAATCATTTGGTATCCAAATCCAGCTTTAAGCTTCTCCACAACAGTATCACGGACCTGCCTGTTGTGTTCCTTGGTCTTCATGATGCTCTCTGTGCATCAAACAGAACCCTGAGACTATCACAGAGCAGGTGCATTTATATGGAGACTTGACTACACACAGGTGGATTATATTTATCATTATTAGTCATTTAGGACAACATTCGATCATTCAGAGATCCACAATGAACTTCTGGAGTGAGTTTGCTGCACTGACAGTAATGGGGCCGAATAATATTGCACGCCTCACTTTTCAGTTTTTGACTTTCCACAAAAATTTAAAATAACTAATAAATTTCGTTCAACTTCACAACTGTGTCCCACTTGTTGTTGATTCTTCACCAAAAATTTACATTTGTTATCTTTATGTTTGAAGCATGATATGTGGGAAAAGGTTGAAAAGTTCCAGGGGGACGAATACTTTCGCAAGGCACTGTATTTGAGGAGGCAGACACAGACGCTGTCATGGCCAATATGGATTCGACAACAATCTAAAAAGTAGAAAAAGGGTACAGTATCACCATATACAAGGTATATATAATATAGTTTCAACATTCAAAATCTCCATATTTATTTCAGGAGGCAGACACAGATGCTCTGAGGCCCAGTATGGATTACACAACAATATAAAAAGCAGTAAAAGGGGAATGGATCCCAAGCGTACTGCTGTATACAGTGTTGTGGTCATTTGGCGATCTACATATATATTTCAAGAGTAACATACAGCCTCTCACAGGCTCAGTATGGATCACACCATAATATAAAAAGAAGATCCGCAAGAAATAATCACACATATGGGCCAATGTTCCAGGTGTCAATGATGCACTTTGACTGGTGGGTGGAGGATTAATTTTGGGCACAAAGGGTACTGGATCAACAGATACAAGGCATATATAGTATACTTAAAATACGCAAAAATCTCTGTATGTATTTCAGGAGGCAAACACATATGCTAACACGCTCAGTATGGATTTGACAATAATGTAACAAGTTGAAAAAGGGTACAGTATGACCAGATACAAGGTATATATAGTACAGTTTAAACATTCAAAATCTCCGTAGACATTTCATGAGGCAGACACAGACGCTCTCAGTCCCAGTATGCATTAGCCAAGAATATAAAAAGTATACAAAGGTTACTGTATCACCAGATACAAGGTGCATATAGTATTGTTTAAACATTGTAAATCTCCTTATTTATTTCTGGAGGCAGACACAGACGCTCTCAGGGTCAGTATGGATTACTCAATATAAAAAGCAGTAAAAGGGTAATGGATCAGAAGCATACAGCTGTATACAGTGTAGGGGGCATTGTAAATCTCAGTATA
The DNA here is from genome assembly GCF_039654945.1 of Dendrobates tinctorius. Classification (NCBI taxonomy): domain Eukaryota; kingdom Metazoa; phylum Chordata; class Amphibia; order Anura; family Dendrobatidae; genus Dendrobates; species Dendrobates tinctorius. The sequence goes on from NW_027361910.1 coordinate 2,813,620, forward strand.
TATTTCCAGAGTCAGAAACAGACTCTCACTGGCTCAGTATGGATTACACCCGAATATAAAAATGAGAAAAAAGGGAAATGTATTTGAAACGTACACCAGTATACAGTGTTGGAGTACTTTGAAATCCTGGTTTATATTTCAGTGTCAGTCAGCCAGTCCAGACTCTCCACTAGAGGAAGGTAGCTGGATAAAAGTACAGACGTAAAGTCGAGTGATTTTATATGTTTTGGAATTAGTAATCCCGGGAAAACCTCCCCGGAGAATTTGCAGAGGCGATGCTGACCCTCAATAACTTTAATTGTGGATACAGCTAAAATGCAAATTAGTGAAGAAAGGGTTGCTGTATTGCAGTAGCGTCGATCCCAACTCGTCTCCATCAAATTGTGATCATAGGAAGAGCTGTAGACATGGTCCTCACTGCCTATCATGATGTGTCTGGTCACTTTGGAGCGCAAAACACACAAGCCACAGGCCGTAGGGGATTCTGTTGGATTGGCATGAGAGGAGACATTGAAAAATGGTGGCAGGAATGTCACACATCTGTGACTATGAAAAATGTGAAAGGTGATCATGAAGCACCATTGCGTCGGATTGGGAGTTGACGTCCATTACAAATGTTAGCCATTGGTAATCTGAAGGTAGAGGCCAGCAGGACAAGACATAGCTACATCATAACCATCATCGATCAGTACACCAAATTTGTATTGGCCATCCCTGTGATGGATTTAACTGGCCAGGCTACACAGCGGTGGAGCAGGGAGAGATAAGTATTGCAAGTGATGTGTCCCTGAGCAAGCAGGGGGGACCCACTCGTGGGCGCCGGTACTGGCACAAGGCCCCTCTTAGTACACCAGTGTGTCTGACAGTGAGTGGGCCCCCCCATAGTCAGAGACACTTTATTGTACTATGAGAGGTCCTGTGCAAGTGCCATCGCCCAAGGGTGGGCCCACACACCTGTTCAGGGCAACAGCACTTGCCCGGTTGCGGCAGGTGTTGACCCCGGGCCTGGAGTGGGGGGGCAGCCCATTTAGGGTGGTTTAAAAAATTGCAGATGTTGATGTGTAGGCTGGACATTCAGCTACTGCAAATGAAGGAATTGGAGAAGTCAGAGGAATAGGAGGACAAAAGCGAGCCTTTTTTCTGGCATCCTATGTGTTATCAGGGGAGAGTGGGAGAAAATCTTTCGAAACTCATGCATGGTTCTTTTTAATGAAGGTTAGATCATCAACATTTTGGGTTGACAGACGGGTCCTTTTTTCTGTCAGGATTGATCCAGCAGCACTGAAGACTCTTTCAGATAGCACACTAGCAGCAGGGCAAGCGAGCTCCTGCAAGGCATATTGTACCAACTCAGGCCATGTGTCCAGTTTTAAGGCCCAATAATCAAAGGGGAATGACCTGTGAGGGAGAACCTCAATATGGGAGGAGAAGTAGTTTGTAACCATACTTGACAACTGTTGTCTTCTGTCACTTGCAATCGATTCTGTATTAGCTGTCGTGTGCACGGGACTTGAGAAATCAGACCACAAAATGGTCAGGAAACCCCTGTCTCCAACGCCAGTTCGGCTGTGTGCACCATGAACACCTCTTCCATTTTGCCCACTACGGCTCATGGGAGAACCAGCTCCGCTGCTGTGTGCTGTGAATGCCTCAAACAACCTGTTTACCAGAGTTGCTTGTTTGTTAGCCAATATTAGCTCTAGGTTCTCCTGTGGCATGATGTTGTGCAATTTGCCTTTACAGCGTGGATCGAGGATGCTGGCCAACCAGTAGTCATCATCCCTCATCATTTTGGCAATGCGGGGGTCCCTTTTTAGGATCCGCAAGGCATAGTCACACATGTGGGCCATGTTCCAGGTGTCAATGCTGCACTGCCAGTGGTGGGTGGAGGAGCACTTTCTAAGCAAATCCACATCCCTCCAGTCACGCACAAACCCTGTACCTGGACCTTGCCATGCCCACATGTTCTCTTGCTTCCTGAGAAGCATCCTCCTCCCCAGAATAATCACCCCCCTCCTCCTCCTCCTCCTCATCTTCCTCCACCTCATCCACGCCAGTTCCCTGACCAGACAATGGCTGACCGTCATCAAGGCTTCCGTCCTCCTCCTCCTCCTGTTGCTCCTCAGCTGCAGACGCCTGCTCCTTAATGTACATCAAAGTTTGCATGAGCAGTCGCATAAGTGGTATGCTCATGCTTATGATGGTGTCGTCTACGCTTACCAGCCATGTGTATTCCTCAAAACACTGAAGGACTTTACAGAGGTCTTTCAGCTTTGACCACTGCACACCCGACAATTCCATGTCTGCCCTCAAAGTGCCTGCCCGTGTATCCTCCCACAAATGCATTACAGCCTGCCTCTGTTTGCACAGCCTCTCAACCATGTGCATGGTGGAGTACCATCTTGTAGCAACGTCTATGATTAGGCGGTGCTTGGGGTGGTTGAGTGATCGCTGAAGTTTCTGCATACGTCTGGAATGAACATTTGAGCGACGGATATGAAAGCACAGTCTTCGCACCTTATGGAGCAGGGCTGTTAACGCCGGATAATTATTTAGGAAGCACTGCACCACCAGGTTCAAGGTGTGAGCCAGGAAAGGTATGTGTGTGTGAGTTTTGAAAGGGCTATGGCTGACACAAAATTCCGCCCATTATCACTGACTACCTTGCCTGGCTCAAGATGTAGACTGCCCAGCCATGACTCAGTTTGTTGATGCAAGTAGTCGGCCAGTACCTCTGCGGTGTGTCTACTGTCACCCAAAGACATAATTTTTTAAACAGCCTGCTGCCACTTAGCACTAGCTGTTCGATAATGGGACACCTCGTGTGCAACACTGACAGATGTGGATGGAGTGCTCGTGTGACTGCGCTCTGTCGACGAGCTTTCGCTTCTGGAGGAGGAGGGTCGAATGCCTACAGCCAACTGTTTCCTATACCGTGGGCTAGGCAGCACTGTTCCATCGCCGCTGTCCCCTGTGGAGCCTGCATCCACCACATTAGCCCAGTGCACAGTGATGGACACGTTACGGCCCTGGCCATGCCTACTGGACCATGCATCTGTTGTGAGGTGCACCTTTCCACTCACTGACTGTTTTAGTGCATGGACAATGCGGTCTTTCACATGCCAGTGGAGGGCAGGGATGGTTTTTCGAGAAAAGAAGTGCCGACTGGGTAGGTCATAGCGTGGGACAGCGTAGGCCATGAGCTCTTGGAAAGCTTCGCTTTCTACCAAATGGAAGGGCATCATCTCTAGTGAGATCAGTTTTGCAATGTAGGCGTTCAAAGCCAGTGTACGCGGATGAGAGGATGAGTACTTTCTTGTCCTACTCAGAGTGTCTGGTAGGGTGAGCTGGGCTGGACTTTAGAGCTGCATATGGGGGAACTAGCAATGGACATGATGTACTGAGAAGGGGTTGGTGATGGTGAGGGTGTTGATGGCCTAGATTCTGTGTTTCTGTGCGAAAATATTGTGATTGCCTGACTGCTTTGGCCTAGCGCCGACAGTTCAACATTTCTTGATAGTGGTGTGCTTAGCGGTGGCCTTACAGTGGGGGAAGCAATGGAGCGTTGCCGGCTAACTTCAGTCGGAGCAGGTGCACATGTGCTACCTAAGGTTTTGTAGTCCGTCCATGCTTGCAAGTGCATGTTGGTTAAATGTCTAAGCATGCAAGTGGTATTCAAATTTCTTAGATTTTTCCCTCTGCTAAAGGTCCTTCGGCACTTCTTACAGATAACGTTTGCGTCATCATTAGGATTTTGTTTAAAAAAGTGCCACACTGCACTCTTCCTACTATGGTACAAGTCTTCAGTGCTTGCACGCTGTGCTAATTTGACCATCTGACCAAGCTGTCCTGCAACTCTTTTAGTTTTCTTGCCGGGCCTGCCGGATAACCGCTGCTGCGATGACGATGCCTGCTGTGGATCTTTCTCCTGTTCTGACCTATTGTCACCAGCACCCTCTTCTCCCAATGGATGCCAATCTGGGTCAACAACTGGGTCATCCATGAACTCGTCTTCAATGTCATCTGCACCTTGCTCTATACCTTCCTCTGTGTCACTGTGTAAGGTGGTATAGTATGTGGGAAAGGGCACCTGAGTTTCATCAGGGTCTGACTTGGGCTCAGTAAACTGCGAGGGCAATGTAGTGATGTGGGTGAATGTATCAGCAGATTCATCTAGCAGTGGCTGTGCATCAGTGCACTCCATGTCAGATTCATCTTGGACTGGGGAATTCAGGATTTGACTTGATAACCCAGGAATGGTATGTGAAAAGAGCTCCATGGAGTAATCTGAATTGTGTGCTGCAACATCCTTCACTTTTGGTGTGGGTGAAGGACACAAGAAAAGGTGTTGTTCCTGACCATAGCCATGCACTGACAACTCTGTGCTTGCAGTTTTTGTAACTTCAGAAGAGGAGGCAATAGAGCTGGAGGCTGTTTCGGCAATGGAAGCCAAAACCTGTTCCTATTTCTCCAGCTTTAAAAGCGGTTTACCTACTCCCAGAAAAGGGAACCTTAAAGGGCTTCTTGTGCCAGACGATGACGCAGGCTCAACACCTCCTGCCTTAGCTGTTATTGTGCTTTTGCCAGAACCAGCCGATGCACCACCACCACCACCACCATCAGTACCAGCTGTGCCCCCCGCCCACATCCGCAGCATCTTCCACCAGACTTCCTCATGTTTGGGAAAATGTACCAAAAATACCAGCAGAGAAATGGTACTGTATGAGTAGCGTACAGCTGTGTAAGGTGTATGTAAGAAGTGAAATCTCCACATATATTTTGTGAGTCACAGAAGCTCACCCGGTATGTATTTCACCATAATCCAACAAGCAGATATACGGTACTGTATCAGAGGTGTACAGCTGTATACATTGTTGGTGACCGTAATAAGAACACCAGATATCAGATACTGTTTGAGAATTTGACTGCTCAATACGGTGTATAAAGAAATGGAAATGTCCGTATATGTATTTATGGAGTGTCACATACACACGCTGACTCTGTGTATATGTGACCGTAACAAGAACACCAGATATCAGATACTGTTTGACAATCGGACAAAATTTTTAATTTTTCAACTTTGAATCTTTATGCCCTTAAATCACAGAGATACAGCACAAAAAAAAATTGATAAGTAACATTTCCCACATGTTTACTTTACATCAGCACAATTTTGGAACCAACATTTTTTTTGTTAGGAAGTTATAAGGGTTAAAATTTGACCAGCGATTTCTCATTTTTTCAACACCATTTTATTTTTAGGACCACATCATATTTGAAGCCACTTTGCGGGGTCTATATGTTAGAAAATACCCAAAAGTGACACCATTCTAAAAACTGCACCCCTTAAGGTGCTCAAAACCACATTCAAGAAGTTTATTAACCCTTTAGGTGTGTCACAGGAATTTTTTGAATATCTAAAAAAAATGAACATTTAAATTTTTTCACAAAAAAATACTTCAGGTTCAATTTTTTTATTTTACCAAGGGTAACAGGAGAAATTGGACTGCAAAAGTTATTGTGCATTTTGTCCTGAGTACGCTGATACCTGATTTGTGGGGGGAAACCACTGTTTCGGTGCATGGCAGAGCTCAGAAAGGAAGGAGCACCGTTTGACTTTTTCAATGCAAAATTGGCCGGAATTCAGATCGGACGCCATGTCACGTTTGGAGAGCCCCTGATGTACCTAAACAGTGGAAACCCCAACAGGTGACCCCATTTTGGAAACTAGACCCCCCAAGGAACTTATCTAGATATGTGGTGAGAACTTTGAACCCACAAGGGCTTCACAGAAGTTTATAACGTACAGCGGTACAATTAAAAAATTATATTTTTTCCACAAAAATGATCTTTTCACCCTCAATTCTTATTTTTTCAAGGGTAACAGGACCCTAAAAGTTATTGTTCAATTTGTCCTGAGTACGCTGATACCCCACATGTGGGGGTAAACCACTATTTGGGCGCATGGCAAAGCTTGGAAGGGAAGCAGCGCCATTTGACGTTTTTGGCTGGAATTGAGATCGGACACTATGTCGCGTTTGGAAAGCCCCTGATGTACCAAAACAGTGGAAACCCCCCACAAATGACACCATTTTGTAAACTAGACCCCCCAAGGAACTTATCTAGATGTGTGGTGAGAACTTTGAACCCTCCAGTGCTTCACAGAAGTTTATAATACCTGGGCATGAAAATAAAAAAATCGTATTTTTTCAACAAACATGATCTTTTAGTCACCAATTTTTTTATTTTACCAATGGTACTAGGAGAAATTGGACCCCAAAATTTGTTGTCCAATTTGTCCTGAGTACGCTGATACCTCATATGTGGGAGAAAACTACTGTATGGGCACACGTCGGGGCTCGGAAGGGAAGTAGTGATGTTTTGGAATGCATACTTTGATGGAATGGTCTGCGGGTGTCATGTGCGTTTAGAGAGCCCCTGATGTACCTAAACTATTGAAATTCCTCACAAGTGACCCCATTTTGGAAACTAGACCCCCCCACGGAGTTTATCTAGTTGTGTGGTGAGTACTTTGAACCCCCAAGTGATTCACAGAAGTTTACAACGCCCGGGCGTGAAAATAAAAAAATCATTTTTTCCACAAAAATGATATTTTTGCCCCCAATTTTTTATTTTCCTAAGGGTAACAGGAGAAATTGGACCCCAAAAGTTGTTTTGCAATTTGTCCTGAGTAGGCTGATACCCTATATGTGGGGGTAAAACACTGTTTGGGTGCATGGCACAGCTTGGAAGGGAAGGAGCACCATTTGACTTTTTCAACGCAGAATTGGCCGGAATTGAGATCCGACGCCATGTTGCATTTGGAGAGCACCTGATGTGCCCAAAAAGTGGAAACCCCCAATTCTAACTCCAACCCTAACCCCAACACACCCCTAACCCTAATCTCAGTCCTAACCCTAGCCCTAACCCTAGCCCTAACCCTAGCCCTAGCCCTAACCCTAGCCCTAGCCCTAACCCTAACCCCAGCCCTAACCCTAATGGGAAAATGGAAATAAATACATTTTCTTTTAATTTTATTATTTTTCGCTAACTAAGTGGGTGATAATGGGCGGTTTGATTTACTATTTATGGCAGTTTTTATGTTTGGCAGCTGTCACACGCTAAAAGACGTTTTTTATTGTAAAAATAGTTTTTGCATCACCACATATTGAGAGCTATAATTTTTCCGTATATTGACCCGCTGAGTCATGTGAGGTCTTATTTTTTGCGGGACGAGTTGACGTTTTTATTGGTATCATTTTCGGGCACGTGACATTTTTTAATCGCTTTTTATTCTGATTTTTGGGACGCAGAATGAACAAAAACCAGCGTTTCATGAATTTATTTGGGGGGGGTGCGTTTACACTGTTGTGCGTGCGGTAAAATTGATAAAGCAGTTTTATTCTTTGAGTCAGTATGGTTACAGCGATACCTCATTTAGGTCTTTTTTTATGTTTTATCGGTTTTATGCAATGAAAACTATTTTATATAAAAAATAATTATTTTTGCATCGCTTTATTCTGCGAGCTATAACTTTTTTACTTTTTCGCTGATGATGCTGTATGGTGGCTCGTTTTTTGCAGGACAAGATAACGTTTTCAGTGGTGCCATGGATATTTATATGCATCTTTTTTATCGCGCGTTATTGCACTTTTTGTTTAGCAGTATGATAATATATCATTATTTTTTGCTTCATTTTTTATTTTTAATTTTTAAGGGGTTCTCTAAAGGGGTTATCTAATGGGACAGTTTTATAGGGCAGGTCGTTACGGAAGCGGCAATGCCAAATATGTGTACTTTTATTGTTTTTTTTTTTATTTCCAAAAAATGAATTTATTTGGGAATATTTTTTTTTGTAATTTATTTAGCGATTTTTTTTAAAATTATTTTTACACTTTTTAAAATTTTTTTTAACTTTATTAGGTTGTCCCAGGCATAGATGCAGACTTCCTCATGCCTGCGCATTGCAGGCACTGAGGAAGTCAGCTCCCTACAGGCCCCCAAAGGTCACCGTCGCCATCTTGGATCCGGGGACCTCTAGGGATGGAGCCCCCGCAGCAGCGCTGCACATTGCGCTGCTGTGGGGGGCTCAGGGAAGCATGGGAAGCCTCCTCCCTGCCAATGCTTCCCTTTAACCCCCAGTACACCACGATCGTGTTTGATCGTGGTGTGCAAGGGGTTAACGTGGCAGGGGCGGTCCGTGACCGCCCCTGACACATTGTGCCAGGTGTCAGCTGTGATAATCAGCTGACACCCGGACACGATCAGCGGCGCTCACCACGTGGGCGCCGCTGATTGCATTAGACAAAATATTCCGTCCATGGGACTTAGGGCCCAGGTCACATGGACGGAATATTACGTCCAATGTAGGAAAGGGGTTAAAGTGACTGGCAGGCAATCTCCACATATTCATTAGTTGTCTAAAAAGTGGCAACATGCGGGACGGGAACTCGAGCTCACGCTCAAGCATCCAAAAAATACTCACCTAGTAACATACAACAATGCTAGAGCGAGTATCTAGTAATGACGAGCATGCTCACTCATCACTAGTACCCATAATACTAAGCATCATGCAGATAGAACAGCAAAAAAATAAGAAAGTTATTGCTATCAGAATATGGAGAGACAAAAATGAATAAATTAAGTCATTAATACCCTTTCAGGCCTGGTAATTAAAAGGAATCTGCCACCAGGTTTTTGCATCACCATTTGAGAGCTACATGCTCTAGGGGCAGTGACCCTGATTCCAGTGTTGTGTTACTGTAATTGAATCTACACATGATATAAATGTGTAGAGCAGAATATCTAGCTCCAACTGTTGCTGTTTGACTACTTAAATGTTACTATCAATCACTGACAGCTAATGCATTTAAATAGTTTGGGTCAGGGGTACCAATTTCACTTATAGCCCCCACCCACTGCAGAATGCCTTTGGTGTTGTCTCAGTTCCACTATGGCCACCATGTTGGTACAGCTACGAAACCCCATAAAATGCTCATGAAAACCATAAGCGCAATTTCAAAGTAGACTGTTAATTTGACAGTGTGCTGCATGTTAATTTTTCCTGTTTTCTTGGTGATTCCATTTTCTAAGGCTACTACTATAATTAGGGCTGCACCTGACAGGCAATATACCAACAAGGCTGAGGAATAAATATATTATAAGCCTGGATGCCAACATGCTCAATCCTTCTTCTTTTTTTAACTTTATATAAATGTGATTTTTAGGATAGCTGCAGTATAACAACTACTTTTTCAGATTTATCCTTGAAAAAATAAAGTAATACCTTGCTCAATACTACTTTCTGTTAGATAATGTAGAGATCGGATATTACGCTTCCAGACCTAGCACGGGCATGTCCTTTATATTACATGATTGGCTATTCAGTTAAATATTACCTGGCCACCTGCAACATTCCTTAGGCTACTTTCACACTTGCGTTTTTTTGTGCTGCGCACCGTGCGCAGTGCAAACACACATAAAAAGTGCAACCAGCTTTTGTGTGCTTTTTTTGCGCTGACGTGCGCATTACCGTGCGCAAGTCAGCGCACCCATAGACTATAATGGGTTTTTGGGTGAATTTTGCGCGCATTGCGTGCGCATGCGTTTTTTTGAGACAAGTCGGGCGCACAAAAAATGCAACACGATGCATTTTGCGCGCCCAGGCTCACACTACAAAAAACCGCATGCGCATACAAACGCGTACAAACGCATGTGTATGCGCACCCATGTAAAGTATAGGAAAAAAAAAACACAGCGGAAAAAAAACGCAAGTGTGAAACCGGCCTTAGTGATTGCTCTTACCTTAGTCATATATCTTGATAAGACTACTAAAAGTAGAAATTCAATCATTAGAAATTACATAAAACCGCATAAAACGCATTACATAAAAACTTTGACCGTACATGAACGTTTTAAAGTACAAAAGAAGTAGGAGATATGACATCGTATGCCTCCTTTATTCTGTACCCATCTTGGATTACATTTCTGTACACACCTTTTTTTTAAATTTGTCTAGAAAAGAGTCACATTACAATGTCAGCTCCATCTATTTGGAGAATCAAAAACACAAACTATTGCTATACCGTGATTTTCAGAAATCAAAAAACATTTACCTTGTCAGTCTGATAATGTACTTCCTGTCCAATTTTCCTGTTACGTTGCCCCCCACAGCAATGTTAGTATACCGTAGAGACTAATTATTTGCAAAATGTCAGCAGTAAATTGGTGTATCTTGTCATACTGCTACAACCGTCATGATACAACATAACTGATAACAATGAGGTATGTCAAGGAGATGTATGCCCTATGTGATGCAGTATGTGCTCATGTTTACAATAATCTAATATCCACCAAAGAATAACCTAGTGTATATCAACATTACCTTGCTCCAATATGGATAATTCTAATAGACATTTTATTATTCTAATTTTATCATTTACTGTTTTATACTTAAATAACAAGTAAAATTACTGTTGCATATGTAATATGCTTGTAAAATGACTGTAACATACTTTTGTATTTGATCCTTGAAACAAATCCTTAATATCAACGCCAACCTTTCTTTACATCTATATCCAATTTGTCTTTTTTTTCTTTTTTTAAATTCCCATCTGCTCTAGTTGAAGGGAACCTGCTATCAGGACTTAGCAACATAAAGTAAATGCATGACCATAATGGCTCAGTTTTACTAATTAAATTGATACCTTTAAGTGAAGTAATCCCATCTGTGGTTCTTGTTTAATAAAGGTTTGAAGATTTCTTCTAATGATATTCCAGTACACAAGGGGTGAGACTGTGGGTAGGGCATTCTTTTCGTTCTCCGGCCCCTCCACTTGCCTCCAGTGTTTCAATGGCAGATGACTGATTTTTCAGTGATCTGCCTCTTGTTTAAAAGTTTGCGCTGCTGCCGTCATTGGCTTTGACTGTTCTCTTTACATGTGTTCTCAACAATATTTTTTAAACTAGTTTTCAGAAAATTTCTATGAAAAAAAATCTAAAAGTGAATTGCCTCCTGCAGTGCGCAGGCATCAGGACAGGTCAAAGATCCCCGGCGCATGTGCACTGCAGTACTTTACTGTGCCCTCATCAGGGCAGAGAAGTACACCAGCACAGGAGTGTGATGTTGGGGAGACTGTGTGGATTATGTAGTGAAGAATCATTGACATGAAGCAAGAAGGAGGACAGCATTGCAAGAAGGGAGGCACCAGATCAAGACCAGCGACACCCCTCAGACCCAACCACCCCATAGGTGAATATAATAAAAGGTCTCTTTCTTGCCTTGCAGGTTGGGTTGGGCTCAGATGTACACCATTATAGAATGCTGTATATCAGGCCTGAAAGGTGGTGGCCGCATCTCATATCAGTCAAATCTGTGACAGGTTCCCTTTAAGGCAGCTGAGCTATTTCAGAGATGTCTATGTGTGTGAACTGTTTTCTTTCTGGTAACCTTTGTACAGAATAAGTCATATGAAAAAACCACAACACTCTGCAGATAAAATATAGGTGCACAAGTAGGGTGTCCAATATTCAAAAAACCTTGGCACTCAAAAATTTTTGAAAGGTGGTACATTCATTTATTATGCATCCAGACAAATAAACTGTTGAACGTTTTTGCATCCATAGCGACCTAGTTCTCATGCAGCAATAGCGCTGAGCCTCCCAACCAGCAGACAGTGCATACCTTAGCGACAAACTGTCGCACCATACGGACGCACAGTCCCCTTATGCAAATGGACCCTGAACACCAGGTACCCTAAAAAAGCTTCTGAGACATTAAATCTCCAGAAAAAGTCCACGCTACAGAACCAGAAAGTGTTCTAATGAAGGTCCAATTGTGGAGCGAAAATTTTTTTGAGTGCCAAGGTTTTTTGAATACTTTGTACAGAATAAGGCTGTTTTCTTATGTCCTGGGGAAGTTTATGGAGACCATAAAACTCGCTTTCTTGGACCAAAGGCATTGCCTCTGTATGCTAGCGGCTGCCTAAGAGTGTGTGTCCCTACAGCATGCTGATTTCACAATTGCGATTAGTTTTCGTCTATCACGTCAGTTTTTTTCTGTAATGTGATCACTCAAGGCTCAGTTGAGGATATCACTAGTGCTCTACTAATAGCAGAGAGCGTTGAGGATGATCTTGACATTAGGCAACAGGTTGTTATTTGTCTAGACTATTTAGTTACACGTGATACAGTGTGGTGAGAAGTTTTGTGCCGCTCTATATAGTGAAACATATTCTGAAAGTCTGCATATAAGGGGTTGGGAGAATGTATTTTTTTATTTACACACTTATTTCCTTTCCTTCAACTCATGTCTGTTTCTCGTCGTAAGTGCTAAAAAGGGCTGATTCCTTTTGTTAAATCTCTGGTACTTTCATCAAGCCCAGTCAAAGAATGAACATCAGCACATTTGTCATGCAAGCCTGTTTTGCATATTTCAAATTAAAACTTGATGATCAAGAGAAGTCTTGGACCCATCACAAAGTGTACAAGCATTGTGTTGACAGTTTACGGATGTGGACAAAGGGAACACGGGATAAGATGCCATTTGTTATACCTATGGTTTTGCGAGAGTCAAGAGATCATTCCAGTGATTGTTACTTTTGGAAAGTGAAAACTTTAGAATATAACAAGATAAATAAATACAAACCATAGTATCCTTGTCTAGCATCAGCTATATGTCCACTGCCTCAATCAGCTGAAATCAAAGTGCCAGTTTTCCTAGAACTAAACTCGTTTCAAGAACAGTAGTTTTGTGATGAATAAAGTGTCTGCAATGATGAAGATTGAGAAATTAAAGATGTCTCAGTTCATAAGTTATTTTACCAGCATGAGTTGAATAATTTGGCACAAGATTTGGGACTAAAAAAAGGGCTTCAGAACTCCTAGCATCAAGACTAAATGACTTGAGAAAAACTTGCTAGAAAAAGGTACAAAGGTATCCTACTTTTGATCCAGAGAAAGTGCATTTCTGCAATATTTTAGAAGTCACAATGGCTTTGCGTATTGCCATAATATACATGGTTTCATTGAGGAATTGGATATTCCAATCTATAACTCAAATGAATGGTAACTGTTCAATGATAGCTCAAAGCGGCCCTTAAAGTGTGTCCTCCACAATGGCAATTTATTTGGTTCAGTACTAATAGGATATTCATTTTCTCTTTGGGATGAATATGGCGGCACAAAAAGATTCATTGAGTTGTTGCAATATCACAAATACAATTGAATAATGCATGTTGACCTTAAAGTGGTATGTTTAGTTATTGATCAGCAACATTTTCTGTACATGTGGGTTAGCAGAGCTCATGAGAAACTTTCGATGGAGAGTAATTGGCCTCCAACATCTGACTTCAAACTTGGTGATCCAAACATTCTACATGAGCTACTTGTTGACAGAAAGAACTTTATATTCCCACCTCTGAACATAAAAATGGGTCTCGTGAAGCAATTCGTTAAAGCTTTGCAAACTGAAGGAGATTGTTTCAAGTACTTCATTTTGACATTTCCCAGCCTGTCATTTGAGAAGATAAAGGCCAATGTATTTGATGAGCTGCTGAACCTGTGAACAAGCAAAGATGAGCATTTCATCGGGACAATGTCAGAATGCCAAAATGATGCTTAGTTATCATTCAAAGACCTGGTCAAGGAGTTTCTTGCAAGTACACGAGAAAACAATTACACCAAAATTGTCCAGAAACTCTGGGAGAGCTACAAAATGCTTGGCTTCAATATGTGCATCATAGTGCATTTACTGCATAGCCATTTGGTTAGCTTCTCTGATCACCTTAGTGAAGTCAGAGAGGAGCCAAGTGAATGATTCCACCAAGATTTCAAGGTCATGGGTGGACAGTATCATTGTGGATGTGATGTACATATGATGTCTGACTATTATTGGAGTATCAGGCAAGATTGTTCACAGACTGAACACTCTAGGAAAAGGTATAAAGCCCCCATCTCACATAGCAAGATTGCTAGCGAGATCGCTAAAGCGTCACCGATTTTGTGACGCAACAGTGATTTCGCATGCGATCTCGCTACATGTGACAGGTAGTGGCGATCGCTCCCCCCGCTGGATATCGCTGATCGTGCTGGAATGTCCTGGGCCATTTTTCCATCGTCAGCGTCCCGCATGCTGTGTTTGACGCCGATGTGACAAGTTACCAATGACCGCCGAGGTCGTTATATGGATAGCCGGATCGTTGTTGCGTCGCTGAAGAGATCTGCCTGTTTGGCAGCTTACTATCGACCATTTAGTGACGCACCAGCGATTCTTACCAGGTCGCATCATTGTCGGGATCACTGGTGCTTCGCTATGTGAAACAGGACCCTAAGGCTAGGTTCACATTACGCTAAGCAGCCCGTTCAACGCATGGCGTTGAAGGGCTGCGTTAACGGTATAGCATAACGCAATCGCGTTATGCTATACCCGCTAGTGCAGATGATTCATCTGCACTAGCGGTGACAGTGCCTCAGACGCTGCAGCCCGCGTCTGAAGCTCGTCAGTGAATGATGGCACATCGCGAATGTCATGAGTCGTGATGCGCCCGACAATGGGGCTGAATGGCATCGTTAACGGACTGCATTACACTGCATTATACCATGGTGTAATGCAGTCCGTGTAACGGACTGTCTAAATGTAATGTGAACCGAGCCTTAGTGTACATTTTTATCTTAACTGCTACCTAATTTTATTAGTCGCACACACTTTAACCTAATGTAACAATATATCCTTTGTAGGAACAGAATAACTTTAAATAAACATTACATTCAGGTTACATGTTGCATTATTTTCCATTGTATGTACATTTTGTATGGTTTTGTGGACAAAAGTAGGGCATCCTTTAGCTTAAAAGGTTGATTGTGTAAAGAAAAACTGGGGTCACTTTTGGATTCAGTAGCCAAAAGTTAGTTAAAAACAAGTGTTAGGTCTAACTCAATGAAAATTGAGTTACCCAGTGATTGAGTTCCATGCTTATATAATATACTGGACTCTATTAGGCTCCTTCTAGTGAAGTCAAAAGGCAACCAAAATGTTATTATTTAATAACTTTAATGTCTATACAGGAGATTTAATGTTCCGAAAATTGAGCTCCAACCATTATAATTATTGTGCAAAGAATAGACATGCAATTTTCTTTTATAATTTGCTTTCTAGTTTCTCAAAATGTTCATTATGCTCTTTTAGTTAATGAAAAATATGTTGGAAATAACTGGAGCATGAAACATGTACAGTCCAAATAGTGGAGATTTGTCACAGTTGTGTGCAGTAAAGGCAACTTTCTGAAAGAGGATGAGTGGGTACAGGGTTTAATGTGTTTCACGCTTTGAGTACAAATGCTTAGTCTTCTATCAACTAGTCATAATATGAGAAATCTTTAAGACTTCTGCTTATTATATAGTTACTTCTCAAAAAAAGTAAAGAAATATAGTGCCCAACAAATGCAGTCTTTACCATCTATAGTTTTTAGCTACCTTATCATGGAAATCACAGGTGTAAAACCAACATTTCATTGGCGCTCCCAATCCCATATTTACTGTACTTGGTTTACGCTATTCTAGATTCAACCGCAGAATCTTTACATAGCTGACATTGATACCTGTTTTTTTCCATTCTCAAACTAAGGATAGCTCAATAAGGATAACATGGCTTCTGTGGCTAGGACTTATTTCAATAAATCCAACAATCATCCCTATATGGCTCTGCAAAAAATAATTTGACATAATGATAATGTTATCAGAAACTTAACAGTAGTTACCTTTCATCAAATTACGATATATCTTCCCCGGAGTTTGGTTATTTATACATTGCGCTGTATCCATATATTGTGCCAGCTTAACTTTTATGTAACAAAAATGGCTATAACTTCTAACTTTTTTAGATATTGTTTTACAATATCATATCACTATGCCAATGGGATTCCAGAACTGCTGTATGAGTGTAGCATTTCTGTATAGAAATACAACTACCATATGTATCATAAATAATTTCATTCTTTCAGTGAAGTCCAATATCTCATTCCCTCATGGGGCTACCGCATTTCTAACATATTTAAATGTTGAAAATGGCTGCATACTTCATGTTTTATTAAGCCTCTCTCATGGTTACTGCTGCTGTACAATACTTAAGGGAAAGAAGAATATTGCGTGTTGGAATAAGTAAGTGACCATAAAAGGTCAACACATCATTAGGGAACAAAATGCATTAAGCAATTAGTGGTACAGTTACCTGGTTCTCTAGAATGCCTGCCCATGTGTATTGGAAATGCTCTAATTGGTGCCCAGTGGGTTTTTCAATAACTCTAAGCAGAGTATATACGGAAGGAATATGTCTCTCATTATGTATGTCCCACTAGTAAGACGGTATAATTGGATGAGGAAGTCCTATAACCTCGGCTTGCAGAGCTGCATCGAAAAGCCACCATTGCTCCAATGCATGCATTTTTCATGAACACTCTTAAGATTTAAAGACTTTGCCTTCTCTATGTTCACAGAGAAATGGCTTGTGAATGAAAATTGTGGTTGTCATAGGGTTCCTTGATGTCCATGACATTCACTGCTTCCTTGCTACATCTGACTAAAGGTAAAAATAAGGAAATGCAACATATATAACTTTTTAGGCTTAAAATGAAAAGTTTAGTTTCAATCCATCTGTTACATTTTCCTATGCAAACAACAACCAGGCACACAAGAATGTGGATGACATGCCAAGATGTAGCACAAAATATCACAACATTTTTATTAGATCACTACAAAATACCTGCACACATTATATTTAAAATCACTTGCAAATGAAAAAAAATGCAAATTTCTGTCCCCAAAAGGTATTGCTGACTAACTGGCTTCATCAATACTCTAACCCCTTCACGACCTTTGACGTAACTTTATGTCATGGTCTGGTAGAAGTTCACGACTTATGACGTAAACTTACATCATGGTGATCGTGCAGGCATAGGAGCTGTGCCCGCACGATCACCACCGGGAGCTCGGTGTAAGCTATAGCTGAGCTCCCACTGTCACGTCCAGGAGTGATGCTCGCCCCACCCTAGACCATATAACCCCCTAAATATTGTGATCGATATCGATGGCAATAGTTTGGAGGCTAGGAAAGGGAGGTGACTCCGTCTTCCTTCAGATCTGCGCCCTGCAATGTCATCGCAAGGGTGTAATCATTTCCATGGCAACTCAAGATTGTCATGACAACATTCGGGTCACCCAACTGCAGAAAACCTGTTAGACTATGCTGAGACCATGGTCTAAGCGGCTTTGGTCAGTGCAGCACTGCCAGTTATAATGTATTGCATCATCATAGCCACGATAGTTAACTTCTTTATGCCATCTGACGTACTATACCATCCATGTGATTTGGCACAATTTGATCATGGACGGTATAGTACGTCATAGCGATCGGCAGCGCACACGGGTGGTATGCGGCCAATTGCGGCCAGGTGTCAGCTGATTCTCACAGCTGACACCAGGTATTAAGTGCCAGGAGCATTCACAGACCGCTCCTGCCACTTTAACCCCTGAAATGCTGCGATCAAACATGATCGCAGCGTTCCAGAAGCAGGCAGAGGGCTGACATCCCCTCTGACTCTGGATCGGAGACCCCTCGGTGTGGCGCGGGGTCCCGATTGCTGCCATGGTAACCCGATGTCGTCTTGACGACATCCGGGTTATCAGAGATAAGAAACTTCCTGTCATGCACAGTGAATGATCAGAAAGTCTCTCAGGTTAGTGTGCAGTAAGTGCAGTGCTGCCAGCTTCTATAGCATGCAGATGTTGCTTAATTAGCATGTCATAGAAGTGATCAGCTTGCAAAAAATGACTGTCCCATAGTGGGACAAAGTTTAAAAGTTACAATAAAGTAAAAAAAAAATAAAATAATTGTAAAAATATTTAAAATAGATAATAACAATAATAATAATAATAACAATAATCAATATTTTTTCTATCATTAAATAATTATTTGAATTAAAAAAATCTAAACAATAAAAATACACATATTTAGTATTGCCGTGTCTGTAACAACCTGACCTATAAAGCTGTCTCACTAGTTAACCCCTTTAATGAACACCATAGAAAAACAAGGCAAAAAACAATGCTTTATCATCATACCGCCAAACAAAAAGGGGAATAACACGCGATCAAAAAAACTAATATAAATAACCATGGCACCGCAGAAAACATAATCTTGTCCTGCAAAAAGCAAGCCCCCATACAGCTCTATAACCGGAAAAATAAGAAAGTTATAGCTCTCATAATAAAGTGGTGCAAAAATAATTATTTTTTTGTAGAAAATAGTTTTTATTGTATAAAAACGCCAAAAGATAAAAAAATTACATAAATGAGGTATTGCTGTAATCATACTAACCAAAAGAATAAAACTGCTATATCAATTTTACCACACGTGGAACAGTATAAACGCCCCCCCCCAAAGAAATTCATGAACTGCTGGTTTTTGTTCATTCCGCCTCCCAAAAATTGGAATAAAAAGCGATCAAAAAATGTCATGTGCCCGAAAATGGTACCAATAAAAATGTCCAATCGTCCCACAAAAAACAAGACCTCATGTGACTCTGTGGGCCAAAATATGGAAAAATTATTGCTTTCAAAATATGATGATGCAAAATCTATTTTTTGCAATAAAAATTGTCTTTTAGTGTGTGACAGCAGCCAAACATAAAAACACGCTATAATGCCTCTTTCACACGTCCTAAAATTTCCGGTAGAGGGGATATCAGTATCTGTGTGTAATATTTGAGGCATGCGTGTGCCGCATTAGTACCACAAGACAAAACAGCAATGATAAAGTGTTGCATCCTGTATGTCATAAATTGACACACTGGTGCAGCAAACACCGGACCATCAAGGATCAGTCGCTCAAAACTTACAATGTGAGGAATGTGGAAAACCACAGAAAAAATGCGACTCTAGATCCATAGTATTAACATATTGAGCATCTTTATTAGACAAGGACAAAAAGAGGACAACTGGAGGACATGTGCAAATGGCAACCAAAGTGCAAGTAGTGCAAAGTGCAGATCAAGCAATCCAGCCCTAGTCAAACCCAGTACCAGAATAAACCATTGTTCATATTCATGAATAGCAGAAAATGAGGAGGTAAATACAGCACATAAAAAACTTTACAATAAGAGGTAAGTAAGGCTGTTCACATATATGAAAAAATAGAAGGGAAATTCCCAACACACTCAAATATACACACAGCCTACCCTCAAAGGGTTACTACACATCAAAATGTTACCTCACTAATTCAGGATGACCGGGCGGACTGCTCGACTCCCCGACGCGCGTTTCGGAGCTCTAAAGCTCCTTCCTCAGGGGGCCGCATTAGTACCACAAGGACAGGTGTGAACAGCGCCACATACAAGTCTTTTTTGTGCAGTAATATACTAAGCAGCCACCCCCTCAATTGGGATTGGTAGGTTGTGAGTGGTTGTCTCATCGATATTTCTGCACCTGTGTTGCCACCATCTTAACTACATGGGTCCACTGCATCCTGCACTGCATTTGTTTGGAGGCCTGGGCAGGTAAGCATCTCTGCCTTTTTGCTAGTATTTTTTTAATTTTTGGAGGATCTCTAAATCCTCTTTTTGTGCCATATTTGTTTAGTGTTAGGACTCGTAAGCTCGGGGACCCTTGTTTAACCCGTGGGTTACGAGCTTGCATATTTTGGCCAAAATATTAACTAATACCGCACATATTTTTATATGTGTTTTTTGCACTTTTTTCAGGTTGCAGTTGTGCCCATTTGGTCTTGTAAACTGTGGTGTCTGTTCACATGTGATGCATTTGGATTGCGCTGAGCAGCCCACCTGATCTAATAGAAGCGTGTCACTAATAGGTTGTTAACCTAGATGCTGTGCATTTCCATTGTGTGAACACTGCCACATACAAGTCTTTTTTGTGCAGTAATATACCAGTCAGCCACCCATTCCATTGGGATTGGTAGGTTGTGAGTCATTGCTTCATCGATATTTCTGCACCTATGTTGCCACCATCTTAACTACATGGGTCCTCTGCATCCTGATAGTGCTTATGTTTGGAGGCCTGGGCAGGTAAGCATCTCTGCCTTTTTGCTAGTATTTTTTTCACCTGCAAACCATAACAGTAAAATCTGGCGCTCCTTCCCTTCTGAGCTCTGCCATGTACCCAAATAGTGGTTTACTCCCACATATGGGGTATGAGCGTACTCAGGACAAATTTTACAAAAACTTTTGGGGTTCAATTTCTCCTGTTACCCTCGGGAAAATATAACATTGGGGGTGAAAAGATCATTTTTGTGGAAAAAATATGATTTTTTATTTTTACGGCTCTTTGTTATAAACTTCTGTGAAGCACTTGGGGGTCTAAAGTGCTCACCACACATCTAGATAAGTTCCTTAGGGGGTTAACTTTCCAAAACATATACACAACATCTTAAGGGATGACAAAAAGCTTCCCAAACAGCACAAATTAGGAGCAGACATCATAACAAGTGGCATCAGTTGACCCACAGTAAAAATTTGCTAATGGCACAGCAGCATTCAGCCATGGTCATGGATGAGGTGTTAGGGTCTGGGCCAGCATTAAGAGTTTTCAATTGAAATTTCAATTAAGAAATGGTGGGTAAAGGAGCGATGTATGCCTTTTTTGCCAGGAACCCTGATACCTCATGCAACACCTCAATTTGTTTTTGCCAGCCGCACTCAGTTGCACAAATAATCATAATAATAATAATAATCTTTATTTATATAGCGCCAACGTATTCCGCAGTGCTTTACAGTTTAACAGTTTCAAAACACAAGCCATAAGTAACAACATTAACAATACAATAATTAAAGCAAAATAAGACAAAATAAGATGACCCTGCTCGTGAGAGCTTACAATCTACAATGAGGTGAGGGAGATACAAAGTACACGTGTGTATTTACAATTGTATATTTACAGTGAAGGTCCAGCCATCTTGAGGGAGTGAAGAATGGATGGATATAGTGAATGGGCTACACATGCACACTTACACATAAAATGACTTTGATTAGTAAACGTGATAAGCCACTCTGAACAAATGTGTTTTGAGGGCGCGCCTAAAACTATGCAAATTGTGGTTAGTCCTAATTTCTTGGGGTAGAGCATTCCAGAGGATAAGAGCAGCATGGGAGAAGTCTTGGAGTCGGGAGTGGAAGGTATGGATTAGTGCAGAGGTTAGTCGAAAGTCGTTTGCAGAGCACAGCGATCGGCTAGACTGATAAACAGAAATGAGGGAGGAGATGTAGGGGGGTGCCGCACCGTGGAGAGCTTTGTGGGTGAGAACAAGTACTTTGAATTGGATCCTGTAATGAATGGGCAGCCAGTGTAATGACTGACGAAGAGAGGACACGTCCGAGTACCGATTAGCCAGATGGACAACCCTGGCTGCTGCATTAAGTATGGACTGGAGAGGGGATAGTTGAGTGATGGGGAGGCCAATTAATAGAGCATTACAGTAATCCAAGCGGGAGTGGATCAATGCTACAGTGAGGGTTTTTGTTGTTTCCATGGTGAGAAAAGGGCGGATTCTAGAGATGTTCTTTAGGTGTAAGCGGCAAGAGTGGGCAAGAGATTGTATATGGGATGTGAAGGAGAGATTGGTGTCAAACATAATGCCTAGACAGCGCGCCTGCTGCCGGGGTGTTATTGTGGTACCACCCACGGAGAGGGACAAGTCCAATTTAGGGAGGTTAGTAGATGGCAGGAGCAGAAGAAGTTCAGTTTTGGAGAGGTTGAGTTTCAGATAGAGAGTGGACATGATATTGGAGACTGCGGACAGACAGTCACTGGCGTTCTGTAGTACAGAGGGGGTAAGGTCAGGGATTGACGTGTATAGCTGTGTGTCATCAGCATAAAGATTGTACTGAAAGCCAAATCTGCTGATGGTCTGTCCAATTGGGGCTGTGTAGAGAGAGAAGAAATAGAAGGGGGCCAAGGACTGAACCCTGAGGTACCCCGACAGCAAGAGGAAGAGGAGATGAAGTGGAGCCAGAGAACAAAACACTGAAGGAGTGGTCAGAGAGATAGGAAGAGAACCAGGAGAGAGCTGTGTCCTTAATGCCTAGTAACTGGAGCCTAGAGAGTAGGAGATGGTGGTCAACAGCATGGAAAGCTGCAGATAGGTCAAGAAGAATAAGCAGAGAGTGGTCACCATTAAGTTTTGCTGTCAGAAGGTCATTGGTCACTTTGCTGAGTGCAGTTTCAGTCAAATGTAAGGGGCGGAAGCCGGACTGCGAAGGGTCTAGAAGGGAGTGAGTGGAGAGGTAACGGGTAAGGCGGGAGTAAACTAGGTGCTCCAAAAGTTTAGAGATGAAGGGGAGATTGGAGACTGGTCTGTAGTTGTTTGTGCAGGATAGGTCGAGAGCGGGTTTCTTTAGTAATGGAGTAATGATGGCATGTTTGAAGGAGGATGGGAAAATGCCCGAGGAGAGGGAGAGATTAAAGATTGTAGTTAGGTGGGTTGTAACGACTGGAGAGAGAGACTGGAGGAGCTGTGAGGGAATGGGGTCGGTAGTGCATGTAGTCGGACGAGAAGAAGAGAGGAGTCTGGAGACTTCTTCTGTGATGGGATCAAATGTGGAAAGTGAGCCAGAGGAGATGCAGGAAGGGATGGGAGTCACAGCACTTGGTTGGGAGCAGATTTCCTGATGGATATTATCTATTTTTTCTGTAAAGTGGGAGGCCAGGTCATCAGCACAAATGTCTGTGATAGGGGCTTGTGCTTTTGGCCTGAGGAGCGAGTGAAAAGTGTAAAAAGTTTCTTGGGGTTGTTGGCTAGTGAGGAGATCAGGGTGGTGAAGTAGGTCTGTTTGGCGAGGTGAAGGGCAGCGTTATAGGTTCTTAACATAAATTTGAAATGGATGAAGTCTTCTGGTGTGCGGGTTTTTCTCCATAGGCGTTCAGCACTCCTAGAGCATCGCTTGAGAAGTTGAGTTTGCAATGTGAGCCAGTGCTGTTTAACTCTGTGCTTGGAGGTTCTGAGGGTGAGGGAAGCTACTTGGTCAAGGGTGCTTCTAAGAGTGTCATTGTAGTGATGAACAGCCAGATTAGGACTGGAAAAAGAGGAGATTGGTGACAGTGATGAATGTAGGGAGTCTGAAAGTGTCTGTGGGTTAATGGCTTGTAGATTTCTGACTGTGTGGTAGGTAGGAGTGAGCTGGGGTGGATGAGGATTTGAGAGTGTGAAGGAGAGAATATTGTGGTCAGAGAGTGGAAGCGGTGAGTTATTTAGGTGGGAGATTGAGCAGAGCTGGACAAAGACCAGATCAAGGGTGTTACCGTCCTTGTGTGTCTCAGAGGTTGAAAGCTGTGAGAGGCCTAGAGAGGTGGTTAGTGATAGAAGCTGGGATGCAGATGTGGAAATAGGGCTGTTAATGGGGATGTTGAAGTCTCCCAGGATAAGGGTTGGAAGTTCTGAGGACATGAAGTGTGGCAGCCAGGCTGAAAAGTGGTCAAGGAAGTGGGTGGGTGAGCCTGGGGGCCGGTATATGACCGCTACTCTGAGGGAAAGGGGACGAAAGAGCCTGATGGTGTGGACCTCAAAAGAAGGGAATAAGAGTGATGGAACTGGGGGGATGACCTGGAAAGTGCTTTGTGGGGACAGGAGTATGCCGTCTCCACCACCATGTCTGTTTGTGGGTCTCGGGGAGTGGAAGAATTGTAAGCCACCATAGGAAATAGCAGCAGGAGAGGCAGTGTCAAAATCCTGAATCCAGGTTTCAGTGAGGGCCAACAGATTAAGAGAGTTGTTCAGAAAGTAGTTGTGTAGGAAAGGAAGCTTGTTACAAGCAGACCGTGGATTCCAGAGGGCACAATTAAAAGATGGAGATGAGGGAGTGCAAGTAATATTAATAAGATTATTATGGTTTCGATATGAGGTAAGGTAGGGGTTGGGGGATGGTGGGCCAGGGTTGGGGGAGATGTCCCCTGAAATCAGTAGGAGTAGGAAGATAAAGAGCAAATAGTTATTGGAATTGTAAGTAGTTTTTTTCTGCGATGTGTTTGGGCAAGATAGGCTGAGGTTTCTCAGGAAGTTGAGGAGTGCATGGGAGCTGTACATGGGAAAGGGAAGTATAGAGGGGCTGATGTGTATGAGTCACGATGGAGGGGGGATAGGGTGGTGAATGTGTATGGCAAAGGAACACAGGAGGATAGAAATAAAGCACATGGATAAAAGAGAGAGCAAAGTGTGGGTTACCTGACTCCTGCCCTGATTAACTGCCATGTATAACTGCCGTTTTCCTGATGCTTAGCTTCTGTGATGCTTTGCTTACGGGATGCTTGCGTGCTGCACCCCACACTGCGTGCTTCCCCTTAGGAACTACTACATATATAGGCCACACTACAGGGTCAGGAGAGAGGGATTGTGGGAGCTGGTTGGGGATAATTTGGCAGCTGGGGCCAGCACACCAGGGGATGGTTAGATGATCAAAGGCACTAGACCAGGCTGTGTCAATATGCTATAGCACCTTCAACCTGATAAGATCTAGAGAGGCCCCAGTTGTGGATCTAAAGCAGTAAGTATTGCATACAGTGCAAAAAATGAATTATACCAAAGCATTAGCAAGCACATTAAAATATGCAGCAAAATGGTAAAGCAGCAGAAGTACAGAGTTGTTCCATTTAGATATATTGCAGCAGAGAAATAGAGGCAACAGAGGTGGGAAGTTGTACCATTCAGGCTGCTTGCTAGCAGTGAATGGAGTGAATACATGCAGGGTAGCTCAGTTCATTACCATTTGGATATATTGCAGCAGAGAAATAGAGGCAACAGAGGTGGGAAGTTGTACCATTCAGGCTGCTTGCTAGCAGTGAATGGAGGAAATACATGCAGGGTGGCTCAGTTCATTACCATTTGGATATATTGCAGCAGAGAAATAGAGGCAACAGAGGTGGGAAGTTGTACCATTCTGGCTGCTTGCTAGCAGTGAATGGAGTAAATACATGCAGGGTGGCTCAGTTCATTACCATTTGGATATATTGCAGCAGAGAAATAGAGGCAACAGAGGTGGGAAGTTGTACCATTCAGGTTGCTTGCTAGCAGTGAATGGAGTAAATACATGCAGGGTGGCTCAGTTCATTACCATTTGGACATATTGCAGCAGAGAAATAGAGGCAACAGAGGTGGGAAGTTGTACCATTCAGGTACAAACATAAGTTTCACAGAATACTATTGGTAGAAAATGTAAGGATAATAACACAGGTGACTGATCAACTGACCCACAGAGGAATATCTTATAATGGCACACAAGCAGTCAGCAATGGGCTATGCATGAGTTCTGGGCCAGTATTTGCAGCTTTATATTGATGTTTCAATTAAGAAATGGTGGGTAAGGGAGCAGTGTAACCCTTCTTTGCTGGGAGCCCTGATACCTCATGCAACAACTCAATTTTTTCCCAGCCACACTCAGGTGGCACAAACATCAGTTTCATATAGTACTATTGGTATAAAAATGTAAGAATACTAATTTGGGTAGTTGAGTGAAAGTAAGTGCAGGTCTGCCGGTTTGGGAGCCCTACTGCTACTCTCGACATTCAAAAAAATCATTGTCACACACTACTAAAGTAGCATCAATATTCACAGAATAGAAACAGTATAATATGCCTGTAACACAAATTCCCCTACAGGCAACCCCCCAGATGGAGACTCAACTTTGAGCCTTCACATTTTAAAAAAATTGGAACATCAGCAGCAGTAGCAACAGCAGGCACAGAAGCCATGACAAAGGCTGTAATAACACAAGATCAAAGCATGACACTAAAAAAGACACTATCACCTATTCTGCCCAGCTTGCGACTGGGGTACCAAAATCATTGGAGATTCATGACTTGTTCATTTTGATGAAATTTAGTCGGTGTACACTTTCAGGGGACAGCCGCATGCGCTTTTCCATCAGGACACCACCTGCAGCACTGAAGACAAGTTATGAGAGAACACTGGCTGCCAGGCATGACAAAACCCCCAAGGCGTGACAAGCGAGCTCAGGCCACTCATCAATTTTTAAGATCAAAATGCAAATTGGTTCAACCCCTCCTGATGGCATTGATATTGAGCTCCAGAAACTCCTGCACCATCCTGTCCAGTCGTTCACATGTCAAACTTGTATTCTGTTGTGCTGGTGCACGGGCTGGTTTAAAAATTTTGTGAATCGACTCAGAGAAAATGCTTATGCCACTGACACTCTTGCTGCTGCTAATTTTTTTGCGATGATGTCTTGACATACCTGGGATTGAATGTTTAGAACTGTGATGCACGCTGTGCACTTCACTCCTGTCTTAGGGAGAACCACTCTTAAGATTGTCTAAAAGCGTGTTTAGATACTCCAGCATGCATGTGTCCCTTTCCAGCGGAAAGGGTCTGGGAAAATACTCTTGTACCCTGGATCTAACAGAGTGGGAACCCAATAGACAGCACTATTTCTGACTCTAAGAATACAGGCATCATGTTGAAGATAGTGCAGCAAGAAGACAGTCTTGTGTCATGGGCTTCCATAATGTCCAAGTCCATGGTGTGTTGGTGGCAGGGAAACACTCAAGGTTACTTCCTCCATCCCCTCCCGTCAACCATGGACAAGACAGAGGTTATCATTATCCTCTTCATCTCCTGACTGTTGCACATCCATCACCTCTTCCTCCTCGCAATCCTCCATTTGTTCCTCGGCTAGTGCACCTTCACTAACAGTTTGTCTGGTACCATGAACCCCCCTCAGTTGCTGTAATCCACTCTCCCATGGCACCCGCCTGTGTGACGACAGTCCAGACTTTAGATATAATGTTATCCCTTATGCATCCTCCTCTGCTTCCATCTCTTCCTCTGGGGCTGCCACCTCATGCAGACTATTAAAAGTGTGCTCCAGCATATAGATGACAAGAATAGTGATGCTGATGATGGCAACGTCAGCGTTAAACATTAGTGATGGGCGTGCATTAAAATGCTTGGGTGCTCATTGCTCAGGTCAAGCAAATTGGAATTCTCGGGTGCTTAACCCGAGCAACAAGCCCAATGTAAGTCTATGGGAAACTTGAGTAATTTTACAGCAGCCCCCCGGCGGTTTGCAGAGGGACTAGAAATTGAGGAAATCGATGGGAACAGTGCTCAAATAACATGGGAACAGCATGGGGAAGACTCCTGGAAGCATTTCTGACTCCCAGGTCACTGCTGTGAATAATGTTGTCAAAGTCTTACTCCACTTTCACAGACTCACAATAAAACATACAAAAACAAAACCAAAATGGATTTTCCTGGAAAATATGTTAAGGAACATCCTTTCCAGGGTAATGACGTATATTTAAGCAAAATAAATAACCAAATACAAAAATGCTCCTCCACACCTTGGGCTATTTTCACAAGTAGCGTTCTTGATGCGTCTTTGAACCTTAGCATTGCTTTCAACCAAGACAAATGCATTCACTGGGAAATGTCATTTTAACATTTTGCAACCTTATCCGACCATGAGGGGTGTGACACATCATCAGACACATCCTATTTCATTTATGAAGGAGGGACCCTGAAAGTCACAAAGCCTATTTTTATAGGGCCATCAGGCGGCTTTTACCATTCTTAAAAGGCCAGCAGTCGGCCCTCACTGTTCTTAGGGAGCCATCGGCCGTCTATGTTTTGTTGTTCCCATTATTAAACAGTGGGTCTCCTATACTGTTATTGTGTATGCAGTGAGTGGCAGGGCTGCCAAATGGTTTGCCTATGCAGTGAATGCAAGGTCTGCCCAAAATTAAGACACACCCCAATATCCATTTGAAGAGATGAAGAGGAGGGCCTCCTGAAAACAATGATCCCATTATTAGGAAGTGGGTCTATCATAGTGTTTGCATATGCAGTGAATGCAAGGGCTGTCAAAAATTTGGACACAACATAATACCCCTTTGAAGAGAAGTACAGGAGGACCCCCAGAAAGCAATGTTCCCATTATTAGGAAGTGGGTCTCCCATAGTGTTTGAATATGCAGTTAATATTTAGTGAATGCAAGGCCTGTCCAAAATGTAGATGCATCCCAATACCCCTTTGAAGAGACATATGGGAGGACCTCCTGAAAACAATATTCCCATTATTAGGAAGTGGGTCTCCCATAGTGTTTGCTTACTCTCATAGTGTTTGCCTATGCAGTGAATGCAAGGCCTGCCCAAAATTTAGATGCACCATAATACCACTTTGAAGAGATGTATAGAAGGTCCCCAAGAAAACAATGTTCCCATTTTTAGGAAGTGGGTCTCCCACAGTGTTTGCCTATGCAGTGAATGCAAGGCCTTCCCAAAATTTAGACGCACCCCAATAGCCCTTTGAAGAGACGTACAGGCGGGCCTCCTTAACCCCTTCATGACCAATTAAATCCAAATTTGTCCAATAATCATCATATGGCACTTCAAAGCACATATATTTAACATAGCATGGCCACATATACCATGACTAGAAGAAGAGAACCATAAATATATATAAAAAACTAATTTTTTTAATTACTTTAAAAATTGTCAGTAAAAAACCACAACAATATTGACACTAAAATAGTACCCCAAAATAGGGGACGCACGCCACAAATAGATCAAAAGTTATAAGTTTATGAAAAACACACAAATAAATCTTTAGGCTTATATAGAAAAAATATGTTTTTGCATCCTTTTGAAATACAGTTCCATGACAGAGAAAAGGGGCTATGCATGTTATAAACAGTGCCTAAAGCATCTCATAGCATAACATACATCCTTCCTAAATCACTTCATGTATTAATTATTTCAAGTGCAACATAACTAATATATAGCCCAATTAGAAAAATAGTGCTTCATATAACATCATTCATAAAGTAACCCACATATTTCTCAATATATTACTTACAAATAAGTCTCTATCAGGGTGTAAATGGTGGCGGTGCTCCCCAGCGCCCCGACGCGCGTTTCACCCGCTAGCTTCTTCCGGGGGCGTGACTATAGGGGTATGAGAGGCGTTTATATATCCCCCTGAGCCAATAGGATGAATGCTTCCTTTATTCTCTAAGGTGCGTCCAGATTCTATGGCGCATGCGCCGGTATGGCTCTTCCGGGTTATCTTAAACTACTTCCTGGCACCCGCTTTGTTTACGGCAGGAGAGGACACCTGCCAGTAACTATGGTAGCGCTGCCGGAAGTAGACCCAGAGCCGACCGACGCGCGCGCACAACCCGGCACCATAAATGAGAAAAATTCTTCTAATGACATGGAGTGAAAATTAATGCGCCCATTAAAAGGGGTTAACATAATAAAATGAAAAATTAATGCAAAGTGCACTGTGCAAAAAAGACATAATATAATATAAGTAAAATGTTAGTTTTATTAAATAAAGTGCAATAGATGATGAAAATAGTTATATAAATTATGAAAGTGCGCGGGTGAATGCGATAGTGATAATACTACCCATATGTGTGGTGCAGAAAAACTATGAATAACAAATAAATATATATAAATAAATATAAATATATAATACAATAGTAATAATGAAATATGAAGATCACCAAATATCTTCATAGGGTGAATACTACACAGTGAGTGCATCAACAAGATAAAATATGATTTTAATCTATATTTCTAACCCCCACATTGCAATCCATGTATACTCTCACCAAATATAACCCCCACGCAAATAACCCATAGATATTCAATATTGGATTATTATTGCCATTAAAATTTACATAATAATAATTATCAATTATAACAACACCAATAACAGTACTAATAATATTCTTCTTTTTATCATTTTATCAATCTTCATCCTGAACTTCCATTTTCAAGGATTTGCGTGGCAGTGGGTCATAATGGATCAACTCCTACAAAAGGCTCCAAACTTCTTCATATTGGATCACGACAAAAACCTGAACTAAACATATAAAAAAATATTAAAATCAAAATTAAAAACATACAAAAAGTTAACTGAATATGTGAATTCCCCAGTTAAAGATCCAAACCCCATAAAAGATACCAATTATATAACTCTTATAGAAAAGCTGAAAACCCTAGGGTTTCATTTAAACCATTTGGATGTAGAGTACCCAGGTGGTAAATCCACCTGCTTTCACATTGGGCAAGGATTTTTCCCAAGTCCCCACCCCGAGGTCCTAAATTGATCTGATCTATGGCCTTAACCACCAAACCTCTAGCATTGGAATTGTGATACCTCTTAAAGTGTCTGGGTAGGGGCTTCATTCCAGTAACATCATCACAATCTTTCGCCTTTTCTATATCCCTAACGTGTTCCCGTGTTCTTACCTTGAGTTCCCTAGTGGTAAGACCGATGTACACTTTTCGACACGGACATTGTGCATGATATATAACGCCCTGGAATTGACAATCAAGATGTTTTCGTATCTCATAAATACGTGATCCATTGAAATTGCAAAAAGTTGTAGCTTTCTTATGATTCAGACACCCTTTACAAAGGCCACAGGGGAAAAAACCTGGCGTTCCCATATCAGACTTCCTTGTTATGTTTTCAAAATGGCTATGGACCAAGGTATCTTTTAGAGTTCTTGATTTTTTAGCCACAAATGATGGTTGTTGCGGTAATATGTTTTTTAAAATTGGATCAATCTGCAGTACCTTCCAATGCTTCTGAATGATCCCTTTCAGGTCATTCCATTTATTGTTATACGTACTAATAAAGCGCATCTGTTCTTTAGGTTCTTGTTTTTTTGAATATAAAGAACCGTATAACAATTCATTGCGTGGAGTCTTCGATGCTCTTAAATATCCTCGTCTGATCATTCTTTTACTATATCCCCTTTCAGTAAATCTCCTGGTAAGGTCCATAGCTTGTTTTTGAAATGAATCCTCACATGAACAAATTCTTTTAGCCCGAAGAAATTGTCCCACGGGGATTCCACGAATTGTGGAAATTGGATGAGATGACTCTGCTGATAGAAAAGAATTGGTTGATGTCACTTTTCTAAAGATGTCCGTATCTATGAGACCATCTGGACCAATTTTCAATTTAATGTCCAGAAAATCAATTTCTCTCCCATATTGAAACGTCAGTTTAATGTTTTTATCATTAGTATTCAACTGCTGAATGAGATTATTTAATCCCTCCAGCGGACCATCCCAAAAGAACAGTACATCATCAATATACCTCATCCAGTTATGGACATAGTCCATTTCCTGGATGAGGTCACTCTGAAATATCTCCCGCTCCCATGCACCAAGAAACAAATTTGCATACAAGGGGGCACAAGATGCCCCCATCGCTGTACCCTGTATTTGCAGGTAACACTGACCATTAAAAATAAACACATTGTGTGTTAATAGAAATTCCAATAGGACCATAATAAGCTCAATCAAAATGGTACCTATCGAACTACTTTTTATAAAGAATTCTACAGCCTTCAACCCATCTTGGTGTCGTATCGATGTATATAGGGACTCCATGTCCGCCGTAACAATAACCGAGTTGTCATCTATATACAATTGATCCAAGGCTGACGTGGTGTCCCTAATATACGATGGTAATTCGACCACCAATGTTTCAGGAAGTAATCTATGATCTTTCCAATAATTTCACAAAGTCCATTGTTACCTGAAACAATTGGGCGACCTGGAGGGTCAATTGGATTCTTGTGTATTTTCGGTATTAAGTATAGGGTCGGGAGTCTAGGTTTATTGCTTCGAATTTCATCCAACAATTTTTTAGAAATGATCCCTTGTGAGAAAGCTTTATCCAAAATGTCTATCAAAAGACTCTGAAAAGAGGATAAAGGATTGTAAGTTAACTTTTGATAACATCTCTTATCATTTAATTGACTATTTGCTTGTCTTATATACTGTAATGTTGGCCAGATCACTATATTTCCTCCTTTGTCAGAAGGTTTAAACACTACATCTTTCCAAGATTCCATTTCTTTAATGGCCTCTATTTCACTTTTAGTCAGATTAGATCTCCCTCCTTGTTTTTGTGCTAATAATTCAATATCATTGGTTACCAGTTTTGTAAATATTTCGACCGCAGGGCATAATCCCAACGCTGGAAAATTTTTTGATCTAATAAACTGATTAGTAGGAATCATACTCACCTCCGATATGCCAATGTTTTCTTCTTCAAGAGAGATTAGAGCTTCCATGGCTTCTTTCTCTTTATCCGACTGCTGAGAATCATCATTCTGAAGCCTTGATGCATGCAATTTTTTCAGTATTAATTTTCTTGAAAACAAATGTGTGTCTTTCACCGATGTGAACGAGTCTAATTTTTTGGAAGGAGAAAAAGTTAAACCACGTTCTAAAACAGTTACTTGAGTAGCCGTTAAAACATGATTAGACAAATTGATTACCTGATATTGATCTCTTATTTTTTGTCCTTTTTGTACTTTATGGAACATTTCTGGAAATTTCCTAATTTTCTCCTTATTTTTATGAGGGAAATCTCGTGATGATTCCATCTCACTTGTAGAAGTACTACTTTCCATTTCAGATGCACTTGATATATCAGATTGTTTTCTTTTTTTATTATTGCTCTTTTTTCGTGTTTCTCCTCCTTTATTGAGCTGCCATTGGTAAATTCTATTGGAATCAAAATCTTCCACATCACGTTGGTATTTCTTAAATTTCTCCTGACATACCTTCTCCTCCCATTTTGATACATCCATTTCAAGGTCTTTAGACCACTTGGCGAACTGATTACTGGCCATATCTTTAGAAATGGAATTAGATAGAATATCCAATTCCTTATCCATTTCAGTTAAACAAGAAGTATTACTGTCAATTAAAATCTCTATAAATTCAAACGAACATTTTCATGCCACCATTATCCATCTCTTTGTCAATTCTTGTTCACCAAGATCATATGTGGGGTATAACTGAATTCTCAGTCCCCTGGGTATTATCTTTTTTTCCAAATAGTTTTCTAATGAGGACCTATTCCACCATAATTTAATTTTTTTCTGTAACATATTTCTATATTTATGCATAAAGTCCTTGATTTCATAAGAGGTATCATGCGAAACAATGGGGGTACTACGTGAAAATAGATCCGTGGCCTTAGAACGCCAGGCATTTTCCCTAGCTTTTAAATCCATACTTCGGACCACCTGTTATAAAAAACAGTATATAAACCAATTAAATCCAAATTTGTCCAATAATCATCATATGGCACTTCAAAGCACATATATTTAACATAGCATGGCCACATATACCATGACTAGAAGAAGAGAACCATATATATATATATATAAAAAACTAATTTTATTAATTACTTTAAAAATTGTCAGTAAAAAACCACAACAATATTGACACTACAATAGTACCCCAAAATAGGGGACGCACGCCACAAATAGATCAAAAGTTATAAGTTTATGAAAAACACACAAATAAATCTATAGGCTTATATAGAAAAAATATGTTTTTGCATCCTTTTGAAATACAGTTCCATGACAGAGAAAAGGGGCTATGCGTGTTATAAACAGTGCCTAAAGCATCTCATAGCATAGCATATATCCTTCCTAAATCACTTCATGTATTAATTATTTCAAGTGCAACATAACTAATATATAGCCCAATTAGAAAAATAGTGCTTCATATAACATCATTCATAAAGTAACCCACATATTTCTCAATATATTACTTACAAATAAGTCTCTATCAGGGTGTAAATGGTGGCGGTGCTCCCCAGCGCCCCGACGCGCGTTTCGCCCGCTAGCTTCTTCCGGGGGCGTGACTATAGGGGTATGAGAGGCGTTTATATATCCCCCTGAGCCAATAGGATGAATGCTTCCTTTATTCTCTAAGGTGCGTCCAGAATTTCTATTAACACACAATGTGTTTATTTTTAATGGTCAGTGTTACCTGCAAATACAGGGTTCAGCGATGGGGGCGTCTTGTGCCCCCTCGTATGCAAATTTGTTTCTTGGTGCATGGGAGACGGAGATATTTCAGAGTGACCTCATCCAGGAAATGGACTATGTCCATAACTGGATGAGGTATATTGATGATGTACTGTTCTTTCGGGATGGTCCGCTGGAGGGATTAAATAATCTCATTCAGCAGTTGAATACTAATGATAAAAACATTAAACTGACGTTTCAATATGGGAGAGAAATTGATTTTCTGGACATTAAATTGAAAATTGGTCCAGATGGTCTCATAGATACGGACATCTTTAGAAAAGCGACATCAACCAATTCTTTTCTATCAGCAGAGTCATCTCATCCAATTTCCACAATTCGTGGAATCCCCGTGGGACAATTTCTTCGGGCTAAAAGAATATGTTCACGTGAGGATTCATTTCAAAAACAAGCTATGGACCTTACCAGGAGATTTACTGAAAGGGGATATAGTAAAAGAATGATCAGACGAGGATATTTAAGAGCATCGAAGACTCCACGCAATGAATTGTTATACGGTTCTTTATATTAAAAAAAACAAGAACCTAAAGAACAGATACGCTTTATTAGTACGTATAACAATAAATGGAATGACCTGAAAGGGATCATTCAGAAGCATTGGAAGGTACTGCAGATTGATCCAATTTTAAAAAACATATTACCGCAACAACCATCATTTGTGGCTAAAAAATCAAGAACTCTAAAAGATACCTTGGTCCATAGCCATTTTGAAAACATAACAAGGAAGTCTGATATGGGAACGCCAGGTTTTTTCCCCTGTGGCCTTTGTAAAGGGTGTCTGAATCATAAGAAAGCTACAACTTTTTGCAATTTCAATGGATCACGTATTTATGAGATACGAAAACATCTTGATTGTCAATCCCAGGGCGTTATATATCATGCACAATGTCCGTGTCGAAAAGTGTACATCGGTCTTACCACTAGGGAACTCAAGGTAAGAACATGGGAACACGTTAGGGACATAGAAAAGGCAAAAGATTGTGATGATGTTACTGGAATGAAGCCCCTACCCAGACACTTTAAGAGGTATCACAATTCCAATGCTAGAGGTTTGGTGGTTAAGGCCATAGATCAGATCAATTTAGGACCTCGGGGTGGGGACTTGGGAAAAATCCTTGCCCAATGTGAAAGCAGGTGGATTTACTGCCTGGGTACTCTACATCCAAATGGTTTAAATGAAACCCTAGGGTTTTCAGCTTTTCTATAAGAGTTATATAATTGGTATCTTTTATGGGGTTTGGATCTTTAACTGGGGAATTCACATATTCAGTTAACTTTTTGTATGTTTTTAATTTTGATTTTAAATTTTTTTATATGTTTAGTTCAGGTTTTTGTCGTGATCCAATATGAGGACGTTTGGAGCCTTTTGTAGGAGTTGATCCATTATGACCCACTGCCACGCAAATCCTTGAAAATGGAAGTTCAGGATGAAGATTGATAAAATGATAAAAAGAAGAATATTATTAGTACTGTTATTGGTGTTGTTATAATTGATAATTATTATTATGTAAATTTTAATGGCAATAATAATCCAATATTGAATATCTATGGGTTATTTGCGTGGGGGTTATATTTGGTGAGAGTATACATGGATTGCAATGTGGGGGTTAGAAATATAGATTAAAATCATATTTTATCTTGTTGATGCACTCACTGTGTAGTATTCACCCTATGAAGATGTTTGGTGATCTTCATATTTCATTATTACTATTGTATTATATATTTATATTTATTTATATATATTTATTTGCTATTCATAGTTTTTCTGCACCACACATATGGGTAGTATTATCACTATCGCATTCACCCGCGCACTTTCATAATTTATATAACTATTTTCATCATCTATTGCACTTTATTTAATAAAACTAACATTTTACTTATATTATATTATGTCTTTTTTGCACAGTGCACTTTGTATTAATTTTTCATTTTATTATGTTAACCCCTTTTAATGGGCGCATTAATTTTCACTCCATGTCATTAGAGGAATTTTTCTCATTTATGGTGCCGGGTTGTGCACGCGCGTCGGTCGGCTCTGGGTCTACTTCCGGCAGCGCTACCATAGTTACTGGCAGGCATCCTCTCCTGCAGTAAACAAAGCGGGTGCCAGGAAGTAGTTTAAGATAACCCGGAAGAGCCATACCGGCGCATGCGCCATAGAATCTGGACGCACCTTAGAGAATAAAGGAAGCATTCATCCTATTGGCTCAGGGGGATATATAAACGCCTCTCATACCCCTATAGTCACGCCCCCGGAAGAAGCTAGCGGGCGAAACGCGCGTCGGGGCGCTGGGGAGCACCGCCACCATTTACACCCTGATAGAGACTTATTTGTAAGTAATATATTGAGAAATATGTGGGTTACTTTATGAATGATGTTATATGAAGCACTATTTTTCTAATTGGGCTATATATTAGTTATGTTGCACTGGAAATAATTAATACTATTGTAGTGTCAATATTGTTGTGGTTTTTTACTGACAATTTTTAAAGTAATTAATAAAATTAGTTTTTTTATATATACTGTATTTATATGGTTCTCTTCTTCTAGTCATGGTATATGTGGCCATGCTATGTTAAATACCCTTCATGACCAAGCCTATTTTGACCTTAATGACCAGGCCATTTTTTGCAATTCTGACCAGTGTCCCTTTATAAGCTAATAACTCAGGAACGCTTCAACGGATCTTAGCAATTCTGAGATTGTTTTTTCCTGACATATTGGGCTTCATGATAGTGGTAAATTTAGGTCGATAATCTTTGCGTTTATATGTGAAAAAATCGGAAATTTGGTGAACATTTTGAAAATTTTGCAATTTTCACATTTTGAATTTTTATTCTGTTAAACCAGAGTTATGTGACACAAAATAGTTACTAAATAACATTTCCCACATGTCTACTTTAAACCAGCACAATTTTGGAAACAAATTTTTTTTTGTTAGGAAGTTATAACGGTTAAAAGTTGACCAGTGATTTTTCATTTTTACAACAAAATTTACAAAACCATTTTTTTAGGGACCACCTCACATTTGAAGTCACTTTGAGGGGTCTATATGGCAGAAAATACCCAAAAGTGACACCATTCTGAAAACTGAACCCCTCAAGCTACTCAAAACTACATTCAAGAAGATTATTAACCCTTCAGGTGCTTCACAGGAACTAAAGAAATGTGGAAGGAAAAAATGGACATTTTAATTTTTCCAACAAAAATTTTCTTTTAGCATTAATTTTTTCATTTTCACATGGGCAACAGGATAAAATGGATCCTAAAATTTCTTTGGCAGTTTCTCCTGAGTACACTGGTACCTCATATGTGGTCATAAACCACTGTTTGGATGCATGGAATGGTTTAGAAGGGAAGGAGCGCCATTTGACTTTTTGAATGGAAAATATGCTGGAATATTTAGCGGTTGCCATGTCACGTTTGGAGAGTCCCTGTGTGCCTAAACATTGGAGCTCCCCCACAAGTGACCCCATTTTGTAAACTAGATCCTCCAAGGAACTTATCTAGATGCATAGTAAGCACTTTGAACCCCCAGGTGCTTCACAAATTGATCCGTTAAAAAAAGTACTTTTTTTCACAAAAATTTTCTCTTAGCCTCAGTTTTTTCATTTTCACATAGGCAACAGGATAAAATGGATCCTAAAATTTATTGGGCAATTTCTTCTGAGTACACCGATACCTCATATGTGGTCATAAAACACTGTTTGGGCACACGGCAGGGCCCGGAAGGGAAGGAGCACCATTTGACTTTTTGAAAGGAAAATTGACTCCAATCGTTAGCGGACACCATATCGCGTTTGGAGAGCCCCTGTGTGCCTAAACATTGGAGCTCCCCCATAAGTGACCCCATTTTGTAAACTAGACCCCCCCAAGGAACATATCTAGATGTGTGGTGAGCACTTTGAACCCCCAAGTGCTTCACAGAAGTTTATTACGCAGAGCAGTGAAAATAAAAAAATCATTTTTTTCCGCAAAAATTATTTTTTAGCCCGCTATTTTCTATTTTCACAAGGCTAACAGGAGAAAATGGACCACAAACATTGTTGTGCAATTTGTCCTGAGTACACCAATGCCCCATATGTGGGGGAACCACTATTTGGGCGCATGGGAGAGCTCAGAAGGGAAGGAGCACCAGAATGCAGACTTTGTTGGAATGTTCTGCGGGCGTCATGTTGCGTTTGCAGAGCCCCTGATGTGCCTAAACAATAGAAACCCCCACAAGTGACCCCATTTTGGAAACTAGACCCCCATGCACCTTATCTAGATGTATAGTGAGCGTTTTGAACCCCTAAGTGCTTCACAGAAGTTTAGAAATGCAGAGCCATGAAAATAAAAAATATTTTTTTCCTCAAAAATGATTTTTTAGCCCGCTATTTTTTATTTTCCCAAGGGTAACGGGATAAATTGGACCCCAAAAGTTGTTTTCTAGTTTGTCCTGAGTTCGCTGGTCCCATATATGGGGGGGAACCACTGTTTGATCACACGGCAGGGCTCAGAAGGGAAGGAGTGCTATTTGACTTTTTGAATGGAAAATTAGCTCCAATCGTTAGCTGACACCATTGTCGTGTTTGGAGAGCCCCTGTGTGCCTAAACTTTGGAGCACCCCCACAAATGACCCCATTTTGGAAACTAAACCCCCTAAAGAACTTATCTAGATGCATAGTGAGCACTTTGAATGCGCACATGCTTCACAGAAGTGTATAACGTAGAGCCGTGAAAATAAAAATAATTTTTTTCCTCAAAAATGATTTTTCAGCCCACTATTTTTTATTTTCACAATGGTAACAGGAGAAATTGGACACCAAAAGTTGTTGTCCAGTTTGTCCTGAGTACGCTGGTACCCCATATGTGGGGGGAACCACTGTTTGGGCACACGTCGGAGCTCAGAAGGGAAGTAGTGAGATTTTGAAATGCTGACTTGATGGAATAGTCTGCGGGCATCATATTACGTTTGCAGAGCCTCTGATGTGCCTAAACAGTAGAAACCCCCAACAAGTGACCACATTTTGGAAACTAGACCCCCTATTGAACTTATTTAGATGTGCAGTGAGCACTTTAAACCCCCAAGTTCTTCACAGAAGTTTATAACGCAGAGCCGTGAAAATAAAAAATCATTTTTTTCCACAAAAATCATTTTTTTAGCCCCCAATTTTTTACTTTCCCAAGGGTAACAGGAGAAATTAGACCCCCAAAGTTGCTGTGCAATTTTTCCTGAGTACACTGATACCCCATATGTGGGAGTAAACCACTGTTTGGGCATACGTCGGGGCTCGGAATGGAAGGAGCACTGTTTTACTTTTAGAACACAAAATTGGGTGGAATAAATGGTGGCGCCATGTCGCGTTTGGAGACCACGTGATGTGCCTAAACAGTGGAAACCCCTCATTTCTAACTCCAACCCTAACCCCTACACACCCCTAATCATAACCCTAACCACAACCCTAACCCCAACACACCCCTAACCCTAATGCCAACTCTAACTCTAACCACAAGCCTAACCCTAATCCCAACCACAACCCACCCCTAACCCTAATATTAACCCTAATTCCAACCCTAATTCCAACCCTAACCCTAATTCCAACTCCAGCCCTAATTCCAACCCTAAACCTAATTCCACCCCTAAGCCTAATTTCAACCCTAACCCTAATTCTAACCCTAACACTAATTCCAACCCTAACCCTAATTCTGACCCTAATGGAAAAATAAATATATTTTCTTTATTTTATTATTTGTGCCTACCTATGGGGGTGATAAAGGGGGATTTATTTACTTTCTTTACTTTGATCACCATGAAAGTTTATCACAGTGATCAAAATGAATGAATCTGCAGCATTGCAGATTCTGGCGGGTGCACTGCACATGCGCCCGCCATTTTCTAAGATGGCGGCGCCCTTGATCCGAGATGGGGGGACACCGGGACGGCCAGAGGGACATCAAAGTCACCGTGGAGGGTGAGGCGGGGGGATCGGAAGCTGGGGGGAGCGGAGGGAAAACGGGGCAAGCAGATCATGATAGTGGCGGCAGATCACCACTGTCATTCGGTGGCGGGGGCAGATCGCCCCCGTTAGCCGTGGGGGGTCAGATCGGTGTATCCAGCCATGGCCGATGCTACTGTAGCATCGGCCATGGCTGGATTGTAATATTTCATCAAATTTCATTGATGAAATATTACTATGGCTCTGATTAGCTGTTTCACTTTTTACAGCCAATCGGCCAATCAGAGTGATCATAGCCATGGGGGGTGAAATACAAAGCCCCCTGTACCTGCGGGTCGGGTGACCTTTCATTGACCCTGGTCACCCGACCCACAGGGGGGCTTTGAAGTCATGACACAGCATATACCTCATTGGTCGGATTGGCACTGACTTTCATGACGCATACGCTGTGTCACTGGTCAGGAAGGGGTTAATACAATGTTCCCATTATTAGGAATCGGGTCTCTTATAGTGTTTGCCTATGCAGTGAATGCAAGGGCTGCCAAAAATTTGGAGGCACTACAATGCCCCTTGGAAGAGACGTGGAGGAGGCCTCATTAAATAATGTTCCCATTGGAAAGGAGCAGGTTTCTTATACTTGTAATGCCCATGCACTAAGTGTATGGGCTGACAAACATTTACCCCTGGGGGTATACATGAACATACTGTATGCCAATTTTTTTTTATGGGCATCATAAACACCATTTAAAAAAATTATGTGGGTGTTGCATCACGGACCATGGTCACCCTCGTGATATAATGGTGGAGGATGGGGATGAGGAGAAGGAGGTGGACAACAGAAAATAGCCAAAATCAGGAAGCATATACACATGTGTGGGTGCGAAGAGGTTCAAGGGAATAGACCTAAAAAAAGACACAGGATTGAGTTTATGTTATGCTGCTGTCATTCGGTGATGTTGAGAAGTCTGGCCCAGACTTTGTTCATTTTTATAAGAGTCAGCTTGTCAGCATTTTAAGTTGACAGACAGATGCACTTATCAGTTATAATTCCATCAGCGGCACTAAATACACGCTCTAACAAAACGCTAACGGCAGGGCAGGCCAGGACATCCAAGGCGTAGAGTGCCAGTTCATGCCATGTGCCCAGCTTATATACCAAATAATTATAAGGCACAGAGGAATCACGGAGGATGTTGGTACGGTCAGCAAGGTACTCCCTCAGCATTTTCCCAAACTTTGCACACCTTGTGAGAGTACCCCACGCCTTAGGACCTGTGCGATGGGAGCATCTGAGAAAACTCTCCCAGACCTTTGACAGTGTTCCCCTGCCTCTGCTGGATTGGAGTTGTGTCTCCATCGCCTCTACTTCTTGGTTGTCCAATGAACTGTGACCTCTGCCGTCAGCGTTTTCAGATAGGAATTTTTTTAATAATTCTGCAACAGGGGCCTTCTGGTACTGCCCCATTTTAGTAGACCCGTCCACCTCGGGAATAAGAGATAGAACATTGTAGTGTAGTTCTAGATGTATCACCAACCAG
The DNA here is from genome assembly GCF_039654945.1 of Dendrobates tinctorius. Taxonomy (NCBI): domain Eukaryota; kingdom Metazoa; phylum Chordata; class Amphibia; order Anura; family Dendrobatidae; genus Dendrobates; species Dendrobates tinctorius. Next base: position 2,854,994 of record NW_027361910.1, read on the forward strand.
TATTGACTGTCACCCAAAATTTCAAGAACGCAAGGGTCACGGGAAAGGCAGCTTAACATAAACTCAAACATGAGTGCCAGACTGCTTACAGGCAAGACTTCTGTGTCCTCACCAAGAGGATGACTGACCATGCTCTCCTCCTCCTCCCTGTCTTCAGGCCATCCACGCTGAAAAGAGGGTATGACAGTTGTGCAGGTAGTACCATCTATAGCGCATGAAACTAGCTCCTGTTCTTCCTCCTCCTCCTCTTCCTCATTGTCACTCAATCCACATTGGGGTGAGAGGAAGCTGGGCTGTATGTAATAACCCTCTAAGGTTCCTTGCTCCATCTCATTGTGCTCCGCCTGCAATGCTTCCTCTTTGATTGTAAGCAGAGAGCGTTTCAGAAGTCAGAAGTGGGATTGTGACGCTAATTATGGTGTCATCGCCGTTCACATCTTGGTGGAGTCCTCAAAGTTTTGGAGGATGGTACATATATCTGAAATCCATGTCCACTCCTGAGGTCTTATGTGTGGAGTCTGAACTGAATATTGATAGCCTTGTTGAGGCTGGTGGTCAACATCTGCCCTCTTCTGCTCCAAAATCCTTCCCAACATCTGCAGTGTAGAGTTCCAATGCATGGGGACATCACATACCAGTTGGTGGGCTGGAAGTTGCAAATGCTGCTGAAGCACAACAAGGGCGGCGGAAGCTGTATCTGAGTTTATAAAATGGGCACACAGATGGCGTACTTTGACAAGCAGATCTGGGAGCTCTGTGGATGTTTTGAGAAACCACTAAACCAAGAGGTTAAGCACATGGGCCAGGCACAGTACATGTGTGAGCTCGCCTCACCTCGAAGCCGCCACCAGGTTCCGGCCATTGTCAGACACGACCATGTCTGGATGTAGGTTCAGCAGTGTCAGCCACAGAACTGCCTGCTCTTTCAGAGCTGTCCACAACTCTTCAGCATTGTGCTTTTTGTCACCTAAGCATATTAGCTTCAGCACAGCCTGTTGCCATTTGGCTGAGGCAGTGCAGCAGTGCTTCCAGCTTGTGACTGATGTCATAATTTTGGAGACGGAGGCTGAAGAGGAGGAGGAGTAGGATGAGGTGCAGGAGCTGAAACACAGGAAAACACAGTATAACAAATGTATAAAAATACTCTGTTGTAAAAAAGTAACAGTAAACAGCAATTGCTAGTAAAAAGATGATAACAAAACAGGGTATTTGGTTGATACGTATTTTGCAAAAAATGTATACTAAGCCGCTCTACCAAACATCAAGGTATACCCATATCAGAGTAGTCCCTAACCAATGTATTTAAAAACCTGACCATGTGTATGGTACCTATATGAGCAGGATTCAGAAAGGTTATGTCTGATGTGGACACACTGTGGAAGACGGTATATATGTGCACAGCCCACAAGGGAGGGGTGGAGACCTCCCAAATCTTGCAGAAACAAGAAACCAATTGAATATAAACACATGGACCATGCACACAATGAACAAGTCTACTGGTGTTACAAAGTGACTGGCATTGTGTGGCACGACCCAACAAACGGTCGGTCACTAAACGGTAAATAAACAAGGGAACACCGGGGACACAATTACAACAGTGGGCCCTGTGATAGGGAATGGGGAAATGGAAACCTCCTGCACTCTCCTGAGGCTGTTCTCTGGTCTATCCTGACATCACTATATGACTTCTTTCAAACCGTCGCCGAGTCGGATTCCTTAACCCTCACTTGCCCTGCACCTATCGGATACCTCAGTATGGAATTGGCAAGTGGGGGACACTGGTCCCACCGTTGCACTAATACAACACCAAGGGAAAAAACAACAGACAAGGTAAGACAAACAACACTTAGCTTTCTCTGCTGCAATGCACTGTACAACAGAGTAAGGCACCCGATCACAGCATTCAGCTGAAGCACCACTGCACCAGAAAGCTCCTGTCTTCAGCACGGATGGTTTCAAAAAGGAAGTGTATAACCAACCATCAGCTGATGCACCAGGTGACCTTTTAAAGGAAGGTGGGAGTGGTCACCACCTGCATCAGCAAACTCACCTAGCAATGCAATTACACCAGCATGCACCAGGAGAAAAACTGATTTAACCCCTGATGACTTGAAAGGAAAAAAGTTTTAATGTGAGAATGTAGATCTATCACAGATAAAAAATTGATCGTGACAGTACCCCTCCTTCAATGAGGGGCCTCTGGATCCTCAACACTGCACCTCACCAGAAAACAATCTACAATGAGGATGCCTCGATCCACCAGAGTTCACCTCGGCAATCACCTGACTCTCAGGTTATTGGCAAACGAGGATTGAAGGAGGTGACAACGTATGCTCCGGAGGTGCCACAAATTACGGCCCAATCACCCGAGAACTCCAGACCCTGTCAGCACACTTCCACCGGATGTTTTTGGTGGGCACCCATATGTACTCATTCACACACAGGTCCGGACTTGAACATTTATTGCCACACACACGTTTGCCACAAGATGGTGAACACTTTACAGAACCAACAGCAGAGGGGTCCCCCGTGTCGTCACCCTCACACCCCACCATGTTCAGAAAGAACCACCACCTTCCTTTGACCCCTCCTCCTATGAGGACTCCTAAACTCAGGGTTAGCATGTGGTGAGGGTTGAGACTTGCCCCTACTCCCTGGCAGCATATCTGCTGCCCCCACTGGAGAAGAAGGGTACGGTTGTAGAATGACAGCAGGGACAGTAGCCCCTGGGCAGCAGCCCTCACACGACTGATTCCAGCTGACTACTTCCCTAGACCGCCAATCTATGATTGGGTTGTGTCTTTTCAACGAAGGGAGGCCTAAAATGGTAGAGGATGGCATTCCCCCAAGATGTAGCATGACAGGGACTCTTCATGATGAGTCCCTATATGCAGATGTACTGTATATTATCCATGACTTGGGTTAACCGCCCCTGGCTCAGAGGCAATGGCCTGGACGCTTGGGGGTTTTGCTAGCATCCTACACCTCAGGCCATGGGTCTGGACAAAGTGAGCATCCACCAGATTGACACCTGCTCTACTGTCCACACGCACCGGTATACCCGCAGTTACCCCACCAACCACCACTTATGCTGACAAAGTACACTGAGGGGAAAAAATGGAGGAAAGATACACTTTCTGGTTGCCTCCCTCTACACGACCAGGGCAACATGGCTTCTTAGGTGGTACAGATGTTTTGGCGCGAGCTAAGCAGACCCCGATAAAATGACCAGTCTGCCCACAGTAAAAACATGCCCCCACACCATGACGAACCACAGACGGCACCATTTGGGAACTAGCTCCTCCCACACGCATGGGTTCGTCCGACTGCACCGATGTGTCCTCCTCCATAGCAAGGACTACAGGGGACATATTCGCCAAAGCCGCAAAAAATCTCGTCCACTGACCGTAAAGATGGTGAATCGGCTGGCAGGGAGAAGGCCCAGGATTGGGGATCACCCTTAAGAAGGGGTATGATGAATCCCACCCATTGTTCCTCACTAGTTGATGAACGAGGGTGGAGCCTGAAGTACAGCTAGCAGGCCTCCTTAAAAATCAAAAATGTATCTCTCCTTCCAGAAAACCTATCTGGGAGAGATATCTTGGGTTCCAGTTGAGCCTGCACCTGAGCTGAGGCCCTGAACCCCACCAACTGCTGCAGCTGCTGCACCACCTCACCACGTGGCACCCTACGCTCCTCAGTGAGGGTCTGAAGCAGTTGGGCAAAAGCCTGCATTTGGGTCATGGCTCACCAGAAAAAATGGGGCAGTTGGTTATAATGTCACGAAGTGACTGGCCCTGTGTGACATGACCCAACAAACGGTGGGTCACTAAACAGTAAACAAACAAGGGAACGCCGGGGACACAATTACAACGGTGGGCCCTGCAATAGGGAATGGGGAAATGGACACCTCCTGCACTCTCCTGAGGCTGCACCCTGGGCTATCCTGACGTACCTATATGGCTTCTTTTAAACCGTCGCAGAGCAGGATACCTTAGCCCTCACTTGCCCTGCATCTATCCCTCAGTAGGGAATTGGCAAGTGCGGACACTGGTCCCACCGCTGCACTAATACAACACTTAGGGAAAAAATAACAGACAAGGTAAGACAAACAACACTTAGCTTTCTCTGCTGCAATGCACCGCACAGCAGAGTAAGGCACCCGATCACAGCATTCAGCTGAAGCACCACTGCACCAGAAAGCTCCTGTCTTCAGCACGGTTGGTTTAAAAAAGGAAGTGTATAACCAACCATCAGCTGATGCACCAGGTGACCTTTTAAAGGAAGGTGGGAGTAGTCACCACCTGCATCAGCAAACTCACCTAGCAATGCAATTACACCAGCAGCTACCGGGGGGAAAAACTGATGTTAACCCCCATTGACCTGAAAGGAAAAAAGTTTTAATGTGAGAATGCAGATCTGCCACAGATCCAAAAATGGATCGTGACAGTAGGACAGCATTCACACCACCAAAAGACTGAAACACAGAAAAACACAGTATAACAAATGTATAAAAATACTCTGTTGTAAAAAAGTAACAGTAAACAGCAAGTGCTAGTAAAAAGATGATAATAAAACAGGGTATTTGGTTGATACGTTTTTTGAAAAAATGTATACTAAGCCGCTCTACCAAAAGTCAAGGTATACCCATACCAGAGCAGTCCCTAACCGATGTATTTAAAAACCTGACCATATGTATGGTACCTATATGAGCAGGATTCAGAAAGGTAATGTCCGATGTGGACATGCTGTGGAAGGCGGCTTATATGTGCACAGCCCACAAGAGAGGGGTGGAGACCTCCCTAATCTTGCAGAAATAAGAAACAAATTTAATGTAAACACATGGGCCATGCACACAGTGAACAAGTCTGTAGGACAGCGTTCACACAGCCAAAAGACTGAAACACAGAAAAACACAGTATAACAAACGTATAAAAATACTCTGTTGTACAAAAGTTACAGTAAACAGCAAGAGCTAGCAAAAAGATGATAATAAAACAGGGTGTTTGGTTCATACGTTTTTACAAAAAATGAATACTAAGCCGCTGTACCAAACATCAAGGCATACTCATATCAGAGCAGTCCCTAACCGATGTATTTAAAAACCTGACCATATGTATGGTACCTATATGAGCAGGATTCAGAAAGGTAATGTCTGATGTGGACACGCTGTGGAAGAAGGCTTATATGTTCACAGCCCACAAGGGAGGGGTGGAGACCTCCCTAATCTTGCAGAAACAAGAAACCAATTGAAGATAAACACATGGTTTATACAGGTGCAGGAGCTGTAGACTTTGGGGGCAACCCTGATTGATGTAGGGTCCGCAATCCTTTGCGTTGGGAGGACATGTTCCATCCCAAGGTCCAACTGGGTACCGGCTTCCACTATGCTAACCCAGTGTGCCCTCAGCGAGATGTACCGTCCCTGCCAATAAGCACTTGTCCACATGTCCGTAGTTAGGTGGGAATTTCCCACGCAGCAATGGCATAAAGTGAGACTAGGGACTTTTTTTTTTTTTTTAAAGTGGTGGAGGAATACAGTGCGGAAGGATACCTACCTTCCGTCATTGTATTCCTGGAGCTGGTAGAGAACGGTAGCATCAGCTGATGCTGCTGTTCTCCACGCAAGATGGACGTGGGACCCTCGTGGACTTCTGCGGATCGGGGTAAGTATATTGGTGTTTTTTTATTTTGATATTTATTCCTCAAGGGGACAATGGCTTCCGGGATCAAAGTGACAAGTGACGGTGAGTATGTACTCTATGTTATATGTACTGTATGTCTATATGTATGTATTGTATGTAGTATATATGTATGTTGCATGCATGTAGTATATATGCAGTATATATGTAGTATGCATGTTGCATGCATGTGGTATATATGTAGTATGTATGTAGCATGTATGTAGTATGTAGCATGTATGTAGTATGTATGTTGCATGTATGTAGCATGTAGTGTGTATGTATGTAGCATGTATGTAGTATGTATGTTGCATGTATGTAGCATGTAGTGTGTATGTTGCATGTATGTAGCATGTAGTATATATGTAGTATGTATGTTACATGTAGTATATATAGTATATATGTAGTATGCATGTTGCATGCATGTAGTATATATGTTGTATGTATGTTGCATGCATGTAGTATATATGTATTATGTATGTAGTATGTATGTAGCATGTATGTAGTATGTATGTTGCATGTATGTAGCATGTAGTATATATGTAGTATGTATGTTACATGTAGTATATATAGTATATATGTAGTATGCATGTAGTATATATGTTGTATGTATGTTGCATGCATGTAGTATATATGTATTATGTATGTAGTATGTAGCATGTATGTAGTATGTAGCATGTATGTAGCATGTAGTATATATGTAGTATGTATGTTACATGTAGTATATATAGTATATATGTAGTATGCATGTTGCATGCATGTTGTATGTATGTTGCATGCATGTAGTATATATGTATTATGTATGTAGTATGTATGTAGCATGTATGTAGTATGTAGCATGTATGTAGCATGCATGTAGTATGTAGCATGTATGTAGTATGCATGTTGCATGTAGTATGTATGTTACATGTAGTATATATGTAGTATGCATGTTGTATGTATGTAGCATGTATGTAGCATGTATGAAGCATGTAATTTTTTTTTTTTTTTTACATTCAACACATTAGCCGGATGATGGGACTACTACTGTCCCATCATTGGCTAATGTGTCAATCACTGTCATGGTAGCAGGCATCGCCCGATGGGACTTGTAGTCCCATCGGACGATGCCTGCACAGACCCCCGGAGCCTGCACAGACCACCGACAGGCCGGCACAGCCCCCCGGAGCCTGCACAGACCACCAGCAGGCCAGCACAGCCCCCCGGCAGGCCGGCACAGACCCCCGGAGCCTGCACAGACCACCGGCAGGCCGGCACAGTCCCCCCGGCAGGCCGGCACAGACCCCCGAAGCCTGCACAGACCACCGGCAGGCCGGCACAGCCCCCCGGCAGGCCGGCAGAGACCCCCGGAGCCTGCACAGACCACCGGCAGGCCGGCACAGACCCCCGGACAGTCGGCACAGCCCCCCCGAAGGCCCGAACTGACAGCGCATCATGATGCGCACAGACAGCGCATCATGATGACGTCATTTCGGCAGCCAATCAGAGCCACAAAAGTGGCTCATTGCATTTTGGACTTCCGATTCCGGTATCCGATACGAAAAAAGTATCGGTACTCGGTATCGGAATTCCGATACGGCAAATATTGTCCGATACCCGATACTTGCGGTATCGGAAAGCTCAACACTACTGTTCACACATCCTACAAACCCATTCCTTGGATTAGGTAGAGCTCAAGCCAAAGCATGTGAAAATCCAGAAGCCCTAGATAGAGCCATGGATGCTAGGAGGGAAGAAAGTGTGGAATAGGCACCCACGTGTATCGCCACACAATCTGTGGCTTCTTCAGGGAAGAATGGGTTTGGCAACTTTTATCTTTCTCCCACATCTTATGTGGGTGATATCATTTTGAGGAACAACCCATGTTTCAGTAAGGTGCTTTATGTCTGAGTCATTTCACTCATGTAGCTTCCTAGCCCATATGGTACTGTGAATATTTGTTAGTCGTATAACATGATCATTTTTATATTGAACTGAGCATTTTTGGGGGGCCATATTGTATTTGCTTTACGCTTTGAGGGAACCTTGTGTGGTTTGTCGTTGCTTCTATATTAAGACATGACTAATATAGGTTTCTCTATCTGTCTTTAGCATTTTTATCCATTGCTGTGTTTTTGTCTTTTGTGTATTTTGACATTTGTTAATAAAGCACAATCCTTTTATATAAAATTCTGGTGTTCCCGTATATGTGGGCATGATCTTTTTCTCTTCCCTTTTTTTAACCACTTCCTTTCCGATGACGGAATAGTACGTCATAGCTAAGGTCCCCCGCTTTGAGGTGGGCTCCGGCGGTGAGCCTACCTCAAAGCCGCAACATGTCAGCTGCTATGAACAGCTGACATGTGCTCCCCCAATAGGCGCAAGCGGAATCGCCGTCTGCCCGCGCCTATTAACTAGTTAAATCCCGCTGTCAAAGCTGACAGCGGGCATTTACATAGCATTTCCAGCTGCCGGGCCGGAAATGAGCTCATTGCCGACCCCCGTCACGTGATCAGGGGTCGGTGTCATGTTGCGTGGACAACCACAGGTCTCTATGAGACCTCTATGGTTGTTCCAGGCAGATTGCTTTGAGCGCCGCCGGGTGGACGACTCTCAAAGCACAGCAGTAAATCTGTTATATATGGCGATCTGCTCATCGCCCATATGTAGCAGAGCCGATCGGGTTGTGCATGCTTCTAGCCTCCTGTGGAGGCTATTGAAGCATGCTAAAAATAAAAAAAATGTTTAAAAATAAAACAATAAAAAAAATCCCACATACACATATTAAGTATCGCCGTGTTCAGAATTGCCCAATCTATCAATAAAAAAGCATTAACCCGATCGCCAGAATTAAGTTTTTTGGTCGCCGTGACATTGCATTAAAATGCAATAACGGGCGATCAAAAGACCACATCTGCATAAAATTTGTATCATTAAAAACATCAGCCTGGCCCGCAAAAAATAAGCCCTCACCCGACCCCAGGTCACGAAAAATGGAGACGTTACGGTTCTCAGAATATTGGGCAATTTTTTTTTTTTTAGCAAACTTTGGAATTTTTTTTTACCACTTAGATAAAAGAGAGCATAGACATGTTTGGTGTCTGTGAACTCGCAATGACCTGGAGAATCATAATGGCAGGTTAGATTTAGCAACTAGTGAACCTAGCAAAAAAGCCAATCAAAAAACAAGTGAGGGATTGCACTTTTTTTTGCAATTTCACAGCACTTGGAATATTTTTCCTGTTTTCGAGTACATGACATGGTAAAATCTATGGTGACATTTAAAAGTAAAACTCATCCCGCAAAAAATAAGCCCTCACATGGCCATATTGACAGAAAAATAAAAAAGTTATGACTCTGGAAAGAAGGGGAGTGAAAAACGAAAATGAAAAATCGAAAAAAGATCCGGGAGTGATGGGGTTAAAGCTTTCTTTGCATGCCCAGGGAGAACCCATTTACTGATATTGCTTAGTGGTGCCCTCTATCCCCTTTCAACTCTCTGGGACACTTGGCGTTTGCCACAGAACACCAGGATTGGCAAATTTGCCACTGGCACCCTGTGCTCTTCACAGATGAAAGCAGGTTCACACTGAGCGCATGTGACAGATGTGACAGAGTCTGGAGATGCTGTGGAGAGCGATCTGCTGCCTGCAACATCTTTCAGCATGACCGGTTTGACAGTGGGTCAGTAATGGTGTGGGGTGGCATTTCTTTGGAGGGTTGCGCAGCCCTCCATATGCACACCAGAGGTAGCCTGACTGCCATTACATACCGAGATGAGATCCTCAGACCCCTTGTGAGACCATATGCTGGTGCGGTTGGCCCTGGATTCCTACTAATGCAATACAATGCCAGACCTCATGTGGCTGGAGTGTGTCAGCAGTTCCTGCAAGATGAAGGCATTGAAGCTATGGACTGGCCCGCTCATTCCCCAGGCCTGAATCCGATTGAGCAGATCTGGGACATCATGTCTCACTCCATCCACCGTCACGTTGCACCACAGACTGTCCAGGAGTTGACGGATGATTTAGTCCAGGTCTGGGAGGACATCTCTCAGGAGTCCATCCGCCACCTCATCAGGAGCATGCCCAGGCATTGTACAGTAGAGAGGTCATACAGGCACGTGGAGGCCACACACAATACTGAGCATCTTTTCCTTGTCATTTCCACTGAAGTTGGATCAGCCTGTAATTTGATTTTCAACTTTGATTTTGAGTATCATTCCAAATCCAGACCTCCATGGGATATTCATTTTGATTTACATTGATAATTGTTATGTTTTATTGTTCTGAACACATTCCACTATGCAATGAATAAAAATTTGCAACTGGAATATTTCATTCAGAGATATTTAGGATGTGGTATTTTAGTGTTCCCTTTACTTTTTTGAGCAGTTTATAATTTGCCATGGTGCTATGTAGAGTTGAGCGACTTTTGGTTTTTTAGGGTCGAGTTTCGTTTCGTGAAACCCGACTTTTCCAAAAGTCGGGTCGAGCAAGATCGGCCGATTATAGGGAAAAGTCGGGGTCGTCCCGAAACACGAAACCCAATGTAAGTCAATGGGGAATAAAAGTCGGCAGTGAGAGGACAGGAAACACACCTACAGTGCCCATTTGAATGCCAAAAGCATCAATTCTTCTTACTTAAGCTTGTCAACCTTAATTAACTTCATAATACAAGTTACGCACTGAAAAATGGGGGTTATTTGGCTAAAGTTGTGGGGGGGTAGGGCTGGCTCCAGGTTTTCATGTGCCCTGGGCGAAAGAGCGCCCCTTTAACACATACCACAACTCATCATGCTCCGATACGGCAGAGAAATAGCGGTATAGTACAATGAAAAATACTTCACTTTTTACATCTCATGACGAGGCCCATCTATTTCTCCATACAGAATCATTGGTCACATATAATGTTTGAAACAGTATATGATGCGCTCCACACAATGCTACAGTATATGTTGGTCCCCATGGATGAAGCTCCACTGTCTTATGGGCCCAAATAATGCTCCAAACATAATGGGCCCCATTTCTAATGCTCTAGTGTATGATGGGCCCTGTAAATGCTGCTCCAGTGTCTGATGTCCACCTTTGGAATGTTCCAGTGTATGGTGGGCCCCATCTATCATTCTCCAGAGTATAGTGCTCCCCAAAAATTGCTGTCCCAACATTGAAAACAATCAAATAAGTCTCCTCGCTAGGGAATCCCTGTACTAGTCTGGACTCCTCGTCGTCCCCATCTTCCATCTCACTGCACAGTATTTCAGCCTTGCAAGTGCTGTGATCCTGAGCAAGCAGGGGGGGCCCACTCGTTGGTGACGGCACTGGCACAGGGCCCCTGATAGTACGGTGGTGTGGCTGATGGCGGGTGGGCCAAACCTGCACTTTCATCTGCAGCTTCCTCTTTGTCACCGTGTAAGATGGAACTGTATATGGGAAGGGTAACCTGAGTTTCATCAGGGTCAGATTCAGGTCGTGTAGCGTGCGAGGGGAATGTAGTGGTCTGGGTCAATGTACCAGCAGATTCATCGAGCAGTGGCTGGGCATCAGTGCACTTGTGTCGCCCCCAGGAGTACGGTCGCCACAGTGGCATTACCTTCCTCCTAGGGAGTGTGATGACATGCTTGGGAGCAACGAAGGATCTCTCTAGCAGGTTAACTGATTGGGCGGCGTTATTCCCACGAGTCATGACCCTCCAAACAGCGTTCATGAAGGCAAAGTGTTTGTTTTACGTGGGCAGTATGGTTGCAAAGCTGAACCTTAAAGGAATGTCCAGAAGGGCACCACCAGGAGTGGAGCCTACGGTTAAATTCGACTCCACCTGGGAAACCTCAACCATGCCAGCTACAGAAAAGATGCACACATTGCAAGCTTAATTCCGTTAACGAACGAGACTCCGTCATGCCCCGCGGTCCGAGTCCGGCTTACTAGAGGGACACGTGAGGCTCTGGCACATGAGATTGGCCAATAACTGGTGTGTCATGCCCTTACATGTCCGTGGCTGCATGTGCGCTACACTGAAAAGGCCAGCGTTTGTCGCTTACAGGTGCAGATAACCCGCTGAACAACGTTAGTGATGGGGATCACTGATTACAATTATTACCCGCGAACGATGATTTCCCAGTAAGTGCAGGTCAACCGCAGTTCCGGAATTAGGCCTAACCGTCATTCCTGAAAAAATGAAAAACTTACGTGTGCAAACCACAGGTGCTGTAGCTTGCTTAACAGCTCGCCAGCCGTTCTCACGCCCAGTATGGATTACACGTGATTGCACAAAGGTGAAAAAGGGTACCGTATCCCCGGATAACATGTATGGATAGCGTACACATTCAAAATATATGTCAATACATCAGGAGGCAGGCTCAGATGGTGTTAGGCCCAGTATGGCTTGCACGTGATTGCACAAAGGTGAGAAAGGGTACTGTATCCCCGGATAACATGTATGGATAGCGTACACATTCAAAATATATGTCTATACATCAGGAGGCAGGCTCAGACGGTGTTAGGCCCAGTATGGATTGCACGTGATTGCACAAAGGTGAGAAAGGGTACCGTATCCCCGGATAACATGTATGGATAGCGTACACATTCAAAATATATGTCTATACATCAGGAGGCAGGCTCAGACGGTATTAGGCCCAGTATGGCTTGCACGTGATTGCACAAAGGTGAGAGAGGGTACCGTATCCCCGGATAACATGTATGGATAGCGTACACATTCAAAATATATGTCTATACATCAGGAGGCAGGCTCAGACGGTGTTAGGCCCAGTATGGATTGCACGTGATTGCACAAAGGTGAGAAAGGGTACCGTATCCCCGGATAACATGTATGGATAGCGTACACATTCAAAATATATGTCTATACATCAGGAGGCAGGCTCAGATGGTGTCAGGCACAGTATGGATTTGACGGCCCAGACTACACAGTGGAGGAGCAGGGAGAGGTAAAGATTGCAAATGCTGGGGCCCTGCCGAAGCAAGGGGGGCCCACTCGTGGGCGTCGGTACTGGCACTGGGCCCCTCATAGTACGGCGGTGTGTCTAACGGCGGGTGTGCACCACCACTGTCAGAGACACTTGATTGCACTATGAGGGACCCTGTGCCAGTGCCCGTGCCCAAGAGTCGGCCTACCCACCTGTCCAGGGCAACGGCACTCACACGGTGTCGTGCGCTAGGTGGTGACCCCGGCCATGGGGGGAGGCAGCACAGTTAGGGAGTTTTAGAAAGTGGCATATGTTGATGTTGGACATTCAGCTGATGCAAAAGGCGAAATAGGTCAAGTCCCAGGAAGAGGTGGACCAAAGCAAGCCATTTTTCTGTCATCCTATGTGTCATCAGGGGAAGGTGGGACAAAATCCTTGGAAACCCATGCATGGTTCATTTTAATGAAGGTTAGACCATCCACATTTTGGGTTGACAGACGGGTCCTTTTTTCTGTCAGGATTGATCCAGCTGCACTGAAGACTCTTTCCGATAGCACACTTGCAGCTGGGCAAGCGAGCTCCTGTAAGGCATATTGTGCCAATTCAGGCCAGGTGTCCAGTTTAGCGGCCCAATAGTCAAAGGGGAATGACCTGTGTGGGAGAACATCGATATGGGAGGAAAAGTAGTTTGTAACCATAGTTGACAACTGCTGTCTCCTGTCACTTTCCATCGATGCAGTATTACCAGTTGTGTGAGCGGTACTTGAAAAATCAGTCCACAACATTGTCATGAAACCCCTGTCTCCAACGACACTTCTGCTGTGTGCACCATGAACACCTCTGCCAAGCTGCCCCCGGCCCGTACGGCTCGTGTGAGAACCATCACCGCTGCTGTGTGCTGGGAATGCCTCAAGCAACCGATTTACCAGAGTTGCTTGTTTATTAGCCAATATTAGGTCAAGGTTCTCCTGTGGCATGATGTTTTGTAATTTGCCTTTATAGCGTGGATCCAGGGTGCTGGCCAACCAGTAGTCGTCATCGTTCATCATTTTGGCAATGCGGGGGTCCCTTTTTAGGATCTGCAAGGCATAATCTGACATGTGGGCCAATGTTCCCGGTGTCAATGATGCACTGCGAGTGCTGGTTGGAGGAGCACTTTCTGGCAAATCCACATCCCTCCAGTCACGCACAAACCCTGTACCAGACCTTGCCACGCCAACATTTTCACTTGCCCCACGAGATGCATCCTCCTCCCCTAAGTAATCATCCCCATCATCATCCTCCTCCTCCTCTTCTTCCTCCACCTCGTCCAGGAGAGGTCCCTGAGCAGACAATGGCTGAATGTCATCAAGGATTCCCTCCTCCTCTTCCTCCTCATCAACATTGGCTGCAGACGCCTGCTCCTTAAGGTGCGTCAAAGTTTGCATGAGCAGACGCATAAGTGGGATGATCATGCTTAGGATGGCGTCGTCTGCGCTTACCAGCCGTGTGCATTCCTCAAAACACTGAAGGACTTTACAGAGGTCTTTCAGCTTCGACCACTGCACACCTGTCAACTCCATGTCTGCTCTCAAAGTGCCTGGCCGTGTATCCTCCCACAAATGCATTATGGCCTGCCTCTGCTCGCACAGCCGCTCCACCATGTGCAGGGTGGAGTTCCACCTTGTTGCAATGTCGATAATGAGGTGGTGGTTGGGAAGGTGGAGCAATCGCTGCAGCTTCTGCATACGAACGGAGTGTACAGGCGACCGACGGATGTGCGCGCACAGTCTTCGCACCTTCTGGAGCAGGGCTGTTAACTCCGGATAATTTTTGAGGAAGCACTGCACCACCAGGTTCAAGGTGTGAGCCAAGCAAGGTATGTGGCTGAGGTTTGAAAGGGCTATGGCTGCCACAAAATTACGGCCGTTATCACTAACTACCTTGCCTGCCTCAAGATGTACACTGCCCAGCCATGACTCAGTCTGTCGCTTCAAGTACTCGGCCAGCACCTCGGCGGTGTGTCTGTCGCCCAAACACATCATCTGCAACACAGCCTGCTGACGCTTTCCACTAGCTGCTCGATAGGGGGACACCTCGTGTGCAACAGTGGCAGCTGCAGGTGGAGTGCTCGTACGACTGCGCTCTGTGGACGAGCTTTCGCTTCTGGAGGAGGAGGAGGGTGGAACGCCTACAGCCAACTGTTTCCTATACCGTGGGTTAGGCAGCACTGTCCCGCCACCGCTGTCCTCTGTGGACACTGCATCCACCACATTAACCCAGTGCGCAGTGATGGACACGTAACGGCCCTGGCCATGCCGACTGGACCATGCATCAGTTGTGAGGTGCACCTTTCCACTCACTACAAGGAACAAAGACGGGGCGCACAACCTGTGCAGTATACTATGCAATATATGGAGGGTAGGTGCCGCTACAGTGGAATAAACACTGAAACAAAAGAGAAGAGAAAAAGCACCACTGCATAATAACGCACACTAACCCCATATAATATTTAGAAGTTTATTAATGCAAAAGAGTTATACATAAAAACATGTAAAAAAACACACACAGAGGCATCCCACAATATACGATAATAAAGTATAGGGCACAAAATCGTATGTAGTATAATTGCCTATCACAACTAATCCAACCACGGAATACATCTATAACCTACTGTTGGGCTCATGAGGACCATAAGGTCCTGACACTATTCAGTAAATAAAGCATAAATCCATCTCAACTAACTAATATGGATATATGGGCCATAATAAGCCACCAAAGTAATCCCCAGGGTGCTAAACACACCCTATAATAGGGTAATATCCAAGAGTAACCAGATCAACAATAATAGGGTAATATCCCAGGATGAACAAGCTGAACAATGTAAATATAACCCCAGCAGGCTAGAGACCATAGTAAGGATCTGATAAGTGGGCGCCCTGCTCAGAACCATACCCCACGCGTATCGCTGCAACACGTGCAGCTTCGTCAGGGGAAGTGAGTGAACCATGGTCCGAGGGGCTTTAAATACCTTGTTGAAATCCAAAGTGGGAGTGCGCGCACACCGATAAAGAACACCATCATTCATAAAACATGGCGACCGCATGGAGACCGGCGTCCCGGTCACATGACCAAAATAATAATGGCCACCACGCATGCGCAGTACAATTCGCCTCAGCTAAATATAGCAGCCCCACTGCGCCTGCGTCCAGTGGAACGCATAAGGCAGAATGCCTGCGTCCAACCGGACAGGCGCCAATTTACATAAGGCGCCTTAGAACTATCTGATACTAGACTTTATGAAATAAAGCGCGCGTCGCTCCCGGGAGCATTATACATAAAACGACTAACATGGACAAAAAACAAATATATAGACATATATACAAGAGGGAAAGAGGACACCAGACAAAACGTACACATAAAAATAATAATAATAAAGTGATAGCAACACCAGACAAGACATACATATAGGGATAAAGCCACCATAATGTATAAATTAATATAGATGAAGGCCAATTGTGATCAAGAACTCTCCTCATCACTAATGCCTAATAATCAAGGATATCCATATCAAGGAGAGAGTCCAAATCATATTGAGGGGCCATTTTGTTATGTTTGTATAATCCAGGTCGGGGGAGCAATATCTAGAAACCCCCCCCCCCAGTTAAGGATACACCACCAAATCAAACATGCCCCACCACAATAGTGGCCACAACCCTCATATTCAACCAACCAAGACTATATCCCAATGTTGGTCACTCCAACAGCCAGTACCGCCAATGTGACACCCTAAAATATGATCCCCATGAGCCCAGAATCCCAAGATACATCTTACAAATATAAACATCCATCAGGAGAGAAACAATTCATCTATCCAAAAGATAGGATTCAAGATCTATAAAAAAATGAAGAACCCTTGATGACATAATTATGCATATCGAAAGATCACTTGCTGATTTTATTAGTCAGTATATCCAAGTATTCCATAAGATGAATATCCCATTTATCCAATGGTTCAAGTCCAATATATCAGAGTTTGCCAATCATATAAGCAAAAGGAAACAGAATTAAGGCCAAACACATCCATGGCACGAATCCAATCAAACCATAGAGGGACCATAGTTCCTATTCATACTGATTTCCGAAGAAGATAATCACATAGGGAAAGAAGAGAAGAGAGGGCATGGTGAGTATTCAACCCAGAAACCCCGTAAAAAGGAGCTCCTCATTCAAGCCCCCTGGGCTTAACGAATTCAAATTGAAAATCCATCGTGACTCCAGTTGTAATAGTCGTTTCCTGGGTGAGCCCCTTCTAATCGACACTGATATTTTCTCCAATCCCACCACCCTGGCATTAGCGACCTTCCCAGCATGGTGGATCAAAAAATGGGCTGCCACAGACGTCAGGGCCTTACCCTTTGCATGATCAACTCGCGCCAAATTGATTGTTGAAAAATGTTTCTGTATTCTTCGACGTAACTCCTGGGAAGTCTGCCCAACATACACCTGGTGACATGGACAAATCAACGCATAGATCACACAACTGGTTTTACAATTGATGTATGACCTTAACCCATGTCTAATTCCATCCCCTGGATTAACAAAATAATCTCTAGTGGGAAGCATGTAAGGGCAAACATTGCAGTCGCCACACGCAAAGGAGCCCCTAAATGTTATTCCCCTACCCAACCCAATAGTGGGTCTCATGTAGTGACTCTTAGTTAGGATATCCTTAAAATTTGGAGCCCTTCTTGCTGTTATACAAGGGCGCTCCGGCACCAAAGCGGCTGTCTGTAAGTCCGTTGTAAGAATGCCCCAATGCCTCCCAAGTATTCCTCTCACCTGTGACCATTGACTATTGTATTGTGTGATGAACCGGGGCCCCGATTCTCGCGCCTTAGTACGTGTGGTCAAAAGCGAGTCCTGTGTACATCCACTTGCTCGCTGGTATGCTCGCGAAATACTCCCCTTAGGATAGTTTCTCTTCTTGAAACGTTTCGTAAGGCATGAAGCCTCCTCCCGGAACACCTCATCCGATGTACAATTTCTCCGCGTTCTTAAAAATTGCCCCACAGGTATTCCATTTCTAGTGTGAGCTGGATGGAAACTTGTATAGTCCAACAGACTATTTGTGGCCGTGGGTTTCCTAAACAATCTCGTGGCAATGCCCCCATTTTCGTTTGAGACCAAAAGGTCCAAGAAGGTAACTGAAATAGAGGACATTGTATAGGTCAGCACGATATTATACGGATTGGAATTCAATGATTCCATAAAACAATCACATTCCTCTACTGTACCAGTCCATATGAAGAAAATGTCGTCGATAAAGCGCGACCAATGTCGCACTTTATCTCTAAACCCTTCCATGTGATATACCCGGGTAGCCTCCCACCAACCAAGAAACAAATTTGCCAATACCGGGGCACATCTAGCCCCCATGGCCACACCGGAGATCTGAAGATAATATGATCTATCAAAGATGAAAAAATTATGTTTCATAATGAAGCCTAATAGATCCACAATGAATGAATCATGCATCCTGTCGGACTTTATTGCCTGATCAAGAAAATACAGAACCGCCGTGACACCATCAGAATGATCAATATTGGAATACAGTGATTCCACATCACAGGTAACCAACAGGGCCCCGGATGTTAGAACCACGTCACGACTAGAGTTGAGCGATACCGTCCGATACTTCAAAGTATCGTATCGGATGGTATCGGCCGATCTTTAAAAAAAGTATCGGTATCGCCGATTCCGATACCGGAAGTCCCATTCAAGTCTATGGGACTTCCGGTATCGGAATAAGAAAAACCCTTTCCTGCCCTTGTACAGCCTCTCTGGGGTCTGTACGGGCCTTTCGGGGGGCTGTGCCGGCCTGCCAGGGGGTCTGTGCAGGCTCCGGTGGTCTGTGCCGGCCTGCCGGTGGTCTGTGCAGGCTCCGGGGGGCTGTGCCGGCCTGCCGGGGGGCTGTGCCGGCCTGCCGGGGGGCTGTGCAGGCTCCGGGGGGCTGTGCCGGCCTGCCGGGGGGCTGTGCCGGCCTGCCGGGGGGCTGTGCCGGCCTGCCGGGGGGCTGTGCCGGCCTGCCGGTGGTCTGTGCAGGCTCCGGGGGTCTGTGCAGGCATCGTCCGATGGGACTACAAGTCCCATCGGGCGATGCCTGCTACCATGACAGTGATTGACACATTAGCCAATGATGGGACAGTAGTAGTCCCATCATCCAGCTAATGTGTTAAATGTAAAAAAAAAAAAAAAAAAATACTACATACATACTACATGCATGCTACATACATACTACTTGCTACATACATACTACATACATACTACATGCTACATACATACTACATACATACTACATGCTACATACATACTACATATACACTACATATATACTACATACATACTACATACATACTACATGCATGCTACATGCATGCTACATACATACCACATACATAACACATATATACTACATGCATGCTACATACATACTACATGCTACATACATACCATATACATACTACATGCATGCTACATACATACTACATGCATGCTACATACATACTACATGCTACATACATACTACATATATACTACATGCATGCTACATACATACTACATGCATGCTACATACATACTACATGCTACATACATACCACATACATACTACATATATACTACATGCATGCTACATACATACTGCATGCTACATGCATGCTACATACATACTACATGCTACATACATACCACATATATACTACATACATACAATACATTCATACAATACATACATAGACATACAGTACATATAACATAGAGTAACATACTTACCAATACTTGTCACATTGTTCCCCGAAGCCATTGTCTTTTCCGGAATAAATATTAACATAACAAACCACAAAAATACTCACCCACGATCCGAAGCAGTCCACGAGTGTGTCCCACGACGATCTTGGGTAGAGAACTGCAGCATCAGCTGTTGCTGCCGTTCTCTACGGGCTGCAGGAATCCAATGACGGAAGGTAGGTATCCTTCCGCACTGTATTCCTCCGCCACTTAAAAAAAAAAAAGTCCCTAGTCTCACTTTATGCCATTGCTGTGTGGGAAATTCCCACGCAGCAATGGCATAAAGTGAGACTAGGGACTTTTTTTTTTTTAAGTGGCGGAGGAATACAGTGCGGAAGGATACCTACCTTCCGTCATTGGATTCCTGCAGCCCGTAGAGAACGGCAGCATCATCTGATGCTGCAGTTCTCTACCCAAGATCGTCGTGGGACACACTCGTGGACTGCTTCGGATCGTGGGTGAGTATTTTTGTGGTTTGTTATGTTAATATTTATTCCAGAAAAGACAATGGCTTCGGGGAACAATGTGACAAGTATTGGTAAGTATGTTACTCTATGTTATATGTACTGTATGTCTATGTATGTATTGTATGAATGTATTGTATGTATGTAGTATATATGTGGTATGTATGTAGCATGTAGTATGTATGTAGTATGTATGTAGCATGCATGTAGCATGTAGTATGTATGTAGCATGCATGTAGTATATATGTAGTATGTATGTAGCATGCATGTAGTATATATGTAGCATGTATGTAGTATGTATGTGGTATGTATGTAGCATGTAGTATGTATGTAGCATGCATGTAGCATATATGTAGTATGTATGTAGCATGTAGTATGTATGTAGTATGTATGTAGTATGTATGTGGTATGTATGTAGCATGTAGTATGTATGTAGCATGCATGTAGTATATATGTAGTATGTATGTAGCATGTAGTATGTATGTAGTATGTATGTAGTATGTATGTGGTATGTATGTAGCATGTAGTATGTATGTAGCATGCATGTAGTATATATGTAGTATGTAGTATGTATGTAGTATGTATGTGGTATGTATGTAGCATGTAGTATGCATGTAGCATGCATGTAGCATGCATGTAGTATGTATGTAGCATGCATGTAGTATGTATGTAGCATGCATGTAGTATGTATGTAGTATGTATGTAGTATGTATGTAGCATGCAGTATGTATGTAGCATGTATGTAGTATGTATGTAGTATATATGTAGTATGTATGTAGCATGTAGTATGTATGTAGCATGCATGTAGTATATATGTAGTATGTATGTAGCATGCATGTAGTATGTATGTAGTATGTATGTAGTATGTATGTAGCATGCAGTATGTATGTAGCATGTATGTAGTATGTATGTAGTATATATGTAGTATGTATGTAGCATGCATGTAGTATGTATGTAGCATGTAGTATGTATGTAGCATGCATGTAGTATGTATGTAGCATGTATGTAGTATGTATGTAGTATATATGTAGTATGTATGTAGCATGTAGTATGTATGTATGTAGTATTTTTTTTTTTTTTTTTAACATTTAACACATTAGCCGGATGATGGGACTACTACTGTCCCATCATTGGCTAATGTGTCAATCACTGTCATGGTAGCAGGCATCGCCCGATGGGACTTGTAGTCCCATCGGACGATGCTTGCACAGACCCCCGGACATCAGCACAGCCCCCCGGCAGGCCGGCACAGCCCCCCGGCAGGCCGGTACAGACCCCCACAGGGTGCACAGACCACCGGCAGGCCGGCACAGCCCCCCGGCAGGCCGGTACAGACCCCGGGCAGTCCACACAGCCCCCCGGCAGGCCGGCACAGCCCCCCGGCAGGCCGGCAGAGACCCCCGGAAGGCCCGAAATGACGGCGCATCATGATGCGCACACACCGCGCATCATGATGACGTCAGGCCGTCAATCAACTGAACTTCCGATTCCGATGCCGAATTCCGATATTGAAAAAATATCGGAAGTCGGTATCGGAATTCCGATACAGCAAGTATCGGCCGATACCCGATACTTGCGGTATCGGAATGCTCAACACTAGTCACGACATTTCTTAATAAAATGGGAGGTATCCTGAATATAGGAAGGTAATCCCTTCACTATGGGCTGCAAAAAATAATCCACATAAATTGATGCCTTCTCACACAAACTCCCTATGCTGGCAACAATGGGTCTGCCCGGGGGTCTCACAAGATCTTTATGAACCTTAGGCAACATGTAAAAGGTAAGTATTACAGGGTGCTCCACCCACAAAAATTCCAACTCCTTTTTGTTAATAATCCCTAATTCAAATGCCCTATCCAATAACCTTCTGAATTTGGCTGAGAAGGATCCCGAAGGGTCCGATGGCAATTTTTTATAAAAACGGCCATTATCCAATTGATGAGAGGCTTCCTCAAGGTACAATTCATGTGGCCACAAGACCACATTGCCACCTTTATCAGCCTCCTTAATCACAAAAAGTTTATTGGACCTCAGACTATCCAAGGCTGATCTTTCCCCAGCATGTAAGTTATCGGTGTACCGTGATCTAGCAGGGATCAGTGGTGGAATACTCGGCATGGGGCCCCCATGAATAGGATGCCGGACAGAAAAGTGGAGGTGATCCGTAAACCGGACTATACACTGGGCAGTGATTTTTTATCAGCAGCCGAGAGCGAGGTCGACACCGGACCAGAAGGGGCCGTCGCAAGCGGCGGGACATTCACGAGGAGTACCCGATCCAGGGGACGCAGGCCCCCACAGTACAATCAGTACAGAAATTTCCGCAAATAAAGGAGAGGGATGGCGTGGGTGATGGGATTATGGATGCACAGGTAAGGGACAACGTGTTACAAATCATTAACCTATCCCATTATGAACTCTCGCCCTTAAAAATTTTTGTACTTCAGACGGGGCTGACTTTTGCCCCTGTCAAGGATGTGGATAATTTTACTTTGGTTAAGGACCTCTATATTTTTTGCAGGCAATTGGTACTTCAGGTACTACACAACAAACCACAGGTGGTCGATGGTCTTGATCAGACGGACCGTCAGGTGCTACAGGACCTAATGGATCTTTTGCAAGAGGATTCGAATACCGGTAATAATCGTTTCCCATATAAGAATAAGTTGATGGTAGCTCCATCTTTTGCCCTGGTTCCATCTATTAGGGGTTTTTTTGAACTCGTTAAAAAAGATTTTTTGGCTATCCCTGCTAGATCACGGTACACCGATAACTTACATGCTGGGGAAAGATCATCCTTGGATAGTCTGAGGTCCAATAAACTTTTTGTGATTAAGGAGGCTGATAAAGGTGGCAATGTGGTCTTGTGGCCACATGAATTGTACCAGGAGGAAGCCTCTCGTCAATTGGATAATAGCCGTTTTTATAAAAAATTGCCATCGGACCCTACGGGATCCTTCTCAGCCAAATTCAGAAGGTTATTGGATAGGGCATTTGAATTAGGGATTATTAACAAAAACGAGTTGGAATTTTTGTGGGTGGAGCACCCTGTAGTACTTACCTTTTACATGTTGCCTAAGGTTCATAAAGATCTTGTGAGACCCCCGGGCAGACCCATTGTTGCCAGCATAGGGAGTTTGTGTGAGAAGGCATCAATTTATGTGGATTATTTTTTGCAGCCCATAGTGAAGGGATTACCTTCCTATATTCAGGATACCTCCCATTTTATTAAGAAATGTCGTGACGTGGTTCTAACATCCGGGGCCCTGTTGGTTACCTGTGATGTGGAATCACTGTATTCCAATATTGATCATTCTGATGGTGTCACGGCGGTTCTGTATTTTCTTGATCAGGCAATACAGTCCGACAGGATGCATGATTCATGCATTGTGGATCTATTAGGCTTCATTATGAAACATAATTTTTTCATCTTTGATAGATCATATTATCTTCAGATCTCCGGTGTGGCCATGGGGGCTAGATGTGCCCTGGTATTGGCAAATTTGTTTCTTGGTTGGTGGGAGGCTACCCGGGTATATCACATGGAAGGGTTTAGAGATAAAGTGCGACATTGGTCGCGCTTTATCGACGACATTTTCTTCATATGGACTGGTACAGTAGAGGAATGTGATTGTTTTATGGAATCATTGAATTCCAATCCGTATAATATCATGCTGACCTATACAATGTCCTCTATTTCAGTTACCTTCTTGGACCTTTTGGTCTCAAACGAAAATGGGGGCATTGCCACGAGATTGTTTAGGAAACCCACGGCCACAAATAGTCTGTTGGACTATACAAGTTTCCATCCAGCTCACACTAGAAATGGAATACCTGTGGGGCAATTTTTAAGAACGCGGAGAAATTGTACATCGGATGAGGTGTTCCGGGAGGAGGCTTCATGCCTTACGAAACGTTTCAAGAAGAGAAACTATCCTAAGGGGAGTATTTCGCGAGCATACCAGCGAGCAAGTGGATGTACACAGGACTCGCTTTTGACCACACGTACTAAGGCGCGAGAATCGGGGCCCCGGTTCATCACACAATACAATAGTCAATGGTCACAGGTGAGAGGAATACTTGGGAGGCATTGGGGTATTCTTACAACGGACTTACAGACAGCCGCTTTGGTGCCGGAGCGCCCTTGTATAACAGCAAGAAGGGCTCCAAATTTTAAGGATATCCTAACTAAGAGTCACTACATGAGACCCACTATTGGGTTGGGTAGGGGAATAACACTTAGGGGCTCCTTTGCGTGTGGCGACTGCAATGTTTGCCCTTACATGCTTCCCACTAGAGATTATTTTGTTAATCCAGGGGATGGAATTAGACATGGGTTAAGGTCATACATCAATTGTAAAACCAGTTGTGTGATCTATGCGTTGATTTGTCCATGTCACCAGGTGTATGTTGGGCAGACTTCCCAGGAGTTACGTCGAAGAATACAGAAACATTTTTCAACAATCAATTTGGCGCGAGTTGATCATGCAAAGGGTAAGGCCCTGACATCTGTGGCAGCCCATTTTTTGATCCACCATGCTGGGAAGGTCGCTAATGCCAGGGTGGTGGGATTGGAGAAAATATCAGTGTCGATTAGAAGGGGCTCACCCAGGAAACGACTATTACAACTGGAGTCACGATGGATTTTCAATTTGAATTCGTTAAGCCCAGGGGGCTTGAATGAGGAGCTCTTTTTTACGGGGTTTCTGGGTTGAATACTCACCATGCCCTCTCTTCTCTTCTTTCCCTAGGTGATTATCTTCTTTGGAAATCAGTATGAATAGGAACTATGGTCCCTCTATGGTTTGATTGGATTCGTGCCATGGATGTGTTTGGCCTTAATTCTGTTTCCTTTTGCTTATATGATTGGCAAACTCTGATATATTGGACTTGAACCATTGGATAAATGGGATATTCATCTTATGGAATACTTGGATATACTGACTAATAAAATCAGCAAGTGATCTTTCGATATGCATAATTATGTCATCAAGGGTTCTTCATTTTTTTATAGATCTTGAATCCTATCTTTTGGATAGATCAATTGTTTCTCTCCTGATGGATGTTTATATTTGTAAGTGTATCTTGGGATTCTGGGCTCATGGGGATCATATTTTAGGGTGTCACATTGGCGGTACTGGCTGTTGGAGTGACCAACATTGGGATATAGACTTGGTTGGTTGAATATGAGGGTTGTGGCCACTATTGTGGTGGGGCATGTTTGATTTGGTGGTGTATCCTTAACTGGGGTTTTTTTTTCTAGATATTGCTCCCCCGACCTGGATTATACAAACATAACAAAATGGCCCCTCAATATGATTTGGACTCTCTCCTTGATATGGATATCCTTGATTATTAGGCATTAGTGATGAGGAGAGTTCTTGATCACAATTGGCCTTCATCTATATTAATTTATACATTATGGTGGCTTTATCCCTATATGTATGTCTTGTCTGGTGTTGTGATCACTTTATTATTATTATTTTTATGTGTACGTTTTGTCTGGTGTCCTCTTTCCCTCTTGTATATATGTCTATATATTTGTTTTTTGTCCATGTTAGTCGTTTTATGTATAATGCTCCCGGGAGCGACGCGCGCTTTATTTCATAAAGTCTAGTATCAGATAGTTCTAAGACGCCTTATGTAAATTGGCGCCTGTCCGGTTGGACGCAGGCATTCTGCCTTATGCGTTCCACTGGACGCAGGCGCAGTGGAGCTGCTATATTTAGCTGAGGCGAATTGTACTGCGCATGCGTGGTGGCCATTATTATTTTGGTCATGTGACCGGGACACCGGTCTCCATGCGGTCGCCATGTTTTATGAATGATGGTGTTCTTTATCGGTGCGCGCGCACTCCCACTTTGGATTTCAACAAGGTATTTAAAGCCCCTCGGACCATGGTTCACTCACTTCCCCTGACGAAGCTGCACGTGTTGCAGCGATACGCGTGGGGTATGGTTCTGGGCAGGGCGCCCACTTATCTGATCCTTACTATGGTCTCTAGCCTTCTGGGGTTATATTTACATTGTTCAGCTTGTTCATCCTGCGATATTACCCTATTATAGGGATGTATATGTGTTGATCTGGTTACTCTTGGATATTACCCTATTATAGGGTGTTTTTAGCACCCTGGGGATTACTTTGGTGGCTTATTATGGCCCATATATCCATATTAGCTAGTTGAGATGGATTTATGCTTTATTTACTGAATAGTGTTAGGACCTTATGGTCCTCATGAGCCCAGGTTATAGATGTATTCCGTGGTTGGGTTAGTTGTGATAGGCAATTGTACTACATACGATTTTGTGCCCTATACTTTATTATTGTATATTGTGGGATGCCTCTGTGTGTGTTTTTTTACATGTTTTTATGTATAACTCTTTTGCATTAATAAACTTCTAAATATTATATGGGGTTAGTGTGCGTTATTATGCAGTGGTGCTTTTTCTCTTCTCTTTCCTTTCCACTCACTGACTGCTTGAGTGCATGGACAATGCGGTCTTTTACATGATGGTGGAGGGCTGGGATGGCTTTGCGAGAGAAGAAGTGGCGACTGGGTAGGTCATAGCGTGGTACTGCATAGGCCATGAGTTCGCGGAAAGCTGCACTTTCCACCAACCGATAGGGCATCATCTCAAACGAGATTAGTTTGGCAATGTGGGCGTTCAAACCCAGTGTACACGGATGAGAGACTGAGTACTTTCTTGACCTACTCATAGTCTCTGGGAGGGTGAGCTGGACTTGAGAGCTGCATATGGTGGAACTAGCGGTGGACAGGGCGGACTGAGAGTGGGTTGATGATGGTGATGGAGTTGGTGTTCTTTCTGATGGCCTATATTCAGTCTTTCGTTGATATAACAGTGGGATTCCCTGACTGCTTTGGCCTTGCAACGACACCTCAACATTTGCTGCTGTCCTAACCGGTGGGCTTACAGTGGGGGAAACAATGTAGCGTTGCTGACTACCTTCTTTGTGATCAGTTGCACATGTGGTACTTGAGGTTTGGTGTTGTGTCCACGCTTGCAAGTGCATGCTGGTTAAATGTCTAAGCATGCAACTGGTATTCAAATTTTTCAGATTTTTCCCTCGGCTAAAGGTCTTTGCGCACTTCTTACAGATAACCTTGGCCTGATCATGAGGATTTTGTTCAAAAAAGTGCCACACTGCACTCTTCCTACTTTGGCAGACATTTTGCGGCCTAGCACGCTGTGATCTTTTGACCCTCTGGACAAGCTGTCCAGCAACTCTTTTGATTTTTGGAACCTGTCTTTGTAGTGCTCCGGGCCTGCCAGATAACAGCTGTTGCGATGTCGATGTCTGCTGTGGATGCTCCTCATCTGAGCTATTGGAAGCAGCACCCTCTTCCCCCAATGGATGCCAATCTGGGTCAACAACTGGGTCATCCATCACCTCCTCTTCAATGTCATGTGCACCTTCCTCTGTGTCACCGTGTATGGTGGTATAGTGTGCGGGAAGGGGCACCTGAGTCTCATCAGGGTCAGACAAAATCCAACAAACTATATAGTAATGTAAAACAAGGTACAAGGTGTCTATAGGACAGGGGAGATTTTGAATTTCTGCACACACTTGTGGACACTGGACACTTATGGATTGTGTGAGGCCCACTGAATATCAGAGCGCTATGTCACAGGCTCGATGGCACAGGTGTGAAAAAAGTGACTACAGGATAAGGGAGATTTTGAATTTCTGCACACACTAGTGGACACTGGACACTTTTGGATGGTGTGAGGCCCACTGAATATTAGAGCGCTATGTCACAGGCTCGATGGCACAGGTGTGAAAAAAGCTACTACTGGATAAGGGAGATTTTGAATTTCTGCACACACTAGTGGACACTGGACACTTTTGGATTGTGTGAGGCCCACTGAATATCAGAGCGCTATGTCACAGGCTCGATGGCACAGGTGTGAAAAAAGTGACTACAGGATCACAGAGATTTTGAATTTCTGCACACACTTGTGGACACTGGACACTTTTGGATTGTGTGAGGCCCACTGAATATCAGAGCGCTATGTCACAGGCTCGATGGCACAGGTGTGAAAAAAGTGACTACAGGATCACAGAGATTTTGAATTTCTGCACACACTTGTGGACACTGGACACTTATGGATTGTGTGAGGCCCACTGAATATCAGAGCGCTATGTCACAGGCTCGATGGCACAGGTGTGAAAAAAGTGACTACAGGATAAGGGAGATTTTGAATTTCTGCACACACTAGTGGACACTGGACACTTTTGGATTATGTGAGGCCCACTGAATATCAGAGCGCTATGTCACAGGCTCGATGGCACAGGTGTGAAAAATGTGACTACAGGATAAGGGAGATTTTGAATTTCTGCACACACTAGTGGACACTGGACACTTTTGGATTGTGTGAGGCCCACTGAATATCAGAGCGCTATGTCACAGGCTCGATGGCACAGGTGTGAAAAAAGTGACTACAGGATAAGGGAGATTTTGAATTTCTGCACACACTAGTGGACACTGGACACTTTTGGATTGTGTGAGGCCCACTGAATATCAGAGCGCTATGTCACAGGCTCGATGGCACAGGTGTGAAAAAAGTGACTACAGGATAACAGAGATTTTGAATTTCTGCACACACTTGTGGACACTGGACACTTTTGGATTGTGTGAGGCCCACTGAATATCAGAGCGCTATGTCACAGGCTCGATGGCACAGGTGTGAAAGAAGTGACTACAGGATCACAGAGATTTTGAATTTCTGCACACACTTGTGGACACTGGACACTTATGGATTGTGTGAGGCCCACTGAATATCAGAGCGCTATGTCACAGGCTCGATGGCACAGGTGTGAAAAAAGTGACTACAGGATAAGGGAGATTTTGAATTTCTGCACACACTAGTGGACACTGGACACTTTTGGATTGTGTGAGGCCCACTGAATATCAGATCGCTATGTCACAGGCTCGATGGCGCAGGTGTGAAAAAAGTGACTACAGGATAAGGGAGATTTTGAATTTCTGCACACACTAGTGGACACTGGACACTTTTGGATTGTGTGAGGCCCACTGAATATCAGAGCGCTATGTCACAGGCTCGATGGCACAGGTGTGAAAAAAGTGACTACAGGATAAGGGAGATTTTGAATTTCTGCACACACTAGTGGACGCTGGACACTTTTGGATTGTGTGAGGCCCACTGAATATCAGAGCGCTATGTCACAGGCTCGATGGCACAGGTGTGAAAAAAGTGACTACAGGATCACAGAGATATTGAATTTCTGCACACACTTGTGGACACTGGACACTTTTGGATTGTGTGAGGCCCACTGAATATCAGAGCGCTATTTCACAAGCTCGATGGCACAGGTGTGAAAAAAGTGACTACAGGATCACAGAGATTTTGAATTTCTGCACACACTTGTGGACACTGGACACTTATGGATTGTGTGAGGCCCACTGAATATCACAGCGCTATGTCACAGGCTCGATGGCACAGGTGTGAAAAAAGTGAATACAGGATAAGGGAGATGTTGAATTTCTGCACACACTAGTGGACACTGGACACTTTTGGATTGTGTGAGGCCCACTGAATATCAGAGCGCTATGTCACAGGCTCGATGGCACAGGTGTGAAAAAAGTGACTACAGGATCACAGAGATTTTGAATTTCTGCACACACTTGTGGACACTGGACACTTTTGGATTGTGTGAGGCCCACTGAATATCAGAGCGCTATGTCACAGGCTCGATGGCACAGGTGTGAAAAAAGTGACTACAGGATCACAGAGATTTTGAATTTCTGCACACACTTGTGGACACTGGACACTTATTGATTGTGTGAGGCCCACTGAATATCAGAGCGCTATGTCACAGGCTCGATGGCACAGGTGTGAAAAAAGTGACTACAGGATAAGGGAGATTTTGAATTTCTGCACACACTAGTGGACACTGGACACTTTTGGATTGTGTGAGGCCCACTGAATATCAGAGCGCTATGTCACAGGCTCGATGGCACAGGTGTGAAAAAAGTGACTACAGGATCACAGAGATTTTGAATTTCTGCACACACTAGTGGACACTGGACACTTTTGGATTGTGTGAGGCCCACTGAATATCAGAGCGCTATGTCACAGGCTCGATGGCACAGGTGTGAAAAAAGTGACTACAGGATAAGGGAGATTTTGAATTTCTGCACACACTAGTGGACACTGGACACTTTTGGATTGTGTGAGGCCCACTGAATATCACAGCGCTATGTCACAGGCAGAAATTGGCTAGTGTATCACAAACTACAAGGTGTATGTAGAATTGGGCAGAATAGGAATCTCCCTAGAGTGTAGGTCTGTAAGAACGGAACAAGTCCTCCACTTATCCTTCCACAGTGACACACAGATAGCTTCACTGTGGCCGTGATAACAGCCGTTACACGGTACTGAGAGGAGCGTGCACGTACACGGCTGTCCGGTGTACGTAAAATTGTCAAGCTCCGTGTTTTTTAAGTATACGGACTGACACACGCTGTCTCTCTATAGTTTTGAATGTGATCAAACAGCAAATATATTTAACTGTTTGAAAGCTAGACAAAACTAGTAGGTGCAGGCCTGTAAGAGCGGAACATGTCCTCGATTTATTCTCACAGAGTGACACACAGATAGCTTCACTGTGGCTGTGATAACAGCCGTTAAACAGTACTGTGTGAGGAGCGTACACCGCTGTATGGTGTGAAAAAATGCACGCTCAGTACCTCAGCAGGACAAAAAAAAAATTGGGATTGCTTTTAAAAATGCAGTTTGCAGAGCAGTGGGTAAACATCAATGCAGCTGTCAGGAAGCCTTAGAAGGCAGCCTAACAACCAACACCGCTGATCCACCACAATATAGCCTCCCCTTGCACTGCACACACAGTGACTGGTGTGTTGTACAGGCAAAATCGCTAGCAGCAGAAGCAGTTTTTTTTTCTTCTTCCCTGCCTAACGCTCTCTCTACAGAATCAGCAGCAGCAACCTCTCCCTATGCTAAGATCGGCAGAAGTAAGATGGCGGTCGGCGTGCACGCCCTTTTATAACCCCTGTGACGCCCACCAAAGCAAGCCAATCACTTGCATGCCCTTCTGAAAGATGGTGGGGACCCCTGCCTATGTCATCACGTTGCCCACAGTGTCCGTGGATCCTGATTGGCTGAAAAAGAGCGCAAAACAAACTTTTGAAACGCGACTTTGGCGCGTAAGTCGCCGACCTCGTGG
Source organism: Dendrobates tinctorius (assembly GCF_039654945.1). Lineage (NCBI taxonomy): Eukaryota > Metazoa > Chordata > Amphibia > Anura > Dendrobatidae > Dendrobates > Dendrobates tinctorius. The sequence goes on from NW_027361910.1 coordinate 2,886,100, forward strand.
CCGACCTCATCCTAGGGTCGGGTTTCGTTTCATGAAACCCGACTTTGCCAAAAGTCGGCGACTTTTGAAATTTTTCGACCCGTTTCGCTCAACTCTAGTGCTATGTCATTTTATGTTTTATTATAAAGAGTTGTCAAAATAATTATTCAAGAATATCAAATTAGTCTGCTAAATGACTAATGGTTACACTGGTGTGTTCTTAATTCAAGGATGGCTAATTTCCTTTTTATTTGATGTCTTGAGTAATGTTTTTCTGCATGACAGTTTTGATAAGTGATGAGGACCATAGTTTGGAGCACACTCATATGGTTACAGCTCTTATATTGTAAATGGTCAAGTGGGTGCTAAATTTTCAAAATTGAAACTTTCATGTTCTGCTTACAAGCAAAGCTCTATTTCAATCACAATTAAAAAAAATTAGGAGAATGTTGCTATTTCAAATTTAATGTAGATTAAATTGTATGTTTTCAATAAGAGACGCAGGGTTAATGACAGAATAATAAGTACCGTTGTAGCCAAGGGGACTTCATCTGAGAAAATAACTATTCAGGAAGTGCAGTGATTGGAAAGCAGAGGACTGCGGTTAAGTTATTTTCTTTGGTAAATCAGAGTGTTTGGGACATCTGGAACAATGTTTGGAGAAGAAAAAGTGAGGACCATGAGTCCTGTGTTGTGCCAACAGTAAAGCCCCCTGAGACCATTCATGTGTGGCATTGCTTTTCATGCAGAGGAATGGGTTCACTTGCAATTTTTTCTAAGAACACTGCCTGAGCAAAGAATGTTATCTAAAAAGTCTAACAACCCTGGAGTAATTTGGTGAAGAACAATGCTTTTTCCAGCAATTGATAATTAAGTGGCATGGTGAAAAATATATTGAAATTTTAGCTCCATGGTCAGGAAACTCTTCAGATCCTAATCACATTGAGAATCCATGATCAATCCTCAAAAAATTGGTAGACAAACAAAGTACTGATATTATGATAAATGTCAAGCACTGATTAGGTAAGAATGGGTTGCCATCAGTCAGGATTTGGGTTAGAAGCATTTTAAGGTGAATTGAAGAAGTCTTTTAAAATAAGGGTCAGCATTGTAAATATTGGATCTTTGCAAATCTTGCTGTATTTGTCAGTAAAAGTTTAAAAATGTATGAAGTATTTCTAATTAGACTTCATGAAACAAATCCAAAGTGGAAAAAAGAGCCGGGCTGAATAAACCGCGCTGACCAGAAAAAAACGCACCTTCAGCAGTCCATATAATAAAAAACTTCTTTAATAAGCCTACGCGTTTCGTGGCAAAACCAGCCACTTCATCAGGGCATAAAAAACAATCACAAATTCAGGATATAAATACAATCACAAACTGTTTCAATACACCTTTCTTTGACATCATTTCCTGTGGAAACACCCATATATCATATAAAACCATGTAAATAATTAAAAAATAGTTAAATATTGTGATTAAAATCCAATAACATTTCTATCAATATCATGGAAATTTTATACACCAAAATGATACATGGTTTTATTTATTCACAATATCACAAGATTTTAATCATGATATTGATAGAAATGTTATTGGATTTTAATCACAATATTTAAGTATTTTTTATTTATATACATGGTTTTATATGATATATGGGAATCACTCATAAAGGTATAATATTATATCTGCCATTCCATAATTCAGCATTATCCAGATGTAATCTTGATAAATTGTTACATTATTGTTTTACCATAAAACTGTATTCAGTGTGCCTAATTTGTATATTAGTGAGCGTTACGTAAGTAAGGGCGTACCTGCCCTGTCACTTTGACATGGTAAAACAAAAATTGGCATAGTCGGCAAGATTTTGAATATCTGAAAGGGTGCATTTGAGCGGTATATTGGACGAAGGTAAACGTTATGTAGTCAAATCCATGGAATAGATTGATTTTGCAAATTTTTTTTTCCTTTGTTGGGCACCAATCCAGATCTTCATAATTTCAAAAGTATAAAAGTTTTTAAGAAAATTGTTTATAAGAAATAATCCTCATGTTCTAACTTATTTTAGAGTAAGAGAATAATTTGTTGGCACTGTAATGTATAATAATTAGATCTGTCTCTTTAAGCAAGCCAGACTTATGGGACTTGGGGGGTGGAGACAAGAAGGATGAGAAGGGAAGTTTCACTTTCACTTCTGTGTAGCATGGGAATGCAACTGTTATGCTGTGTGCTGGAGGATGAAGAATAAAACATATCTAAAGTTTAATACCTTGAATTCTTCATAACGTGTGGATATTACAGGCACTAGACCAAAATTTTCAGCTTTTTGGCACAAAGTCAGAAAAAAAAATGTTTAAGAAAGGGAAAAAGAAAGAGGATGGTTGTGTGAGGATCCCTGGCTGGACCAGGGCTCCATACAATATTATAGCACAGGAAATGCATTTTTGTGGATTGGCAGAACCCTGGGAGAATGAGCTCAAAGGGTTAGCACCCACTGATGTTGTTGTTGTACTCAGGGGTGTCCCCACAAAAGCGGGTGATGTAGTGTCTTTAGGACGGTGTATGTGGATTTTACTCAGTGCATACCGATGCATACCCATATGCAAAGAAAGTTGTCGGAAATGGAACAAAAAGTGATGGAAACTGAGGGGCAAAAAGTGGTACTGGAATGCAGCATTGATTGCTCCGCGATAAGCTAGAACATTATCAAAACATTTCATAAAGGGCTGCTGTAAAGATAGCTCAAAATAAGTACAAAAAAGGCAGAGGTAGAGTCAACAAAGAAAAGGTGCATAAAAGTATTGCATCTGCCTCCGTAGCCTGGGGATCCGGATCATTTTGATGGGCATGTGTGTGATACCACCTCCTCTGATGAGGACTGGGAATATTCCCCAGATCCTACTATTAATCCACCCAGTAGGATTACTGCGAAACCCATTAAAAAAAGATCTGAAAGGACAGAATATGAAACAACACGAGTCCAAGCACGGGATGGTGGGGGAAATCCTCAATATGATGAGTATGAACAGCCCATCTGGGTAGAAGACGTAAAACCTCTCATCCGTAGTCGAATGACTGTGGAAGATTTTGCCCAAAATGAGATAGATGACATTTTAAAGTGCTTTGAACAACACAGTGGGGAAAGTGATATAGCTTGGCTGGTCAGAATACATGATCAGGGAGGAAATGGAGTACAATTGGATGCGGGAGATGTAACAAACTTTATCACTTTGTCCAAAGATCCCACCAAAGTGAGACATATCAAAATTCACTTTTCAGAAGGGGAAAAAGGACCCCATAGTTTAGTGACTATTATCGCAGCAGCAATAATGGACAAATATGTTACCGAAGCAGACATGCCCCTTAATGAAAAACCTTGGTTTACATTAAGGGATGGTGTTGATCGGCTGAAAGAAGAGGAGATGACGGCAGCTATTGGGGTTTTAGCTATAGAAGAGGATTATCTTCAGCATCCTTTGACCGCCAGCATGAGAAGCCGGATTGTGAAAGCTGCTACCCCAGCTTATAAGACTGTGGTGCTGACCTTAATGGTAGCACTCACAGGAGAGAGTTGTAGTACTGTTATTACACGTATGAGAGAGTTGCAAGATGAGGGGGATTGGGGATCAGTTAAACCAAATATTAAAGCCCCCAGTCACCCAGGCAACTCTAAACCTGTTAATCCTGATTGGAAGAATGCTTCTAATAATAATAATCCTTTGAAAAACCCAAGGGTGTCTAGGAAAGAGATGCTTCAGGCTTTAATAAAGGCTGGGATATCCAAAGAGTCTATTGATGGAAAAGAAACTGGAGAATTGGGGAAAGTGTACAAACAGAAGGTCCTTTCTGCCAAAAAGATTGATACAAAATCTACAACCAAAATCAAAGGAATTAATGAGTCAAAAACGGAAAAAACTAAGGAAGTCGTCAAGCCCAAAAAGGTCGCTTGGGATGACTTCCAACAAGTTTATCCATGGGAGGAGTTGGCTGCTGCTGTAGCCACTTGAGTGATAGCACAAGTGGGAAAGAGTGTGGCAGCATCTGCCCCTCCTCCTGAGCTAAAGTCTGAATCAGATAGTGATGCATAGGTAGCCAGCCAAGTCCCTGTTTGGATAAAAAGGGACGAACGTCCCTATGTAAACTTGCAAACTCATTGGAAAGGGGGGAATGTTCAAAGAGTCCCCGCTTTAATTGATACAGGGGTGGAGGCTACTTTGATTTATGTTAATCCACAGAAGTACAAAGATTAAAATTGCTGGACTAGGAGGAAAAGTGACAGTGGGTGTACAAACCCAGGCTGCTTTAAAAATAGGCAATTTACCTATCAGAAAATACAGTGTGTTGGTTGTCCCTATCCCTGAATTTATCTTGGGAATAGATATTTTAAAGGGAATGACTCTACATCTTAAAATTTTCCTTTGGGGTCCAAAAACAGGATCTTGTACATTGTCATACAGCAATGGTGGGTAAAGTTAAAATGCCGCCAATTCATGTTCCCCAGCCACTAATATGGTAGCTATGAAACAGTACAGGATCCCAGGGGATCATAAAGAAATTGGGGAAACCATCAAAGAATTGGTGGGAGTAGGAGTAATGCGTCCTACAACCACTGCATGGAATAACCCAATTTGGCCAGTAAAAAAGAGTGATGGATCATGGAGAATGACAGTGGATTATCGGGAATTGAATAAGCATACTCCTCCCTTGATCGCTGCTGTTCCTAATACTATCACTATTGTTGAAAATATCCAAAGTCATGATGGTACTTGGTATGCTGTAATAGATTTGACCAATGCCTTTTTCACTATACCCATAGAGGAGAAGGCGCAAGATCAGTTCGCATTCACCTGGCTAGGGAGGTGGCCGAACACTTGGATGAGTTCCCATTGCCTGCAGAAATGCAGTTTTCTCATTATATCGATGATATAATGATACAGGGAAAAGATGAGGGGTCAGTAAAAGATCAGCTGGCCAAATTACTATCTCACATGAGATCCAAAGGGTGGGAGATTAATGATGCTAAGGTCCAAGGACTGGCTCAGTTGGTCAAGTTCCTGGGAATCCAATGGAACAAGGGTCATAAGGAAATTTTACCCAAAGCAAGGCAGAAAATAATCAATTTCCCTATTCCCAAGTTAAATCAAGAAACCCAATCATATATTGGTCTTTTTGGCTTCTGGAGACAGCATATCCCACATTTGGGGCAATTGATGGCTCCATTGTACAAGATGACTCGGAAAAAGTATGAATTTGAATGGGGTGAGGAACAACAAAATGCTTTTGAAATGGCCAAAGAGGCCATTCAACAAGCTGTACACTTGTGGCCCATTAAGGAAGGGGACATTGAATTATATGTTTCCGTGCAACACCTGTATGCAAATTGGTCATTGTGGCAAAAACAAGGGGCAAAGAGAGTTCCCCTTGGCTTTTGGAACCGTATATTGCTGAATGCTGGAGAGAAATATACTCCATTCGAGCAACAACTACTAGCGTGCTACTGGGCGTTAGTGGATACTGAACAAATGACAGTAGGACATGTAGTTCTATTAAGACCTCAGATACCCATAATGCAATGGGTATTATCAAATCCTAAAACCCACAGGGAAGGACATGCCCAAGAACAAAGTATCATTAAATGGAAATGGTATATTTCAGACAGGGCAAAGAAAGGAGAAGGTGAGGTTGCTACCTTACATGAAAAAATTGCTGAAATATCAGAGGATCCAGGAGTGAATCCTCTCCAAGCAGCTCAAATGGAGGAATCTCCAGTCAAATGGGGGCAGAGCTATTCAGACTTGTCAGAAGATCAACAGAGGCATGCCTGGTTCACGGATGGATTTGCCAGGTATGTCAATGGAAAAAGACAGTGGAAAAGTGTAGCATACAATCCAAAGTTGGAAAAACATATTACCATGGAGGGAAAAGGAAACAGCAGTCAGTATGCTGAGTTGTATGCTGTCTTTCTTGCCGTAAGTGTTGAGCAAGGAAATGAATGTCATTTGTACACGGATTCCTGGTCAGTGGCAAATGGATTAGCCACCTGGATGATGGGGTGGAAAAAACATAATTGGTTGATCCATGGTAAAGAGGTGTGGGGCAAAGAGGTATGGCAAATCTTTGAAGAACTAATTCAGAATACCAAAACAACTTTGTTTCATGTTGATGCACATGTACCTATTGACTCACTTGAACGTCTGTTTAATTCCGAAGCAGATAAAGCAGCTGCAATACTCAAAACATCCACTGAAGGAGAAAAAGACAAAGAATAATGGTTACAAGGTACAGCTATTTGGGCACATCAGAAAAGTGGACACCTGGGAGAAAAAGCCACTTGCAGGTGGGCCCAGGAGAGAGGTATTCCTTTGACCTATGATATAATAAAACAAGTCATATTGCAATGTCCAGTGTGTCAACATTCACAAAAACGAGAGGTACCGCACACAGTCATGGGACACATAGGAAGAGGACAGCTACCAGCTCAAATTTGGCAAATAGATTTCATTGGTCCCTTGTCAGAAAGTAGGGGATGTAAATATGTTTGCACAGCTGTAGACACCTTCTCAGGACTGATGGTGGGGTTCCCTTGCAAAGCAGCCACTCAATGGAGCACACTAAGAACTTTGGAGATAATCACTCAATACTATGGGACCCCACTACAAATACAAACTGACAATGGGTCAAACTTTACAGGACAACAGGTCCGAGAATATGCTACACAGAATAACATTAGATGGGTATTTCATATGCCATACTATCCCCAAGCCGCTGGTTTGGTGGAAAGAATGAACGGATTATTAAAATCCGTGCTGAAAAAATTAAATCAGTGATCTGATTCACAATATGTTCAATGGAGAGATAATCTAAGTGAAGCATTTCAGATTATTAACAATAGACCAATCACTGACTCAATGACACCACTGATGAGAATGCTGACACCAAATCTCAGTATACATGAATCACATGTGATAGATACCATCATATATTGGAAATTTGATGAGGGAGTAGTAGTACCAGAGAGATCTACCCCTTTGTCTGCTGGATTGGATCTTCATTCTACTAAGGTTGTGTTAATAACACGAGGTAAGGTGGGAGTCATTCCCACAGGTTTGGGATGTCAGATTCCAAAAGGACACTATGGGCAAATAGCTACAAGATCTAGTTTTGCATTAAAAGGAGCAATGGTGATGGGTGGAGTAATTGATGCAGATTATCAAGGTGAAATTAAGGTAATAATGATCAATATGGGAAAAGAGCCTTTGATCATTGAAAAGGATCAGCGAATGGCTCAGATGCTGCTGATACCTGTATCTTTAGCCCAGGCTGGGGAGGGAAGCGCTCCTACTGAATTAGCCCTTAGAGGGGACAAGGGTTTTGGGTCCTCAAATATCACGAATGTTGGTGCCAAAATCTGGATCCAAAATGTTCAAGGACCGCCTTCTGAGGCTGAGGTCATTGCAGTAGGGAAAGATCATACCCTATTAGTAATGAGACCGGTGGTTGAGAAATGGGAGTATGTTCCCCAAGAAAAATGCTGTTTGCAGGAATATTGCTTGTGTCTCTTGATTACAGGAGTAAAAACTAGGTTATGGAATCTTTGGTGCAGAGTTATTTGCCAATCTAGAAAATGAAGTATGAGATGTGGTGGCTATGGGTCCTGGTATTCCCTTTTGTGGATGGATGGAAGAATTTCTACAAGGAGAAGCCAATGGCCAATCGATTCTTAAAACATCATCAAGTGATTTTTTGAGGCATTGAACAGCAGTCAACATACGGATTGCTGGATATGTACCTATTCTCCGGTAACAGCCACCAGTATTCCTTTTCTAGCTATCCCTGTGGCAATGGAGGATATTTTAACATGGAACAGTTGTTCTAATACCTTAGCAAACAATGACACTTGGAATTTTCGGTTATGGAACATGTTCGTACCCATACCTATTGTAGGATGGGTAAACCTTCCTTGGTGGCAAGGAAATATGAGAGGAACCAACAAAACTTACAATACTTGGCGTTCAAAGGAGGATCATGGGTACCAAGAAATAAAATAGGATTAACTAGAGTTGAGCGACTTTTGGTTTTTTAGGGTCGAGTTTCGTTTCGTGAAACCCGACTTTTCCAAAAGTCGGGTCGAGCAAGATCGGCCGATTATAGGGAAAAGTCGGGGTCGTCCCGAAACACCAAACCCAATGTAAGTCAATGGGGAATAAAAGTCGGCAGTGAGAGGAGGACAGGAAACATACCTACAGTGCCCATTTGAATGCCAAAAGCATCAATTCTTCTTACTTAAGCTTGTCAACCTTAATTAACTTCATAATACAAGTTACGCACTGAAAAATGGGGGTTATTTGGCTAAAGTTGGGGGGGGTAGGGCTGGCTCCAGGTTTTCATGTGCCCTGGGCGAAAGAGCGCCCCTTTAACACATACCACAACTCATCATGCTCCGATACGGCAGAGAAATAGCGGTATAGTACAATGAAAAATACTTCACTTTTTACATCTCATGACGAGGCCCATCTATTTCTCCATACAGAATCATTGGTCCCATATAATGTTTTAAACAGTATATGATGAGCTCCACATAATGCTACAGTATATGTTGGTCCCCATGGATGAAGCTCCACTGTCTTATGGGCCCAAATAATGCTCCAAACATAATGGGCCCCATTTCTAATGCTCTAGTGTATGATGGGCCCTGTAAATGCTGCTCCAGTGTCTGATGTCCACCTTTGGAATGTTCCAGTGTATGGTGGGCCCCATCTATCATTCTCCAGAGTATAGTGCTCCCCAAAAATTGCTGTCCCAACATTGAAAACAATCAAATAAGTCTCCTCGCTAGGGAATCCCTGTACTAGTCTGGACTCCTCGTCGTCCCCATCTTCCATCTCACTGCACAGTATTTCAACCTTGCAAGTGCTGTGATCCTGAGCAAGCAGGGGGGCCCACTCATTGGCGACGGCACTGGCACAGGGCCCCTGATAGTACGGTGGTGTGTCTGATGGCGGGTGGGTCGAACCTGCACTTTCATCTGCAGCTTCCTCTTTGTCACCGTGTAAGATGGAACTGTATATGGGAAGGGTAACCTGAGTTTCATCAGGGTCAGATTCAGGCCGTGTAGCGTGCGAGGGGAATGTAGTGGTCTGGGTCAATGTACCAGCAGATTCATCGAGCAGTGGCTGGGCATCAGTGCACTTGTGTCGCACCCAGGAGTACGGTCGCCACAGTGGCATTACCTTCCTCCTAGGGAGTGTGATGTCATGCTTGGGAGCAACGAAGGACCTCTCTAGCAGGTTAACTGATTGGGCGGCGTTATTCCCACGAGTCATGACCCTCCAAACAGCGTTCATGAAGGCAAAGTGTTTGTTTTACGTGGGCAGTATGGTTGCAAAGCTGAACCTTAAAGGAATGTCCAGAAGGGCACCACCAGGAGTGGAGCCTACGGTTAAATTCGACTCCACCTGGGAAACCTCAACCATGCCAGCTACAGAAAAGATGCACACATTGCAAGCTTAATTCCGTTAACGAACGAGACTCCGTCATGCCCCGCGGTCCGAGTCCGGCTTACTAGAGGGACACGTGAGGCTCTGGCACATGAGATTGGCCAATAACTGGTGTGTCATGCCCTTACATGTCCGTGGCTGCATGTGCGCTACACTGAAAAGGCCAGCGTTTGTCGCTTACAGGTGCAGATAACCCGCTGAACAACGTTAGTGATGGGGATCACTGATTACAATTATTAGTGTAGAAAGGTGTTTTTTTTTTTTCCCTTTCTCTGTTTGATGGCCTTGTCCAGCATTAGTTATTTACCCTGCATAGTAATGCCTGCTCTGGCCTTGTGCTAATTGGTTAATTACTGATTGTGGCCTTTTGGTGGCTGAAGCTAGCAGACATTTCATTTCATATATATTTAGCTCTGGCTGGGATAGCACGCGTGCGGGCTCACGCGTGCAACAGATATTAAGTGCAACAGGATCAAGTGTTTTGCAGTTAGACAATGCAGTAGGACAGGGCAGGAGACAGGTAAGGTGCATAAGCTTTTCATGCACGCATGCTTCTTGGTCAGTCGTACTACATATGCATTGATCATATCAACCTGCTGCTTTTTTGTCTTCACCTCTGCTTTCTAACAACTCACCTGCCCTTTTACACATTTTGTGCACTCTCTGCATATCCACCCCTCCCTTTTCCCCTCTCCCATGTATAACTCTGAAGCTCGATTGACATTTCTTACCCACACCAAACCATCCAAAACCACCATGCAGCACTCAAAACGTTCATATAAATCATCCCACCACCTGCTTTTTCTGTTTTTTCTCCTTTTAATAGCTGCAGGTGACATCTCCCCCAACCCTGGGTCTCCCTCCACCAGCATACGTTACTCTCCTCCAGCTGCATATAGAAACCCTGCTAATCTTATTAACATTCAGTGCATGCCTTCTCCTCTCACTTTCCAATGTGCTCTCTGGAATGCACAGTCTGTGTGTAACAAACTGACTTACATTCACGATCTTTTTCTCTCTAATTCCCTTAACCTTCTGGCTATTACAGAAACCTGGATCCAGCATTCAGACACCACCGCTGCTGCCGCTCTCTCGTTTGGTGGGCTGAAATTTTCACATACCCCCAGACCTGAGAACAGACAGGGTGGAGGTGTTGGTTTGCTCCTTTCATCACAATGTGCTTTCCAGGTCATCCCCCCGGTTCCCTCACTTACATTTCCTTCCTTTGAAGTCCACGCTGTCAGACTCTTTAAGCCTTTCTCCTTACGAGTGGTGGTTGTTTATCGCCCTCCAGGCTCCTCCCGCCAGTTTCTAGACCACTTCACCACCTGGCTTACTCACATTCTATCCTGTGACATCCCCACCCTCATCATGGGAGACTTTAACATCCCCATCAATGATCCACTCTCCCAGTCTGCCTCTCATCTTCTTTCTCTAACTTCTTCATTCGGCCTCTCACAGTTTACTAATTCTCCTACACATGAGGACAGGAATACTCTGGACCTGGTTTTCTCCCGTCCCGGCTCGCTGCACGACTTTTCTAACTCGCCTCTCCCGCTCTCGGACCACAACCTTCTTTCCTTCTCTGTCAAGAATTGTCTCCTCACCCGGGACACCCCCACTTACCACACTTATCGGAATACACGTACCATTAACACCCAACAGCTTAGGGACAATCTTCACACATCTTTAGCCCCCATCTCCACCCTCTCCTGTCCAGACATAGCATTGTCACACTTCAATAATACACTGAAGAATGCCCTAGATGAAGCAGCACCTTCTATACGCAGAAAGACCCGACACAGACAACGGCAGCCCTGGCACACAACGCAAACACGCTTTCTTCAGCGCTGCTCGAGGTGTGCAGAGCAGCAGTGGAGAAAATCTCTCTTAGTAGAAGACTTCATCCACTATAAGTTCATGCTCAAAACCTATAACTCTGCCCTTCATCTGGCCAAACAATCCTACTTCACCACCCTCATCACCTCACTATCCAACAACCCAAGACGACTTTTTGAAACCTTAAACTCCCTCTTGAAACCTAAAGTACAGGCCCCCATCACCAACCTCAGCCGTGAGGATCTGGCCACTTATTTCCTAGAAAAAATCAATCAAATACATCAGGATATATCAGCCCTATCTCCTCAGTGCCTGGATCCCCTTCCCTGCCGCACCTCAAGCTCACTAGACATCTTTGAGCCTGTTTCAGAAGAAGAAGTTTCCAAGCTCCTCGCTTCTGCTCGGCCTACAACCTGCAACATTGACCCTATTCCTTCACAGCTCCTGCAGTCTCTCTCACCAGTGGTCACCACTCACCTGACTAAAATATTTAACCTCTCTCTTTCTTCAGGTATATTTCCCTCCTCATTTAAACATGCCATCATAACCCCTTTACTTAAAAAGCCATCCCTGGACCAGAACTGCACTGCTAACTACAGACCTGTCTCTAACCTTCCCTTCATCTCTAAACTCCTGGAACGCCTGGTCCACTCCCGTCTAATCCGCTATCTCTCGGATAACTCTCTTCTCGACCCCTTACAATCTGGTTTCCGCTCTTTACACTCTACTGAAACTGCCCTCACTAAAGTCTCTAATGATTTAATAACAGCTAAATCGAAAGGTCATTGCTCCCTGCTGATTCTACTGGATCTCTCTGCCGCATTTGACACTGTGGATCACCAGCTCCTCCTCACTATGCTCCGCTCTATAGGCCTCAAGGACACAGCCCTCTCCTGGTTCTCCTCCTACCTCTCTGACCGCTCCTTCACTGTATCTTTTTCCGGCTCCTCTTCCTCTTCTCGTCCCCTTACTATCGGGGTCCCGCAGGGCTCAGTCCTAGGCCCCCTCCTCTTCTCTTTATACACTGCCCCTATTGGACAAACAATCAGCAGATTTGGGTTCCAGTATCATCTCTATGCTGATGACACCCAATTATACACTTCTTCCCCTGACATCACCCCTACCCTAATTCAAAATACCAAGGATTGTCTGTCTGCTGTCTCTAGCATCATGTCCTCCCTCTATCTGAAACTAAATCTCTCTAAAACTGAACTTCTTGTGTTTCTCCCCTCTACTAACCTCACTCTACCTAACATCGAAATAACCCTGGAGGGTTCAACCATAACTCCCAAGCAGCATGCCCGCTGTCTTGCGGTCATATTCGACACTGAACTTTCCTTTACTCCGTACATCCGATCACTCAGTCGCTCTTGTCACCTGCATCTTAAAAACATCTCCAGAATCCGAACTTTTCTCACCTTTGAAACTGCTAAGACTCTTACTGTCGCTCTTATTCATTCTCGTCTGGACTACTGCAACTCTCTTCTGATCGGTCTCCCTCTTACCAAACTTTCTCCTCTCCAATCCATCTTGAATGCGGCAGCCAGGGTCATATTTCTGTCCAGCCGCTTCACCGATGCCTCCATCTTGTGCCAGTCATTACACTGGCTACCTATTCGCTACAGGGTCCAGTATAAACTCATCTCTCTCACCCACAAAGCTCTCCACTGTTCTGCACCGCCTTATATCTCCTCTCTCGTCTCTGTCTATCGCCCTACACGTGCCCTCCGTTCTACAAATGACCTAAGACTAACATCCCCCGTAATCCGAACCTCGCACCTCCGTCTCCAAGACTTCTCTCGTGCTGCTCCAGCTCTCTGGAATGCACTTCCCCAGACGATCAGACTGATACCTAGCCCTGACCTATTCAAGCGCGCTTTGAAAACCCATCTCTTCAAACAAGCCTACCACATCAACTACTCAGCAAGCTAACTTTGCCCTGTTCCCTCCTTCCAAATATTATTCTGAATCTGCACCCTACTATTCATCTGTCTCCACACCCTTCATGCACATGATAACTGCACTTGATACTTGTCTATTGCACTTAAACACACGGGCTGATGACCGGATCATGCAGCTTTATATGAAAATCCCTATTATAATTGCCAGACCTGAATTAACAAGCATTTCTCACCTACTGTGTCCCCCCATTTCCTTGTAGATTGTAAGCTTGCGAGCAGGGACCTCACTCCTAATGTCACTGTTTGAATTGTCTTAACTTGTATTGAATTTATTGTCTGTACATGTCCCCGCTTAATTGTAAAGTGCTGCGGAATATGTTGGCGCTATATAAATAAAAATTATTAATTATTATAATTATTACCCGCGAACGATGATTTCCCAGTAAGTGCAGGTCAACCGCAGTTCCGGAATTAGGCCTAACCGTCATTCCTGAAAAAATGAAAAACTTACGTGTGCAAACCACAGGTGCTGTAGCTTGCTTAATAGCTCGCCAGCCGTTCTCACGCCCAGTATGGATTACACGTGATTGCACAAAGGTGAGAAAGGGTACCGTATCCCCGGATAACATGTATGGATAGCGTACACATTCAAAATATATGTCAATACATCAGGAGGCAGGCTCAGACGGTGTTAGGCCCAGTATGGCTTGCACGTGATTGCACAAAGGTGAGAAAGGGTACCGTATCCCCGGATAACATGTATGGATAGCGTACACATTCAAAATATATGTCTATACATCAGGAGGCAGGCTCAGACGGTGTTAGGCCCAGTATGGCTTGCACGTGATTGCACAAAGGTGAGAAAGGGTACTGTATCCCCGGATAACATGTATGGATAGCGTACACATTCAAAATATATGTCTATACATCAGGAGGCAGGCTCAGATGGTGTTAGGCCCAGTATGGATTGCTCATGATTGCACAAAGGTGAGAAAGGGTACCGTATCCCCGGATAACATGTGTGGATAGCGTACACATTCAAAATATATGTCTATACATCAGGAGGCAGGCTCAGACGGTGTTAGGCCCAGTATGGCTTGCACGTGATTGCACAAAGGTGAGAAAGGGTACCGTATCCCCGGATAACATGTATGGATAGCGTACACATTCAAAATATATGTCTATACATCAGGAGGCAGGCTCAGACGGTGTTAGGACCAGTATGGATTGCACGTGATTGCACAAAGGTGAGAAAGGGTACCGTATCCCCGGATAACATGTATGGATAGCGTACACATTCAAAATATATGTCTATACATCAGGAGGCAGGCTCAGACGGTGTTAGGCCCAGTATGGATTGCACATGATTGCACAAAGGTGAGAAAGGGTACCGTATCCCCGGATAACATGTATGGATAGCGTACACATTCAAAATATATGTCTATACATCAGGAGGCAGGCTCAGACGGTGTTAGGCCCAGTATGGATTGCATGTGATTGCACAAAGGTGAGAAAGGGTACCGTATCCCCGGATAACATGTATGGATAGCGTACACATTCAAAATATATGTCTATACATCAGGAGGCAGGCTCAGACGGTGTCAGGCACAGTATGGATTTGACGGCCCAGACTACACAGCGGAGGAGCAGGGAGAGGTAAAGATTGCAAATGCTGGGGCCCTGCCCAAGCAAGGGGGGCCCACTCGTGGGCGTCGGTACTGGCACTGGGCCCCTCATAGTACGGCGGTGTGTCTAACGGCGGGTGTGCACCACCACTGTCAGAGACACTTGATTGCACTATGAGGGACCCTGTGCCAGTGCCCGTGCCCAAGAGTCGGCCTACCCACCTGTCCAGGGCAACGGCACTCACACGGTGTCGTGCGCTAGGTGGTGACCCCGGCCATGGGGGGAGGCAGCACAGTTAGGGAGTTTTAGAAAGTGGCATATGTTGATGTTGGACATTCAGCTGATGCAAAAGGCGAAATAGGTCAAGTCCCAGGAAGAGGTGGACCAAAGCAAGCCATTTTTCTGTCACCCTATGTGTCATCAGGGGAAGGTGGGACAAAATCCTTGGAAACCCATGCATGGTTCATTTTAATGAAGGTTAGACCATCCACATTTTGGGTTGACAGACGGGTCCTTTTTTCTGTCAGGATTGATCGAGCTGCACTGAAGACTCTTTCCGATAGCACACTTGCAGCTGGGCAAGCGAGCTCCTGTAAGGCATATTGTGCCAATTCAGGCCAGGTGTCCAGTTTAGCGGCCCAATAGTCAAAGGGGAATGACCTGTGTGGGAGAACATCGATATGGGAGGAAAAGTAGTTTGTAACCATAGTTGACAACTGCTGTCTCCTGTCACTTTCCATCGATGCAGTATTACCAGTTGTGTGAACGGTACTTGAAAAATCAGTCCACAACATTGTCATGAAACCCCTGTCTCCAACGCCACTTCTGCTCTGTGCACCATGAACACCTCTGCCAAGCTGCCCCCGGCCCGTACGGCTCGTGTGAGAACCATCACCGCTGCTGTGTGCTGGGAATGCCTCAAGCAACCGATTTACCAGAGTTGCTTGTTTATTAGCCAATATTAGGTCAAGGTTCTCCTGTGGCATGATGTTTTGTAATTTGCCTTTATAGCGTGGATCCAGGATGCTGGCCAACCAGTAGTCATCATCGTTCATCATTTTGGCAATGCAGGGGTCCCTTTTTAGGATCTGCAAGGCATAATCTGACATGTGGGCCAATGTTCCCGGTGTCAATGATGCACTGCGAGTGCTGGGTGGAGGAGCACTTTCTGGCAAATCCACATCCCTCCAGTCACGCACAAACCCTGTACCAGACCTTGCCACACCAACATTTTCACTTGCTCCACGAGATGCATCCTCCTCCCCTAAGTAATCATCCCCATCATCATCCTCCTCCTCCTCTTCTTCCTCCACCTCGTCCAGGAGAGGTCCCTGAGCAGACAATGGCTGAATGTCATCAAGGATTCCCTCCTCCTCTTCCTCCTCATCAACATTGGCTGCAGACGCCTGCTCCTTAAGGTGCGTCAAAGTTTGCATGAGCAGACGCATAAGTGGGATGCTCATGCTTAGGATGGCGTCGTCTGCGCTTACCAGCCGTGTGCATTCCTCAAAACACTGAAGGACTTTACAGAGGTCTTTCAGCTTCGACCACTGCACACCTGTCAACTCCATGTCTGCTCTCAAAGTGCCTGGCCGTGTATCCTCCCACAAAT
This sequence comes from Dendrobates tinctorius, assembly GCF_039654945.1. NCBI lineage: Eukaryota > Metazoa > Chordata > Amphibia > Anura > Dendrobatidae > Dendrobates > Dendrobates tinctorius. The sequence goes on from NW_027361910.1 coordinate 2,902,557, forward strand.
GCATTATGGCCTGCCTCTGCTCGCACAGCCGCTCCACCATGTGCAGGGTGGAGTTCCACCTTGTTGCAATGTCGATAATGAGGCGGTGGTTGGGAAGGCGGAGCAATCGCTGCAGCTTCTGCCTACGAACGGAGTGTACAGGCGACCGGCGGATGTGCGCGCACAGTCTTCGCACCTTCTGGAGCAGGGCTGTTAACTCCGGATAATTTTTGAGGAAGCACTGCACCACCAGGTTCAAGGTGTGAGCCAAGCAAGGTATGTGGCTGAGTTTTGAAAGGGCTATGGCTGCCACAAAATTACGGCCGTTATCACTAACTACCTTGCCTGCCTAAAAATGTACACTGCCCAAACATGACTCAGTTTGTCGCTTCAAGTACTCGGCCAGCACCTCGGCGGTGTGTCTGTCGCCCAAACACATCATCTGCAACACAGCCTGCTGACGCTTTCCACTAGCTTCTCGATAGGGGGACACCTCGTGTGCAACTGTGGCAGCTGCAGATGGAGTGCTCGTACGACTGCGCTCTGTGGACGAGCTTTCGCTTCTGGAGGAGGAGGAGGAGGGTCGAACGCCTACAGCCAACTGTTTCCTATACCGTGGGCTAGGCAGCACTGTCCCACCACCGCTGTCCCCTGTGGACCCTGCATCCACCACATTAACCCAGTGCGCAATGATGGACAAGTAACGGCCCTGGCCATGCCGACTGGACCATGCATCAGTTGTGAGGTGCACCTTTCCACTCACTGACTGCTTGAGTGCATGGACAATGCGGTCTTTTACATGATGGTGGAGGGCTGGGATGGCTTTGCGAGAGAAGAAGTGGCGACTGGGTAGGTCATAGCGTGGTACTGCATAGGCCATGAGTTCACGGAAAGCCGCGCTTTCCACCAACTGATAGGGCATCATCTCAAACGAGATTAGTTTGGCAATGTGGGAGTTCAAACCCAGTGTACGCGGATGAGAGACTGAGTACTTTCTTGACCTACTCATAGTGTCTGGGAGGGTGAGCTGGACTTGAGAGCTGCATATGGTGGAAGTAGCGGTGGACAGGGCGGACTGAGAGAGGGTTGATGATGGTGATGGAGTTGGTGTTCTTTCTGATGGCCTAGATTCAGTATTTCGTTGATATAACAGTGGGATTCCCTGACTGTTGTGGCCTTGCAACGACACCTCAACATTTGCTGCTGTGCTAACCGGTGGGCTTACAGTGGGGGAAACAATGTAGCGTTGCTGACTACCTTCTTTGTGATCAGTTGCACATGTGGCACTTGAGGTTTGGTGTTGTGTCCACGCTTGCAAGTGCATGGTGGTTAAATGTCTAAGCATGCAACTGGTATTCAAATTTTTCAGATTTTTCCCTCGGCTAAAGGTCTTTGCGCACTTCTTACAGATAACCTTGGCCTGATCATGAGGATTTTGTTCAAAAAAGTGCCACACTGCACTCTTCCTACTTTGGCAGACATTTTGCGGCCTAGCACGCTGTGATCTTTTGACCCTCTGGACAAGCTGTCCAGCAACTCTTTTGATTTTTGGAACCTGTCTTTGGAGTGCTCCGGGCCTGCCAGATAACAGCTGTTGCGATGTCGATGTCTGCTGTGGATGCTCCACATCTGAGCTATTGGAAGCAGCACCCTCTTCCCCCAATGGATGCCAATCTGGGTCAACAACTGGGTCATCCATCACCTCCTCTTCAATGTCATGTGCACCTTCCTCTGTGTCACCGTGTATGGTGGTATAGTGTGCGGGAAGAGGCACCTGAGTCTCATCAGGGTCAGAATCTGGCTCTGTACACTGCGAGGACAATGTAGTGCTCTGAGTGAATGTACCAGCAGAATCATCTATCAGCGGCTGTGCATCAGTGCACTCCATGTCAGATTCATCTTGGCCTGGGTAATTCACCATTTCACTTGATAATCCAGGCATGGTATGTGAAAACAGCTCCATGGAGTAATCAGTAGTATGGCCTGCGTCATCCTTCAATCTTGGTTGGGGTGAAGGACACAAGGAAAGGTGTGGTTCATGAACATGAGCCTCCAATGACGACTCAGTGCTTTTACTTTTTACAACTTCAGAAGAGGAGGCGATAGAGCTGGAGGCTGAGTCAGCAATGTAAGACAAAACTTTTTCCTGATGCTCTGGCTTTAAAAGCGGTTTGCCAACTCCTAGAAAACTAAGCCTTCGAAGCCTTATGGAGCCAGACGATGATGCAGGCTCAACACCTCCTGCATTCGGTCCTATTTTGCTCTTGCCACTACCATCAGATCCACCACCAACACCATCATTACCAGCTGCCAACCCCCGCCCAATTCCATGGCCTCTTCCACCAGCCTTCCTCATTTTTTGTAGAAATGTAGACAAAATCCAACAAACTATATAGTAATGTAAAACAAGGTACAAGGTGTCTATAGGACAGGGGAGATTTTGAATTTCTGCACACACTTGTGGACACTGGACACTTATGGATTGTGTGAGGCCCACTGAATATCAGAGCACTGTGTCACAGGCTCGATGGCACAGGTGTGAAAAAAGTGACTACAGGATCACAGAGATTTTGAATTTCTGCACACACTAGTGGACACTGGACACTTTTGGATTGTGTGAGGCCCACTGAATATCACAGCGCTATGTCACAGGCTCGATGGCACAGGTGTGAAAAAAGTGACTACAGGATAAGGGAATTTTTGAATTTCTGCACATACTAGTGGACACTGGACACTTTTGGATTGTGTGAGGCCCACTGAATATCAGAGCGCTATGTCACAGGCTCGATGGCACAGGTGTGAAAAAAGTGACTACAGGATAAGGGAGTTTTTGAATTTCTGCACATACTAGTGGACACTGGACACTTATGGATTGTGTGAGGCCCACTGAATATCACAGCGCTATGTCACAGGCTCGATGGCACAGGTGTGAAAAAAGTGACTACAGGATAAGGGAGATTTTGAATTTCTGCACACACTAGTGGACACTGGACACTTTTGGATTGTGTGAGGCCCACTGAATATCAGAGCGCTATGTCACAGGCAGAAATTGGCTAGTGTATCACAAACTACAAGGTGTATGTAGAATTGGGCAGAATAGGAATCTCCCTAGAGTGTAGGTCTGTAAGAACGGAACAAGTCCTCCACTTATCCTTCCACAGTGACACACAGATAGCTTCACTGTGGCTGTGATAACAGCCGTTACACGGTACTGTGTGAGGAGCGTACACCGCTGTATGGTGTGAAAAAATGCACGCTCAGTACCTCAGCAGGACAAAAAAAAAAATTGGGATTGCTTTTAAAAAAGCAGTTTGCAGAGCAGTGGGTAAACAGCATTGCAGCTGTCAGGAAGCCTTAGAAGGCAGCCTAACAACCAACACCGCTGATCCACCACAATATAGCCTCCCCTTGCACTGCACACAGAGTGACTGGTGTGTTGTACAGGCAAAATTGCTAGCAGCAGAAGCAGTTTTTTTTTCTTCTTCCCTGCCTAACGCTCTCCCTACAGAATCAGCAGCAGCAACCTCTCCCTATGCTAAGATCGGCAGAAGTAAGATGGCGGTCGGCGTGCACGCCCTTTTATAACCCCTGTGACGCCCACCAAAGCAAGCCAATCACTTGCATGCCCTTCTGAAAGATGGTGGTGACCCCTGCCTATGTCATCACGTTGCCCACAGTGTCCGTGGATCCTGATTGGCTGAAAAAGAGCGCAAAACAAACTTTTGAAACGCGACTTTTGGTGCGTAAGTCGCCGACCTCGTGGCCGACCTCATCCTAGGGTCGGGTTTCGTTTCATGAAACCCGACTTTGCCAAAAGTCGGCGACTTTTGAAATTTTTTGACCCGTTTCGCTCAACTCTAGGATTAACTAAATTGGGCACTGTACCCACGGACAACATGCAAATAAGTTTCAAATCAACCTTAAATACGGCGGATGCTTTTAAACCTATATTGCTGGAAAGATCTGTTCACAATAGTTCATGGACATTTGCCAAGATGTTTGTGAATGGGACTACTGAATCTTGTAGTAATATACAAGGGAATATAATGTGTAATGAGTCGTTTGAATATACGCCAGGACAGGAAACTTGTGGTAATCCAGATGTGGGTTATTGTAGTCCTTTTGGACAAAGTCCTAGTTGGTGTGTATTATCTAATGTCAGCGTTTTTATTGATTTAGTTCATTAATTAGTATTGCAACATTCAGCATTGTGGGATCTTCCACATAACATGTATTGGGTATGTGGGGAAAATGCATATAAATAGCTTCCTGTGGGAATCCAAGGGACATGTACATTAGCTCGGTTAACCCCAGCTACCTTTATTGTACCCTATTCTCAGTTAGATGCTAAGGTATTACCAAAACACATGATATTCAAAAGAGCAGCAGATAATAGACCTCGGGAGTCAGGACAACCTCATGTGGTGCAAATGGGTACTGCAAATAAGATTGTCAGAACTCTATTTGTATATCCAATGATTATGCAGATGTGGGATAAATTGGTAGAATCTACAGATTATCTAGATGAGCAAATTTTCCAGATATTGGATATACTCAATATAACAATACCAGTCTAACAACAATTAGTGACAGTTACTAATCAACATACATTAGTATTAGATTATCTTACGGCTGCTGCTGTCATTACATAAATCCACAAGGAGAATTACAATTGCAAACAAAATTGGACAGTATACAAAACTAAGGGAAAAATATCAAAAAGATAATGATGAAAATAAAGATAGTTGGTGGTGGAATACTTTCTCTTTTCTAAACCCTGCCAATTGGTTTAAAGGAATTGGGGGAGTGGCTAATGGGAATTTTACAAGGAGCTTTCCAACTTATTCTGTGTGGTATTTTAATATATATAGGGTTAAGAGTTGTGCGGTGTATTCTTACACATGTGCTAGAAAAAATTACAAAAACAATAGGAAAAATAACAACCGTGCAGATATAATGAATATTTATGTTGCTTGAACAAGGAAGTCTTGTGTTCAATGATAGTGTGATTCTCAGAGACAAGGGAGACCAAAATGTTTTGATGGTTTCATTTAGCCATGATCATGCATGACATCAATAATCAAGGACCGTTTGTGTTACAAATGAGACAAGTATGAGTGTGTGCCAGGGTTATGATAGGTATCCAGTTATCAGAATAGGTGATTATGGAAGTCATGCTGCCGATATGCTACCATCTTAGAGCGTTATGCTATGATCATGAAGAGTTAACTTTGTAACAAGCAACATATGGGGGAACTTTGAACAGTAACAAACAACCTTGAAGCATTGTGCTATTGCTAGAAAAAAACCTATTGCGCAATGGCAAGATACTGATGCTTCGACCTAAACATACTGCACAGATGTGATAGGGGAGGAAGTGGAAGCTGTGTATAAAAAAGGGGACCCTGTGTCAGCAAGGTAGGGACATTCCAGAAGGTATCGTGGATGCACGGTTTCTGTGATGACAAGTCCAGAGTATTTCCTTCTCGCTGACACTGTGGTCCCTCCAGTGGAGAAGTGATGTTGCAATACTTGGTAATGTATAGTATTGATGCTTATTTCTCTACGTACTATAATTCATATTAATTGTATGATTCACATGAAATGAATTAACAAAACAGGGTAATATTATATCTGCCATTCCATAATTCAGCATTATCCTGATGTAATCTTAATAAATTGTTACATTATTGTTTTACCATAAAACTGTATTCAGTGTGCCTAATTTGTATATTAGTGAGCGTTACGTCAATAAGGGCGTACCCACCCGGTCACTTTGACATGGTAAAACACGTTTAGAGTATATAAAGCATACATAGGACTGAGGGATTAAGTTAGAAAGGGGACAATTTAGTTGGAGGCATATTAGATATAGGAAGTTCAGTGCATACTGTTCAAGGGAATCTGTCACCTCATTTTTGGCCCATGAGATGTGGCCACTGCCATCAGGGGCTTAGCTACAGCATTCTGTAATGCTGTAGATAAGCCCCCGATGTAACCTGAAAGATAAGAAAAATGAGTTATATTATACTCACCCAGGGGGCGGTCCAATCCGAAGGGGGTCTCGCTCCAGTCTGGCGCCTCCCATCTTCTAGCGATGACATCCTCCTTCTTACTTCTGCCGCGGCACCTGCGCAGGCATACTATATCTGCCCTGTTGAGGGCAGAGTAAAGTACTGTAGTGCGCAGGCACCGGACCTCCCTGACCTTTCCCGGCGCCTGCGCACTGCAGTGCTCTGCTCTGCCTTCAACAGGCTCAAATGGGGGCTATGGAGAGCACTGACAACCCTTCTGTACAGTGGAAGATGGGCGTGGAACCATGTGAGGGAAACTTTGTGGATCTCGGGCATACTGCAGAGCCAGATTGAGAAACCCTGGCGCTGACAGGAGGATCAAGAGCAGGGGTAATCCGTGGTGAATGTGAAAACAGTAGTGAGATGTTCTGTGTGGAGGAGGCAAGTGACGGAGAATGCTGTGCCTGTTACTGCATGTTAAAGATGGCTGCCCTAGAACTTTCAGTAGAGCCAATCCGAGTGTCCCCTATTGAATGTGCGGCTGTTAGTGAATCCGTGATCATGAGTGAGCTGTAGTGCACTTATAGCACATGGGAACTGGGACACCGGTTATTTGTGGGGTGCCAGGATGTGGGAGAACAACAGACCCTCACCCATGACTATCGCCCTGCGCACCTTACAGTAGAAGGTCAAAATGAGCAATTGTAAGTACACAGTGGTATATTATGATTACAATATATTAAGAGGATAGCCATTTTGATGGGAGGAGTGCTTCTATAATGCAAAAAAACTGGACAACTTAACATGTTCCATGCACTAAGCTTTGTTAATTGTCCAGTTATGTGATTAATGCACTAATCTATGCTAAAATACAGAATGCTACCGCTATACTATATTTGCTTGATAATGTTACATTTCACATAGGGACTATTTTTCTATATAAGCTCAAATGTTTGATAACATCTTTCATTGCAGATTATTACAGTAATTTAATGAAGGGGGGCTGCAGTAACAACCTCCTATTGCAATATGATATGTGAATAAGATTTTGTAGTTATGGACAGAGATTGGTCAGTCTCCAAGCAAAAATAAAATATTCCATTTGGAATCACTATGTGTTGTACTTACAGACATCCATTTGGAATAATCATGCAGACATATGATTTACTTTTTTTGGTCTGGCTCTTATTTTATATTCAATCATTTTATTGTAACTGTATAGCTTAGAGATTAAAAGGTTATAGTCGGTTCTTAAAAAAAAATCTACTGCCATAAGTTAGAGCCATAACACAGACATTAGGAATAGAAGATGCGACCACATCCTTGCTGCTTTGTGCTAATGAGCAAAATTAATTTTTTGTAATAATGACTTCTTATTCAGCACCTGCTGGGCGCCTTATGCAGAATCTAGAGGCTTTGTTAGCCTGAAATGGAGCGTGAAAAATAACAAAATCAAGGACAGACGTTACATTATTTTTAATATGACATCCTGCTGGGTCATTGGTTTATATACTAAAATACAAGCCGTGATGTCACTTTTTTAACCCACTCGTACATATGGGTCATTGTGAATGCAGGTAATTATTAATAAAAATTTTCCATTAGAAGGCTAGAAAATGATAGAAGCATTTGCACTGACATTTTCGTCAGTATATGCTGAAAGGAAGAGTGTGGAAGCCAATGACCTACCTCTTGGCAGGTGGCACCACAAGCCTGGCATTCACATTTCTTCTTTAAGATTATTACCTGCTTTTGAAAAGTGTCATGTCAATGTCATGATGACCTTCCTGTTTATGCAGTACTTAAATCTCAAATTTGCCTAGTTAGAAATAAGAATCTCTCCTGTAGTCAAGAAAAATAGTAATCTTTATATAGAACCTTTCAAAATCTACTGCAGAATCAGTTGGCAGATGACGAGTTCACCAGTAAACTGGTCTCATCTTATGTTTCTTCTGTTCATGTTTGGTCAGAATAGAGTGTGCGCACAGGAGTTGGAAGACAAAGCACTGGTCTGTGTGGTATTCTGTTTAGGAGTATGACTTATAATTACTCAGCCTGCAATTTGCTATATATGAAGGTAATATGGCATATGCTTGTTTCAGAAACAGTGACACACATGTCAAAAGACCATGTCTGGTAATGTAGCTCACCTAAGTAACCTCTTGAACAAGTAAAAAGCCACAACGTACATAGTAAAGGATTGCATGCATGCCCAAAGTCTTGTCATGAGATAAATAATTCCCATCGGCCTCTATTGATCTAAGAGATTTTGTTAAAATTTTAGCTCAAATTGCCAGAAATTTGAAACAACTCGGAGTTGCACATACATTTTGTGACTTTTGGCGTTCTCGCAGCATTTTCTCCCAACTACGTCAGAATGGGCGCAGGTGGGACGTGATGAGGGCATGGCACCATTGCTCATTTAGTTCATGATGAGCTGTTGCGTTACTTAAGCCAAAAATCTTTCACGACTGGCAGAGTCACACGCCTCTCGTCAGATACTGATGACTCATGAAAATCTGTGCACTACTTCATGAATCAAGAACATCTGACTCTACCACATTCCCTCAACAAGACCAGTGAGAAAATTGCCCGTCTTGATGAATTGGTACCATGAGATTTTTTAACTCTCTTAAGTTTCCATCTCACTCTATTACTAAATAACTGTCCTATTAGATGGGCTCAGTATTGATCTCAGCTAACAGGTTATTGTGGACAACCTTAAAAAGGCTATGTCACCAGATTTATTGTGCAGAATGTCAGAAATACCAAAAAGTTAGTATTTTCCAATCAAATATTAAAAAGAACATATGACAAGTCCTACTATCTTAATATTAGGATTATATTCACATGTAAAGTGCTACAATAATAAATAATAATAAATAATACAACCAATTTGGCATGGATTTTCAAAGTAAGTATGTAAGGGGCACTGAAAGTGAGGTTCGTTGGATGCAGTGAAGAGCCAGAGGCAGAGAAGGGGTTAACAGGATTTAACAACATGGTGCATTCGGCGCACACCGGCGCACCGTCAAAAGGGTGCAGCGCACGCAAAATTCTACTAGCGCACGGTCTGTGCACGGCCTGCGCCCCCTATGCTAAAGATTGGGTGTGCAGATCGCATGCAGCCATGTGCGATACTAAGCGGAGATGACTGGAGGGGCGGGCAGGGGGCGGGGCTTAGCGGCGGCCATGCGCTGCAGCCCAAAACGCTAGTGTGAAGCTAGCCTAACACAGTAACACTGAGCGTAACAGGATTTGCACAAAAACACAATATTTGGGAAAAAAGGTGTACGAAAAAGATAACTTATCGCTTGCAGTTCTTGATGGGGAGGGACTGGAATGTCTCCCGAAGGCATCCTAAATCATGGACAATGTCTCTGGCTCTGTTATGGAGGAACAAAAAGCACTGTCTCCTGATCATGTTGATGTATCTGGGGTCGCTTGACTTGAGTGCGTTGGAACATTTAAACAGTCTCTTTTGTTAATTCCTCTGGAATGGCACAGAACACGAACAGCACGTATGCTCGCAGGCCGTGGCAGCGTGCAAACCTCTGAAGTAGTTGCTAGGAACAGAGCGAGTAAGATTATCTTTCACAGCTCAGTAAGGACACAGTCAGTGGGCAAGTCAAACCGCTGGAGGATAGATGATGAGGAGTTAGCAGTCAGAGCAGTGGGGAGGGAGTCAACTTTCTCCTTGTTCTCCTGTCGCCTTCCTGCCAAATCTCCCTCGTTCCCGCGCTCAGCCCCTTTTATCTCCCCCACGCCCCCTGCTGTCTAGTGCAAAAGTCCTCCCCACTCAGAAGAATCATTCGCCGGCAACAGTGGTGACAGTCCCAATAGTTCCGGCCCCAAATTGTATTGGGAATCGCTGATTCTCTCCTGGCTCATCTTCTTACAAGTACATCAGTTTCATCAGGTCTAAAACATCTAATTTACAATGTTTACATATTACATATTACATTATTAATATCAATATTAATATCAATATTATATCAATATTACATATTGATTATAATTTTGCGTGCAATCTGGGAGTTAGAACTAGATTTACACAATAACTTTTTCAATTTTTTTTTTAACAAAAGAAGAAGGGAATCCAAAAATAGATGTATTTTCCTTGCATGTTTCTTTTCTTAAAGAATCTACTCCTGGCTATTTTTTTCTCTTAAGAAAAATGACTGTCTTGCATAAGCCTGGAATAAGTTCGGATAACAGAAAAAAATAATATCCAAGTAATATTTTTCTGTAGGTCATGGAAATAGGTTGTTACCTCTTTACATGAGGAATCTAATACTTAGTATGCAAATCCAGGGTTGAGTAAAAGTTTAACAGAATAGATTAGCAGCAGTGAAGGAAACCAAGAAGCTAAAAGGTCCAAATAATGCTAATGTGACATATATTTCAATTTTGTATTGTACATTTTAGACTGATTAAGGGCAAGCGACAATTTGCTTAAGGACATAGGGTGAACATTTCTGAAAGACTGGTCCATCTGCAGCCAGATTTTGTTGCGTGGATAAGTACCACCCATTCATTATAACCCTGGCTCACATTCTGAGCTTTTCAAGAAGCTTTTACCTTTGCTTCCCACTTCATTTCTCACCTTGGATACTGCAGAGTTAATGCATATGTTTCATGCATTGACCATTACAGCACAGGTAGCATAAATGGAGTTCAGAGAAATGTTACAGGAGATTAATTGTCTCTAATGCCAACCTTGGTAACAATATAATAAAAGCAATGCAAATTTCACTTTGGCAAGGAAGTTGGTTGCCTATCAAAGCAGTGCGAGGTCAGTAATTAATTTGCTTGGGGGGTTAAGATAAAAAGATGATAAGCAAACCTGATAAATGTTTCTTGCTGTGCCTGATGTAATGTAGCAAGACCTGACGCTGTTTTTCAGTGCCAGGTATTATTCATGTCCACCAGAATGTCACTCGTTGCATCGCATGAATTTTCCATAAGCTGGAAAAAATGCTAATTACCTTTCCCTTTTCAGCAGCGGGCTGCCTAGTTTTCACCATGTGCCGGAGCAGGTAGTCACAGAGAAAGTCACACAGAGTGACGGACCAGCACAATGTCAAGAGGCCTAGAAGAAAGAAGAGTCTTTTGAAAATATCAGCACTTTATACTGGTCAATAAAGCAATTTCATGCTTGCTGTAAAAAGGTACAGAGTGTAAACATTCACACAAACTACGCAATATATACTTGTGTCATAAAAACAATAAAATGTCCTAAAATGGGAAGGTTAAAGGAATGACAAATAAAAATAGAAGATATCTCATCGAGCACTAGGATATGTTCAGTGGGCTGCATAAAACCTAAAGTGGTGACCTTTTATTCCGAAAAAAAGGTGTAAAATGCCAGTATTAGAGATGTTCCCAGGGATCTGGGTCACAGTAATTGATCATTTTCATCTGAAACTAATCACAATGTTTTTCACTTAAAAGTAATTTATTTCTCATGATCATAGCGTTCCATGAAAACTGTGTAGTGTACTTTAGGTTTTGGGACAAAACGATGGTGTAGTCATTGCTGCTTTTTTGAGACCCAGTATTTAAATTTTTTGACCAAAGTGACTTGTTTACCACCGCTCCAGACACCCAACACCAAACACCAAGGGCACATGATCCGAAAGTCCCCCTTACAGCAAAGCCTCTGTCACTGGTCTGTAAAGCAAAAAGTAAAAAAAAAAACACACATTTATATTATTTCAAGTATTGAAATATTATCATTATTAACCCCTTCAGGATTAGATATGAGCAAAGATTTCAATGTTCGATTCAGATTACGTTCGCCGAATTTGCAATATTCGCCGATTAATTCGTTGAATATTAGTCGAACATAATCGAACACCATTCACGTCAATGGGAGGCAAAAACAAATGCATACACAACACCTTAGAACAGCCCAAATGCTGACAAAACACATCACATCACACCGTAGAATGTAAGTCCGCAAGGATAGGGTCCTCTCCCCTCTGTACCAGTCTGTCATTGTAAATTTGTTTACTGTTAACGATATTTATAACTTTGTGTGTAACCCCCTTCTCATGTACAGCACCATGGAATTAATGGTGCTATATAAATAAATAATAATAATAAATAATCAAATGATTGACAGACACCAAGAAAGTGGCCTCAATTCACCTGCAATTGTAACTGCAGCAATCAGCCAGGCATGAGGTGTCGGGGTCTGGGACAGCATTTACAGCTTTCCAATAAACATCACAGTAAAACGAGGTGGGTGAGGGATCAATGTGGAGCCCCTTTGCTGAGAGCCCTGATAACACATGCAACACCTCTACCTGCTGGAAGTGGAGGTCTGACGGTCTTGGAGGCCTACTGCTTCAGGCAGCATGCATGAAGGAGACCTAAACAGGAGTGTTAACATTTCCAAAAATTATTGGCAGACGCCACCAAAGTGGCATCAATTTTACCACAGTAGAAATAGTAGAAAAGGGACAGACAGGTCTTTCACTACACTCAATCCAGCAGATAGACAACCTATAAGGTGTGTTCATATTTGAAGAAATGACGGCCTTACACCACAGAAGTGGCATCAACTTCACCACAGTAGAAATAGTCTAATAGGGACCAACAGGTCTTTCTCTACACGCAATCTAGCAGATGGACACTTAGCAAGGATTGTTCACATTTCCAAAAATTATTGGCATACACCATCAAAGTGGCATCAATTTCAACGCAGTAGAAATAGTGTAATAGTGACCGGCAGGTCTTTCACTACACCCAATCCAGCAGATGGACACCCAATTTGGAGTGTTCACAATTTAAGAAATGAGGGCCTGACACCACCGAAGTGGAATAACTTTCACGATTATAGAAATAGTATAACTGGGACCAACAAGTCTTCCACTACAGCTCACTCAGGAGATGTAGACCAACCATAACTGTTCAAATTTCCTCAAATTTGTGTTAACACCAGAAGCAGCAGCAGCCACAGAAGCGACACTTAAGATATCACAGAGTGCAGTTACGTAACATAAGTGCTTCACACTAAAAAATGCAAAATCACCTAGTCTGTACAGTCTGCAATTGGGGTGCAAAAGTCCTTGGAGATCCATGACTCATTCATCTTAATGAAAGTTAGGCGGTCAACAATTTCAGGGGACGACCGTATGCGCTTATCCTTCAGGACACCACCAGCAGCGCTGGCTGCTGGGCATTATAAAATCTCCAAGACATGTGAGGCGAGCTCAGGCCACTTCTCCATTTTGGAAGAACAAAATGTGAAAGGGTCCAAACCCTCCCTGATTGGATTGATATTTAGTTCTAGATACTCCTGCACCATCCTCACCATTCATTCATCACGTTTAAGACTTGGACTCTGTTGTGCTGGTGCACGAGTTGGTCTAAAAAAAGTGTCAAAGTACTCACAGAAATTGCTTCTTTCACTTCCACCACTGCTGCTGGTGCTGCTGCTAATGTTTTGTCATTGACCAATTGACGGGCCTGGAAGTTGGAAGTCTACAGCTGCGATGCGAACTGTGTGCTTCACTGCTGTCTTGGAGAAAAGCTCTCTTAAGGCTGTATAAAAGCCTGTTTCGATACTTCAGCATTCGCGTGTCCCTTTCTAGGGCATGAATCATCTGGCAAAATTTGGTTTTATTAAGTGGGTCTAATAAAGTGGCAACCCAATAGTCAGCATTATTCCTAGTCATTACTATATGGGGATCATGTTGCAGATAATGCAGCAAGAAGGCACTCATATGTCAGGCTCTACCATGAGGTAACAATGAGGTTCATTTCCTCCTTCCCCTCCCACCAATCCTGAACAACAGAGAGGGGAGGATTATCTTCTTCATCCAACAGTTGCTCGCCCTTCACCTCTTCCTCCTCCATTTGTTCCTTGTATCTTGCACTTTCGATAATACTTTGCCTGTTATCGAAAAGAATCCAGACCTTTCTTGAAATCTAGTAGTGAATCAACCATTACAACATCCTGTGGCAGAGAGATCCATAGTCTCACTGATTTTGTACTAAAGAATCTGTGTCTGTGAATATGATTAAATTTTCTTTGCTCTAGATGTAGATGATACCCTCTTGTCCTTGTTGCAGGTATAGGTGTAAAAAGATTATTAGAAAGATATCTGTGCTGTCCCCTCATATTTGTACATTGTAATAAGGTGGCCCCTAAGCCTTGGAATTTCCAAACTGAATAACCCCAAGTTTAATGTGACACTGAGTCACTTCTTACGGACAAGCCGTGAGATGGAAACGTCAAGGAGTCCTAGGTCAGAAGCCAGGAGGGTACATCATAAACAAAGAAAGAAAGTGACAAAGGCATAGTCGGGTAATGTCCCAGGTCAGAATACCAGAAGATAGCGGATCAAAGCAGAAGGGATTGAACAGAAGGAGGTCAGAATGAGGTCTGAGGTCAGGTAACAAGAGATCAACAAACAGGATTCAAGGGTCAGAGAGAACAAGCCACACAGTAGCTGAATGTATATCTGGCAGATGTCTGGGAGAAACAGAACAGTTAAGTAGCCTGGCAATCAGCTAGGACAATGAACACCTGAAGACAGCCAGTGCCTTCCAGTTTCAGGTTGGGTGGCTGAACTGTCAATCAAAGTATGACAGCTTCTGCACACCCCTGTACCAGATTGGACAGCTGAGCTGCCAGTAACTGCATCCAGGGCACACTGAGGCATGGAACTGTGTCATTTAATAACCTGCCTTGGTGTGTGCACCCATTATAGTTCAGCTTTGTCTTTATACACTGGAGACCAAAATTGTACACAGTATTCTAAGTGTGGCCGCACCAGTGACTTGTATAGAGGCAAAACTATGTTCTCATCATGAGTGTTTCATGTAGATAAATGTAAGGTTATGCACTTGGACATAGGAAATAAAATTTATAATTATGTAGTAAATTATAAACCACTGGTTAAAACTGTCAGTAAAAAACCTTGTTTACATGGGTGGATGGCAAACTCCACATTATTGATGAGTGTCAGGCAGCTGCTGCTAAGACAGATAAAACTGAGATTACATTTACTGGCTTATAATTTCTAGTTTCAGATTTTCTCCCCTTTTTGAATATTAGTCTTGTGGTACAGACTCTGTTATTATGGAATCTGTGAAAATTAAAAATAATGGTCTGTCTACTAATACTGTACTTAATTCCTGCAGTACTTGGGGCTGTTTATCATCCAGGCCCAGAGATTTGCTTACTTTATTGATTTTGAAGTTGCGCTCTACTTCCTGCAGGGTGAAGCGGGTGATATTTAATGGAGAATTTCTAATATCCCTGCTCATGTCATCTGTCATGGGAATTTCTTGTATAAATACAGAAGAGAAAAAGGAGTTTAGCATATTGGCTTTTCCATCATTCTCTTCCACCATTTCACCCAGACTGTTTTTGCTTCTTATTGTTTACATAGTTGAAGAACATTGAGTCTCTCTGTCTCAAGCAATGCTGCCTTTGCTTTGATTTTTACAGAATTTATTTTTTTTCTATAATTGTTTAATGCCTCGTCATTTAATTCTCTAAATGCTTTCTTTTTGTCATTTATTGCACCCTTACAGATCTAACCATAGTAGTTTCCTCTTATTTCTAGCTTGTTTATTCCCATAAGGTATATATTGAGGACAGGTCCTGTTCAGGATGCTTATAACAGTGTCCCATTTGCTTTGTGTACTTTTTTCTTAGGACATTGTTCCAATTTATGGCACTAAGATAATCTCTGAGTCATGGGAAATTTGCCATTCTGAAGTTTAGTTTCTTTGTAGCCCCTCTACTATACATCTTCTGAAGGATGCATGGCAACTTATTATTTTCAAATGACTCCCATATATATTTGATATGCGCTCTAGCCTGTTAAGTCTAGTATTGCCCGTTCTCTCTTTTTGGGTCCTGGATCAGTTTTGAAAGGTAATTGTCTTTCATTGTTTTCAAAAACCTGGCTCCTTTGCTGGACCTGCAGGTTTCTGCTCCCCAATTTATAGCACAGTAGTTTAAATCCACCATTATGACTTCTCCATGATTCACTGCCTCATATCTATTTGCATTATGAAGGTATTTTCTGCCAATTCCATTATATTTGGACACATAAGAGCTTGTTATATCAGTATTTTATTATTCTTCCTCCTTCCCCTTATCTCCACTGTGGTGTAGTGACCACTATGTCCACTAGGGGGCGCTGTGTGGATGTCCCAGGAGAGAGGATGAGTGGCAGAATACTGAATGACCGTTATGTATCTCAAGGTGGATGGCCTTGGAATGGAGGCTTGCTTATGTGCTGATCAGCAGAGCTGATCTTTCATTCCAATGTGTCAGGGAGAAGTCTCCAGGTTGCTGGTGAGACAGGTGGAACCAGTTACCTACAAACCCACCCAGGGTGTGTGTTTAAGAACGCTATTGTAAAGTGTATATGAGTGGTTGAAGGACCTATGATAAGGTCATAGCCATGTGACCCGGTGGGCGTGGCTACGGACCATATAAGGTGGCCAGGGTAGGTCACATGGAGTGAATTGTGGGACCTGGTTGGTCCATTTTAGAAGGTCCTGTCTGAGAGAGATGGGGCTGTCTTCCTGACAGCAAGTGAACGCTGCGTTTAATGGCTGCATGTGCCTGATAGTTCCCTGGCTGGAATGGATGTCTGCAGTGAGCTGAAGCAGGCATGAGGGAACCCTGGCGGGTGAGATAACTGTGAGGCTGAAGAGCCTGCGTATGGAACATTGCATAACCTGTGTGTCTACAGGCTGGACAGAGTGAAGCTCTGTCTTGGACGCTATGCTGTTTTCTATTGCTTTGATGGTTTATGTTGCATGAATAAACCGCATTGACTGAGATTGTTTTATGGAAAACCCGTGCCAGATCTGATTTATTGGCTGCCAAGCGAGTGTCCCCTATATGAATGACAGCGCTACCTTACACCACCCACAGGGACTCAACCTTTTCATTTGCTGGGTTTTAGAGAACATTTTACATATAAACAATCCCCTTCTCCTTCACTTATTTATACAGTCACTCATGACTTGACTAAAACTCTGTAAAGTATCAGCCCAGCCACATCTCTTATCCAACCATGTCTCCGGTATCCACACCATATCATAATTTTTTTTCAGCAACATTCATTTTAATTCCTTCAAATAGTTGGTGAGACGTCTTGCATTAGAACCCATCCAGTCCCTAGTTTAACCCATTAGCGACTGAGCCAATTTTGACCATTCTAAATTTTACAATTCTGACTAGTGTCACTTCATGTGGTTATAGCTCTGGAACGCTTCAACATATTCCACTAATTCTGAGAATCTTTTTTCGAGGCATATTGTACTTCATGATAGTGGTAAAATTTCTTCGATATACTGTATCTTGCCTTTATTTGTAAAACAAAATGAAAATTTGGGAAAAAAATTAAATTTTGCAATTTTCAAAGTTTGTTGTGCTATTTCTTTTGAGCATGCCGAAAGCCTATTTGTGGGAAAAATCTAATGTTTGGGCACACAGCAGGGCTCGGTCTTTTTAGAAACCACACCTCTCAAGGATTTTGTCTGGGGGTATAAGGAGCATTTTGAACTCACAAGTACGACACAGTATTTGATAACATTAGATTGTCTTATTGAGTACGGCGTCAGTAATGTTGAGGGCAAGTGCTCACTACTCTAGTTTGTATCAGGTGCTCGGGTACGCACCGAGTATCGGAGGTGCTCAAGTGACATGCTCGAGTCCCTGCCCCGTATGTTTTGTGGCTGTTAGACACCCAAAAGTAACATTTATCCAAAATAACAAAAGCCTAATAGACAAAACGCTTCATGAGAAGAACATCCAACAAGAAACGGAAGCAATGCCTAAAAATTCCAAACTTTATTATGACATAATAAAATATCACAGAAAAAATACACACAAAAAAAAAATGTATAGAAAAAACCTTATTGTATGTGAAAGGGGGACGTGACACACAAAAAACCGCACCTTGGGCAAACAGCAATGCTACATATGAAAATGCTCTTGTAATTCCTTTGCAAGCAGTAAAGCCACAGAAATAAACAGGTCTAATTAGTAATGAAAACGCAATAGTATATAAAAGTGCTAAATATAATAGTGCGGTTATTACATGCTAACAAGAGTGCAATATACAAGCCAAATTGGAGGTACTGGGCAATATAGAGTAAATATGCGCTAGTAACAATGAAAATAAACCCAGCATGCATCCAAGCAATGATGAAAAACTGCTGCTAAAGCATGTTTACCTTGGGGTGCGGGCAGGAAACCCCGACGCGCATTTCACGTTAGCTTTCTCAAGGGGAACATGAGCTTGAGAAAGCTAATGCGAAACGCGCGTCAGGGTTTCCTGCCCGCACCCCAAGGTAAACATGCTTTAGCAGCAGTTTTTCATCATTGCTTGGATGCATGCTGGGTTTATTTTCATTGTTACTAGCGCATATTTACTCTATATTGCCCAGTACCTCCAATTTGGCTTGTATATTGCACTCTTGTTAGCATGTAATAACCGCACTATTATATTTAGCACTTTTATATACTATTGTGTTTTCATTAGTAATTAGACCTGTTTATTTCTGTGGCTTTACTGCTTGCAAAGGAATTACAAGAGCATTTTCATATGTAGCATTGCTGTTTGCCCAAGGTGCGGTTTTTTGTGTGTCATGTCCCCCTTTCACATACAATAAGGTTTTTTCTATACATTTTTTTTTTTGTGTATTTTTTCTGTGATATTTTATTATGTCATAATAAAGTTTGGAATTTTTAGGCATTGCTTCAGTTTCTTGTTGGATGTTCTACCCAAAAGTAACATGCGGGTATCCATGATAATCTGTGCATTCTCGAGCACCTGATGCAGACTCGAGTAGAGAGCACTTGTGCTCAACACTAGCTGTCATATCGTCATACCGTCAATCCAAACCTCAACTCTAACCGTATCCCCAACCCTAACTCTAACGTAACCCAACCCTTACCCCTAACAAGCACAACACTAACCCCAACCCTAACACAACCTTAACCCCAACCCTAACCCTAACACAACTTTAACCCAACACTAACCCCATTCTTAACCATAACATAACTCTAACCCCAACCCAAACACAACCCTAACACAACCCCAACCCTAAAACAACCCTAACCTCAACCCTAACCAAATCTTTAACCCAAACCCTAACCTTAACTCTAACACAATCCCAACCCCAACCCTAACCATAACACAACCCTAACCCAACACTAACCCCATCCGCAACCCTAACATAACTTTAACATCAACTTTAACACAGCCCCAACCTTAACACAACCCTAACCTCAACCCTAGATCAAGTCCCAACCCTTACCCTACACAACCCTAGTTCCAACCCTAACCCTAACCGCAACCCTAACCCAAACCCTAACCCCAACTGCAAAGAATAGAAAAAAATATAATTTTTATCTAGCTAAGAGGGTGCTAAAGGAGGATTTGATTTACAATTTTTCTTTTGATCACTGTGATAGGGTCTATCAGAGTGATCAAAAGAAACCAATAGGAAAAATGTAGTATTGTTACAGGGTACTGGCAGGCAGATTCAGCGATGTGCTGAACTCAATCTCCAGGAAGACAATACACCATTCTGTGATTTGTTTTTGTGACAGCTTGCCCTATCTTTTCCCCTAATAATGGTGTTTCCCACTACCTGCACCTGTCTGGGCTACCATGTACTTCTATTCCCATCCTTAGGAAAGCAGACATTCCCCCAGCTTTCAGAGGACATGTCTTGCTGCAGCAGCGCTAGTCCTGTACTGACACCCTCCTTATCTGCTAACTTAGCAAACTTGCTGGGGTGTGCAGGGTCAAAATAGCTTCCCTGATACTTTTCCCTCAACCTCACCTTGAAACTGTCACCCAACTAGTTGCCTTACTGTCTTGAAGCTCCATACTATGATCTTTCCTCACATCTACCCACAAGCACCTGCTCAGTGAGCAGCAAACTACTTTCTATATTGTCAATGCATCTCGCTTAGATCCAGTACCTGGGCTTCCAACTGTACAATGCGCACACATCTCACATAGCAGCATGCACTTTCAAACGGCTGGTCAAGGATGGCATTGTAAATCATAGCGCACATATTACTAATGGGGATTTCACAAGAGAGAAATAAACATGCAACTAAATGCAAACAGTGAATTAATACAACATACTCCCTTCTAAATTCCCTGAATCCAAAGTCACTTAACCACAAGTCATACATTTAAGTTAAGTCACCGAAACCATCCACAACATCATGACACAAGGGTTTCTGTGATTGGCTACTGAAGTCATATGTCCCTCTCCATATAAAAGTGGACATAGAATCATAGAATCATAGAGTTGGAAGGGTCTTCCTGGGCCATCTAGTCCAACCCCCTGATCAAAGCAGGATTCGCTAAATCATCCCAGACAGATATCTGTCCAGCCTCTCTTTGAAGACTTCTATTGAAGGAGAATTCACCACCTCTCTTGGCAGCCTGTTCCATTCATTGATCACTCTGTCAAAAAGTTTTTTCTAATATCTAATCTGTGTCTCCTCCCATTCAGTTTCATCCCATTGCTTCTAGTCTTTCCTTGTGCAAATGAGAATAAAGATGATCCTTCTACAATGTGACAGCCCTTGAGATATTTGTAGACAGTTATTAAGTCTCCTCTCATTCTCTTTTGCAAGCTAAACATTCCCAAATCCTGCAACCTTTCCTCATAAGACAGGGTTTGCAGACCGGTCACCATTCTGGTCACTCTTTTCTGAACTTGCTCCAGTTTGTTGATGTCTTTTTTAAAATGTGGCGCCCAAAACTGGTCACAGTATTCCAGATGAGGTCTGACCAAAGAGGAGTAGAGGGCAATAATGACTTCACGTGATCTAGACTGTATGCTTCTGTTAATACATCCTACAATTGCATTTGCCTTTTTTGCTGCTGCATCACACTTTTAGGTCATATTCAGTCTGTGATCTATTAGTATACCCAAGTCTGTTTCACATGTTGTTTTGCTGGCAACATTTTCTCATTGTAACAGTCAGAGCGGCTGCTTATGCTGGTGCTACAAGTGAACTTGTCATTTAGTTAGATAGGATCTTGTCCTGTGTGATATCGATCTTCCTGCTTCTAACTAGTTTGTGCTAATAGTGCAGGAGTCCACATTTTCTACTCCAAAATTATTTGGACTGAAACTGTGTTGCAGTCAGGAATCAGGAGGCCCCATTTGTTAATCAAAACTGTTAGGCCTAATATTGGGATTCAGCCAGGAGGACCCATTTGCTAATCCAAATTTTTGGGGCTCAAACTGCATTGCCATCAGGAATTGAGAGGTCTCACTTGATAATTATAATCGTTATGGCTATTATTGGGTTGCAGACAGGAGGTCCCACATATTCTATTAAAAATCGTTTGGGCTAAAAGTGTTGTGCAGCCTGTAGTCCACATTTCCTACTCAAAATCATTTGGGCTAATACTGTATTCCAGTCAGGAATCAGGAGGCCTCATTTGCTAATCAGAATCTTTAGGACTAATAGAGTTGTTCAGTCACAGTATCTCCAAAAATATTTACCGATTGTTCATTTATTGACAGGTGACTGACAGATCTGAGCTTAAGTTTGAGAAACAGCTGGTTAAACAAGGAGAAGAGTACATACAGCATGAGTGGGGAAAAAGCAAGGTCATGGTGGAAGGGGGAATAGGCTTGGTGTACGATGTGTATGTGAGTTAGGTGTTAATGATACTGAAATCTCTACTATCTGCAAACACCATCTTGTCCTATGCAAAGACAACTGACAAAATCTGTTACTTGACAGGCTACTTGATTCTATTTCTTTCAGCGATATGCCTTGTAGGTGAGGGTCAGAAAGTGCAGATGGCAAGCGCTACATCAAGTGGTCTCTCCTCCCCTTCCTTTACCTTAACATCACATGCAGTAGAATCCTTGCAGGTGGCACCACAATCACCTTTGTTTCCTCCCACCCAACTGACTGTGGGGAACTACAGATGGGTCAGTCTGCAGAGCTGTTCAGACATTCTATTCCATGGGCATCAGAGGTCTGCTCCAAAGATTCACAGAATCCAGAGGAGGAAATCATCTGCACTGTAGCACAAAATTTTTTCCTGCTGGATCCGGGGCTGGACAAAATAGTGTTGAAGCAGAATCCAGACACTCGTCACCAGTTGTAAACCCCAGGGGTGGAGCTGACACTGATGAGACTGAGATACCAGAAAAGACTGAGAAGATGGCGATAAGGTTGAAGATCCCATTTGGTGTTAACCCAAAGACATGCAGCTGAGTAGCTCTGTAGAAGAGGTGGAACAGGAGGAAAACAAGGAGATTACTTAGTGGCTTCACCACAGACAAACAGTGATGCAACCATGACAAACACTGCATCATCAGCCACAACTGTGGCTGTGCTCAGTACCGGTCGCGAGTCTACAGTTTGCAGAGGTGGCAAGGGTTGCCTTACCTGGGCCTTTTTTTTGAGACTGCAAAGGATTACAAAACTTACTTTATCTGCTAACTCTGCAAAAAAATGAATTAGTAGAGGCAAAAATTTAGCTACAACATGCACAAACTGGCACATTCATGATCAACATGCCTTTGTCTGGAAATCACACTGTGCGAAAATGTGGAATAGCGGGCCTTGCCAACCATCGGCTGTCCCATCAACCGCATCTGCTGCTTCTTACTTCTCTGTCAATGCACCAAGTGCTCCCACACATGTCTTCATCCATAGAAACTCCACTTGTTTACCCCCTACAGTTGAAGTGAGTGAAAACCTGTCAGCTGTTATGGAAGTAGAAATTCCTGCTGTTTTTGTGTCACCGAGCACAACACATCTTTCTCAATCCACCATAACATCTCCACCTGCACCTCACTCACAGTCCAGCAGTTTGCCCTGTTAACCTTACTCCACCCTCTCTCAGCACAGCAGCCAGCACTTGGTCCCACAGTTATGGTCGCGTAAAACAATGTTTCCTCCTACACATGCCAAAGCTAGAGTTTGAACTCCAATATCTCCAATCTATTGGCCACGGAAATGCTGACTTTCTGCCTGGTAGATACAGATGGTTTCCAAAAGTTGATGGTCCATCACAGTCTTCCATACCAGTTGCACTGTCACCTAGTCACCATTACTTCTCTAAGAAAGCTGTGCCCATGCTATATTAACATATCTCCCAGGGTACATTTCACCACTGAAACCTGGATGAACAATCATGGGCAGCTTTATTACATCTTGCTGAGTGGGCACTGGTAGCTGTAGGGGCAGGCAGTCAAGGAGCTCCTCCAGAAGTCTTGAATTCCCCAAGGCTTATGGGACAAAATTCTGTATCTAACACTCCTTCCACTGATTCTGCATCCTTCTCCTTTAGGGCCTCCACCTGTGATTTCAACCTCTGCCTTGATGAGACACGCATTTCAACAGTGCAGAAAGAATCCCCCCATCACGCTTGCAGAGTGGACACAGAAGAAGGACCTCTGCATCATTCTGCACATTTTAGAAATGGCTATTAAGATGGTTAGTGCTGACAAAGACATCATCAGTATCACTATTCTGGTCATCTACATGCTGGAGCACACTTTGAATAGTCTGCATGAGGAGGTGGTGGTCCCAGAGGAAGAGGTGGAAGCAGAGGAGGATGTGGAAGGGGTAACAATATCTAAGTTCCGAACTGTCATCGCATATTCTTGTGCCATGGAATGGTGGATTACAGCGATCAAGGGTGGCTCATGGTACTAGACAAACTGTTAGTGAAGGTGCTGGAGCCAAGAAACAAAAGGAGGAGGACGAGTAGGAAAAGGTGATGCGAGGTTAACAGTCAAGAGATGAAGAAGAAAATGATCCCCTCTTTGTTGTCCATGGCTGGAGGGAGGGGATGGAGGACGTAACCTTGAGTGTTACCCCACCATCAACACAATATGAACTTGAACCTCAGGGAAGAGCCCGACACATAATACAACAAGAAGGCTCTCATCTTCAACATGATTCGTGTATTCTAAGGGTCAGAAATAGTGCTGACTGCTGGGCTGCCACTCTGATAGATCCGTGGAACAAGAGTAAATTTTGCCAGATGCTCCCCACCCTGGAAAGATACACACGCATGCTTGAGTATCGAAACACGCTTGCGGACAATCTTAATAGTGGTTTTCCATAAGACTGCAGTGAGGAACAGAGTGTGCATCAGAGTTCTAGACTTTCAGCCCTGGGAACATTAAGGTGCCCCTGCAAAAACATTAGCAGCAACAGCAGTGTAAGTGGCATAAGCAATTTCTGAGTCATTTCACACATTTTTTTAGACCAGCCTGTGCACCAACAGAAAAGAGTACAAGTCTGACAAGTTGTGAACTACTAGAAAGGATGGTGCAGGAGTATCTCAAACTCAATATCAATGCCATAAGGGGGAATTGGGAACCTTTTGCATTTTGGTCTTCAAAAATGTAATAGTGCCTGAACTTGCCTGTCACGCCTTGGAAGTTTTGTCATGCCCAGCAGCCAACTTTTTCTCAGAACATGTCTTCAGTTTTTCTGGTGGTGTCCTGACAAAAAGTGCATCTGGCTGTCCCCTGAAAGTGTAGACCACCTAACTTTCATCAAAATGAACACGTCATAGATCTCCAATGACTTTGGGACCCCAGTTGCAAACTGGGCAGACTAGACAGTGGTGTGGTTTTTAGTGTCATACATTGATCTCTCGTCATTGCAGTCTGTGACACCCTTGTCTTGGCTTCTGTGCCTGCTGTTTCTACTGCTGCTGATGTTACAAACAATTTTTTGAAATGTGGAGACTCCAAGTTGGGTCTCAGTCTGGTGGGTTGCCTATTGAGGAAGGGGTGTCAGAGGCTCGTTATACTGTTTATACTCTGTGGAAAATGATGTCTCTTTAGTGGTGTGCGGCAATATTTGTTTGAAATGGGGAGAGTCCAAGTTGGGTCTCCATATGGGTTGCCTGTTGTGGAAGTGGTGTCAGAGACTCTAAACTGTTTCTACGCTGTAGAATTTGATGTCACTTTAGTGATGTGTGACAATAATCTTTTGAAATGTGGAGAATCCAAGTTGGGCCTTCCTCATGTGTGTTGCCTGTAGCAGTAGAGCTCCAAGACTGGCAGGCCTGCATTTACTTTCAGTCAACTACCTCTGTTACTATCCTTACAGCTTTCTAAAATTAGTACTCTACCAAGCTGATATTTGTGCCTCTTGTGTGGCTGAGAAAGCCCTGCCCCAAACATCCATGCTGCGCAATTATACTATTTGTACTATGGGTCAATTGATGCCACTTTTCCTGGTGTCTGTTGCTAATTTGAGCTGTTTGGGAAAGCTTTTTTTTCCCTCCTTAAGATGTTTTACATTCATCGAACAGTTCAGCAAACATGTTCGGCAAACATCGGGACGTTAGCTGAAACGAACCTGGAAAGGTTTGCTCATCACTACTACTTACATACTTGCCTTGAAACATTGCATCACAGGAGAATAGGGTGAGAGAGACACCATACGTCAATGTTTGTTATGTTACTATGGCTGAATGCCCATTTCAAATAAAGAGAGCATGCCATTTCGAAAAGGCTGCTAAATGTGAGTAGTTCCTCTCTGGTTGTGCTGATTTATATGACCGGGAAGTCTGTGGCAACTTGGTAACTGAGTATGTGAAAACTTTTCACAGTGGTAGGCTAGAATTTAAATTGTTTTATTAATTTATGTAAAACAGACTGCAGAGTGCTACCATTTTGGAGAACAATTGATTTAGCACCTAATTAGTAGAAACACTTTTTTGGGAAAAAGAAAAAAACGGCAATTCTGCTGTTGCTTTTAACCATTTTAAATGCCTTGTGCTTTTCACATGCCGCACAAATCAAGTGTTAGCTTTTTTTCTGAGGATCAGTATGATTAAGGTAATGCCACATTTATATAGCTTTATTATGTTTTATTACTTTTGCACAAAAAGTACACTGTTTGCTACTCGCATGTGGTTCCTTTTTCCAATTGACAGCATGTCAATTTCTCTTGTGGGTACGCTGAGTTTTCTGTGAAGAATTTCCCCATAGACTTACATTAGATGCAGAAAATCCATAAGTGGAAAAATCACATGTTTTTAGTGCATTTAGGCAGCGCAAACGCATCAAAAATGCATGTAATCCACACCTAAGAATGTCAATGCCAGCAAGTTTCAAAAACAAAGAGCTGCTTTATTTAATGCATGACACACCAAAGACAAAACCGCAAAGTCAAAAACTTGATAAAAATGCAGCGTAAAAAAAGTGCAGAAAAATACAATGAAAAAAATGCAAGTAAACTAAGGTGCAGAAATTCCGCAGCGTAAAAAACTCAACAAGCAATTATAGTGGGAGACTAGCCTGAAATTATCATAATGCAGTTGTTTAAACTGTCATAAATTCACTATGTAAAAACGGCACATGAAATTATATTCCATTATTGTCTTTTTCCAGATTAATTTCATGAACACACATTCAAAGACTTAATAATTTCAAAATGATTAATAATTTTCATCGGTACCATTTTATAGATAATTATGACTTTGTGATTACGCTACTTTTTTTTTACACTTTTTGAGAGGTGGAATGAACAAAACAGCATTCAGTATGCCTGACATGCTAACCTTAATCAGTGGGATATTCTGATGATGGAAATATTACATTTATGTGATTTTTAAGCTTTAATACATTTTCATCTAAAAATCACTTTAAAAAAAACTTTTTTCTTTAGTCATTAAATTCCAAAAGTTGTGTCAGGCTTTGCTTTTCATGAGAAAAGTTTTAGTTTTCACATAAGTCACTTTTGGATACATTCTACTTTTTGATTTTTTTTTTCTGACATTGTTTGGTAAGTGGGATGAGCTAAAATAGGGTTTCTAGTAATTGTTTTTTTTATTTAGCTTTATAGTACAGGTTCGATAGGATTACAGTGATACCAATTCATATTTTTTCAGGTTTTACTACTTTTGAACAAGAAAATCATTTTTTTTTGTGCTACAAACCTGCATGAGGGTTTGCTTTTATGACGAGCTATAATTTAAGGAACTCAATCTTCTCTATATATGGTAGCTGCCAACTGCATTATATAGCTGACCTGCCTCTAAAATACAGTAGGAGGTGGGAAACCTCAGGTCCAAGGACTGTTTATGGCCCTCTGTGACCTTTTATCCAGCCCCAGGCAGCTGTATTTTGATATCTGCTGGTCCATTAATTTCTTCTTGCGCAAAGAGCACACGTACGCAGTATGTACCACTGAACGCTAAGACGCATGCAATGAAAGATTACGTCCTGAGACCAGTGCCAGTATCAGGACATACTTTGTGGGTGGAGTTAGCCCTCAATTTGTATGACCCCTGAATGATGGTATAAATTTACAAATGACCCTTTACAGAAAAAAGATTCCCCACCCCTGCTCTAACAGATCGCTGCTGCTGCTTAACCAAATAGTTCTAACTGTCAATTTTCCACAGCATATAAATGATTTCACTCAGATTAGACATCTGTTCAAGTTTCCTCTGATTTCCACCCCTCCCACAAAGCAATCATGGAGTGCTGATGGGCTACAATGGCAGTCTACTCAAGGGTACTGTTACTGCCATCTTGCCATCACTTGTAATGTGATCAAACATTAAGCCTCACAAAAGAACTAATACACTGCTCAAAAAAATAAAGGGAATACTTAAACAACAGAATATAACTCCAAGCAAATCAAACTTCTGTGAAATCAAACTGTCCACTTAGGAAGCAACACTGATTGGCAATCAATTTCACATGCTGTTGTGCAAGTGGAATAGACAACAGATGACAGATGAAAATTATTGGCAATTATCAACACACCCTCAATAAAGGAATGGTTCTGCAGGTGGGGACCACAAACCAATGCTTTCTGGCTGATGTTTTGGTTACTTTTGAATGTTGGTTGTGCTTTCACACTCGTGGTAGCATGAGACAGACTCTACAACCCACATAAGTGGCTCAGGTAGTGGAGCTCATCCAGGATGGCACATCAATGTAAGCTGTGGCAAGAAGGTTTGCTGTGTCTGTCAGCGTAGTGTCCAGAGGCTGGAGGCGCTACCAGGAGACAGGCCAGTACACCAGGAGATGTGGAGGGGGCTGTAGGAGGGCAACAACCAAGCAGCAGGACCACTACCTCCATCTTTGTACAAGGAGAAACAGGAGGAGGACTACCAGAGACCTGCAAATTGACCTCCAGCAGGCCACAAATGTGCATGTGTCTGCAAAAACAGTTAGAAACTGACTCCATGAGGATGCTCTGAGTGCCCGATGTCCATAAATGGTGGTTGTGCTCACAGATCAACACCGTGCAGGATGCTTGGCATTTGCCACAAAACCCCAGGATTGGCAAATTTGCCACTGGCGCCCTGTGCTCTTACCGGTGAAAGCAGGTTCACACTGAACACATGTAATAGACGTGACAGAGTCTCGAGATACCGTAGAGAGCGATCTGCTGCCTGAAACATCCTTCAGCATGACTGGTTTGGCAGTGGGTCAGTAATGGAGTGGGGTGGCATTTCTTTGGAGGGCCACACAGCCATCCATGTGCTCACCAGAGGTAGCCTGACTGCCATTAGGTACCGAGATGAGATCCTCAGACCCCTTGTGAGACCATATGCTGGTGCGGTTGGCCCTGGGTTACTACTAATGCAGGACAATGCCAGACCTCAGGTGGCTGGAGTGTGTCAGCAGTTCCTTCAAGATGAAGGCATTGAAGCTATGGACTGGCCCGCTTGTTCCCCAGACCTAAGTCCGATTGAGCACATCTGCAACATCATGTCTCGCTCCATCCACCAACGTCACGTTGCACTCCAGACTGTCCAGGAGTTGGAGGATGCTTTAGTCCAGGTCTGGGAGTAGATCCCTCAGGAGACCATCTGCCGCCTCATCAGGAGCATGCCCAGGTGTTGTATAGAGGTCATACAGGCACATGGAGGCCAGACACAATACTCAGCATCTTTTCCTTGTCATGAGGCATTTCCACTGAAGTTGGATCAGCCTGTAATTTGAATTCCTACTTTGATTTTGAGCATCATTCAAATCCAGACCTCCATGGGATATTCATTTTGATTAACATTGATAATTGTTATGTTTTATTGTTCTGAACACATTCCATTATGCTATGAATAAAAATTTTCAACTGGAATATTTCATTCAAAGATATCTAGGATGTGGTATTTTACTGTTCTCTTTATTTTTTTGAGCAGTGTATATATATATATATATTGTCACGCTCGCACCTTGGCAGATTGTCACAAGCGAGGGGGTTGTGTTGTGGACCCTCTGTACCACAAACCAGACTACCCTGGAATGGGCGTAACTAATTTTTTTCATAAATCAATAATATAAATTAAAATAAGCAGCTTTGTAATTTATCTTATCAGATAAATCCACTTCTTTCTCGTTCTTTTTTCTCTTATCAGCACCAACTACCATCTGCTATCTCAGTAATGTGAAAATCTGTCTTTACTGAAAAGATTTTGCCTGTGAATTGAGAATTTTGAGAGTGAATGATCAGTCCTGGAGGAGAAAGAAGCAGATTTATCTGATAAGGTATACTGTATTACAAAGTTGCTTTTTTCATGTAAACTAATTTATGAAATAAAAATTAAAGCGACAGTTACTCTTTAAAACTACAACTTGTCCTTCCAAAAAGAAAAAAAAACCTTAGAACTTTGTTGCCAGAAATAAAAGGTTATGGCTCTTGCAAGGAAAGAGGAGGAAACAATGATATCTAAAGAATAAAAAGTTTTTCCCAATCATGAAAACATTGAACTAAGGGAGAGAAAATGATGTGGATGATGAGAATAAAGTGGCACTGAAAATATTAGAGTATTACTCCTTATTGATCCAGATGGCACAGTAGGAAAAAAATCTCCTGATTTCATGAGACAATCAGACTGTATCAATATTTAAGGCAAGAATTCAAGAAGGTTTAAATGTATACAGATTAAAGATTGCTCATAAATAAAACATAAGGCTATCAGAAAAGCAAAATGTTCTCCTATCCTTGCATTATACTACAGATTATAAAAGTAAGGTCTCACTCTATCACACAGATAAATTTGGTATTTCTGTACTATGGGTCCACAATACGAATGTGGACAGTAACTAGATGCATAAGCATTTTTTGCATTTTTATTTTCTTTCATTGCTATTTTTTTTCTAGTGAGCTAAAACTGATCCATTTTTGCCCAAATAAAAAAATAAAAGTAATAAATGCAATTTTATGGATGTGGAATATAAGATCATGCATCTGCAATGTAGCAGGAGCAGGTATGGTCCCCGGCTGTGCTCGATGGGGAAAAAACTGAAGCGTTGTTTTACCACTTACCTATTCTTTTGCTGACTTTACTACATATCACTAGGGATGAATAGACCCACTGATGTTTGGATTCTTCAGTGTTCGACTGAACTTTTGTACCAAGTTTCGCTCGGATACCAGAACTCTACTCAAATTTGAATCCAAATGCCATAGAAGTCAATGGTGACCCAAAACTTTGGTGATGTAAAATGGTCATAGTAAGGGCTAGGGTTTTTTTCTATCTCTCTCTCTTCTGTAGGACCTTGCTATCACATGATTGTTGGGTCTTTGCTGGCATAGCAAAGCTGCTGGATAATAGCAGCCCAAGGTCAGCTCTGCCAATAACACCAGACACAACAGGGTAGGAAGCTGTTTTCACCTCTAACCAATGCTCCTATGGATGCCCCTGTCAGAATAGGGAAAACTGAGCAAGAAAAGAAAAAAATGTACTCCAGAGATCTTTTATGAACTTTTGTGAGGCAATTTATGGAAAAATGTATGTATGTATAAATCCTCTTCTAAAATAAAAATGAAAAGGTAATACAAACATAAAAAGTCTCCATAACAAATCTCAATGATCATTTGAAATTTTCACTGAAATATCTGGGAACTGTACTGGTACATTTTGTTTTCTGCTTTTATAATCCCAAAACAGATCCAACAGGGGAAATAGCTACTGGACATGTGAACAGAGCCTTAGATTTATTTGAGCGTTAAAGGGAATCAGTCACCTCCATTTTTCTGATAGAGATCCGGCCACCACATTGAGGGGGGCTTATCTACAGAATTCTGTAATGCTGTAGATAAGCCCCTGATGTAACCTGAAAGATAAGAAAAACGAGTTATATTATACTCACCCGGGGGTCCGGTCCGGCGCCTCCCATCTTCTAGCGATGACGTCCTCCTCCTTACTTCTGCCGCGACTCCTGCGCAGGTGAACTATATCTGCCCTGTTGAGGGCAGAGCAGAGTACTGCAGTGCGTGGGCACCGGGAAAGGTCAGAGAGGTCCGGCTCCTGCGCACTGCAGTTACATTACAGAATACTGTAGATAAACCCCTGATGGCGGTGGCCACATTTCATGGGGCAAAAATGAGGTGACAGATTCCCTTTAAGTGTATATATAAAAACATTAATTTTGAGATAGACTAACAGGAAGCAGAAATCTGAAAATTGTTATTAATAAAAATGTAAAATATCATTGGAAAGTGTCAAATGTTGCTATTATTTAGTAGATTTTTATTTGCAGTGATTCAGACACAATGTTGGTAACTGGTGAAATCATATAATAGTATTAGGCTTACAGTTTATTATACCAACATGTAAAACAATTGGATTTCTTAATTTATTGCAATTTTTCTGAGCTGTAAAGTGGGCAGGATACATTTTGGAAAATTGATTTAAATTGATTTGATTAAAAGGAGTAATTCTGAAATGCTTCGGATTATGTCTAATGGGAAACTTTTCGCATGGTTAGCCTCATTCGATGAATAATCTTTTGTTAGCAGATTGGCAGTAAAAATGTAAAAAAGTTCTCAATCATACTGTCATAATGAGGGACCTTATTGAAATTAGCATTAGGGAGTATTATTTGGTTGCATTTTCAGTACTGTTGTTTCTGCTCAGTAAATTCACTGTTAATACAATGACACTTTTTAAAAACTACAGTCCACTATGTAAAAGGCAGACTCTGTATAAAATATCCAATTGTTTAGTTATAAAAAAAACAGCTTTTCAGAATTTGATATCCACAGCATTGCATACAATTATCTACCATGTAATTTGTGATGCTCCGTGAAAATGATTATTTTTTTCTCACGTTCAAGTATTTGCTATTTTCTGTCTGGGTTTAATTTGTAAAAATTTTAAAAACTACACTAGGTCAAACACTTAAAGTGAACCTGTCAGTAGGATCAACTCCCTAAGCTGTCCATATGGGCACCTTGATATCTGCGATCTAATGTCTTATTCCAGGATATCCCTCTTTTTCTTATATGTAAATGAGCCATTCAGAACTATGGGCTGGACACTGATCTGCCTGAGAATTTGCCTCCATAGCTAATTACAAATAAAAGGAGGCATTACCAGTATGGGTCAAATAACAAACACAGAACAGTAGAACTGAACTTTGTCTCCTTACAAACATATTTACTTCAGCTCTCACAGCTCTGCTGTATTACAGCACTATTGCAACACTGCTGCCTGTGATATGGAAGCACAGCTCTGAAGTGAGATCAGGAGAGCAGAGAGCAGCCATTACATATCACACTGGCAATACCGCCTTTCATTTAAAATAAGTTCTGGAGGGAAAACATGAATTTCTTTGTAATAAGCCATCAGATCAAAGACATTATGGTATCATTTTATTCCAATTACTATGACCTGCATGCCCATATAGACAGATTAGGAGAGTTGATCCTACTGGCTGATTCCCTTTAAAATTTTAATGCCATACATTTTTCATACTTTCTTTTCTCATAAAAATATCACCTGATTTATCATTACAGTGAGGTAAGGGTACATTGAAAATACATACAGTGCATTTATTGCGATGAGGCATATGATTGTATTTTATTTTTCTTGTTTTTTTCCAGGAGACCGGGGCTTCAATAGAATGGGTGTTAAGTGAGTATTATTGTTGTTTATTATTTTCTGGGTTTGTTTTACAGGGGATGAGGATTTCAATGGAATGGGTATAAGGTGAGTATAAATTTGTTTTTTATGAATAAATTTGTTTTTATTTTTACATAAAGTAACACTTTGTGCATTTTTATGCCAAATAAATGACTTTTTTCTGGCTGTGCATTAATTTACAATATGATTATGGGGTTAGTAATGGATAGGCATCTTATAGACACCTCTCTTTTACTAATCTGTGGGCTTGATCTCACCTGACAAAACAAAGGTGACATCAACCCCACAAATATGACCCCCCTTGCCACAGTCACATAGCAAGTGGGAAGAGCCAGGGCAGTGCCAGAATTGGCGCATCTAATAGATGTGGATTTTCTGGGGTGGCAGCAGGCTGCTATTTTTAGGCTGGAGAACGCAATATTCATGGCCCCTTACCTGCGTGAGTATACCAGCCCCCTGCTGACTGCTTTATCTTAGCTGGTTGTCAAAAATGGAGGGGACCCCACATGTTTTTTTAAACTATAAATTTAAATAATTTAAAAATACAGCATGGGGACCACTATATTCTTGATAACCAGCCACGATAAAGCTGACAGCTGAGGGTTGCAGCCAGCAAGCATCAGTTTTGCCATGCTAATCATCAAATTTTTTTTTAAATGTATTTAGTTCTAGCAAAGGCATTGTTTTTGAATAGGTTCACCTTGACATGGTGGGATAGCATTTTTGAATCAAAATTATTTTAACTAAGTACCCTATGTTATTTTCACGCACTGTTGCTATTTATTTATTTATTTATTGCAGGGTATTTGCTCATTTTGTTTTTATCTTGGGTTTTTTCTGTTTAGTGGCCTACATGTTGCATGCATACCAATTTATATTCCAGTTCATCTTTTTAGTTTTTTTTAACTCTATGTGACTGCAGAGTTGTGAATCCTAACACACGCACTGCTTGACTTGAAGATTTTATGACTTAAGTGCCTGGAACAGTGGTCATTTCACCGAATCTATACAATATGCTTACTTCTGGCGACAATCCAACTATATGGTGCGCGATCTCACTCAATTTACTTTCATAGTTGGATTGTGGCTGGACATATGCAAATCACATACCTACAGTCACATGACTGCCATTCTCAAAGCTTGCACTGGAGGACTCTGACAGTAAGAAGTCCAAAATGTGAGGATTCACGTGTCTGCAGTCATATAGAGTGACTGCAGATTTGTAGTTTTAGACCAGAAAACCCCTTTAACATTGCAGCTGATAATGGGAAACACATTATCAAGCTATCTACATAGACTGACAGTCACTAGATGCACTAGTAAAAGTTAGGTGAAATTGATTTTAAGCTTATTCAAAGTGAGTCTGTCACATCAAACTGTGCAAAGATTTATATAAGTGACGTAGCGCCTACTAAAGTAATACCAGACATATGCAGTTTAGCGTAATATCCCCAATCCCTTATGAAAGGCACAAAAAAGAGCTTTTATCATACTTTCCATACTGAACCCCCTCATGTAATAATACAGAGCAACATGTCTCCAAAGAATCCTGTAAGGTAAAAACGATAAATATTTGCACTTAATAAAAATGCTCCTTTCTCTAAATCTGTATGGAAGATTTAAAAAACCAAAAAGTACCACTGGCAATTTTTTATCTGGTGACAGATTGTCTTTAATGCAAAAAAGAGCAATGTGGATTAACCACAATAATGGGTGCAGGTATGATGCCAGTAAGTAGAGTTGAGCGAAACAGGTCAGACAATATCAGAATCCGCCGACTTTTGCTAAAGTCGAGTTTCGCCGATCGAAACCCGACCATAGTCTGAGGTCGGCCATGAGGTCGCCGACTTGAGCGCCAAAGTTGCGTTTCAAATAATGCTTCCAGCGCCTTTTCTTTGCCAATCATCAAGGACAGAAGACACACGAACACTGAATATTTAGGATATATCTACACAATTTAAATAATAATCATAGTAATAAGTGCTATATTGTTTAAATGTACTACCACCAGTGTTCAATGAAGGTAAGTGGTGAACCCACTAGTTGTAAACAACCAAACAAGAAAATACCGAAGAGGACCCGTGGACAAAAGAAAACCAGACAAGATATAATCTTAATAGATACCTTTATTAATAATACATAGATGGTGGTATAAAATACCATAAAATTAATATATAAAAAACACTAAGCACAAGTGGGACGATTTTACACAATATAAAAGAATTATTATATAGCTTGGACCAATTATATGGTATTTACATATGCATTCATATATATTTTAATATTCCTAAAAAAAATTTTTTATATTATTAAAAAATAAAAAAATGAAAGAATGATAAATTCCTCTTAATAAAAATTGTATAATACTGTGAAAAAAATTCAGTGTTTTAAAGATCAATTAATATAGTGAAAATTTGTAGCAAATAATGGTCACATGAACAGTGAATGGTGTAAAGTGAATCAACTTATATAAAACCACTGCTTGCTAAAGTGCAGTGTGCCAGTGCAAAAAACAAAGGAAGAGAGGAAGAATTGCAAAGGATTGCTGTACAAAGCTGAAGTGATGTAGTATATAAAGTGCCGTGCACCAATATGAAGTTTAGATAAAACCACTGCTTGCTGAAGTGCAGTGTGCAACAAGGACTACACTACATTGCTGTTCAAATATCGCTAGGAATAAAAATTGCTTTGAATGAAAATACAAAAATAAGTATACCTTTGAGGTCCAGCACGTCCCACAATTGTGCTCCCCGACGCACGTTTCGGAATTAATCCTTCATCAGGGGTTAGCTACATTGTAAGTATGAAGGTTTTTATTCAAATAATGGCGCCGATATCAGCAATTCCGGTGTGGTTGCGGCGCATGCGCAGTCAGGAGGACCAGAAGCCCGAGCGCCAGACCACGTGACCGGAACGCACGGGCATACAGCCCGACGTAACCAAGGCCACGAGGAGGCAGCAGCCCGGACCCCATATTCCTAGCGATATTTGCACAGCAATGTAGTGTAGTCCTTGTTGCACACTGCACTTCAGCAAGCAGTGGTTTTATCTAAACTTCATATTGGTGCACGGCACTTTATATACTACATCACTTCAGCTTTGTACAGCAATCCTTTGCAATTCTTCCTCTCTTCCTTTGTTTTTTGCACTGGCACACTGCACTTTAGCAAGCAGTGTTTTTATATAAGTTGATTCACTTTACACCATTCACTGTTCATGTGACCATTATTTGCTACAAATTTTCACTATATTAATTGATCTTTAAAACACTGAATTTTTTTCACAGTATTATACAATTTTTATTAAGAGGAATTTATCATTCTTTCATTTTTTTATTTTTTAATAATATAAAAAATTTTTTTTAGGAATATTAAAATATATATGAATGCATATGTAAATACCATATAATTGGTCCAAGCTATATAATAATTCTTTTATATTGTGTAAAATTGTCCCACTTGTGCTTAGTGTTTTTTATATATTAATTTTATGGTATTTTATACCACCATCTATGTATTATTAATAAAGGTATCTATTAAGATTATATCTTGTCTGGTTTTCTCTTGTCCACGGGTCCTCTTCGGTATTTTCTTGTTTGGTTGTTTACAACTAGTGGGTTCACCACTTACCTTCATTGAACACTGGTGGTAGTACATTTAAACAATATAGCACTTATTACTATGATTATTATTTAAATTGTGTAGATATATCCTAAATATTCAGTGTTCGTGTGTCTTCTCTCATTATAATACTGTGTTCAGCACAGGTCCTTTCTACTACCGAGATGGATTTTAAGGCTAGAGAACTATCCTGGCAAGGACGGATTAATGCGGTATTTACTAATGGTGGTATAATGACCACAACTAATAATGGTTTGCAATTTGATGAGTTATTTAAAAATATCAAAAATTTAACATATAAACGTACCCGTGCTTGGTGGAACCGTGCATTTTTGGAAAACTATATTCAGCACCAATTAATTCCAAGGGGTCTGAGAATTCATGTTACCCCTTCTTTCCCGGTGAATGACGAGGAATTTATAAAAAACTGGGAGAACATATGTAATGTGGCATCTAAACAACTGATGGAACTACTGGTTAAGTATAATTCCAAAAATTTGGCTGAAATAGATAAATCACTGGAGGAATCTTGTGCTAAGGCAAAGTTATGCTTATCTGCGGAAATATTTCAATCAATTGATGGTCAGTTGGAAAAACACATTGACCAATGGACTAAAGACATTCAGGCCAAACAAACTGAGAAATTATTAAGAGATCAAAGAGATTTTTCGGATGGGAGAGTTTATAAATAGTGGAGAAACTATACTAGAGAAGAGAACCGTGAACGTTCTATTTCCCTCTCCTCCAATCCTGCTATGGGAGACATCTCTGGTGCCTCCTCTTCCGCCTCTGTGGTTGTTTCAACTATATCGACACCGAAAAGAAAAAGGGAACCTCGTTATGTACCAACTAAACGGACCTTCAGACACTCCCCTGAAAATCACAGGAACAATTTTAAGGTGATTAATTTGAGTTCACATATGTTTTCTGATATTGAAATTGAGGTACTTAACAAAGGCCTTATGTTTTGTCCTACAGCACATTTTGATAAATTTACTGCAATAAAAGACTTGAATTTGTTTGCTAGGAAACTTATCTTTAAACGACATTTCCATAATGAAAAAACATTACAATTATTTCCTACAGAGGCGGAACAGGAGGCATTAGGTATCCTGGATGAATTAGCGCAGGAACACAATGATCAAGTGGGAGGTAAGATTCCTGAATCCATCCGTCCTAAGTCACAAAGATTTCCCCCCTTGTCAGCCTATCCAATTATTGATACATTTGTAAAAACTGTGAGTAGGGAATTTGATAAGATACCACGTTTTCCCTACACAGAAAATCTCAATAAAAAAGAAAAACTTATTTTAAAAAAATTACAAGAAATACCAGATGTGATATATAAACCGGCTGACAAGGGGGGTAATTTAGTTGTATGGCCCACAGAGTTGTATGAGAGAGAGGCCTTTCGACAGCTAAAGGATGAACTGTGCTACAAAAAATTAACCTACAACCCATTAGATAAATTTCGGACAGAATTAATGGGTATATTGAAGGAAGCATTTGAGATGGGTACCATTTCCAAGGATTTATTTAATGCGTTACAGATGTCAGAACCAATGGTGTCCACACTATACTTATTACCTAAGATTCATAAAAATCAACTAACTCCCCCTGGTAGACCCATCATATCCGGATGTGGGAATTATCTGGAGAACATAAACAAATTTGTGGACTCTAGGCTACAACCGTTGGTAGAGGAACTTCCATCATTTATTAAGGACACAAATGAGTTCCTTAAAAAAGTGGATGGATTGCACATTGGAAATGACACTATATTAGTGTCATGTGATGTAGAATCACTGTACACGAATATCCGCCATTCTGATGGTATTCAAGCTGTTGAATACTTCCTACACTCATCAACTGTGCCTCGCTCCATGCGACAATTTGTGATGGATTTATTGGAATTTTCCCTTTCGCATAATTTCTTCTTATTTAAAGGGTCCTTCTACCTGCAGCTCCAGGGTACTGCGATGGGCGCATCCTTTGCGCCCGCGTACGCAAATCTATTCCTGGGGCTGTGGGAGAGGGACCTTTTTCTTTCTGGATCTGTACCACTTATGGAACATGTCCTAATGTGGGTTCGTTTCATTGATGATGTCTTTTTGATCTGGGATGGGTCATTGGAGCTACTTCATAATTTCATGACGCATCTGAATAAAAATCCTTTGAACATTCATTTGACATATCAATATGACTCAGATAAGATGGAATTTTTGGACGTAAACATATGGAGAGGTATGGACAATTGTTTACATACTGATGTATTTCGGAAATCTACATCAGTTAATTCTCTTCTTCATGCGAGTTCTTCGCACCCTCCCGCTATGATACGATCTATCCCAATAGGGCAATTTTTAAGACTAAGAAGAATTTGTTCAGATGAGGTAAATTTTGAAAAACAGGCCCTGGATTTGAAACAGAGATTTTTTGAACGTGGATACAGTCACCGATCCATTAAAAAAGCCTATAATCGGGCAAAGAACATTACACGACACCAAGCACTTTATGGTACTAAAACTGTAGAAACAAACCAATTAGTCAGATATATTACTCAATATCATGGTCAAACTGAAATGATGAGAAAATGTCTGACTAAATCATGGGGAATTTTGAAAACTGATCCTATTTTGTCTAAATACATAGGAGACAAACCTAGTATAACATTTAGAAGGTCTAAAAATTTGAGAGATTACCTTGTGAAAAGCCACTATATCTCTAACCCATCTCCTATTACCTTTTTATCAAACGCAAAAATAGAATTGGGTTCTAAACCATGTGGACAATGTGTGGCATGTCCAAACATTAACAGGACATCAAATTTCTCAAATTCGAACAACACTAAGAGCTACGATATCAAATACTCAATAACTTGTAAATCAAAAGCAGTAATCTATTATGCAAGGTGTCCTTGCTCTTTGATTTATGTTGGTATGACGATCCGACAATTAAAAGTTCGCGTTCACGAACATGTACTAGGAATAATAGCTGCAAAAGAAATAGATGATATCTCTCTACTAAAAACTATCCCAAAGCATTTTAAAATTCATCATAATTGTGATGCTTCCTTATTAAGGGTAATGGGAATAGATATGATACCACAGAATGAAAGAGGTGGTAGAATAAATAATCTCCTGGCTAGGAAAGAGACTAAATGGATCTGGACCCTTGATACAGTATCCCCAAAAGGTTTGAATGAAAATCTGAGTTTTATTCCTTTTTTGTAAACCAATTAGCTATTTTTAATCTGTTTATAATTTTATTGCTGCTATTTTATTAATTTTATATTTTTTTTATTATTTTTAGTATTTTATTGCCACGCGGCTATACGTATTTTTACAATCTTCGAATCATATGAAGATGGAAGATGACAAGGGACTTTTTCATCTTTTTCTTTCTTTTATTTATTATTTATTATTATTATATGTATTATTCTGTTATATACTCCTTTATGTATATATATGTCATTGATACTATGTTTCTTATGCATATACCGATTTATATAATTTTTATATACATATTATAATTGACTATATACTTATTTATTTATTATTGATTGATGAATTTTCTAATGAACATATGTGGATATATATATAAAGTTTTTTATTGGTTATGATGTATATGAAATATATTATTCTTTATTTATTTTTTATTTATTTTTTATTTTTTATTATATATTTTTTCATTATCATATAATGGATGTATACCTGAATGATTTAAGTATATTATATGATTTTTAATTGTTATGATTGTTATGAATTATGATGTTATTTATTATTTATTATTGTTATGAAATTTTGGATAATTTAGCAATTGATATATTATATATCATACATTTATGACGATATATTTATTTATTATATTTATTTTCTATATTATTCACTATATATGGTTCTTTAGCTATTTTTCATTATTATTTACAATATTTATTTTATTATTTATTATTAATATTTTTTTTTTTTTTATTTTATTATTATATTATTATTTTATTATTTTTCTTTTATTTTTTATTTTTTATTATTTATCATTATTTATTATTTCTTTAATAATTTTTTCTTTTTATCTTGTTATTTTTATTTATCTAATTTCTATTATTTTTTTATATAATTTTTTCAGTTATTATTATTTATTTATCTATAACCCCTTGTCCCTATTCAAATGAGTAAATACTACATGGTTCCCATTAGCCATTTTAAAAACACATATCATACTGCCTTGTATTAGTACATTCAATGCCGCTCTGCTGTCATATCATGCATTCCGGTGGCGCGCGTGCGCACTCTGTGTCCTGGGGTCCGGGCTGCTGCGTCCTCGTGGCCTTGGTTACGTCGGGCTGTATGCCCGTGCGTTCCGGTCACGTGGTCTGGCGCTCGAGCTTCTGGTCCTCCTGACTGCGCATGCGCCGCAACCACACCGGAATTGCTGATATCGGCGCCATTATTTGAATAAAAACCTTCATACTTACAATGTAGCTAACCCCTGATGAAGGATTAATTCCGAAACGTGCGTCGGGGAGCACAATTGTGGGACGTGCTGGACCTCAATGGTATACTTATTTTTGCATTTTCATTCAAAGCAATTTTTATTCCTAGCGATATTTGCACAGCAATGTAGTGTAGTCCTTGTTGCACACTGCACTTCAGCAAGCAGTGGTTTTATCTAAACTTCATATTGGTGCACGGCACTTTATATTCTACATCACTTCAGCTTTGTACAGCAATCCTTTGCAATTCTTCCTCTCTTCCTTTGTTTTTTGCACTGGCACACTGCACTTTAGCAAGCAGTGGTTTTATATAAGTTGATTCACTTTACACCATTCACTGTTCATGTGACCATTATTTGCTACAAATTTTCACTATATTAATTGATCTTTAAAACACTGAATTTTTGTCACAGTATTATACAATTTTTATTAAGAGGAATTTATCATTCTTTCATTTTTTTATTTTTTAATAATATAAAATTTTTTTTTTAGGAATATTAAAATATATATGAATGCATGTGTAAATACCATATAATTGGTCCAAGCTATATAATAATTCTTTTATATTGTGTAAAATTGTCCCACTTGTGCTTAGTGTTTTTTATATATTAATTTTATGGTATTTTATACCACCATCTATGTATTATTAATAAAGGTATCTATTAAGATTATATCTTGTCTGGTATTCTCTTGTCCACGGGTCCTCTTCGGTATTTTCTTGTTTGGTCAATCATCAAGGACGCACACTGTGGGCAATGCAATTACGTCGGCAGCGGCCACCACCATGTTAGAGAAGGGCATGCAAGTGATTGGCTGGCTTTGTGTGGCATCACAGTGCCTATAAAAGGTCGTGACCGCCATCTTTCTTCTGTTGATCTTAGAATAGGGAGAGGTTCTGCTGCTGATTGTGAATAGGGAGAGCGTTAGGCAGGGAAAAAGAAAAAAAAATAACTTCTGCTGATAGCGCTTTTCACTGTACAGGTAGTGTGCAGTGAAAGGGGAGGATTTTTGTTGTGTGCAGCAGCGCTGGTGGTGATTAGGCTGCCTTTTAAGGCTACCTGATAGCTGCATTGCTGTGTGCACACTGCTGTTCAAACTGCTTTTTTCAAAGCATTCCAACTTTTATTATTTTGTTCTGCTCAGTTACCGAGCGTTCATTTTTTCACACACCGTATAGCGGTGTACGCTCCTCACACACTACTGTGTACCGGCTGGTATCACGGACAAATACAAGCTATCTGTGTGTGACTCTGGAAAAAAAGAGGAGATTTTCCATTTTTCCAGGCCTACACGTATAGAGCTGTCCGCTTTTCAAACAGTATCGTATATCTGCTGTTTGATTGTGGTCAAATCTATATAGAGACAGCGTGTGTGTGTCTCTGGAAAAAAAAAAGAGATTTTCCATTTTTGCAGACCTACACCATATAGAGCTGTCTGCTTTTCAAACAGTATCATATATTTGCTGTTTGATTACAGTCAAATCTATACAGAGACAGCGTGTGTGTGACTCTGCAAAAAAAAAAGAGGAGATTTTCCATTTTTCCAAGCCTACACCGTATAGAGCTGTCCGCTTTTCAAACAGTATCATATATCTGCTGTTTGATTATGGAAAAATCTATACAGAGACAGCATGTGTCACTTCATATAAAAATAGATGGAGATTTACCATTTTCCACACAGACACCGTATAGAGCTGTCCGATTCTCAAACAGTATTGTATATCTGCCATTCGCATTACAGTCACATCTACACAGAGTTAGTGTGTGCTTGTGTGACACTCCGTAAATACATATACGGACATTTCCATTTCTCCATACACCGTATTGAGCTGTCCGATTCTCAAACAGTATTGTATATCTGCTGTTCGCATTACAGTCACATCTATACAGAATCAGCGTGTGTGTGACACTCCGTAAATACATATACAGACATTTCCATTTCTCCATACACCGTATTGAGCAGTCTGATTCTCAAACAGTATTGTATATCTGCTGTTCACATTACAGTCACATCTATATAGAGTCAGCGTGTGTGTGTGACACTCTAAATACATATATGGACATTTCCATTTCTCCATACACCGTATTGAGCTGTCCAATTCTCAAACAGTATTGTATATCTGCTGTTCACATTACAGTCACATCTTTACAGAGTCAGCGTGTGTGTCACACTACGTAAATACATATTTGGACATTTCCATTTCTCCATACACCGTATTGAGCAGTCTGATTCTCAAACAGTATTGTATATCTGCTGTTCACATTACAGTCACATCTATACAGAGTCAGCGTGTGTGTGTGACACTCTAAATACATATACGGACATTTCCATTTCTCCATACACCGTATTGAGCTGTCCAATTCTCAAACAGTATTGTATATCTGCTGTTCACATTACAGTCACATCTTTACAGAGTCAGCGTGTGTGTCACACTACGTAAATACATATTCGGACATTTCTATTTCTCCATACACCGTATTGAGCTGTCCGATTCTCAAACAGTATTGTATATCTTTTGTTCGCATTACAGTCACATCTATACAGAGTCAGCTTGTGTGTGTGACACTCCGTAAATACATGTACGGACATTTCCATTTCTCCATACACCGTATTGAGCTGTCCGATTCTCAAACAGTATTGTATATCTGCTGTTCGCATTACAGTCACATCTATACAGAGTCAGAGTGAGTGTGTGACACTCCGTAAATACATATACAGACATTTCCATTTTTCCATGCACCGTATTGAGCTGTCCAATTCTCAAACAGTATTGTATATCTGCTGTTCGCATTACAGTCACATCTATACAGAGTCAGCGTGTGTGTGTGACACTCCGTAAATACATATATGGAGATTGTTAGTTTCACCAAAAACGTATACAGCTGTACACTTCTGAAACAGTACTGTATATCTGCTTGTTGGATTACAGTCAAATACATACTGGGAGAGCATGTGTGACTAACAAAATATATATGAGATTTCATTTTTTTAATACACCTTACACAGCTGTACGCTCCTCATACAGTACCATTTCTCTTCTGCTATTCTGCTATTTTTGTTACATTTTCCCAAACATGAGGAAGTGTTGTGGAAGAGGCCGTGGATGTGGGCAGGGCGGAGCAGCTGCTACTGATGGTGGTGGTGCATTGGCTGGTTCTGGCAAAAGCACAATAGCAGCTAAGGCAGGAGGTGTTGAGCGTGCGTCATCGTCTGTCACAGGAAGGCCTTTAAGGTTCCCTTTTCTGGGAGTAGGTAAACAGCCTTTAAAGCCGGAGCATGAGGAACAGGTTTTGGCTTACATTGCCAAAACAGCCTCCAGCTCTATTGCCTCCTCTTCTGAAGTTACAAAAGCTGCAAGCACAGTCGTCAGTGCAGGCTTCTGGTCAGGTAGAACACCTTTCTTTGTGTCCTTCACCCACACCAAAAGTGAAGGATGCAGCAGCCCACACTTCAGATTTGTCAGGAACACCGCACTACTCTCGCTCACTGAGCCAGTGCGCATGTCCTGAGTACAAAAACAGTGCTCAAAGATACCTGTGGAGCAGGGCAGCAGCGGTGACAATGCGGGCTTCAAACTATCAGGACCTGATGCGTGTGACTGCTGGGGGCGTGGCCTAAGCTCCACAGAGCTAGGAGCTGCAGGGA
This sequence comes from Dendrobates tinctorius, assembly GCF_039654945.1. Classification (NCBI taxonomy): domain Eukaryota; kingdom Metazoa; phylum Chordata; class Amphibia; order Anura; family Dendrobatidae; genus Dendrobates; species Dendrobates tinctorius. The sequence continues at coordinate 2,947,207 of NW_027361910.1, forward strand.
AACTCCTAGAAAGGTAACTACGGGACAAGTTACCAAGGGGCATAGACAGGGGCGGAAACCAGATCAAGCCGGACAGTACCAAAGGGTTAAGCCCCCGTTACACAAAGCGAGATCACTAGCAATATCGCTGAAACGTCACAGGTTTTGTGATGCATCAGCAATATCGCTAGCGATATCGCTATGTCTGATACTTACCAGCGACTAGCTCCCCCGCTGGTTATCGCTGATCGCGCGAGAAGGTCCTGGACCATTTCTTGTCATCAGCTTCCTGCTGGGCTTCCTGTGGCGCCAACGAGTGACGCATGGACGCGGGCGGGAGGACGTCAGGATCGCCGCATCTGACAGGTAAGTAGCGACCCCCGACCCCTGCGATGTCGCTGGTGAGATCTGCCTGTGTGGCAAATACATACTGGGAGAGCATGTGTGACTAACAAAATATATATGAGATTTCATTTTTTTAATACACCTTACACAGCTGTACGCTCCTCATACAGTACCATTTCTCTTCTGCTATTCTGCTATTTTTGTTACATTTTCCCAAACATGAGGAAGTGTTGTGGAAGAGGCCGTGGATGTGGGCAGGGCGGAGCAGCTGCTACTGATGGTGGTGGTGCATTGGCTGGTTCTGGCAAAAGCACAATAGCAGCTAAGGCAGGAGGTGTTGAGCGTGCGTCATCGTCTGTCACAGGAAGGCCTTTAAGGTTCCCTTTTCTGGGAGTAGGTAAACAGCCTTTAAAGCCGGAGCATGAGGAACAGGTTTTGGCTTACATTGCCAAAACAGCCTCCAGCTTTATTGCCTCCTCTTCTGAAGTTACAAAAGCTGCAAGCACAGTCGTCAGTGCAGGCTTCTGGTCAGGTAGAACACCTTTCTTTGTGTCCTTCACCCACACCAAAAGTGAAGGATGCAGCAGCCCACACTTCAGATTTGTCAGGAACACCGCACTACTCTCGCTCACTGAGCCAGTGCGCATGTCCTGAGTACAAAAACAGTGCTCAAAGATACCTGTGGAGCAGGGCAGCAGCGGTGACAATGCGGGCTTCAAACTATCAGGACCTGATGCGTGTGACTGCTGGGGGCGTGGCCTAAGCTCCACAGAGCTAGGAGCTGCAGGGAAACTCCTAGAAAGGTAACTACGGGACAAGTTACCAAGGGGCATAGACAGGGGCGGAAACCAGATCAAGCCGGACAGTACCAAAGGGTTAAGCCCCCGTTACACAAAGCGAGATCACTAGCAATATCGCTGAAACGTCACAGGTTTTGTGATGCATCAGCAATATCGCTAGCGATATCGCTATGTCTGATACTTACCAGCGACTAGCTCCCCCGCTGGTTATCGCTGATCGCGCGAGAAGGTCCTGGACCATTTCTTGTCATCAGCTTCCTGCTGGGCTTCCTGTGGCGCCAACGAGTGACGCATGGACGCGGGCGGGAGGACGTCAGGATCGCCGCATCTGACAGGTAAGTAGCGACCCCCGACCCCTGCGATGTCGCTGGTGAGATCTGCCTGTGTGGCAAATACATACTGGGAGAGCATGTGTGACTAACAAAATATATATGAGATTTCATTTTTTTAATACACCTTACACAGCTGTACGCTCCTCATACAGTACCATTTCTCTTCTGCTATTCTGCTATTTTTGTTACATTTTCCCAAACATGAGGAAGTGTTGTGGAAGAGGCCGTGGATGTGGGCAGGGCGGAGCAGCTGCTACTGATGGTGGTGGTGCATTGGCTGGTTCTGGCAAAAGCACAATAGCAGCTAAGGCAGGAGGTGTTGAGCGTGCGTCATCGTCTGTCACAGGAAGGCCTTTAAGGTTCCCTTTTCTGGGAGTAGGTAAACAGCCTTTAAAGCCGGAGCATGAGGAACAGGTTTTGGCTTACATTGCCAAAACAGCCTCCAGCTCTATTGCCTCCTCTTCTGAAGTTACAAAAGCTGCAAGCACAGTCGTCAGTGCAGGCTTCTGGTCAGGTAGAACACCTTTCTTTGTGTCCTTCACCCACACCAAAAGTGAAGGATGCAGCAGCCCACACTTCAGATTTGTCAGGAACACCGCACTACACTCGCTCACTGAGCCAGTGCGCATGTCCTGAGTACAAAAACAGTGCTCAAAGATACCTGTGGAGCAGGGCAGCAGCGGTGACAATGCGGGCTTCAAACTATCAGGACCTGATGCGTGTGACTGCTGGGGGCGTGGCCTAAGCTCCACAGAGCTAGGAGCTGCAGGGAAACTCCTAGAAAGGTAACTACGGGACAAGTTACCAAGGGGCATAGACAGGGGCGGAAACCAGATCAAGCCGGACAGTACCAAAGGGTTAAGCCCCCGTTACACAAAGCGAGATCACTAGCAATATCGCTGAAACGTCACAGGTTTTGTGATGCATCAGCAATATCGCTAGCGATATCGCTATGTCTGATACTTACCAGCGACTAGCTCCCCCGCTGGTTATCGCTGATCGCGCGAGAAGGTCCTGGACCATTTCTTGTCATCAGCTTCCTGCTGGGCTTCCTGTGGCGCCAACGAGTGACGCATGGACGCGGGCGGGAGGACGTCAGGATCGCCGCATCTGACAGGTAAGTAGCGACCCCCGACCCCTGCGATGTCGCTGGTGAGATCTGCCTGTGTGGCAGCTCACTAGCGACCACTTAGCGATGCACCAGTGATCCATATCATTTTCGGGATCGCTGGTGCATCGCTTAGTGTAACGGTACCTTTAGACAGAGCAGATAGTCAGGACGTAGCAATAGATCAGAAAACCAGAACGGGCAATAGACGGTACCATAGGGGCAAACAGTAGCTGAGTAACAATAGCCAAGCCAGGAGGTCAGAACCAGAGAAGACAATAGTACCTAAAACGTGAGATGGAGTTCAGAGTGAGGGGACAGGCCGGGCCATACACGGGAATCAAACAAGCAATGCAGTACACGCACACCAGCGGGGTCGGTCAGACACACAGCCAGAATAACAGTATAGCTGACAGAGAATGCTAGTCTGGAGTGAGAATAAATACCCCTCCCAGATCCAAAGAGAGGCCGGCAAAAGTTAACCCTGTGAGAACAGGACATTAACCATTAACAAGATTACTCCATGGAGCTCTTTTCACATACCATGCCTGGGTTATCAAGTCAAATACTGAATTCCCCAGTCCAAGATGAATCTGACATGGAGTGCACTGATGCACAGCCACTGCTAGATGATTCTGCTGGTACATTGACCCAGAGCACTACATTGCCCTCGCAGTCTACTGAGCCAGAATCTGACCCTGATGAGACTCGGGTGCCCCTTCCCGCATACTATACCACCTTACACGGTGACACAGAGGAAGGTACAGAGGAAGGTGCAGATGACATTGAAGAGGAGGTGATGGATGACCCAGTTCTTGACCCGGATTGGCATCCATTGGGGGAACAGGGTGTCGCTGGCATTAGTTCAGATAAGGAGAAGCATCCACAGCAGGCATTGACATCGCAGCAGCGGTTATCTGGCAGGCACGCAGCTTTCCAAAAACGTGGACCAAAAACCAAAAGAGTTGCAGGACAGCTTGGTCAGACGGTCAACTTAACACAGCGTGCAAGCCCAGAAAATGTGTACCGTAGTAGGAAGAGTGCAGTGTGGCACTTCTTTGTCCAAAATCCTACTGATGAGGCAAAGGTTACCTGTAAGAAGTGCAGAAGGACCTTTAGCCGAAGTAAACAACTCAGAAATTTGAATACCAGTTGCATGCTTAGACATTTAACCAACATGCATTGCAAGTGTGGACGGACTACAAAACCTCAGGTAGCACATGTGCACCTGCTCTGACTGAACGTAGCCAACAACACTCCATTGCTTCCACCACTGTAAGACCACCGCCAACGTTAAGCACACCACCAGTACTAAATGTTGAGGTGTCGTCGCAAGGCCAAATCACTCAGGGAATCACAATGGTTTTGCAGCGAAACACAGAATCTAGGCCATCACCACCAATACCATCACCAACCCCCTCTCACTCCGTCCGTTCCACCGCTAGTTCCCCCATATGCAGCTCTCCAATCCAGCTCACCCTACCAGACACTCTGAGTAGGACAAGAAAGTACTCATCCTCTCATTCACGTACACTGTGTTTGAACGCCTATATTGCCAAACTGATCTCATTAGAGGTGATGCCCTACCGTTTGGTTGAAAGCGAAGCTTTCAGCGAGCTCATGGCCTATGCAGTCCCATGCTATGACCTACCCAGTCGGCACTTCTTTTCTTGAACAGCCATCCCAGCCCTCCACCCGCATGTGAAAGACCGCATTGTCCATGCACTCAAGCAAACAGTGAGTGGAAGGTGCACCTCACAACAGATGCATGGTCCAGCAGGCATGGCCAGGGCCATTACGTGTCCATCACTGCGCACTGGGTTAATGTGGTGGATGCAGGCTCCACAGGGGACAGCAGCAGTGGAACAGTGCTGCCTAGCCCACGGTATATTAAAAAGTTGACTGTAGGCGTTCAACCCTCCTCCTCCTCCTCCACAAGCGAAAGCTCGTCCACATCGCGCAGTCGCACGAGAACTCCATCCGCAGCTGCCAGTGTTGCACACAAGGTATCCCACTATTGAACAGCTAGTGGTAAGCGTCAGCAGGCTGTGTTAAAGATCATGTCTTTGGGCGACAACAGACACACCGCGGAAGTACTGGCAGACTACTTGCAGCGACAAACTGAGTCATGGCTGGGCAGTCTACATCTTGAGGCAGGCAAGGTAGTCAGTGATAACGGTCGTAATTTTGTGTCAGCCTAGGCCTTGCAAAACTCACACACATACCTTGCCTGGCTCACACTTTGAACCTGGTGGTGCAGTGCTTCCTAAATAATTATCTGGAGTTAACAGCCCTGCTCCATAAGGTGCAAAGACTGTGCTCGCACATCCGTCGCTCGCCCGTATACTCCAGTCGTATGCAGAAGCTGCAGCAATTGCTCCACCTACCCTAGCACCGCCTAATCATAGACGTTGCAACAAGATGGAACTCCACCCTGCACATGGTTGAGAGGCTGTGCGAACAGAGGCAGGCTGAAATTCATTTGTGGGAGGATACACGGGCAGGCAGTTTGAGGGAAGACATGGAATAGTTGGGTGTGCAGTGGTCAAAGCTGAAAGAACTCTGTAAAATCCTTCAGTGTTTTGAGGAATGCACACGGCTGGTAAGCGCAGACGACGCCATCATAAGCATGAGCATCCCACTTATGCGTCTGCTCATGCAAAGTTTGACCAACATTAAGGATCAGGCATCTGCAGCGGAGGAGGAACAGGAGAAGAAGGAGGAGGAGGGAAGCCTTGATGACAGTCAGCCATTGTCTGGTCAGGGAACTGTCCTGGACGAGGTGGAGAAAGAAGAGGAAGAGGAGGAGGAGGATGAGGGGGATGATTATTTTGGGGAGGAGGTTTCTTTTCAGAGGCCAAGAGAAAATGTTGGTGTTCCAAGGTCAGGTACAGGGTTTGTGCGTGACTGTAGGGATTGGATTTGCCAGAAAGTGCTCCTCCACCCTGCAGTGGCAGTGCATTATTGACACCTGGAATACTGGCCCACATGTGTGATTATGCCTTGTTGATCCTAAAATGGGACCCTCGCATTGCCAAAATGATGAAGGATGATGACTAGTGGTTGGCCAGCATCCTCGATCCACGCTACAAAGGCAAGTTACACAACATCATGCCACAGGAGAACCTAGAGATAATATTGGCTAACAAACAAGCAACTCTGGTAAACCGTTTGTTTGAGGCTTTCCCAGCACACAGCAGCGGGGTTGTTTCCCCCATGAGCCGTAGTGGGCACAATGGAAGAGGTGTTCGTGGTGCACACAGCCGAAGTGGCGTTGGAGATACGGGTTTAATGACCATGATGTGGACTGATTTCTCAAGTACCGCTCACATGACTGGTAATAGTGCATCGATTGCAAGTGACAGGAGACAGCAGTTGTCAACTATGGTTACAAACTAATTCTCCTCCCATATCGATGTTCTCCCTCACAGGTCATTCCCCTTTGAGTATTGGGCCTGTTAACTGGACACCTGGCCTGAATTGGCACAATATGCCTTACAGGAGCTCTCTTGCCCTGCTGCTAATGTGTTATCTGAAAGAGTCTTCAGTGCTGCTGGATCAATCCTGACAGAAAAAAGGACCCGTCTGTCGACCCAAAATGATGATGATCTAACCTTCATTAAAATGAACCATGCATGGGTTTCAAAGGATTTTGTCCCACCTTCCCCTGATGACACATAGGTTGCCAGAAAAATGCCTCGCTTTTGTCCTCCTCTACCTTGGACTTGCCCAATTCTGCCATTTGCAGCTGCTGAATGTCCATCCTTCACATCAACATATGCCATTTTTTAAACCTCCCTAACTGGGCTGCCCACCCCCCCAAGGGATGGGGTCAACACCTGGCACACCCGGGCAAGTGCTGTTGCTCTGAACAGGTGGATGGGTCCACTGATGGCTGACGGCACTGGCACAGCGCCCCTCATAGTACAATACAGTGTCTCTGATGGTGGAGGGGCCCACTCGCCGTCAGACACACCAGCGTACTATGAGTGGCCCTGTGCCAGTACGGTCGCCCACGAGTGTGCCCCCCCGCTTGGTCATGGCCACAGCACTTGCAAGTTGCAATACTTACCTCTCCCTGCTCCACCGTTGTGTAGTCTTGGCAGTTAAATCCTTCAAAGGGACGGCCACTCCAAATTTGGTGCACTGATCGATGATGGTTAAGATGTAGCTATGGCCTGTCCTGCTGGCCTCTACCTTCAGATGATCAATGGCTATCATTTGTAATGGACGTCAACTCACAAGCAGATGCAGTGGTGCTTTATGATCACCTTTCACAGTTTTGATAGTCACAGATGTGTGACATTCCTGCCACCATTTTTCAATGTCTGCTCTCATGCCAATCCAATAGAATCGCCTACGGGCTGTGGCTTCTGTCTTTTGCACTCCAAAATGACCAGACACATCATGATAGGCAGTGAGGACCATGTCTACATCTCTCCCTGTAATCACAATTTGATGGAGGTGAGTAACAGTGATGGGATCCACGCTACTGCAATACAGCAATCTTTTCTTCACAAAGAACCATTTTCGCTGTCTCCACAGACACAGTTACTGAGGGTCTGCATTGCTTCTGCAACATCTACCGGGAGGTTTTCCCGCGATGAGTAATTCACAAATTTCTGCAAACACTCGACTTTCCATCTGTACTTGAACCCATGTAGTTTCAAGTAGCGGAGAGTCGGGACTGGCTTACTGAGATTGAAATATATACGAAGATTTAAAAGTACCACAACACTGTATACTGGTGTATGCTTCGAATAAATTTCACTTTTTCTACTTTTTAAATTCTGGTGCAATACATACTGAGCCTGTGAGTGTCTGTGTCTGACTCCGTAAGTATAGATCGAAATTTGCAATTATCCATAGACTGGATACACCTGGTATCTGCTGATACAGTACATTAGTTCAAAATTTTTTATTACGGTATCATCCATACTGAGTGAGCGTGTGTGGTTTACTCATCTAATATATAAAGCTCAAAGTGTGTATGTATGTGTGTATGTATGTATGTGTGTGTGTGTGTATGTGTGTATGTCCGGGATAGGCATCCGCACTGTCGCAGCTACAGCCACAAAATTTGGCACAGTCACACATCTGGACCCCGAGAGCGTCCTAAGCTATGTTGTGAGGCGAAATTTTAACCCTGCACGTTCCAAGTCACCAAACAATTTTGCCCCTATCTACATACTGGGGGAAAAGTGTGTGTGTGTCAAGCCCCGCCCCTCATTATGATGTCACAATGCCCCATTTGCATACTGGGGAAGCAGTGTGTGCGCGTCAAGCCCCGCCCCTCTTTGTGATGTCACAATGGTTGCCATGGCGACGGTGATGTCATCATAGGTTGCAAGCCCCGCCGCCGCTCATTTTGATGTCATAATGGTTGACTATGGAATGGAGGATGTGTGATGAGTATATGGGCACCGGACTATGGGATGGAGGATATGTATGACAGGTATATGGGCACGGGACTATGGGATGGAGGATATGTATATGGGCACGGGACTATGGGATGGAGGATATGTATGATGGGTATATGGGCACGGGACTATGGGATGGCGGATATGTATATGGGCACGGGACTATGGGATGGAGGATATGTATGATGGGTATATGGGCATGGGACTATGAGATGAAGGATGTGTGATGGGTATATGGGCACTCAACTATGGATGGAGGATATGTATGACGGGTATATGGGCACGGGACTATGGGATGGCGGATATGTATATGGGCAAGGGACTATGGGATGGAGGATGTGTGATGGGTATATGGGCACTCGACTATGGGATGGAGGATATGTATGATGGGTATATGGGCACGGGACTATGAGATGGCGGATATGTATGATGGGCATATGGGCATGGGACTATGGGATGGAGGATATGTATGATGGGTATATGGGCATGGGACTATGAGATGAAGGATGTGTGATGGGTATATGGGCACTCAACTATGGGATGGAGGATATGTATGATGGGTATATGGGCACGGGCCTATGGGATCGTGGATATGTATGATGGGTATATGGGCTGGAGGATAATTATAATTTTCTATAACTAACCACAGTTAGTTACTATGCCCGGGCAGCGCCGGGCTCTTCAGCTAGTTCTATATATACGGAGAATCGGAGATACCAATTTTTACCCTATACTAGATACAGCTTGTATCTTGTTATACAGTACCTTTGTTCGACATTTAGTAATACGGTAAAATCCATACTGAGTTAGCATCTGAGAGTGACTACGGGACTATCTATATGGAGATTTAAATTGTACCCTTTAATATATATACTTGCTATCTTGTTATCTAGTACCTTTTTTTGCAACATATTTTATTATGGTCAAACCCAGACTGAGTGAGCGTCTGAGGATGACTCCGGAAACATATACTGAGATATCATATTTGGCCAACACTGTATACAGCTGTACGCTTCTGATACAGTACCCTTTTTTACTATTTAGATTCTGGTAAAATACTTAATGAGCCTGTGAACGTCTGTCTGTTACTCCAGAAATATATTTGGAGATTTAAGATTACCCCATCACTGTATATAGCTGTACGCTTGTGTTACATTACCAATTTACAGCTTTTTATATTCTTGTGTAATTCATACTGGGCCTGAGAGCGTTTGTGTCTCCCTCCTGAAATATATACGGAGATTCAGAATGTTTACACTATACTATATATATCTTGTATCTGGTGATACTGTACCTATTTTCAACTTTTTATTTTATTGTGTAATCCATACTGAGCCTGTGAGCGTCTGTGTATGACTCATGAAATATATATGGAGATTTACTATTATTCCTAGACTGTCTAGAGCTGTACGCTTCTGATATAGTACCATACATCTGCTGGTATTTTGGGACCATTTTCCCAAACATGAGGAAGTATGGTGGAAGAGGCTGCGGACATGGGCGTGGGGGGTCACCTGGTACTGTTGCTGGTGGTGGTGCATCTGCTGGTAGTGCCAAAAGCACAATAGCAGCTAAGGCAGGAAGTGTTGAGCCTGCGTCATGGTCTAACTCCGGAAAGCCTGTAAGGCTCCCTTTTCTGGGAATAGGTAGACTGCTTTTAATGCCGGAGCATCAGGAACTGTTTTTGGCTTACATTGCTGAAACAGCCTCCAGCTCTATCGCCTCCTCATATGAAGTTTAAAAAAATGCAAGCACTGAGTCATCAGTGCAAGCTTCTGGTCAGGAGCAACCCCTTTCCTTGGGTCCTTCACCCACACCAAAAGTGAAGGATGCGGCAGCACACACTTCAGATTACTCCATGGAGCTCTTTTCACAAACCATGCCTGGGTTCATTCAAAATGGGGCCCATCATTTACTGGAGCATTCTAAATGGGGCAGATCAGACACTGGAGCAGCATCTATGGGGCACATTATACATTGGAGCATTAGAAATGGGGCTCATCATATATGGAGCATTATTTTGGCCCATAACACACTAGAGCATCGTCCATGGGGACCATCATACACTGGAGCATTCTAAATGGGCCAGATCAGACACTGGAGCAGCATCTATGTGGCACATTATACACTGGAGCATTAGAAATGGGGCCCATTATATATGGAACATTATTTTGGCCCATAACACACTAAAGCATCGTCCATGGGGACCATCATATACTGTATATACTGTAGCATTATGTGGAGCTCATCATATACTGTATGGAACATTATATGTGACCAATTATTCTGTATGGAGAAATATATGGGTCTCATTATTCTGTATGGCGCACAATGTGTTGGCCATAATACTGTATGGAGTAATATACTGTCCTATTTTTGAGCTATTGTAGAATTTAAAATAGATATCAGTCATGTCATGTAAGCAGTGAAGTATTTTTCATTGTACTATACCTATATTTCTGTGTCGTATCGGAGCATCATGAATTGTGGTATGTGTTAAAGGGGCGCACTGACACTCTTTGGCCCAGGGTACACGAAAACCTGGAGCCAGCCCTACCCCCCCACAACTTTAGCCAACTAGCCCCCAGTTCTCAATGCGTAAATATTATTATGAAGTAAATTAAGGTTGACAAGCTTCAGTAATAAGAATTGATGTTGTTGGCATTGAAATGGGCACTGTAGGTTTGCTTACTGTCCTCCACTCCCTGCCGACTTTGCTTCCCTATTGACTTGCATTGGGTTTTGTGTTTCAGTCGGACCCCGACTTTTCCCTATAGTCGGCCGATTTCATTCGACCCGACTTTTCAGAAAGTCGGGTTTCATGAAACCCAACTCGACCCTAAAAAAGGCAAAATCGCTCATCTCTACCAGTAAGTATTTACAGTAAGTATTGGTTGTTGGCAAGTGCTGTGTATTGGACTTCTGCTGCCTTCGCGATTCATTCTAAGCATTAAAGGCATTTACAGGGATAACAAAATTGGCATATTATCTTTGGAATAAACTATCATTGAAAGATAGGTTGGCATTTGTTTCTTGGCGCACTTGCTAATCAACAATCTGAAAGGGCCACAAACATGCTCAAGCACTGCAACCCTTCGCTGCACTGTCAGCTTGCCCACAGTACATTCAGTGGTGGATGTGCTTGCAATTGCAGTTCTGTTCACTTAAATTTAATTCCATATGAGTACAGGGCTAATTCTGAATGTTATATAGGAAATTATTATAATTAAAAAAAAGTTGCAATAACAAATTGAGTCATCAACTACAAGTTGCAAAATTACTCAATAATATAAATAGAATGATAACTTGAGAGAATTCTATTTATTAATTTTACTTTATTTAAATTGCGTTTATAGATTCTTGTTTGCAATCATAAATTTAGGATCCTAAGCTAAACTTTAAATTGTTATTGTCAATATCGTGTCTCAGCTTCCCACTTTCTGCTTGCTGGCGGTGTCCTCTTGATGATTGACAGCTTAGTCTAGTTTAAGGCCCCATTACACACAACGATATTGTGAACGATATCGTTGCAAGGTCACCAGTTTAGTGACGTTGCAGAGATGTCGAAACAACATCATTGCGTGTGACATGTAGCAACGATTAACGATCAATTGGCTGATCGTTAATCGTTGCCTAATGGTCTGGGCCATAAATCTATCGTTGGTCTCCCGCTGGGAAGCACACATCGCTGTGTGTGACAGCGAGAGACCAATGATCAATGAGCTCCCAGCACCATACAGCAGATGCTGGGAGCTGGTATCCAGGGTAAACAGCGGGTAACTAAGCACCGCGCGGTGCTTAGATACCCGCTGTTTACCCTGGATACCAGCGTGCTCGCTGGTCCTGATCGCTGGTGAGTCTGCCTATGTGACAGCTCACCAGCGATCAACTATGTCCCAGCGATCCCTTCCACGTCGGATCGTTGGTGGGATCGCTGGGACATTGAAGCATGTAACGGGGCCCTTAGTGGATAGTGCACTCTCCATTTCTGCAAGCAGAGACATCTTTGTGTCTGCAGCATCGGAAGTGCATAGAGGCACTGAGGAGAAGTCGCCAGCTTTCAAGCAGTTCTTGCAAGCTCTATAGAAAAGAGGTACTCCTTTCCTAGAAAATAGCCCTCCTTTGATAGACAGGAAAGTCAGCCTTTAAGAATGAAAACAAGCTCTACCCAAGAGAATTTAAAATGCTATAGAATTTGTAATAATAATAACAAGTAATAATAATAATACATTTTATTTCTATAGCGCCGACACATTCTGCAGCACTTTACATTGCAGAGGGGATTTGTACAGACTATAGACATTACAGCATAACAATAATCACATAGATTATAACAAATACTAAGAGGAATGAGGGCCCTGCTCGCAAGCTTACAGTCTATGAGGAAAGAGGTAGACACGAAATGTGGGTGGTAACAGTTGCCCTGATTGTATGGACCAGCCATAATGTTAAGTGTGTAACAGTATGGATGCAGAGGGCTAATGGGTGCATAAAGCATGTGGGAACATGATGCGGGGAACCTGGTTATAGTAAAACTTTTGGCTGTGCCACACAGGGATAGATAAGGTTAATGTGTTGAGGCGGTAGGCCAGTCTGAATAAATGAGTTTTCAGGGCACGCTTAAAATTGTGGGGATTGTGGACTAATCATATTGACCTGGCAAGTGCATTCCAAAGAATTGGTGCAGCACGTGTAAAGTCTTTCAGACGGGAGTGGGAGGTTCTAATTATTGAGGATGCTAACCTCAGGTCATCAGCAGAACGGAGGGCGTGGGTAGGGTGGTATACTGAAACAAGGGAGGAGATGTAGGGTGGTGCTGAGTCATGGAGGGCTTTGTGGGTGAGGGTAATAAGTTTATACTGAATTCTTGAGTGGATGGGTAGCCAGTGTAATGACTGGCACAAGGTAGAGGCATCGGTGTAATGATTGGTGAGGAATATGATCCAAGCTGCAGCATTCAAGACAGATTGGAGAGGGGAGAGTTTGGTAAGAGGGAGACTGATTAGAAGAGAGTTACAATAGTCGAGACAAGAATGAATAAGAGAAACAGTAAGAGTTTTTGCGGAGTCAAAAGTAAGAAAAGGTCGAATTCTAGAAATAGTATACAGATATACACCGGCGCTACCAATAGAAAAGGAGGGCTGCTGGTGCCTAGACAGAAGCTGTGCTTGTTCTGCCAAAAAAGGGTTAAATAAGTAAATAGAGGAAGGCACCGCGCTCACAGGACGATTCAAAGATAATAACGTAAAAGTGAATGTGAAAGTCCTGCCTTTCACAATAACGTAAAAGTGAATGTGAAAGTCCTGCCTTTCACACATAAGCCGATAGTCAAAGCGTGCAGGAGATGAAAATCTGCCACAGCAAGATACACTGATGAATGGTAAAGGACTTGTAAAAACTTACCCTAGCTCTGCTGAATGAAGGTGCTGTGCTGATCACAGTGAATGATCCACAGAAATGCTGGAAAACCAGCTGAGGGGGGCTACGGAGCCTAGCTGGGGCCCCAGCTAGGCTCCGTAGCCTCAGCCTGTGACGTCACACGCTGTCAGTGCAGGACAGTGTCGGCCCCCCTCAGCTGTGCATCCAGGACGCTACCAGCCGGAGCTATCCTGGCTCTGCCCAGCTCTCTTCATTACTTGCACCCCAGTCAGCTAGTTCATTTACTTCATCCTCCCAGCTTCTCACCTGGTTTTCCAGAATTTCTGTGGATCATTCACTGTGATCAGCACAGCACCTTCATTCAACAGAGCTAGGGTAAGTTTGTACAAGTCCTTTACCATTGATCAGTGTATCTTGCTGTGGCAGATTTTCATCTCCTGCACGCTTTGACTATCGGCTTATGTGTGAAAGGCAGGACATTCACTTTCACTTTTACATTATTATCTTTGAATCGTCCTGTGAGCGCGGTGCCTTCCTCTATTTACGAATTCTAGAAATGTTTTTGAGGTGCAGATGACAAGAGCGAGCCAGTGATCGAATGTGGGAGGCAAAGGAAAGCTTGGAGTCAAGTATGACCCCAAGACAGCAGGCATGTTACTGGGGAGTAATAGTGGAACCACACACAGAAGTGGCAATGTCGAGTATAGGTACATTAGTAGAGGGAGGAAACACAAGGAGTTCAGTCTTTGACAGGTTCAGTTTCAGATATAGTGAGGACATGATGTTAGACACAGCGTTTAGACAATCGCCGGTGTTTTCTAGAAAGGCTGGTGTAATGTCAGGAGAAGAAGCATATAATTGGGTGTCATCAGCATAGAGATGGTACTGGAAACCAAATCTACTGATTGTTTGACCAATAGGGGCAGTGTACAAGGAGAAGAGGAGGGGGCCTAGAACCGATCCTTGAGGAACCCCAACAGTAAGGGGAAGGTGAGAGGAGGAGGAACCGGCAAAAGATACAGTAAAGGAGTGGTCAGAGAGATAGGAGGAGAACCAGGAGAGAATGGTGTCCTTGAGGCCAATGGAACGAAGCATAGTGAGGAGGAGCTGATGATCCACAGTGTCGAATACTGCAGAGAGATCCAAGAGAATTAGCATGGAGTAATGACCATTTGATTTAGCTGTTAGTAGATCATTAGAGACTTTAGTGAGGGCAGTTTCAGTAGAGTGTAAAGAGCGGAAACCGGATTGGAGAGGGTCGAGAAGAGAGTTATCAAAGAGATAGCGGATAAGACGAGAGTGGACCAGGCATTCCAGGAGTTTAGAGATGAAGGGAAGATTAGAGACAGGTCTATAGTTAGCGGCCCAGTTTTGGTCGAGGGATGTTTTTTTTAAGTAGTGGATGTATGATGGCATGCTTAAATGCGGAGGGAAAGATACCAGAAGAGAGAGAGAGGTTAAATATTTTAGTTAGGCGAGGGGTGACAGCAGGGGAAAAGGACTGGAGGAGATGTGACGGAAATGGGTCACTGGTGCAAGTGGTTGGGCGAGAAGATCCAAGGAGCCTGCTTACTTCTTCTGTGACTGGTTCAAAATCAGAGAGTGAGCTAGATGCAGTGGGGGAGGGAGGACAGTGCATGGTATGAGGTGATTGGGAGATAATTTCGTGTCGAATCTGGTCAATTTTTTCTTTGAAGTAATTGGCCAGATCATCAGCTCGGAGCTCCGTGGATGGGGCCTGTACTCTTGGGTTGAGTAGAGAATGAAAAGTGTCAAAGAGACGTTTCGGGTTATTGGACAGTGAGGTGATGAGGGTGTTGAAATACGTTTGTTTGGAGAGGTGAAGGGCAGTGTTGTATGTTCTAAGCATAAACTTATAATGGATGAAATCTTCGTGTAGATTGGATTTTCTCCACAGACGTTCGGTGCACCTGGAGCACCGCTGCAGGAAACGTGTTTACAGGGTGTGCCAGGGTTGTCGCAGTCTGTGTTGTGGTGTTCTATTTATAGGGGGTGCAAATTCATCCAGGGCACTTTGAAGTGTTTCATTGTAATGCTTCAATGCAGAATCAGGACATGAGAGGGAGGAGATAGGGGCCAATGATGACTGCAAGTTCATTTATGATGCTGAGAAACCCCTTTAAAGGAATATTGTGACCAAACTCATACATTTATACACTGGAGAAAATGAGATTACTAAAGAATGACGGCGTTTTGCATTTCTTTTAAGTTCCTCATAATTTTATGAAATTATGTACAGCTAACATATTAGTCAAAAATCTGGTAAGAGCAGAAGCAGACAGCCACAGCAGAGTTGTGCAGCAATGAATCACAAGATAGCATAAAGTAATCATTTTTTTCAACTCTGTAAGAGTGCTGAGGTTTAAATTAGAATTTTGCCAGCAACTAATTAGCTATCCCCTTTTTAATTACAGGTTACAGGAAGAGATCTGCTGACTGTAATTATTTTAGTTTGAAGGGAAGAAAAGGATTTTATAGAAAAATGAATTTTATTTTATCATGTAACATCTGCTGAGGTGGTGGGTTGTACAAATGCCAAAATGCAATAGCAGTGCAAATTCTATTCAAGATGGTTTCTTTTCAAGCAATAGACATAAAAACATATTTATAATTAGTTTATTTTTAAAAACATTTTTAGTTGTTTTTTTTTAAATGTATCAAAATCAGAGTGGTTTAATTTCCCTACACTTAAAATATAGGACATATTATAGCTTAAAATGGTAAATGAAGGTATAATTATAAAAGCCATTAACAATTCAGGCAGTCACCTAAATTTGATTTCCCAATATTACAAGTAATGACATTTCACGAGAATAAGCCACTAACTAATCCATGTGAATCTGCCTGCCAGCGGTCAATTGTGGATGCAGCAGTGCTGTATGTGAGAGCACAAACTCCGGTGAACTCTCAGTGATACACTGCAGGAGGGATTACCTCCTGTCAGTGTATCACCGGATACATTTCCTGATGTCACTGTTCTACACGTGAAATCGTAGTGGGATCCTCGGTAAATGGACTACGTCGGACAGGGAGTATTATATGTTGGTTTATTATTTTTGTTGCAGGAGATCGAGGGCGTCCGGGATTAGGCAGTCAGTAAGTATGGTAAATTAAGATTCAATAAAGGAGTCTGTGTGATTATTTCAAATAAAGACTTTATTCCATCTGTGTGTTTATTTACCATACAACTATAAGAGTAGTAATGCATGAATGTCTTATAGACGCCTCTCCATTACTAATCTGTGGGCTTGATGTCACTGGACAATACAAAGGTGACATCAACCCCACAAACATTACCCCAATTACCAACGCTACAGGGTAAGTGGGTAGAGCGAGGGTAAATGCCAGAATAAGATGTGCCATTTCTGGGGCAGCTGAGAGCTGACGTTTTTAGCCTGGGGGGGTGCCAATATGCATGGCCCCTTCCCAGGCTATTAATATCAGCCCCCAGCTGTCTGCCTATCCTTTGATGTTTTGATTTAATAGTGGGACACCATTTCAATTTTTTTCTGGGGTTTCCCTGTAAACTAGCCAGTAAAGGCTAAGAAAATTTCTGTGAGCTGATATTAATAGCCTGGGAACCTTTATGGCTATTGGCTCCTTCCCAGAATATTAACATCAGCCTCAGCCACTGGCTTTCCCTCTGATGGTTATGAAAATTACATGGGAGCTCACGCAATTTTTTTAAATTTTTTTTTGCATTTCACACAGATTTTGTGTGTGTGTGTATGTCTTTTATTTAACTCTTTATATACCATTTTATTAATGAGGGTTTTTGGCTGACACCTGTTCATTACCAAACCTTCAGCTTGGTATTACACACAACATACACACACACACATATATATATATATAAATATATATATATATATATACACGCATAATATATATATATATATATATATATACATATGTATACACATGTATTCACTTATATTTATTTTGTGTGTGTAAACATTATATTTGAACATTTTATGCAATGATATTATGGTCTTCAATGGAGAATGAAAAAGAAGAGGAAATGACATCACACTTTTTTTTAATGATATATCTTTATTTAGCTTTCAAATCCACATGGAAAACCGCATGAAAATTAACATTAAATCCGCATTAAAAACGCATCAAAACCGCATCAAAACCACATAGATTTTCAACTGCATTTTCTGCCAAGAGTGGCAGAATCTGTGCAGAATTTTACAAAAGCCAATCCACTACGTGCACACATACCCTTAAACGACTCTCTGGTCTCTGGTGTCACATGACTACAAGTAAGCGATATGCAAACTCTCCGCTAGAGTCTGACTAGACTGTTTCTGATGCGTTCAATGCAAGTGTATTGCGAGAGGCCAGAAAAAGTCTAATTGGATTTGGCTTGGATCATGCATATTGCATATTTAAGGTCACGTGACTTCCATTCCCAGAGTTGACACCTGAGATTCCTTACAGTGCTCTGTGTGTGCTATGTGATGATTCACAAGCCTGCAGTCACATTGAGTGACTGAAGACTTGTCGCTTTAGACCGGACAACTCCTTTAACCCCTTTCCAACATTGGGCATAATAGTACACTGATGCCGGACTCCCCCTCTTTGGTGCAGGCTCTGGAGTTGAGCCAGGAACTTTCCGGGAGCATGATAGCTGACATGTGCCCTCAACAGACGTATGTGGAATTGTGATACACCCGTGGCTGTTAACTAGTTAAATGCAGCTGTCAATCTCTGATAGTGGCATTTAACGCACGTTTACCGGAAGCGTGTTGCTAATCCCGCCCCTCGGTGACCCTGTCACATGATCGTAGGGTCACGAATGGGTCGACATGACAACCAGAGGTCTACACTCATTCTAAATGAGTATTTCTGTTACACACAGGCGATCAGACCATCGCCTGTGTGTAGCAGAGAAGACCAAATTAATGCATCTTTAGTCTCCCATGGAGACTATAGAAGCATGCAAAAAGTTAAAAAAAAATTTAAAAAAATATTAAAAAGACAAAAAAATTAAGTTCAAATCACCCCCCTTTTGCCAAATTCAAAACAAATCAATACAAAAAAGTCAAATATATACATATTTAGTATTGCCGTCTTCAGAATCGCCCAATCAATATAAAAAAATTATTAACCTGATCGCTAAGTGGCGTAATGAGAAAAAAAAGTTCAAAACGTCAGAATAACATTTTATTGGTCGCCGCTACTTTGCAATAAAATGCAATAATGGGCAATCAAAAGATCGTATCTACACCAAAATGTTATGAATAAAAACATCAGCTTGGCACGCAAAAAATAAGCCCTCATCCAGCCCAAGATCACAAAATATGGTCTACAGGTCTTGGAAAATGTCGCCATTTATTTTTTACCAAATTTTGGATTTTTTTCACAAATTAAATAAAAAAGAACAAAGACATGTTTGGTGACTGCGAACTCTTAACCCCTTCACCCCCAAGGGTGGTTTGCACGTTCATGACCGGGCCAATTTTTACAATTCTGACCACTGTACCTTTATGAGGTCATAACTCTCGAACGCCTCCATGGATCCCGGTGATTCTGACATTGTTTTCTCGTGACATATTGTACTTCATGTTAGTTGTAAAATTTCATTCAAATAACTTGCGTTTATTTGTGAGAAAAACGGAAATTTGGCGAAAATTTTGAAAATTTCGCAATTTTCCAACTTTGAATTTTTATGCCCTTAAATAACAGAGATACGGCACACAAAAAACTTGATAACTAACATTTCCCACATGTTTACTTTACATCAGCACAATTTTGGAACCAAAATTTTTTTTTGTTAGGAAGTTATAAGGGTTAAAAGTTGACCAGCGATTTCTCATTTTTACAACACCATTTTATTTTTAGGACCACATCACATTTGAAGCCACTTTGAGGGGTCTATATGATAGAAAATACACAAAAGTGACACCATTCTAAAAACTGCACCCCTTAAGGTGCTCAAAACCACATTCAAGAAGTTTATTAACCCTTTAGGTGCGTCACAGGAATTTTTTTGAATATTTAAAAAAAAATGAACATCTAACTTTTTTTCATAAAAAAAATACTTCAGGTTCAATTTTTTTAATTTTACCAAAGGTAACAGGAGAAATTGAACTGCAAAAGTTATTGTGCAATTTGTCCTGAGTACGCAGATACCTGATATGTGGGGGGGAACGACTGTTTCGGCGCATGGCAGAGCTCAGAATGGAAGGAGCGCCGTTTGACTTTTTCAATGCAAAATTGGCTGGAATTCAGATTGGACGCCATGTCACGTTTGGAGAGTCCCTGATGTACCTAAACAGTGGAAACCCCCTACAAGTGACCCCATTTTGGAAACTAGACCCCCCAAGGAACTTATCTAGATATGTGGTGAGAACTTTGAACCCACAAGGGCTTTACAGAAGTTTATAACGTACAGCGGTACAATTAAAAAATCATATTTTTTCCACAAAAATGATCTTTTCACCCCAATTTTTATTTTCCCAAGGGTAACAGGACCCTAAAAGTTATTGTGCAATTTGTCCTGAGTACGCTGATACCCCACATGTGGGGGTAAACCACTATTTGGGCGCATGGCAGAGCTCGGAAGGGAAGCAGCGCCATTTGACGTTTTTGGCTGGAATTGAGATCGGACACCATGTCGCGTTTGGAAAACCCCTGATGTACCAAAACAGTGGAAACCCCCCACAAATGACACCATTTTGGAAACTAGACCCCCTAAGGAACTTATCTAGATGTGTGGTGAGAACTTTGAACCCCCATGGGCTTCACAGAAGTTTATAACATAAAGCCATACAATTAAAAAATCATATTTTTTCAACAAAAATGATCTTTTCACCCTCAATTCTTATTTTTCCAAGGGTAACAGGACCCTAAAAGTTATTGTGCAATTTGTCCTGAGTACGCTGATACCCCACATGTGGGGGTAAACCACTATTTGGGCGCATGGCAGAGCTCGGAAGGGAAGCAGCGCCATTTGACGTTTTTGGCTGGAATTGAGATCGGACACCATGTCGCGTTTGGAAAACCCCTGATGTACCAAAACAGTGGAAACCCCCCACAAATGACACCATTTTGGAAACTAGACACCCTAAGGAACTTATCTAGATGTGTGGTGAGAACTTTGAACCCCCATGGGCTTCACAGAAGTTTATAACATAAAGCCATACAATTAAAAAATCATATTTTTTCCACAAAAATGATCTTTTCACCCTCAATTCTTATTTTTCCAAGGGTAACAGGACCCTAAAAGTTATTGTGCAATTTGTCCTGAGTACGCTGATACCCCACATGTGGGGGTAAACCACTATTTGGGCGCATGGCAGAGCTCGGAAGGGAAGCAGCGCCATTTGACGTTTTTGGCTGGAATTGAGATCGGACACCATGTCGCGTTTGGAAAACCCCTGATGTACCAAAACAGTGGAAACCCCCCACAAATGACACCATTTTGGAAACTAGACACCCTAAGGAACTTATCTAGATGTGTGGTGAGAACTTTGAACCCCCATGGGCTTCACAGAAGTTTATAACATAAAGCCATACAATTAAAAAATCATATTTTTTCCACAAAAATGATCTTTTCACCCTCAATTCTTATTTTTCCAAGGGTAACAGGACCCTAAAAGTTATTGTGCAATTTGTCCTGAGTACGCTGATACCCCACATGTGGGGGTAAACCACTATTTGGGGGCATGGCAGAGCTCGGAAGGGAAGCAGCGCCATTTGACGTTTTTGGCTGGAATTGAGATCGGACACCATGTCGCGTTTGGAAAACTCCTGATGTACCAAAACAGTGGAACCCCCCACAAATGACACCATTTTGGAAACTAGACCCCCTAAGGAACTTATCTAGATGTGTGGTGAGCACTTTGACCCCCCCAGTGCTATTTGGGGGCATGGCAGAGCTCGGAAGGGAAGCAGCGCCATTTGACGTTTTTGGCTGGAATTGAGATCGGACACCATGTCGCGTTTGGAAAACTCCTGATGTACCAAAACAGTGGAACCCCCCACAAATGACACCATTTTGGAAACTAGACCCCCTAAGGAACTTATCTAGATGTGTGGTGAGCACTTTGACCCCCCCAGTGCTTCACAGAAGTTTACAACGCCCGGGCGTGAAAATAAAAAATTCGTATTTTTTCCACAAACATGATCTTTTAGTCACCATTTTTTTTATTTTCCCAAGGGTACCAGGAGAAATTGGACCCCAAAAGTTGTTGTCCAATTTGTCCTGAGTACGCTGACACCCCATATGTGGGAGAAAACTACTGTATGGACACACGTCGGGGCTCGGAAGGGAAGCAGTGACGTTTTGGAACGCAGACTTTGATGGAATGGTCTGCGGGTGTGATATTGCCTTTGGAGAGCCCCTAATGTACCTAAACAGTGGAAACCCCCCACAAATGACACCATTTTGTAAACTAGACCCCCCAAGGAACTTATCTAGATGTGTGGTGAGCACTTTGACCCCCCCAGTGCTTCACAGAAGTTTACAACGCCCGGGCGTGAAAATAAAAAATTCGTATTTTTTCCACAAACATGATCTTTTAGTCACCATTTTTTTATTTTCCCAAGGGTACCAGGAGAAATTGGACCCCAAAAGTTGTTTTCCAATTTGTCCTGAGTACGCTGCTACCCCATATGTGGGAGAAAACTACTGTATGGGCACACGTCAGGGCTCGGAAGGGAAGTAGTGACGTTTTGGAATGCAGACTTTGATGGAATGGTCTGCGGGTGTCATGTTGCCTTTGGAGAGCCCCTAATGTACCTAAACAGTGGAAACCCCCCACAAATGACACCATTTTGTAAACTAGACCCCCCAAGGAACTTATCTAGATGTGTGGTGAGCACTTTGACCCCCCCAGTGCTTCACAGAAGTTTACAACGCCCGGGCGTGAAAATAAAAAATTCGTATTTTTTTCCACAAACATGATCTTTTAGTCACCATTTTTTTTTATTTTCCTAAGGGTAACAGGAGAAATTGGACCCCAAAAGTTGTTGTCCAATTTGTCCTGAGTACGCTGACACCCCATATGTGGGAGAAAACTACTGTATGGACACACGTCGGGGCTCGGAAGGGAAGCAGTGACGTTTTGGAACGCAGACTTTGATGGAATGGTCTGCGGGTGTCATGTGCGTTTGGAGAGCCCCTGATGTACCTAAACTATTGAAACTCCCCACAAGTGACCCCATTTTGGACACTAGACCCCCCACGGAACTTATCTAGATGTGTGGTGAGCACTTTGAACCCCCAAGTGCTTCACAGAAGTTTATAACACTCGGACGTGAAAATAAAAAAATCATTTTTTTTCCACAAAAATTATATTTTTGCCCCCAATTTTTTATTTTCCTAAGGGTAACAGGAGAAATTGGACCCCAAAAATTGTTTTGCAATTTGTCCTGAGTAGGCTGATACCCTACATGAGGGGGTAAAACACTGTTTGGGCGCATAGCAGAGCTTGGAAGGGAAGGAGCACCATTTGACTTTTTCAACTCAGAATTGGCTGGAATTGAGATCAGACGCCATGTTGCATTTGGAGAGCCCCTGATGTGCCCAAACAGTGGAAACCCCCAATTCTAACTCCAACCCGAACCCCAACACGTCCCTAACCCTAGCCCTAACCCTAGCCCTAGCCCTAGCCCTAACCCTAGCCCTAGCCCTAACCCTAACCCTAGCCCTAACCCTAACCCTAACCTAACCCTACCCCAACACACCCCTAACCCTAGCCCTAACCCTAATGGAAAAATGGAAATAAATACATTTTTTTTATTTTATTATTTTTCCCTAACTAAAGGGGTGATAACGGGGGGTTTGATTTACTATTTATGGCGGTTTTTATGTTTGGCGGCTGTCGCACGCTAAAAGACGCTTTTTATTGTAAAAATAGTTTTTGCATCACCACATATTGAGAGCTATAATTTTTCCGTATTTTGACCCACCGAGTCATGTGAGGTCTTATTTTTTGCGGGACGAGTTGACGTTTTTATTGGTACCATTTTCGGGCACGTGAAATTTTTTGATCGCTTTTTATTCCGATTTTTGGGACGCAGAATGAACAAAAACCAGCGTTTCATGAATTTCTTTTGGGGGGGTGCGTTTACACCGTTCCGCGTGCGGTAAAATTGATAAAGCGGTTTTATTCTTCGGGTCAGTATGGTTACAGCGATACCTCATTTAGGTCGTTTTCTTATGTTTTTGTCGGTTTTATGCAATGAAAACTATTTTATATAAAAAATAATTATTTTTGCATCGCTTTATTCTGCGAGTTATAACTTTTTTATTTTTTTGCTGATGATGCTGTGTGGCGGCTTGTTTTTTGCGGGACAAGATGACGTTTTCAGCGGTACCATGGATATTTATATGCGTCTTTTTGATCTCGCGTTATTGCACTTTTTGTTTGGCGGTATGATAATAAATCATTATTTTTTGCTTCGTTTTTTATTTTTATTTTTTAAGGGGTTCGCTAAAGGGGTTAACTAATGGGGCAGTTTTATAGGGCAGGTCGTTACGGACGCGGCGATACCTAATATGTGTACATTTATTGTTTTTTTTTTTTATTATTTTAAAAAAATGAATTTATTGGGGAATATTTTTTTTTTTTTTTACTAATTTATTTGGCGATTTTTTTTAATTTATTTTTACACTTTTTTTTAATTTTTTTTTACTTTATTACATAGTCCCAGGTGGGACATCACTGTCCTGTGACAGATCGCTGATCTGTCACATCACAGATCACTGTGACAGATCAGCAATCTGTCACAGGCAGTGCACAAGGCTTCCTCATGCCTGCGCTTTGCAGGCACTGAGGAAGCCAGCTTCCCCAGGCCCCCGAAGGCCCCCGTCGCCATCTTGGATTCGGGGGCCTGGAGGATAGGAGCCCCCCGCAGCAGCGCTGCACATTGCGCTGCCGTGGGGGGCTCAGGGAAGCACGGAGGGAGCCCCCTCCCTGCCGATGCTTCCCTTTAACTCCCGGTACACCGCGATCGCGTTTGATCGCGGTGTGCAAGGGGTTAATGTGTCGGGGGCGGTCCGTGACCGCCCCTGACACATTGTGCCGGGTGTCAGCTGTGATAATCAGCTGACACCCGGCCGCGATCAGCGGCGCTCACCACGTGGGCGCCGCTGATCGCGGTAGACGAACTATCCCGTCCCCGGTCATACGGGCCCGGGTACCGTGGACGGGATAGTACGTCTCATGTCAGGAAGGGGTTAATGACTTGGAGAATCATATTGGCTGGTCAGTTTTAGGATTTAGTGAACATGGTAAAAAAAAAGTGTGGGATTTCACTTTTTTTGCAATTTCACCGCATGTGGAAATTTTTTTTCCTGTTTTCCAGTACATGATATGTTAAAACCAATGGTGTTTTTCAAAAGTACAACTTGTCCTGCAAAAAAACAAGCCCTACATGGCCATATTGATGGAAAAATAAAAAAGTTATGGCTCTGGGAAGAAGGGGAGCAAAAAACAAAAACATTTTTCTTCAAGTGCCTCCTTATTGTGCATCTTGAAACACACCGCTAGTTTTCAGAGAGTCCAGTATTTCAGCTAATGTTATTTGTGGGTTTTTCTTCACATCCCAAACTATTTTCCTGGCATTTGTCACAGGTCACAGGTGACGATGTTACCTTTAGTAGCCATTCAAACCCATTTGGGTCAACTTCTGTGCATGTTATCAGACCAAAATCACCAGGGTATGTAAACTTTTCATCAGGGTCATTTGGATGTTTTGGGTTGTTATTATGATTTAAAAAAGAGAAATTACAGTAGTTTGACAATCAATTGCTTCACCCAACCACTAACCATGAGTGGAGAAAAAGTTTTGGTGTTATCATTCATATTCTCTGAAAAAAGGCCAAGAAAGCAAAAATTCTGCCGGGGTATGTAAACTTTTGAGCATAACTGTAGCATCATTGCCTAGTATAAAGGCAGAAAATGTGATACAATAAAAAAAACCTTTCACTCCATAACTCACTGTCTCCTCTTTCTTTTTGGCAGCTAATCGTATGCTATATAAACTTATGACCAGTAGTCTCGAAAGCTTGCAATGTGTTACCATCTTTTCAGTTAGCCATTAAAAAGTATCAACCACTGAGGACTCTCAATTCTAAATATTTTTCTATGACCAGTAGGTCACTCACTGACCTCAGTGATCATAGCTACTTTCTAAGTAGGTGACTCACATGCTTAGACAACATATGATCAGCTGCTCAAAAGCAAAATGTGAATCAACAAGACTGTAGTGCAGGTGGATCATTTATATATTAAGCAACCAATTTAAAGGAAACAGTTTCAAATGTAACACTTTTTTTTACAATGTTTTCCTCTGAAAAAGCACACAGTACTAATGGTTATATTTTCAAGTAAGCACCCATGAAGAGACACAAAACTTGGATAGTCTTGTGGTTTGCTGTTGGCTTATTTATTGTTCATCATGTTCATTTCCCTGACACAGCTCTTACTTTCTGGCCTTTCTAACTGTCGTTCAGGGAGACTCACTTCCTAACTCACTATTTCAGAAAGCTGGAAGATTCTCTTCTCCATCTGCCTGAATTGCTAACACAGGGAATCGTCTAATCCAAGTTTCTTCTCTATTCCTAATTTAGTCGACTGCTAGTACTTGGATTATCATGCTACATTATAGTTAATGTCTCATTGAGGGAGGCACTCTGCAACAAAGGGTTCTACCACAGTATAGACTCATATGGAATTCTTTAAAGTGTGGAAAAAGTGCCCCTCAAATAGTATGTCTTCCTTGTCCTACACAGTCATGTCTGGTGCTGCAGTGTGGGTCCACAATGAATGTGGTATGCTATGTGTTAAAAAAGAGCATGGACCCCATCTCCCAAAAATTATACAATGATCTAATGCCGCTAGGCAAAAATATATATAACTGAACATGAGGCTCTTAATTTAACATTCTGATCAGACTGTATGAAGCCCACTGCCATGTTAGGCAAGCAGTCTGGAAATGTGGCCATTTAGTATTGTGACTGCATATTTACGCTTGCGTTCCAAGGACTGGGGTAGGGACAACTGAACGCTGCTCTAAGGATAAGGATGTGGATGTCCTTGATGACAGTGTATACTGTTTCTGGATCCTAATGTTCAGTCCAACTTGGGTGCTTTGCTGTCATGTACCTGAGCATGCTGGTGGTAGTCAGGCTGGTAGTTGTGCTGCCCTTGCTGATACTGGCATTGCAGATGTTGCAAATTGCCTTTTTTGCATTAACTGCACTGTCTTTAACATAGCTCAAGACATGGGATCACTTAACCCTTGGCCTGACAACTTCATCTGTGTTGAAGCTCTGGGAACAGATGTTTATCTTGTGTTTCTAGCCACCCCACTGTCTCTTCTTACCTGTTGTGGTGATACCTCCACCTGTGCACTGCTGTCCTAGCTCTGCATGTCACCTACCCAAGTTGGATCAGTGATTTCTTTGTCCACCACCTGATTTGCTGACCTAACATCACTTGTTGGCAATTGTGTCTCATCATCATTCTCCTCTTGAGACAGTAATTGCATTTTCCCACTGTCACCTTCTCATGAGCATGGCTGCTCAAATATTTGGGCATCGTTACCTGCTATCTCTTCATGACCCCCTTGAAACAGGCACAGCAAAAGGCTGCAATCTATAAATGGAAATTTGAAAAGGTCTTCAGAGTGTCCAAGTGTGGGTTCACTTGTCTCCAAGCACTTGGCATGGTGGGAGGAAGGAGGATCAGGGTGAGGATTATGTGGTTCAGAATCACGGTACTGAGACTGGACCACATGGAAGACAGGGTGGTGCTGGCAAAGAGCCTGGAAGCATTATCTGCTACTGCTATCCATCCAACAACTTTTTCACACTGGTCTGGCTTCAAGAATGGTGTTCTATGACACCTACAAAAATGGAACAGGAAGTTAGGTCAACATGATATGTGTGTGTTTGTTGTTCTCCTTGCAGCAGTTTCACCTTGCCCACGGCTTCGACCTCTTTGCTCACCATCAGCATCACGTCCGCTTCCCTGTCCTTGCTACGCACCTTGCCCATTTTAAATTACATATGGTATATCCCTGTTGAGAAAACTTTGCATGATTAGTATCAAAAGAAAATTTGCCCACCTCACATGAACTTGTTACACTGCAGTAGCAATATAGCGATGTTATTGCAGCCAACCAAGTTTGGCTGTATGCTTTTGATGCACAACTGGCACAGTATAAATGGCATATAATATTTCCATACTGAAAAAACTTTGCAGGATTAGTATTGCAAGAAAATTTACCCACCTCAGATGGACTCGGTACACTGCAGTAGCAATATAGCAATGCTTTTGCAACCAACCAAGGTTGAAGGCATAAGTTGCAGCATAAAGGACAAACAATTAACCCTATCCTGTCCTACACTATCTCTTTGGCACAATCTCTTCCTAAGTACTGCTAACAGCAGTATAGATATTAATTATAATTAGACCTAATAAAGGCTGTTGTTGCAGTTGTAAGAAATATTACTGGTGTCTAATCCCTGCCTCTCTGTCACTGGCAGACAATCCTCGCATGCTGACTGGCTGTCTAACAAGCACCAAACATGTGGATTGAGGACTCAAGCTTATGCGTGGGCATTCAAAATACTCACCAAGTAAGAGCATCTCCCTGATGCTCAAGCAAGTAACAAGCAGTGATGAGCACACTTGTTTATCATTAGTTATCACTTCACCATAGGATAAGTGATAAGTCTAATGCCTGTGTGTTTGTGTGTTGTTTTCTGGCCATTATTCTGCATGTCTGTGCTCTTACCCTTTGCTCCTTTTCCCTAATCAGCTGGGATACTGTTGTCTGGTACCTGTATGGATGCTGCTCAGTTCCCTGCTCTGCTGCATAGCCGTGTAGATGTACATACATGTGTAGTAGCATCTTTGCTCTGCTGCATGACCATCTGCATGTGCGGTCACTGGCTGCCGCTGTGGAAGCTATCCGCGGGTTGAGAGGTCCTCTGCAGCTGGTGCATGACTTTCCACATGTGTTTAGGCTTGCAGCCGCTGCCACATGCCTTAAGCCTCAATTCCTGTGCTGGCTATGCTGTACTGGTTTCTGTCTGTGCTTAGGGTGCTTGCCGCCTCACTTTCCCCGCTTTTATTAGGGGAAGTGTTTGCTCTTGAATTGCCTATTGCTGAGGGGCACCTCGTATTTAAATTTTCTCTCCCCTGTTAGGTGTTGCCAGAGCTTCTCATTAGGTTGTAGAGCCTAGCCATGTGTGTTTGTCCAGCATGTTGCTCCTGATCTGCCTTGTCTTCAGCTCCTGTTCTGCCTGTTACCAATTCTGGGAAAGCTGATGTCTTTATCCCTGGACCTTTCCTGTCTATGTGTTGGTACCAAAGTCCTTTCCCTTGAATGTGAATTCCTGCTGTGTGATATACTTTAAGTCCTTCTGTGTCTTGAACTATGTACCCAGTGACTTTCCAGTCCGAGCCTGCAGTGCTTGCACCATACCGCTTGAGTTCCTTTCTAGGTCGTGTTAGATGTCCGGATCCTGACAACTGCTGTCTGGAGCCTGACAACCGCTGCCGGTGTCCGGCTGGTGTCCCTGAAGTCCTGCCGATGATCTTGAAGTCCTTCTGGTGTCTCTGATGTGTCCTGATGCTATCTGCCTGGAGCCGTGTCTGTTGTCCAGAGTCCAGATGTCCTGCCTTTGTCCTAGATGTCCATCCTGTGTCCAGATATCCAGTCCATGGTCCTGGTGGTCCAGCTGGTGTTTCAGAATCGGTCCTACTCATGTTCCTGGACGGGCTTCCCCTCCGTGTTTCTGGGGAGTCTCGTCTACTCGAGCTCCTGGACGAGCTCCTCCTCCATGTTCCTGGGCAGTCTCCAGTCTTTTTTCCTGGTGATGGCTCTGCCTGTGAGTCCTGGATCTCACCAGCCGATGTTCTGAGCTGCCATGCCGATGTTCCTGGACTTGTGCTGTCCGTGTCTTGCCTGTGTCCCTATGTTCAGCTGGTGTCTTGATATCCAGCCAGTGGTCCTGGTGGTCCAGCCTGTGTTTCAGAGTAAGTCACGCTCGTGTTCCTCGACGGGCTCCTCCTCCGTGTTTCAGGAGAGTGTCCAAACTTATTTCTCAGTGGCGGCACTGCCTGTGTGTCCTGGATATGACCAGCCAATGTCTTGAACTTCCACGTCGGTGTTCCTGGATCCGTGCTGTCTTTGTTTTGTCTTTGTTTTGCCTGTGTCCCAATGTCCTACCTGTTCCCTGGGGACCATCCAGTGATGATGTCTGTCCGAAGTCAGTGTCTGATGTTCTCCTGCTGTGCCTGTGCTATGCCTGAGGCCTGAGAGAGAGGTTCTCCTGATATGCCCTTGCCTGATGACCCTGGACTGCATCAACCCATTATGACCTCTTGCCACCATCTGACATCTGCTGACCTGTGATATTCACCCTTCCTAGATGTGCAGAATTGGGAGCCTAGCATTGTTTTGTCCAGTGTTCTGTATGATGACTTTATGTAGTAAACTTTGTTTCTTCTTACCTGAAGTTATGCGGCCTCATCTTGTCCTGCATATCACCACCTTGCCCACATGCTCAGCTGCCACAGACACTGGTCACTGCCCTTCCCTAGTCCGGATAGGCCTAGGTCCCCCTCTGTGGTCCAGTGGGTGTACATTCCATTACCACCTGGAATGCACGTCCCACATAGTCATGGCCTGGCGGTGTGGGAGCGTAAGCTTAGTGAGCTAAGCTCCGTCATACTGTGTCAATAAGTCATTGATTGGTGGGGGACCGGCTGCTGGGACCCGCACTGATCAACAGAATGTGGAACATTTATCCTCATTAGACTGGAATAGCATGTGCGACTTGACCACTGATCTATTCCTTCCCTCAGTGGCTACGAGCACTGCTCTTGATTTTTTCTGTATGCTCCAAAGAGAATGAATAAAGCTGCAGTCAGACATCCCACATGCTGCTCCATTTTAAAATGGGGATAAAAGTGTCCTGTCAGGGATAAAACTTCCCAATTCTTCCAACCAGTGTGCTTTCCAACGGTCAGACCCAAACGATCAATAAGTTAGCATCTATCCTGTGGAGTCGATGGATCGGTGTGTTTTAACCAAGGAACCTCTTTATTGCAGACTACTGTAATTGTACATCCCTGTTAAAGTGCACACAGTAGGTCTGCAGGAGCTCCACTATAGCAGGGATAACAGCTAATAGGTATTTGCATATAGCTTATAGGTGGGCCCCTAGGGTCAATCACTCCTGTGGGTCCCAGACACCCCTGTCCGACGCTGGTTCACTCCATCTGCGATGCTGATCAATGTCGCCGTCACTATTGACAGCAGCATCAACGGGGTTAAATGCCCTTGACCGGTGATACCACCGATTGTGGGCATTGCTGCAAGGTGTCAGCTCTCATATACAGCTGTCACCCACATTTGATTGCAACAGCGCCCAGCGTGAGCCTGTGCGATCTTGAAGAAGAATGTGTGCAGCAGTTTGTGGGAACACAGCTCCCCCAGCGCCTTACATATACGGCACATGTCGTAAAGGAGTTAAACAGTTAATTTTTCAAAGGAAATGAAAAGATATCTAGCTTTCAACTTCTGATCTGTGCTCTAGGTTCTGTTGTGAATAAAATATGGCTATAAAATATTTCCAAATCAATGCATTCTTGTTTTCTTTACATTTTCCACAGCATCCCAACTATTTTGGTATTGGGCTTAAGGCTTATTTTCCTTCAATTCAAGAAAAACAGAAATTTTATGATAAAAATGCAAATTCATTTTAATACATAGCAGTGTCATCCCTCTGATGGTGCATATAGAGCACCACGTCTAGCAAACACAATCCTGAAACAGGTGTCTCTTTCTTATGGAGAAACCTCAGGTATGGCTGCTTTGTCATAGCTTTCATTCTTCTGGAGGCAAGTCAACTTGAATATATTGAAAACATGTTTTCTATAAATGTAATGATATTCTTATATTCCACTCTGTACTTAGAAGATACAGTGTAAAATTCATTAAATCTATTAACTAAAAAGCTCATGCAAGTAATTCACTAATTACTCAATTTAGACAAAATGCGTGGTTAATAGGCATGTCTGGCCGCAGGCGAAGCAGTAAGCTAGTGCATGTATAGTTATACAATTGACAATAGTGAGTTCTTCATAAGCAATTACTACAATAAACACCACTGCACTCAAGGGACCAACTGAACTGAGGGATTGCCATAACTATTTCTCTAAAAGGCCTATCAAAAAATATCTAGCACAATTGTGGAGCAATATTGCAACCATAGGCTCATTTGAAGACTTAATAATAAAAAAGGACAATGGATATTACGAGGGTCATTCATTAAAGATTTCCCCTGACCCATTTCTATTTATCAAAGGATGCTGAAACTGCACATGTGTAATGATGAAATAAGTCTCTATAGGTTGCGTGTCAATTTGCAACTCAGAACTGATAAGAGTCTTGATTTTTCAGGTGCTGACGTGGTCTGAGTTCCTTTACTTAAAAGGCCACACACCAAAGGAGACGTTTGATGAGATGAAAAAGGTTTATGGTGATGATTCCCCATCATATGCTGTAGCCAAGAACTGACATTGTCAATTCAAATGTGGTCGGACTTCGGAGCAAATATCTGCTATTCCAGGGCGACCCCACTCTGCTTTTGATGAACACACCATCCAGCAAGTAGGGTTTGCCATTTTGGAAAATCGCCGCCTAACCATTCACCAAATAGCCCAAAATGTCAAGATTAGTATGGGGTCCGTGGAAAAAAATCATCCAAGACCATTTTCACATGCTTAAGGTATCTGCTCGCTGGGTTTCCCGGCTGCTCACACCTTTCTAGAAGCAGGAACAAGTTGAATGCTCTCAGGCTCTATTGATGATGTGCCATGGAAACCATGAGGGCTTTTTCAACAGACTGATCACACAAGATGAAAGCTGGATCCATCACTATGAGTCTAGTCGATGCAATGGAAGCATCATGACTCATTGCCTTCAAAGAAGCCACGTGCCCAACTCTTGGCAGGCGGGTCATGCTCACATTATTTTTTAAATAGTATTAATGGATTTCCTAGCAAAAGGTACCATGATCACTTGGGAATACTATACTTCACTGCTGTGGAAATTGCTGAAGGCCATAAAAACCAAGAAACGTGGCATGCTCACCAAAAGTGTCCATCTTCTGCAAGACAATGCACCAGTTCACAACTCACATGTGGACCAAATGGAAGCATGCTCGTATCTCTTTTACTATTTGACATATTCATACAAAATTACCAAAAGGCTATACTCACAAGTAGTTCCCAATCATTGGGTACTAACAAACTGTATGTCAAAAGGAAAGGAAACCCTTTTTTCATCTGATTGGTCAAAACATGTTATGTGCACATTAGTGTATATATCTGGCTTTACATATGCATACCCTATTGGTGCACCACATTGCATTGGTTTGTATTGAAACAATTTTAACAGCAAAACATTTCCTATTAAAAGAAAATGAGCATTAATAAAATCTGTTACCAGGCTTTTGCTACCCATCTGAGAGCAGAATGATATAGGGGAAGAGACCCTGATTTTGTGATGTGTCACTTACAGGGATGGTTGCTGCAGTTTTGATATTATTAATTTATATAGCGCCATTAATTCCATGGTGGTGTACATAAGAAGGGGTTACATACAAAGTTATAGATATTGTTTACAGTAAAAAAAGTTACAATGACACACCGGTACAGAGGGGAGAGACGCTGTCCTTGCGGACTTGCATTCTACGTCATAATGAGGAAGAAACAGAAGGTCGGGGGGTGCGGGGGGTGCAGCAGCTCTGGTGGTGGTGAGGCAGCAGCTTGGATGGTGGTGAGGCAGAATGGTTATTGTAGGTTGTAAACTTTCCTGAAGAGATGGGTTTTCAGGTTCCGTCTGAAGGATCTAAGGGTGGTGGATAATCAGACATGTTGAGGCACTGAATTCCAGAGGATGGGGGATATTCGGGAGAAATCTTGGAGGTGGTTTTGTGAGGAACGAATAAGGGTCCCATCACACACAGCGATCTCGCTAGCGAGATTGCTGATTTTGTGGCACATCAGCGATCTCGCCAGCGAGATCGCTGTGTGTGACGGGGATCAGAGACCGGCCCCCCTGCTGGTTATCGCTGATCGTGCTCAAGCGGCCAGGGCCGTTTTTCGATCGCTGGTCCGCCGCTGCCCAGCACGCATCACCGCATGTGGCAGCGAGTGACCAGCGATCAGCGACACTGGACGCTGGTTTCTAATGTACATGTTGGGTATCCAGGAGCCGCGGCTCCTAGATACCCGCTGTTTACCTTGGAAACCGGCGTACACGCTGGTTTCCAAGGTAAACGTCGGATATCCAGGAGTCGCGCTGCTCCTGGATACCCGACGTTTACATTAGAAACCAGCGTCCAGCTTCACTGGTCCTGATCACTGGGGCTGTCTATGTGACAGCTCACCAGCGATCAGCCTAACGATGTCCCAGCGATCCCATCATGTCGGATCCCTGGTGGGATCGCTGGGACATCGTTTAGTGTAACAGGGGCTTTAATGTGGAGGAGAGTAGGAGGTCTTAGGAGGATCGAAGATTACGTGAGGGAAGATATTCGGAGATTAGTTCAGAGATATAGGGAGGGAACAGGTTGTGGATGGCTTTGTAGGTCAGTGTTAGTAGTTTGAATTGGACTCGTTGGGGAATTGGGAGCCAGTAGAGGGATTTGCAGATGAGAGAAACAGGAGAGTAGCGAGGAGAGAGGTGGATTAGTCAGGCAGCAGAGTTGAGGACAGACTGGAGTGGAGCAAAAAAGTTGGCAGGGAGGCCACAGAGGAGGGTGTTGCAGTAATCAAGGCGGCATGCACAAGAGTTTTAATTGATTGAGGGCTGAGGAAAGGACGGATTCTGGAAATATTTTTGAGTTGGAGGCGACAGGAGGTGGCAAGAGTTTGGACGTGTGGTTTGAAGGACAGAGTCGAGAGTTACCTCAAGGCAGCGGATTTCAGGTGCAGGAGAGAGAGTGATGCCATTTACCATAATAGATCGGGTAGGGAAGATACGTGAGATGCAGGAAAGTTGATGAGTTTGATTTTGTCTACATTGAGTTTTATGAAGCGAGAGGTGAAGAAAAAGGATATGGCTGATAGACACTCCGGGATTCTGGACAACAGAGAGGTGACATCTGGGCCAGAGAGGTAGATCTGAGTGTCGTCCGCATACAGGTGGTACTGGAAGCCATGGGACTTTATGAGTTGTCCTAGGCCAAGGGTATAGATGAAAAAAAGTAGGGGCCCCATGACAGAGCCTTGAGGGACTCCAAATTGAGAGGGTGGGATGAAGAGGTAATGTGGGAGTGGGAAATGCTAAATGTGCGGTCGGAAAGGTAAGAGGCGATCCAGGACAGGGCAAGGTCTTTGATGCCAAGGGAAGAAAGAATCTGTAGTAGTAGGCAGTGGTCGACTGTGTTGAAGGCAGAGGACAGGTCGAAAAGGAGGAGGATGGAGAAGTGTCTGTTGCTTTGGCTGTGAGTAAGTCATTAGTAATTTTGGTCAGGGCAGTTTCAGTAGAGTGGTGGGGGCGGAAACCAGATTGGAGGTTGTCAAGGAGAGAGTTAGCTGAGAGGTGGGAGGAAAGTTGAGCATGGACATGCTGCTCAAAAAGTTTGGAAGCAAATGGGAGCAGTGATATGAGGCGATAGCTGGGCATAGCAGTTAGGTCGAGGTTTGTTTTTGTGAGGATGGGTTTGATGGTGGCATGTTTGAAGGCAGAGGGGAAGGTACCAGAAGATAGTGATAGGTTAAAGAAATGGGTTAGGGCTGGAATGAGCATGTTAGTGAGGTTGGGGAGCAGGTGGGAAGGGATGGGGTCAAGTAAACAACAAAAATCCTCACTGTAGCATTGATCCACTCCCGCCTGGATTACTGCAACGCTCTATTAATTGGCCTCCCCGTCACTCGACTATCCCCTCTCCAGTCCATACTTATTGCAGCAGCCAGGGTCGTCCATCTGGCTAATCGGTACTCGGACGTGTCCGCTCTTCGTCAGTCATTACACTGGCAGCCCATTCATTATAGGATCCAATTCAAAGTACTTGTTCTCACCCACAAAGCTCTCCACGGTGCGGCACCCCCCTACATCTCCTCCCTCATTTCTGTCTATTGGCCTAGCCGATCACTGCGCTTTGCAAACGACTTTCGACTTACCTCTGCACTAATCTGTACCTCCCACTCCCGACTCCAAGACTTCTCCCGTGCTGCTCCTATCCTCTGGAATGCTCTACCCCAAGAAATTAGGACTAACCACAATTTGCATAGTTTTAGGCGCTCCCTCAAAACACATTTGTTCAGAGCGGCTTATCACGTTCACTAATCAAAGTCATTCTATGTGTAAGTGTGCGTGTATAGCCCATTCACCATCTCCATCCATCCTTCACTCCCTCAAGATGGCTGGACCTTCATTGTAAATATACAATTGTAAATACACACCTGTACTTTGTATCTCCCTCACCTCATGGTAGATTGTAAGCTCTCACGAGCAGGGTCGTCTTATTTCGTCTTATTTTACTTTAATTAACGTATAGTTAACGTTCTTACTTATGACTTGTGTTTTGAAACTGTTAAACTGTAAAGCGCTGCGGAATATATTGGCGCTATATAAATAAAGATTATTATTATTATTATTATTATTATTAAGTGCACAGGTGGTGAGGTGTGATTTTGAAAGGAGATGAGTAAGCTTTCCTTCAGTGATGGAGAGGGAGGTTATGAGAGAAGGGCAGAGGTCTGGTGTATAGAGTGGTTGGGATGGTGGAGCAGTAAAGGTTTGCCTTGTTTGCTCGATCTTATTTTTCAAGTAGGTGGCAAAGTCCTCGGCAGAGATGAGGGGAGTTGGAGGTGGCAGTGGTGGGACGCTACATAATTCAGTGTTTTATCTGCTGCAGATAAACCAGCTCTCTGCATGCTGAGTTCTGTATAATCCCACCCATACCACTGACTGACAGCTTTCTGTGTATACTGTGCATAGGTATAAAGCTGGCAATCATGCCGGGTGCTGTTGAAAGCCACTCCACCACCACGCCGAGTCCTGCTCCTGCACGGCCGTCCACCGCCACCACCATACCGAGTTCTGCTCCTGCATGGCCGTCCACCACCACCAACACGCAGAGTTCTGCTCCTGCACGGCCGTCCACCGCCACCAACACACAGAGTCCTGCTCCTGCACGGTTATCCACCGCCACCACCATGTCGGTAACGGAATCCACCCTTCCAAGGAGATGAAAAAGCCAGCCACACAGTCATGGAAAACACAAGAGGAAGAGATGGGAAATGAGACGGGAAATGAGATGTGAAAAAAGAACTGTTGTGCTACCTCCACCACCTTCACCTCCCAATGTGTCTGTGTTGTTCAATTTGTCTCTCCCTTCCAATGTGTCTCTCCCATCCCATGTTTCCACTCCTAATGTGTCTACTTCCATCCTTGACCTCCCAGACCCCACACATTTATTAGGCCCTTCCCCTGGAACCCCTTCATTGTCCACCCCCAGCCAATCCTCCCATCTCCACACCCCCCAGGTCCATAACATTTCCCCATCATTATTTTCTAAAAAGTATTTTTTTTTAAATAAAATTCTGTTGTTTTTCCCCTATCACTGCTTGTTCTTTGTGGGTCTCCCTCCCAGGGCTGTGGGGTACTCGGTACCGGGCCGGTCTATCAGATGGGAATGTCATAGCAGCGGTGACCCGGTCCGTGGCCCTGGGTGCCCATGTAAAAAGGGTTGAGTTGGGAATAAAGTTTATAGGTGAATGATTCGTGATGCCACCTGTGGTGTTCGGCAAGGGAGGTGTTAAGCCGACGCTGCATGCAGATCCTCTGGGACTGATGGTGTAGTGCAGCTATGATGTTGTAGCCCTCCACAGGCAGGGCTGTGGTCCCAGGGCAGTGTTGATAAAGGGTTAGGAAGAAGGTGCAGTGTTTGGCACAGAGATGTAGCAGTGCTGAGGATGTTGCAGGAAGGAGGCAAGGACACAACAGGGTGCAGTTTCTTTACCTTTACTTGGCAAACACAGTCCAGGGTCCTGGTTACAGATGGCACAGGCGCAGGCTAGCCTGGAAGCCACTCAGGGATCTCTCTATCAAATGGGTTGTGTAGTCTCCTTCCTAGCGCTGGCTTGAGGTACATCCAGTACTGTGTTACACTGAAGTTCCTCCTTCTTATCTTCTCTTAGAACTTCCTCGTATGGCAGACAGCTGTAGCCTCTATCTCTCTTGGCTCACCCGTCGCTGTTGTGCCTCCGAGTCTTAGGTGGGAATAGAGCATTTACAGCTTCCTACTCCTCTGGTTTCTGTTGCAGGACCTTCAGTATCCATACAACCGTGGAGACCAGGCTCCAGATCATGTGCTCTCACTGGGAGGGAGCTCTCTATCCTCAGCTCGACCTCCAGCTTCTCTCCAAACATCTACACTCGTTGCCCTCCTCACACTCACTAACTATTTCCCTTCCTGGCCCACAGAGCTTGCTCTTCCCCAATCCTGGTTCAGAGCTCCCTCTGCTGGCCTGGAGTGGGAACGTGTTGCATGTAAATGGTTAACTGTTAGAGAGACCCTTCCTTGCTTCGAAGCATGACATCACCCTCCCTGGAGGAAGGCAATGCCATTGTGGCGACCATACTCCTGGGGGTGCCACATTTGTCTATTTTGTTGCCGGCAACACACACCGTGCGCCGTCAACACACATCGCCGTCTACACACACTGAATCTTTGCTACCTCATAGCTCCATGACACACAATCTGCTCCTCCTTTTCTTTCTTTGATTTACACTGCAGCTTTGCTTCTTGTGTGTGTCATGGAGCTATGAGGTGGCAAAAACACAAAGCTGAAAATCCTCCCAAAAAAATTAAGTAATACAGCACAAAGGGTTAGGGGTCAGCAATGCTCAAATGCCCAGGTGTCAGCACTAGTGCACTCAGGATGCTGGGTTTTCTGCATCCTGAGTACACTATTTCTGACACACGGGCAGGTGAGTAAAGATAGGAGGTAGATTAGCTCCATCATCTTTTCAGTGTGCATTAATCTATTGGAATATAGAATAATGCAGACTGAAGAGATGATGGAGCTAATGAGAAGTCACCTACCATAGCACTGACAGAGAGAACAGGTGTAGTGTAACGCATGAGTGACATAACCCAATCTGCATGAGACAGGACCTGGACAGGTGTTTCACTAGAGTTTTTTCATTGCCAGTAAACATTAAAGGTACATTTTAACATTCCAGGTCCATAGCATTACATAAAATTACAAGAACATTTTACAAAACCATTTCATCTTGCCATGCCACATGACCAATATCAGAAACAAAGTAGGCAGCAAATGTATCCCTCATTTGGGCAACTGCCCTTGTTGTCCTCAGAGGGTGATGGTAATCTGGCAACGGGTTACAAACAGGTTCATCAAGTCCGAGGTTTGGTCGCTCTTTAGCCATTATGTAGTTGTGGAGAACCACATATGCCTTGACCACCTCATCGACTGTCTCAATTTTGAGATTATTGGCTGTTCCTAAAATGCGCCATTTTGAGACAAGCATACAAAAGGCACACTCCATAGTTCTTCGCGCCCTGGTCAGTCTGTAATTAAAAATCCTTTCTGTGTGGTTCAAGTCCCGACTCGAGTATGGTTTCAGTAGGTTTCCACACATCTGAAAGGCCTCATCCCCAACCACAACAAATGGCATTGGCGGGCCTTCAGTGTTGGGAAGAGGTCGTGGCAGGGGGAAATTAAAATTATTCCCATACAGATGTTGACCCATGTCCGAGTTTCTAAATGTCTGCGAGTCACTACCATGGCCAAAAGATCCAATTTCCACGGCAACAAACCTAAAGTCCGCAGCTGCAATGGCCATGAGCACAATGGAAAAATAATTTTTATAATTAAAGTACTCAGGTTCACTTAGAGCCGGTTTGGTAATCCGAATATGTTTTCCATCCACTGCTCCCAAACAGTTGGGGAAATTACAAATTTCCAAGAATTTTTCTGCAGTTTCCTGCCAGATTTCCATGGTGGGTAGGCTGATAAATTCCGCACACAGAATGTCCCACAAGCCTGGTAGGTGTCTGCAACAATCCCAGAAAGGGTGGAAGTGTCAATTCGGAACTGGAAATGGAGCGATGATATGCTCTCTCCGGTAGCCAGGAATCTGCCAAACAGAGAAAGAAAAAAAATATTCAGAACAATAATATTTAGGACAGCGGTTTTGAAAAGCAAAAAAAGGAAAAAAAATAAGTAGATTGCAGAACAATAATATTTATGATAGGAGCTTATTTTTAAATATTACATACCTTATTGTCACTAGCAGACGTTTCACAGCAGGAATCGCTCTACGGAGCTTGGTGTCCCGCCTGCTGATGGCTCCTTATACATGACCCAGGAAATCCTGGAAGCTCTCTTGAGACATCCTCGTGAACTCAAAATATTTATCTGAATTTTCACGGAGCTCAGTGAATAAGGAGTGGTAGGCTCCATGATTATCGCGGACTTCAACAATGGGGTGTTGCCAAAAGCACCAATGCAGTCTTCTCCATCTTTGTCTTTTCCGTTCTTGCTAACAAGCAAAGGCAAAGGAAAGGAACAAGTTGATATCCAAATCCAGATTCCAATAGAAACTCTCCATGCAAAGATTCATCTTGACGTGGAATACAGGAGCAAAATCTGAGGATTTCATCTGTACAAGGGTCCATATACAGAAATCCCATGAGACACGCCCATTGGGCGTGGCTTGTGTCAAGGAAAATCTCTTGGGAAAACTTTTCCCCTATGGAACGCATGTGCATAAAAAATGCAAATGCATGCAATAACGCATGCAGACAAATAAAAACACAGCGTTTTCTTGCCGTCATGCAAAGCTGATGTGGCTAAAAAATGCTGAGTTTGCATGCGTTTCAAAGCTGTTTTGCTTGCGTTTGTGGTTGCGGGATTATTTCTTAAGGAACAGACCGGGCCCCATCAACAACTAATTAGTCCATGTGCCCCTCAAGTGATTAACCTTTCCTCTAGAATTCATAGTGAATTAGAAATACAGGTTTTTTAAAAAGGCCTTAACTTTATACCACCCTCTGACTTTCAACTCTTTGAAAGTATCAAAGACCTCCACCTTTTCACGAGAAAGTTAAAGTGGAAGAAATTTTTCATCAGAGAGGATAAACGCATTTGTCAAGCCATAAACATCCCAGATTCCCTCTTAGCAGATGTCAGATTTTTATATGGTCTAGCGCAGGGTTCCCCAACTCAAGTCTTCAAGGCTCACCAACAGGTCATGTTTTCAGGATTTCCTTAGTATTGCCCAGGTGATAATTGCATCACTTGTAGAATACAAGGGAAATCCTGAAAACATGACCTGTTGTTGGGCGTTGAGGACTGGAGTTGAGGAACCCTGGTCTAGCGGACTCCACTCCAGAATCAATGGGAGAGGGACCATTTAAAGATTTAAAAGAGAAAAGCAAAAAGATGCCCCCAATACAAGGGGATCAATCTACGATCATTGTTTTTTCAGAGTTGGCAATTAAAGATCAGGAGAGATAAATAAAACTAGGAGTGGAAAATTCAACCTCTCCAGATTAGAAACAAAAACGTTGAAGGTGTTGGAAAAAGATCCCAACATCATGATTAAGCCCTCCGACAAAGGGGGAAACATTGTCATTTTGGATCACAAAAAATGCATAAACATGTACCAGACCATTTTGAATGATCAAAACTCCTATGAGAAGTTGTCCTCTAATCCCACATCTAGCTTTTTTAAACAACTCAAAGGGATTTTAGATGGGGGACTTGAAGCTTCTCTTATTGACAAAAATGAATATGATTTTTTGCTCCCATAATATCTGGTAACAATGACTTTCTATTGTCTTCCCAAAACCCACAAAGGTTTAACACCTTTATGGGGAAGACCAATAGTTTCAGGGATCAACAGCATTTGCCACCGTGTAGGAATATATTTGGATGAGGTATAGAAAACTTATGCAACATCTTTAAATTCATACACAAGAGATTCGACTGATCTCTTTAGGAAACTTGAGGACTTTACTATTTAACCAGATGCACTGTTATGTAGCATTGATGTCGAGGCCTTTTATTCATCCATTAACCATCTGGATGGTTTGAGGGCAGTGGAATATTTTAGCAGAAGTAGGGGTCAACAATTCATTAAACGTAACAAATTCATTCTGGATCTACTTGAATTTTGTCTGACAATGAATTTTTACTTATTCAAAGGTTCAATCTACCACCAGCTCAGGGGCACAGCAATGGGCAATTCTTGTGCGCCAACTTATGCTAATTTGCTTCAGGACTGGTGGGAAGAGAACATTATCTTCAGTAACTCCTACATGGAGGACCAGACTAAAATAACATTGTGGTCCCGTACATTGACAATGTGCTGTTGATATGGAATGGGAATGCTGCAGATTTAACTAATTTTGTGACCAAATTAAATGACAATGATTTAGGATTATCATTTACATTTGAATTTCATGAGAGAGAGCTACCTTTTTGGACCTTCTTGCCTTCTTATCCAAAAAATGCCTGATGGTCATTTAAATACAACAACATACAGGAAATCAACCTCTACCAATGCCCTCCTTTGTTGGGACAGCCAACATCCAGTTCTTTTAAAGAAGGGCATTCCTAAGGGACAATACCTTAGACTATGATGTAACTGCTCCTCTGAGAGTGATTACCAGACTCAAGCAGCTGACTTACGAGCACAATTTTTGGATAGAGGCTATTCAGATAATATTTTGAGGAAAGCGTATAGAGACTTTGAAAAAATCTACTACTGGTACCAACTTTCAAAAAAAGAAGAATGTACTACGTGTCGATTCATTACAACATACAAAAATGGTGCACATCAAATTCGGGAAATTTTACAAAAACATTGGTCCATTTTGTATATGGATGAGGACATTGGAGAATTGGTGGGCCCACACCCTAGAATCACTTTTCAAAAGGGGAAATCAATAGGGGACAGACTTGTACACAGTCACTACACTCCACAAAAGAAAGATACTTGATTAACCAACTGCCTTAAAGGGTGCTATTAATGTAGTGGCTGTATAGCGTGTCCCGTTATATAAACAGGAGTAAACTTCAAAAGTAACATTACTGGAAATGAGTACCAAATATACCATTTCATTGCCGAAAAAAGGGTGTGATATATAGAGCAGTTTGTCCATGTGGCCTAAACTATATAGGCAAAACGATACGTGAATTTAGAAGATGAGTGGGAGAACACTTAAGGGACATCGCTCTAAAAAGAGAGACCCCCTTGGCTAGGCACATGAATGCCAAACATGATGGGAAAAGCTGTGAATTAAAGTTTATGGGCATTGATAGGATCAATGCATCAAAACGGGTTTTTTTCACACCTTTATTTTTTTCACATAGGGTCATCCAGGGATAGAATAGGGTGTGTTGCCGAGGAGTGGGGGCACCAGTCTTGTTTTCTATCCCTAGGGTGCCAACCTCCACTGATAGGGAATGATGAAAAACAACATGAATATATATCTGTCCTTCCTACTGCTTTTTCCATGTACTGTTTTTTGGTATTGGTTTTTAGATATTTCTTTTCTACTAAAATTACCTCCCCTTCCCACCACTTCTCCAATATGTCCACTAACATCTAATATATAAAGCTCAAAGTGTGTATGTATGTGTGTATGTATGTATGTGTGTGTGTGTGTGTGTATGTGTGTATGTCCGGGATAGGCATCCGCACCGTCACAGCTACAGCCACAAAATTTGGCACAGTCACACGTCTGGACCCCGAGAGCGTCCTAAGCTATGTTGTGAGGCGAAATTTTAACCCCGCGCGTTCCAATTCACCAAACAATTTTGCCCCTATCTACATACTGGGGGGAAAAGTGTGTGCGTGTCAAGCCCCGCCCCAGAATTATGATGTCACAATGCCCCTATTTGCATACTGGGGAAGCAGTGTGTGCTTGTCAAGCCCTGCCCCTCATTATGATGTCACAATGGTTGCCATGGCGACGCTGATGTCATCAAAGGTTGCAAGCCCCGCCGCCGCTCATTATGATGTCATAATGGTTGACTATGGATTGGAGGATGTGTGTGAGTATATGGGCACCGGACTATGGGATGGAGGATATGTATGATGGGTATATGGGAACGGGACTATGGGATGGAGGATGTGTGATGGGTATATTTTTGCACTGGACTATGGGATGGAGGATATGTATGACAGGTATATGGGCACGGGACTATGGGATGGCGGATATGTATATGGGCACGGGACTATGGGATGGAGGATGTGTGATGGGTATATGGGCATTGGACTATGGGATGGAGGATATGTTTGATGGGTATATGGGCATGGGACTATGGGATGGCGGATATGTATATGGTCATGGGACTATGGGATGGAGGATGTGTGATGGGTATATGGTCACTGGACTATAGGATGGAGGATATGTATGACGGTATATGGGCACGGGACTATGGGATGGCGGATATGTATGATGGGTATATGGGCACAGGACTATGGGATGGAGGATATGTATGATGGGTATATGGGCATGGGACTATGGGATGGAGGATATGTATGATGGGTATATAGGCACGGGACAATGGGATGGAGGATATGTATGATGGGAATATAGGCACGGGACTATGGGATGGAGGATATGTATGATGGGTATATGGGCATGGGACTATGAGATGAAGAATATGTATGATGGGTATATGGGCATGGGACTATGGGATGAAGAATATGTATGATGGGTATATGGGCATGGGACTATGGGATGGAGGATATGTATGATGGGTATATGGGCATGGGCCTATTGGATGGTGGATATGTATGATGGGTATATGGGCATGGGACTATGGGATGGAGGATAATTATAATTTGTTATAACTAACCACAGTTAGTTACTATGCCTGGGCAGCGCCGGGCTCTTCAGCTATTCATAATAAGATTGATATTTTCTCCTTATCCCGTTCTTGAAGTGTAGTTCCAGAGGACATTATTTGCTCAATTAATAAGCAAATGAAAAATTATCATGTAATAGTAAAGCAAATAACACAACCATTTTTTCCTTTTTTATGAAATCAGCAAATGCTTTTATTTTTTGATCCTCCCTTGCACCTGAAGGTTGGTTAGGATCATTTATTAAATGATAATTCCCCCTCTTTTTTGCATCGATCATGAATGACCTCATTGAACCAGATTTATAGAGTTAATAAACTGAGTTATCCTATTTACCCGAGACGCGGCTCTGGAAGTGATCTATGCGGTCCAGCGCTGCGTTCCATACTGAAGTCACGTGATCATATACACTTGCCGATACCGGAAATGACACATGCGGCTCACCATGCGTTCCATATCAATACACTCAGGAAATGACATCT
This sequence comes from Dendrobates tinctorius, assembly GCF_039654945.1. Lineage (NCBI taxonomy): Eukaryota > Metazoa > Chordata > Amphibia > Anura > Dendrobatidae > Dendrobates > Dendrobates tinctorius. Next base: position 2,991,973 of record NW_027361910.1, read on the forward strand.
GTATGCTTGTGACATGAGGGCTATTAAGCGGCTTATTTTATCTGGTCATTTCTGGCAGCACGGTAAGCCATTCCATTCCCCACATTTTTAATGGGTCTCTAACAACAGTAGATTTTTTCTATTGTAATTCTATCTACCTTCCCCTGATGAGTCTGATAAACGAAACGTGTTGGGAAGATATAAAAAACCCTTGGGGTAATGGGAATAAAGGTCCTATATCATTTCCTATGTGGGGTATTGTGCGAATGAAATAAATGTCTCCCCCTTGGATAATCTCTAACTATGGTCCCTTGAAGTGACGAAAACAAAGGAAAGCGAGGAGAGATCTTTCCTATTTATTTGAATCTGATGTCGTTGAAACATTAGATATCTGACTACTCTCATGATTGAAGCACTTTAACAAACCATTGGTGTGGACCTTGACCTTTGGTCTTTTCTATAAGTTATAAAAATTGTTGACTGTTACTTAGAGATATCCAATCACTGGGTCAGCAGGATAGCTGAATGTGGAAATACTGGATATTTAATCGTTCTCATGATTTGAGTGGTTGCACTACAGCACTTTTGTGGACCTGGTCTTCTAATCTCTTTCATGAGTTCTGAATTGTTGATTGTTACTTTAGGATATCCAATTGTTTGGTCAGCAGTATAACTGAGTGTTGACTATATGAATTCCCCTTTGTGTATGTTTTGTCTGTCTTGTTGCCTCTATAGGGCTTTTCCTTTTAAACATCCCCAATAAAGGTTATTTGGTTTAATTGAATAATCACACCCTGCTTTTTCATACTAATTTTGATTGGTGAACATTGCTTTTCTTGGATCTTCCATTGCAGAATATTCCACTTTCCTTGCATTAAAAAAAATCTGGGTTGCTTTCGCAGTATGTTTTGGGTCATTGTCCATCTGTATTGTGAAGCACTGTCCAAATAACCTTGCTGTTTCTGGTTGAATCTCAGCAGAGTACAGCCCTGTACACTTCACATTTTATCTAGCTGCTTCTGTCTTCAGTCACATCATCAGTAAAGACTAGTGATCCAGTGCTATTGGAAGCCATGCATGCCCAAGCTATCTATCACACTGCCTCCACCAGGTTTCACATAGAATGCGGTGTGCTTTGGATCATGAAACATCCCAAGCCGTCTCCATGCTTTTTTCCTACCCGTCATTCTGGTACAGGTTTGATAGGGCTGGCGGAATGCACCAAATAATATGAAGATGGTAATAAGGTGCGTTCGCAGCTCAGGGTCCACTGTGCAGAGATGTTAACTGCTGCTCGGTAATGGCGGACACAAAATGGCGGTATCGCACTGAACACACGTGGGTTAAATACCACCCAGTGTGTAGTAGCAAAGGGCTCTGTTGCTTCACAGAGCCAAGGAACCGCATAACCCTTGTGCAGCAGCAGGAACTCGACGCCTAAAAAGGTTGATCTTAGTTTCATCTGTCCAAGGAATGCTTTTGCAGAACTGGGCTGGCTTCTTTAGATGTTTTTTGGCAAAGTCTAATCTGGCCCTTCTAACACTGATTAATGGTTTGCACCTTGTGATGAATTGCCAAATTACTGTACATTTGGTTTCTTTAAACAAGACAGCTGCATATTAAAGAGCTGTAATTCCTAAACCCTTACTCCAATTAGGATTTGAGGTTTGAATACACTCAATTTAAAGCTAAGAGTCTGCACTTTAAGTCCATATTAATTACATAATTGTATGTTAAATACGGTTTGGTAAACAACATCTTAAATGCCAAAACTTTTGTCACTGTCCAAATATTTTTGGACCTAACTGTATGTGTTTTTGGTTGCTGTTCTACTGCAGAATAAATTTGGATCAATCAGATATCTCTCTAATGGTTTTACATGATGGATAACTATCTGCCTATATTCATCATCAGTATGGGACACCAGCTTTAGTCCTGACCCAACACCATTTGCTGAAATGCAGCCCCAGACTTGTAAGGGTCCACCACAATGCTTCATTGTTGCCCGCACATGATTGTACCATTATCCAGTCTTTCTGTGAACAACTGCATTCTCTTCTATTATAGTGAAATATTTAAATTCTTGACTCTTCAGTCAACAGCACTTGCTGTCATTTTTCTTCACTTCTGCTCCTATGTTTATATGTATAGTTGAGTCACTTGGCCTTATTTCTATGTAGAATTTATGACTAATGAAGAGCAAATTTGTTTGGAAAATTATCACCAAACATAAATTTGGTAAAAACATGGTACATTCGGATTCGTGATTGGAAACACGAGCAAAATTTTAAAAAATTGGTAAAAATCGGTAGCATTTGGGAAAAGTGCGGGAAAATATTAGCATTCCCTCAAAAATATTTTCAGCCCTTTAGCAACGACAATGGTAGTGTATCATGAGAGTTTGGCACGTGTTTAATGAGAGGGGGGGTTCGCAGAGCTCAGAGGCAAGGCATTCTTGTAAGTAATTTTTTTCCTAATGTTATATGTGCACACTGCAGCTAGCCAATCAGGGCATAGGAAGCACCCACAAAGTCCTGACACAATGGTTTGTGTCACATGTCCCTCTCCATATAAATAGCAGATATCTTGTTTTAGTGCCATTTTGACATTGTAGCAGCACAGAGAGGCTGCTCCTGATGCTGGAACTGTTAACAGCAAGATTTTAGCTAGGTAGTTAGGCGGTTGTATATCAGTCAGCTAGTGTAGCTAGAGAGTGTGCAGTGTGGCTGTAAAAGTTACCTTCTGGTACCTTCCACAGACAAAGCCAGCAGGGCACATGTTCTACAAGTGTGTTGTGCACTGAATCTATTGTGCTCCATGCACAATTATAGCATTCTAAATAATATTCTTTCACTAGCTAAATGTGAAAAAACCTGCTGCATTCAGATTTTAGCTACTTAGCTAGGTGGTTGTATATCAGGCAGATACTGTAGGTAGCTAGTGTCCAGTGTGGCTGTTAAGTTTACCTTCCAGCACTTTTTTCTTTTTTGGCAATACTGAGGTCCACAAAGAAAGCCAGCAGGGCACGTGTTGTGCACTGCTTCTATTGTGCTGCAAACATGAGTATAGCATTCCAATTAATATTTTTTCACTAGCTAAATGTGAAGCAGTCTGCTGTATCCCATCTTGTCATTTTGTGCTGTGATGAAATGAAACTGTCTGCAGACCTAAAGAAAACTTCTAATATTTTCTGTTGCTAAATATGCTCGTATATCACATTGTCATTTTGTGGCAGTGATGTCAACATGTGTGCAAATCTAACACGCATTAAAAAATTCTAATTTTTTCTGTTGCTAAATGTGATACAGCCCGCCGTATCCCACATTGTCATGTTGTGGCGTTGTTATGAACCTGTGTGCAGAACTCAAGCACATTAAAATATATTTTTTTTTTGTTGATAAGCGTGATACAGCCTGCTATATCCAACCTTTTCATTTAGTGGCGTTGAAATTGTTTTGTGTGCAGAGTTGCTGCACATGAAAATTAATTTATTCTATTTTTTTTTACAAACGTGAGTTTGAAATTGTTTTGAGCCTATTTTCTAGATTATGTGCATCTTTGGCATCCAATTTCTCATGGACATCTTTTATATGTAGCATGAGATGCGCATCAGTTACACCTATTTCCTGACAAGCATCAAATGCTCTCTGATAATTGGTGTTGGGTAGATGAGAAATAGTTGTAGGCTGGATGCTGGATCTTATACAGCCACCCTGTTATTGATCCTGTTGTACGTTCCCATTCCCACGCCTTGAAAAAATTCTTCTGTTACTAACCTCATACAATAGAGGACATGTGACTTTGAAATTGTTTGGAGCATGTACTCAATCTCATACAGGACAAATTGACAGGCCCCAAAAAATTCTTCTGTTACTAACGTCGTACAGTAGGGGACATGTCACTTTTAAATGGTTTGGAGCATCTAGATAATGTTATACAGGCCTCATCCACACCAAAAAAGCAAAATAAAAATCTGTTACTAATGTCATACAGTAGGGGACATATCACTTTGAAAATTTTTGGAGCAGATCTTCTTTGTCATACAGGCCTCATCAACACTGAAACAATTCTTTCTGCTATGAGTAACATGATTAATCACGCCATATTTCACCTTCTAATTTTGTGCCACTGAAATCCAGCTGTGTGCAGAGGTTGTGCAGAGTACAAAATCTATTTTTACTTGCTAATAGTGTGCTCCTACCACATTATCTGAGCAAAATGACTGGGAAAAAGCGACATCGTGGAGGAAGGGGGATTTGGCTTTGTGTTTGAGGTGTATGTTGGGTAGGTGTTAATGTTTCTGAAAGCACTAGTGATCCACTAACGTGACATCCTATGATTGTATCTAAAGACAACTCACAACTTCTGTTACTGGATGTTGTAGTTTTTAGTGTGCTGCATTGTTCTTGCATAATTGCAGTCTCTGATATCTTTAGTGGGGCGTATGTGCCTGCTGTTGCTGCTGCTGGAGATGTTAACAATAATTTGTGAAAATGTGAACAGTCCTGCTTGTTTGTCCATCTGCCGGGTTGGGTGTTGTGGAAGACCTGTCCGTCCCTATTATACTATTTCTAATGTGGTAAAATTGATGCCACTTTGTTAGTGTCTGACACTAATTTTTGTAAATGTGTACATTCCTCATTGGATCTCCTTCATGTGTGTTGCCTGTAGCAGTAGGCCTCTGATACAGGCAGTCCTCTACTGTCTTTGAATCAACTACCTGTGTTACTATCCTTACATTTTTCTGACAATAGTAATGAAGGGGAAGTGGACCGACCTATGGATCTGTCTGCAGCAGGAAGGGTTAATGTAGAAGGTGCTGGACAGAGGAGAAGGATGTTGTAGTACAGGGTTTTTGCCACTAGGGGGTGACCAAGGACACCAGAAATGGAGGAATGTGTAGAACTGCAGTTTGGCCACAAGATGGGAGCAGGGAGCAGTGAGAGCAGGGCTTAACATCAGCTTATGGCTACGAAATCGCAAAGTCATGGGGGGCGGGGTTACAGGAGCTCTAGAGGGGAATTCCCAGGGAGGGGATATATAAGAGAGAGAAGAGAGTTCCAGAAGGTCAGTCCAGGGAGAGGAGCTCAGGAGTGAATAAGACTGGAGGGAGAGGCAGGACCAGAAGAAGCTCCAGGAAGGACTGGTGAGAGAGACGGTCAGGGGGGGTCGCCGTGACAGGAGAGCCGCAGGACAGAGAGAGCCTGGGAGGTACCAGAGATGGACGGACTCGGAAGGGTGAAGCGCAGTGGTGGTAGGCCTAGGGCAGCCACAGTGAAAGAGCCATGAGGGATGTCGTTCAGGAAGACCGAAGAAAGGGAAAGGTACCTGGGCCTGTGTGCAGAGCTCACTGTGCGGCAGCTGCGTGGTGCTGCGAGTCGTCGAGAGGATGGCCAATAAAGAGGACCTGTTGGACGCACTTAAGCCTCTGTCTCAGTCTGTTTGCGATGAAGAAAGGGGCCACCCCCGATCGGCACTCCTACCTACATTAATATGTGTGCCACCTGAGTGTGGCTGAGCATCACTTTCAATTTTTTGTGGGGTTTTATCACTTCTATAGTTCCAATAATTCAACATTCGCTTTACAGATAGAGTTGAGCGAATCGGGTCGGTCATATTCAAAAGTCGGCGACTTTCACTGAGGTCGGGTTTCATGAAACGAAACCCGACCATAGCGTGAGGTTGGCCACGAGGTTGGCGACCAGAGCGCCAAAGTTGCATTTCAAAAGATGCTTCCAGCACCCTTTTTCAACCAATGATGGAGGACGCACACTGTGGGCAACGGGATGACATAGGCATCGGTCACCACCATCTTTGAGAAGGGCATGCAAGTGATTTGCTGGCTTTGTGTGGTGTCACAGAGGCTATAAAAGGGCGTGCACACTGACCGCCATCTTACTTCTGCCGATCTTAGCATTAGGGAGAGGTTGCTGCTGCTGATTCAGAATAAGGGAGAGCGTTAGGCAGGGTAGAAGAACCAAAAAACTGTTTCTGCTAGCGATTTCCACTTACATTGTGGAAATGACAGGGGAGGCTCTATTTTTGTGCATCAGCTCTGTTGGTTATTAGGCTGCCTTATAAGGCTCCCTGATAGCTGCATTGCTGTTTGCACACTGCTGTGTAAACTGCTTTTTTAAAAGCAAAAATACTTTTCTTCCTTTTTCTGCACAATTACCAAGCGATCATTTTTCCACCCTTTTCTGTGTGCAGCAGTCCTGCTTATTAGGCTGCCTGCGTCCATACTTGGACTGAGAGCATCATTGTCAGCGTCCTCAAATCTCTAGTGAGATTCAAATTCTCACCAATCCTATAGACACCCTCCACCTTGTCATACACCATCCAATTTCAGCCTGTTACATTGAGGTGTAATCTTTCCTGGGCCTGAGACAATAGTTCTGCGTCCTCAAATCTATAGTGAGATTAATATTCTCAACAATCCTATAGACACCCTCCACCTTGTCATACACCATCCAATTTCAGCCTGTTACATTGAGGTGTAATCTCTCCTGGGCCTGAGAAAATAGTTCTGCGTCATCACATCTATAGTGAGATTCAAATTCTCACCAATCCTATAGACACCCTCCACCTTGTCATACACCATCCAATTTCAGCCTGTTACATTGAGGTGTAATCTTTCCTGGGCCTGAGACAATAGTTCTGCGTCATCACATCTATAGTGAGATTCAAATTCTCACCAATCCTATAGACACCCTCCACCTTGTCATACACCATCCAATTTCAGCCTGTTACATTGAGGTGTAATCTCTCCTGGGCCTGAGACAATAGTTCTGCGTCCTCAAATCTATAGTGAGATTCAAATTCTCACCAATCCTATAGACACTCTCCACCTTATCATACACCATCCAATTTCAGCCTGTTACATTGAGGTGTAATCTCTCCTGGGCCAGAGACAATAGTTCTGCGTCCTCAAATCTATAGTGAGATTCAAATTCTCACCAATCCTATAGAAACCCTCCACCTTGTCATACACCATCCATTTTCAGCCTGTTACATTGAGGTGTAATCTCTCCTGGGCCCGAGACAATAGTTCTGCATCCTCAAATCTATAGTGAGATTCAAATTCTCACCAATCCTATAGACACCCTCCACCTTGTCATACACCATCCAATTTCAGCCTGTTACATTGAGGTGTTATCTCTCCTGGGCCTGAGACAATAGTTCTGCATCCTCAAATCTATAGTGAGATTCAAATTCTCACCAATCCTATAGACACCCTCCACCTTGTCATACACCATCCAATTTCAACCTATTACATTGATGTGTAATCTCTCCTGAGCCTGAGACAATAGTTCTGCATCCTCAAATCTATAGTGAGATTCAAATTCTCACTATTCCTATAGACACCTTCCACCTTGTCATACACCATCCAATTTCAGCCTGTTTCATTGAGGTGTAATCTCTCCTGGGCCTGAGACAATAGTTCAGCATCCTCAAATCTATAGTGAGATTCAAATTCTCACCAATAGTAGATGCACCTTCTACCTTGTTTTATAGTACCATATAGCTGGTGGTATTTTGGGTACATTTTCACAAAAATGAGGAAGTATGGTGGAAGACGCCATGGAAGTGGGCGGGTGTTGCCAGCTGGTCCCGATGGTGGTGGTGGTGGTGTTGCATCTGTTGGTAGTGGCAAAACCACAATAGCACCTAAGGCAGGAGGTGTTGAGCCTGTGTCATCGTCTGACTCCACAAGGCCTCAAAAGCTCTCTTTTCTGGGAGTAGGTTAACCACTTTTAAAGCCGGAACTTCAGGAACAAGTTTTGGCTTACATTGCTGACACAGCCTCCAGCTCTCTCGCCTCCTCTTCTGAAGTTTCAAAAAATAAAAGCACTGAGTTGTCAGTGGAGGCTCCTGGTCAGGAACAACACCTTTCCTTGTGTCCTTCACCCCTACCAAAAGTGAGGGATGTGGCAGGCCACACCACCGATTACTCCATGGAGCTCTTTTCACATACCATGCCTGGGTTAGCAAGTCAAATCGTGATTTCCCCAGTCCAAGATGAATCTGACATGGAGTGCACTGATGCACAGCCACTGCTAGATTTTTCTGCTGGTACAGTGACTCAGAGCACTACATTGTCCATGCAGTGTACTGAGGCAGAATCAGACCCTGATGAAACTCCAGTGCCCCTTCCCACATACTATACCACCTTACATGGTGACACGGAGGAAGGTGCACATGAAATTGAAGAGGAGGTGATGGATGACCCAGTTGTTGACCCAGATTGGCATCCATTGGGGGAAGAGGGTGCCGCTGAAAATAGCTCAGAAGAGGAGGAGGAGGATCTGCAGCAGGCAACGACATCGCAACAGCTGCTATCTGGCAGGACCGTAGCAGTCCAAAAACGTGTTACAAAAACCAAAAGAGTTGCAGGACAGCTTGGACAGACGGTCAAATTAGCACAGCGTGCAAGGTCTCAAAATGTCTTCCATAGTAGGAAGAGTTCAGTGTGGCACTTTTTTGAACAAAATCCTAAAGATCAGGCAAAAGTTATCTGTAAGAAGTGCGCAAATACTTTAGCCGAGGGAAAAATCTGAGAAATTTGAATACCAGTTGCATGCTTAGACATTTAACAACCATGCACTTGCAAGCGTGGACGGACTAACAAACCTCACGTACCACATGTGCACCTGCTCCGAATGAAGGTAGTCAGCAATGCTACATCGCTTCCCCCACTATAAGCCCACCGGTTAGCACACCACCAGCAGCAAATGTCGAGGTGTCGTCGCAAGGGCAAAGCAGTCATGGAATCACAATGTTATTGCTATGAAAGACTGAATCTAGGCCATCAGCAACACCACCAACACCATCACCATCACCAACCCTCTCTCAGTCCGCCATGTACACCGCTAGTTCCACCATATGCAGCTCTCAAGTCCAGCTCACCCTACCAGAGACTCTGAGTAGGACAAGAAAGTACTCATCCTCTCATCCATGTACACTGGCTTTGAACGCCCACATTGCCAAACTAATCTCGTCAGAGTTGATGCCCCACCGGTTGGTTGAAAGCAAAGCTTTCCGCGAGCTCATGGCCTACGCAGTCCCACGCTATGACCTACCCAGTCGGCACTTCTTTTCGCGAAAAGCCATCACAGCCCTCCACCATCATGTGAAAGACCGCATTGTCCATGCACTCAAGCAGTCAGTGAGTGGAAAGGTGCACCTCACAACTGATGCATGGTCCAGTCGGCATGGCCAGGGCCGTTACGTGTCCATCACTGCGCACTGGGTTAATGTGGTGGATGCGTGGTCCACAGGGGACAGCATCGGTGGGACAGTGTTGCCTAGCCCACGGTATAGGCAACAGTTGGTTGTAGGCGTTCGACCCTCCTCCTCTTCCAGAAGCGAAAGCTCGTCCACAGAGCGCAGTCGCACGAGCACTCCATCCACAGCTGCCAGCGTTGCACACGAGGTGTCCCACTATCGAACAGCTAGTGGTAAGCGTCAGCAGGCTGTGTTGAAGATGATGTGTTTGGGCGACAACAGACACACCGCGGAGGTACTGGCTGGGCAGTCTACATCTTGAGGCAGGCAAGGTAGTTAGTGATAACGGCCGGAAGTTTGTAGCAGTCATAGCCCTTTCAAAACTCAGACACATACCTTGCCTGGCTCACACCTTGAACCTGGTGGTGCAGTGCTTCCTCAATAATTATCCGGAGTTAACACCCCTGCTCCATAAGGTGCGAAGACTGTGCTCGCACATCCGCCGGTCGCCCGTACACTCCAGTCGTATGCAGAAGCTGCAGCGGTTGCTCCACCTTCCCAAGCACCGCCTAATTATCGACATTGCAACAAGGTGGAACTCCACCCTGCACATGGTTCAGAGGTTGTGCGAACAGAGGCAGGCTGTAATTCATTTGTGGGAGGATACACGGGCAGGCAGTTAGCAGGCAGACATGGAGTTGTCTGGTGTGCAGTGGTCGAAGCTGAAAGACCTCTGTAAAGTCCTTCAGTGTTTTGAGGAATGCACAAGGCTGGTAAGCGCAGACGACGCCATCATAAGCATGAGCATGCCACTTATGCGTCTGCTCATGCAAACTTTGATGCACATTAAGGAGCAGGCGTCTGCAGCCGAGGAGGAAGAGGAGGAGGGAAGCCTTGATGACAGTCAGTCATTGTCTGCTCAGGGAAGTCTCGTGGATGAGGTGGAGGAAGAAGAGGAAGAGGCGGAGGAGGAAGATGGGGATGATTATTTTGGGGAGGAGGATGCTTCTCAGGGGGCAAAAAAAAATGTTGGCATGGCAAGGTCAAGTACAGGGTTTGTGCATGACTGGAGGGATATTGATTTGCCAGAAAGTGCTCCTCCACCCAGCACTCACAGTGCATCATTGACACGTGGAACATTGGCCCACATGTCTGATTATGCCTTGCAGATCCTAAAAAGGGACCCCGGCATTGCCAAAATGATGAACGATGACGACTACTGGTTGGCCAGCATCCTGGATCCATGCTATAAAGGCAAATTCCAAAACATCATGCCACAGGAGAACCTAGAGCTAATATTGGCTAACAAATAAGCCACTCTGGTAAACCGTTTGTTTGAGGCATTCCCAGCACACAGCGGCAGTGATGTTTTTCCAACGAGCCGTAGGGGGCAACATGGAAGAGGTGTTCATGAAACACACAGCCGAAGTGGCGTTGGACAAAGGAGTTTCTTGTTGTGGACTGATTTTTCAAGTACCGCTCACACGACTGGTAATACTGCATCGATCGAAAGTGACAGGAGACAGCAGTTGTCAACTATGGTAACAAACTACTTCTCCTCCCATATCGATGTTCTCCCTCACTGGTCATTCCCCTTTGACTATTGGGCCAGTAAACTTGACACCTGGCCTGAATTGGCACAATATGCCTTACAGGAGCTCGCTTGCCCTGCTGCTAGTGTATTATCTGAACGAGTCTTCAGTGCTGCTGGATCAATCCTGACAGAAAAAAGGACCCGTCTGTCGACCCAAAATGTTGATGATCTAACCTTCATTAAAATGAACCATGCATGGGTTTCAAAGGATTTTGTCCCACCCTCCCCTGCTGACACGTAGGTTGTCAGAAAAATGGCTTGCTTTTGTCCTCCTCTTCCGTGGACTTCTCCAATTACTCCATTTGCAGCTGCTGAATGTCCAACATCAACATATGCCATTTTTTCCACCTCCCTAACTGGGCTGCCTCCCCCCACAGGGCCAGGGTCACCACCTGTCGCACGCACCCGTGTGAGTGTCCTTGCCCTGGACAGGTGGGTGGGCACTCTCTTTGGCAACGGCACTGGCACAAGGTCCCTCATAGTAGAATCAAGTGTCTCTGATGGTGGGGGTGCACACCCGCCGTCAGACACACTGGCGTACTATGAGGGGCCCTGTGCCAGTACCGCCGCCCATGAGTGGGCCCCCCCTGCTTGCTCAGGGCACCAGCACTTGCAATACTTACCTCTCCCTGCTCCACCACTGTGTAGTCTGGCCTGTTAAATGCTTCACTGGGACTGCCAATACAAATTTGGGGAAATGATAGATGATGGTTAAGACGTAGCTATGCCCTGTCCTTCTGGGCTCTATCTTCAGATGATCAATGACTTCCATTTGTTATGGATGTCGACTCACAATGAGATGCAGTGGTGGTTTATCATCAGCTTTCACGGTTTTCCGAATCACAGACGTGTGACATTCCTGCCCACATTTTTAAATGTGTCCTCACATGCCAATCCAATAGAATCGCCTACGGCCTGTGGCTTGTGTCTTTTGCACCCCAAAGTTACCTGACAGATCATGATAGGCAGTGAGGACAATGTCTACATCTGTCTCTGTGATCACAATTTGATGGAGATGAGTAACGGTGATGGGTTCCACGGTACTGCGATACAGCAAACCTTTCTTCACAAGAACTGTTTTCGCTGTCTCCACAGACAAAGTAATTGAGGGTCAGCATCGCCTCTGAGAATTCTCCCTGGAGTTTTTCCCGTGAATAGTAATTCCAAAATTTCTGCAATCAGTCGACTTTCCATCTGTACTTGTATCCATCTCGTTTCCTCTTGCGGAGAGTCTGGACTGTCTTACTGAGACTGAAATATATATGAAGATTGAAAAATACCCCAACATTGTATACTGGTGTATGCTTCGAATACATAACCCTTTTTCTAATTTTTAGATTCTTGCCTAATCCATACTGAGGCTGTGAGTGTCTTTGTCGGGCTCCGGAAATATACACGCAGATTTTTAATGTTTAAACTATGCTATATACAGTATACCTGCTATCCAGTGATACTGTACCCTTTCTCAACTTTCTACAATCACGTTGAATCCATACTGGGCCTGAGACCGTCTGAGTCTGCCTCCTGATATATAGACATAGGTTTTTAATGTTTAAACTATGCTATATATACCTGCTATCCAGTGATACTGTACCCTTTCTCAACTTTCTACAATCACGTCAAATCCATACTGGGCCTGAGACCCTCTGAGTCTGCCTCCTGATATATAGACATAGGTTTTTAATGTTTAAACTATGCTATATATACACCTGTTATGCGGTGTTACTGTACCCTTTCTCAACTTTGTACTATCATGTCAAATCCATACTGGGCCTGAGACCCTCTGAGTCTGCCTCCTAATTTATAAACATAGGTTTTTAATGTTTAAACTATACTATATATACCTGTTATCCGGTGATACTGTACCCTTTCTCAACTTTGTACAATCACGTCAAATCCATACTGGGCCTGAGACCCTCTGAGTCTGCCTCCTGATATATAGACATAGGTTTTTCAGGTGTACACTATGCTACATATATACCTGTTATCCGGTGATACTATACCCTTTCTCAACTTTGTACAATCATGTCAAATCCATACTGGGCCTGAGACCCTCTGAGTCTGCCTCCTGATATATAGACATAGGTTTTTCATGTGTAAACTATGCTACATATATACCTGTTATCCGGTGATACTGTATCCTTTCTCAACTTTCTACAATCTTGTCGAATCCATACTGGGCCTGAGAACATTTGAGTCTGCCTCCTGATTAGAGATGAGCGGTGTTCAAGTCGACCTGTTCGCCAAGTTAAAATTCCAGCTGTTTTGGGCGGTGTTCGAGCCGTTCGTCAAACTCGAACACTTTGCTTAAAATTCGGCTGTTCGAGGTTCCGTTCGAGAACGGTTCGTTCACCAAAAGCGTAACTTCATTTTCACATTAATAATGGTTTTCAATGTTAATAGACTGTTTCATGGCATAGTAGCGGTGTGTGGTAGCAAGCGGTGTAGTACACCTGTCAAGGAGCTACACCGTGTGTGTTTCTAATGATTTTTTACCGCATCTTGTCCAGAAAATCCTTTTGGGCCTTGTAGCACTGTCTGCTACTCAGCAGAGGAGCCCACCAGTAAACCTAGCTATGCCGCCTGTTTATGAAAGAACCAGTTTTTGACTGTATTTAGCACAGTTAACACTTTGGGCCTAGTAACTGTGCCTGCTACTCATCAGAGGAGCCCACCCGTGAACCAAGCTGAGCCGCCTGTTTATGTAAGAACCATTTTTTAACTCCATTTAGCCCAGTGAAAACTTTGGGACTAGTACCGGTGTCTACTGCTCAGCAGAGGAGCCCACCTGTGAACCTAGCTATGCCGCCTGTTTATGTAAGCACTGTCTGCTACTCAGCAGAGTTGCCCACCCGTGAACCAAGCTATGCCGCCTGTTTATGTAAGAACTGCATGCTACTCAGCATAGGAGCCCAGCTGTTAAGCAAGCTACAGCACCTGTGGTTTGGACACTTAATTTTTTCATTTTTTCTGGAATGCCGGTTAGGCCTAATTCCGGAATTCCGGTTGACCTGCACTTACTGGGAAATCCTCGTTTGCGGGGGAAGAATTGGAATCCCAGATCCCCATCATTAATGGGGTTCAGCGGATTATCTGCACCTGTAAGTGACACACGCTGGACCTTTCAGTGTAGCGTGCATGCAGCCCCGGACATGTAAGGGCATGACAGACCTGTTATTGATTGATCTCGTGTGCTGGTTTTGGCTTACATTGCCGAAACAGACTCCAACAAATATGCCCTCCTCTTCTGAAGTTTCAAAAAATGCAAGCACTGAGTCATCAAGTGCTTGCTCCTGGTGAGGAAGAACCCCTTTCCTTGTGTCCTTCACCCCCACTAAAAGTGAATGATGCAGCAGGCCACACTTCACATTAGTCCATGTAGCTCTTTCTATCATACCATGCCTGGGTTATGAAGTCAAATCGTGAATTCCCCAGTCCAAGATTAATCTGACATGGAGTGTAGGTGGCCAGCAAGGGCAGTGGGTTAATCGGTACCGGGCCGGTGTCTCAGAGGGATGTGTCATGTTGGTGGTGATGACCCGTTCCGTGGCCCTGGGCGTCCATGCAAAGGGGTGAATAACGTTTATAGGTGAATGATACGTGACGCCACCTGTGGTTTCTGATCAGATTGACCCACGCTGCAGTGTCGCTTCTCTGGGACAGATGTGGTGCAGCTAAGATGTAGAAGCCCTGCACAGGTAGGGCCGTAGTCACAGGGCAGATGAAAGAGTTAGTAGATGGTGTGCAGTGCAGGATGTAGCAGAGCCGTGTGCCAGGTGCAGGAGAAAGATGACAGGCACAGTCGTGCAGTTCCTTTACTTGTACTTGGTAAGTGCCGTCCAGGGCCCAGAGTACAGATGGAGAAGGAGTTGGTCAGCCTGGAAGCCAATTTGGAATTCTCTCTCTGCAGATAGGTAGTGTGGCCTCCGTTCTAGCGCTTATCTGAGGTATTCGCAGTACTGAGATCACTGAAGTTCCCCCTGTTAACTCTCTTTTGGAACTTTCTCGCATGGCAGGCAGCCATAGCCTTTTCCTTCTGGCTCACATACGTCACTGCTGGGGCCTCCGAGCCTTAGTTGGGAACAGAGCATTTACAGCTGCTACTTCCTCCGGTTTCTGCTGCAGGACTGTCAGTGTCCCTACAAACTCAGAGACCGGAATCCCGACCATGCGCTCCAGCTAGGAGTGAGCCTTAACTCTGCTCATCCTCCAGCTCCCCTTCTCACGTCCACACACTTCCTCTTCCCTTCACAGACTGCCCTAACTTACCTTCTCCCGACCACAGAGAGCAGCTCCTCAGCAGTCAGGTTCAGAGTTCTCCCTGCTGGCCTGGAGTGGGAACTGTGTTGTGTGTTGGTTTAACTGCTAGAGAGATCCTTTGTTGCTCCCAAGCATGACATCACACTCCCC
Organism: Dendrobates tinctorius; assembly: GCF_039654945.1. Lineage (NCBI taxonomy): Eukaryota > Metazoa > Chordata > Amphibia > Anura > Dendrobatidae > Dendrobates > Dendrobates tinctorius. Next base: position 3,007,181 of record NW_027361910.1, read on the forward strand.
AGGAGGAAGGTAATGCCACTGTGGTGACCGTACTCCTGGGGGCGCCACAAGTGCACTGATGCCCAGCCACTGCTAGATGATTCTGCTGGTACATTGACCCAGACCACTACATTCCCCTCGCACTCTACACAGCCAGAATCTGACCCTGATGAAACTCAGGTTCTCCTTCCCACATACTATACCACCTTACACGGTGCAAAGAGGAAGGTGCAGATGAAAGTGCAGGTTCCTTGAGCAGGTGGGGGCATACTCATGGGTGACGGCTCTGGTACAGGGCTCCTCATAGTACGCAAAAGTGTCTCTGCCAATGGGAGGGCCCATCCGCCGTCAGACACACCGCCGTACTATGAGGGGCTCTGTGCCAGTGCCGTCACCAACGAGTGGGCCCCCCTGCTTGCTCAGGATCACAGCACTTTCAAAATTGAAATACTTACCTCTCCCTGCTGCACCGCCCTGACGTCTTCCGCGTTTCCTGACAGTGACATTTTCTGGTCAGAGAGCGCGATGCCATAATGTCGGTACGCCCTCTGCCTAAACAGTCCAGGTGCAGTGAGATGGAAGATGGGGACTACGAGGAGTCCAGAGTAGTACAGGGATTCCCTAGCGAGGAGACTTATTTAATTGTTTTCAATGTTGGGACAGCTATTTTTGGGGAGCACTATACTCTGGAGAATGATATATGAGGCCCACCATACACTGGAGCATTCCAAAAGTGGACATCAGACACTGGAGCAGCATTTACAGGGCCCATTATGCACTGGAGCATTAGAAATGGGGCCCATTATATATGGAGCATTATTTGGACCTATAACACAGTGGAGCTTCATCCATGGGGACCAACATATACTGTAGCATTATGTGGAGCTCATCATATACTGTTTCAAACATTATATGGGACCAAATGATTCTGTATGGAGAAATATATGGGCCTCATTACTCTGTATAGCGCACTATGCAGTGGCCATAATACTGTATGGAGTAACATACTGTCCGTTTTTGGAGCTATTGGAGAATTTAAAATGGATATCAGTCATGAGATGTAAGAAGTGAAGTATTTTATACGGCTATTTCTCTGCCGTATCAGAGGATCATGAATTGTGGCATGTTTTAAAGGAGCCCAGTGACACTCTTTGGCCCAGGGCCCACGAAGATCTGGAGCCAGCCCAACCCCCCCCACAACTTTAGCCAAATAACCCCCAGTTTTCAATGCCTAACTATTATTATAAAGTAAATTAAGGTTGACAAGCTTAAGTAATAAGAATTGATGTTTTTGTCATTAAGATGGGCACTGCAGGTGTGTTTCCTGTCCTCCACTCCCTGCCAACCTTGGTTCCCCATTGACTTGCATTGGGTTTCGTGTTTCAGTTGGCCTTCGACTTTTCACGATAATCGGCCGATATTGTTCCACCCGACTCTTGAGAAAGTCGGGTTTCATGAAACCCAACTCGACCCGAAAAAGGCAAAGTCGCCCATCTCTATTTACAGACATTACTGGCACTGTCATCATTGGGACTCACAATCTAAGTTTACTATCTCTATGTCTTTGTAGTGTGGGTAGAAAAATAATTACTGGGAGTAAACCCTTGCAAACACAGGTAGAACATACAAACTTTTGCAGATACTATCCTTGGTGGGGTTGACACAGGACTACAGCGCTGCAAGACTGCTATTGTTTTTGCTTTGACAACTGAACGTTTAAATGGTTGGAAAGCTATGACTGCGATTCAAACTGTGTGCTTCAATGCTGTGTTGGGAAAACCACTGTCAAGATTGTCTTCCAGCATGGGCATGTTCCTTTCTAGGAGGAGGAGCAACAGTCAAAATTTACTTTTGTATTGTGGCTAGAACGAACTGGCAATCCAGCAGTCAGCATTATTTGGAATCATAACTATACAGGTATAGTATATGATTATTATTATACTGGTAACAATCATGTTGCAGATAGTGCTGTAAGAAGGTGCTCATAGGTCGGTCTCATTCATGAGGTCCAACTCTGCAGAGTGTTGTTGGTGGTATAACACTCAAGCTTTCTTCCTCCATCCCCTCCTGACAACCACGGACAACATAGAGGTAATCATTATCATCTTCATCTCCTAACTGTTGCGCGTCCATCACCTTTTCCTTCTTGTCCGTTTCATGGTCCTTCTCCATTTGTTCCTCCCATGGCAAACGTCTGTGAGACGACAGACCTGAACTTATAGACTTTGTTAACCATAAAGGTATCCTCCTTTGCTTACTCCTCTTCAAACATGACAGTAATAGGGATTGTGATTACTGCATCATCACAGCTAACCATTTTAATAGCCATTAAGAAAACATACAGAAGGGTGTAGAAGTCCTTCATCTGTATCCAGTACGCAAGTGTGATTTGCACCACATACATACTGCGTTGTGCCAGGCTATGAAAAATGTAATCCTGCACGAGGTCTTGGCACTGCTGCCACAGTCACTGCAACATGTACTGAGTTTAATTCATATTGTATATCAACCGATTATCCATTAGTCTGAAAGATCGCTATACCAACTGAAGTGGAATGGTGTAAGTCAGCATGACAGTGGTATCTGCAGTAGCGCATCCAGGCTAGGACAGTGGCAGAGAAATTGCTGTACCATCAGATTGAGGATGCGAACCATGCAAGGCACGTGTGTAAGGTTGGCCCGGTGTAGGACCACCATCAGGTATTCACCGTTATCGCACATGGCCTTCCCTGGCTCCAATTTGTGTGTAGACAGCCATTGCTTAACCCCTTCATGACCCAGCCTATTTTGACCTTAATGACCTGGCCATTTTTTGCATTTCTGACCAGTGTCCCTTTATGAGGTAATAACTCAGGAACGCTTCAACGCATCTTAGCGATTCTGAGATTGTTTTTTCGTGACATATTGGGCTTCATGTTAGTGGTAAATTTAGGTTGAAAATTTTTGCGTTTATTTGTGAAAAAAATGGAAATTTAGCGAAAATTTTGAAAATTTTGCAATTTTCAATTTTTTAATTTTTATTCTGTTAAACCAGAGAGTTATGTGACACAAATTAGTTAATAAATAACATTTCCAACATGTCTACTTTACATCAGCACAATTTTGGAAACAACATTTTTTTTTGTTAGGAAGTTTTAAGGGTTAAAAGTTAACCAGTGATTTCTCATTTTTACAACAAAATTTACAAAACCATTTTTTTAGGGACCACCTCACATTTAAAGTCACTTTGAGGGGTCTATATGGCAGAAAATACCCAAAAGTGACACCATTCTAAAAACTGCACCCCTCAAGCTACTCAAAACTACATTTAAGAAGATTATTAACCCTTCAGGTGCTTCACAGGAACTAAAGCAACGTGGAAGGAAAAAAAGGACATTTTAATTTTTCCAACAAAATTTTTTTTTTAGCATCAATGTTTTCATTTTCACCTGGGCAGCAGGATAAAATGGATCCTAAAATTTGTTGAGCAATTTCTCCTGAGTACACTGATACCTCATATGTAGTCATAAACCACTGTTTGGGCGCACGGCAGGGCCCTGAAGGGAAGGAGCGCCATTTGACTTTTGGAATGGAAAATTAGCTCCAATAGTTAGCGGACACCATGTCGTGTTTGGGCTGCCCCTGTGTGCCTAAACAATGGAGTACCACCACAAGTGACCCCATTTTGGAAACTAGACACCCAAAGGAACTTATCTAGATACATAGTGAGCACTTTGAACCCCCAGGTACTTCACAAATTGATCTGTAAAAATGAAAAAGTACTTTTTTTTTCACCAAAAATTTCTTTTTGCCTACATGTTTTCATTTTTTCATGGGCAACAGGATAAAATGGATCCTAAAATTTGTTGGGCAATTTCTCCTGAGTACACTGATACCTCATATGTGGTCATAAACCACTGTTTGGGCGCACGGCAGGGCCCTGGAGGGAAGGAGCGCCATTTGACTTTTGGAATGGAAAATTAGCTCCAATAGTTAGCGGACACCATGTCGTGTTTGGACTGCCCCTGTGTGCCTAAACATTGGAGTACCCCCACAAGTGACCCCATTTTGGAAACTAGACACCAAAACGAACTTATCTAGATGCATAGTGAGCACTTTGAACCCCCAGGTACTTCACAAATTGATCTGTAAAAATGAAAAAGTACTTTTTTTTTCAGAAAAAATTTCTTTTTGCCTACATTTTTTCATGGGCAACAGGATAAAATGGATCCTAAAATTTGTTGGGCAATTTCTCCTGAGTACACTGATACCTCATATGTAGTCATAAACCACTGTTTGGGCGCACGGCAGGGCCCTGGAGGGAAGGAGCGCCATTTGACTTTTGGAATGGAAAATTAGCTCCAATAGTTAGCGGACACCATGTCGTGTTTGGACTGCCCCTGTGTGCCTAAACATTGGAGTACCCCCACAAGTGACCCCATTTTGGAAACTAGACACCCCAACGAACTTATCTAGATGCATAATGAGCACTTTGAACCCCCAGGTAATTCACTAATTGATCTGTAAAAATGAAAAAGTACTTTTTTTTTCACAAAAAAATTATTTTTGCCTACATTTTTTCATTTTTTCATGGGCAACAGGATTAAATGGATCCTAAAATTTGTTGGGCAATTTCTCCTGAGTACACTGATACCTCATATGTAGTCATAAACCACTGTTTGGGCGCACGGCAGGGTCCTGGAGGGAAGGAGCGCCATTTGACTTTTGGAATGGAAAATTAGCTCCAATAGTTAGCGGACACCATGTCGTGTTTGGACTGCCCCTGTGTGCCTAAACATTGGAGTACCCCCACAAGTGACCCCATTTTGGAAACTAGACACCCAAACGAACTTATCTAGATGCATAATGAGCACTTTGAACCCCCAGGTAATTCACAAATTGATCTGTAAAAATGAAAAAGTACTTTTTTTTTCACAAAAATATTCTTTTTGCCTACATTTTTTCATTTTTTCATGGGCAACAGGATTAAATGGATCCTAAAATTTGTTGGGCAATTTCTCCTGAGTACACTGATACCTCATATGTAGTCATAAACCACTGTTTGGGCGCACGGCAGGGTCCTGGAGGGAAGGAGCGCCATTTGACTTTTGGAATGGAAAATTAGCTCCAATAGTTAGCGGACACCATGTCGTGTTTGGACTGCCCCTGTGTGCCTAAACATTGGAGTACCCCCACAAGTGACCCCATTTTGGAAACTAGACACCCCAACGAACTTATCTAGATGCATAATGAGCACTTTGAACCCCCAGGTAATTCACAAATTGATCTGTAAAAATGAAAAAGTACTTTTTTTTCACAAAAATATTCTTTTTGCCTACATTTTTTCATTTTTTCATGGGCAACAGGATTAAATGGATCATAAAATTTGTTGGGCAATTTCTCCTGAGTACACTGATACCTCATATGTAGTCATAAACCACTGTTTGGGCGCACGGCAGGGTCCTGGAGGGAAGGAGCGCCATTTGACTTTTGGAATGGAAAATTAGCTCCAATAGTTAGCGGACACCATGTCGTGTTTGGACTGCCCCTGTGTGCCTAAACATTGGAGTACCCCCACAAGTGACCCCATTTTGGAAACTAGACACCCCAACGAACTTATCTAGATGCATAGTGAGCACTTTGAACCCCCAGGTAATTCACTAATTGATCTGTAAAAATGAAAAAGTACTTTTTTTTCACAAAAATATTCTTTTTGCCTACATTTTTTCATTTTTTCATGGGCAACAGGATTAAATGGATCATAAAATTTGTTGGGCAATTTCTCCTGAGTACACTGATACCTCATATGTAGTCATAAACCACTGTTTTGGCGCACGGCAGGGTCCTGGAGGGAAGGAGCGCCATTTGACTTTTGGAATGGAAAATTAGCTCCAATAGTTAGCGGACACCATGTCGTGTTTGGACTGCCCCTGTGTGCCTAAACATTGGAGTACCCCCACAAGTGACCCCATTTTGGAAACTAGACACCCCAACGAACTTATCTAGATGCATAGTGAGCACTTTGAACCCCCAGGTAATTCACTAATTGATCTGTAAAAATGAAAAAGTACTTTTTTTTTCACAAAAAAATTCTTTTTGCCTACATTTTTTCATTTTTTCATGGGCAACAGGATTAAATGGATCCTAAAATTTGTTGGGCAATTTCTCCTGAGTACACTGATACCTCATATGTAGTCATAAACCACTGTTTTGGCGCACGGCAGGGCTCTAGAGGGAAGGAGCGCCATTTGACTTTTTGAATGGAAAGTTAGCTCCAATCATTAGCGGACACCAGGTCGCTTATGGAAAGTATGTAGTGTACGTCAGGTTGGTGTGTGTGGTAGGGTATGCACCACACACCCACCAACCTGACGTACACTACGCCACACACACACACCAACCTGACGTACACTTCGCCACACATACCAACCTGACACTACATCAGGTTGGTGTGTGTGGCGTAGTGTGCGTCAGGTTGGTGTGTGGTGTGGTGTAGTGTAGTGTACGTCAGGTTGTTGTGTGTGTTATAGTATACACCACACACACACCAACCTGACGTACACTACGCCACACACACATACCAACCTGACGTACACTTCGCCACACATACCAACCTGACACTACATCAGGTTGGTGTGTGTGGCGTAGTGTACGTCAGGTTGGTGTGTGGTGTAGTGTACGTCAGGTTGGTGTGTGTGGTGTAGTACACACCACACACACACACACCAACCTGTCGTACACTACGCCACACACACACCAACCTGACGTACACTACGCCACACATACCAACCTGACACTACATCAGGTTGGTGTGTGTGGCGTAGTGTACGTCAGGTTGGTGTGTGGTGTGGTGTAGTGTACGTCAGGTTGGTGTGTGTGGTATAGTATACACCACACACCAACCTGACGTACACTATGCCACACACACACAACAAACAGCCAGTTTTTTGTACCACACCTTCGCATGGCACTATAGGGCTGGAGGACTTGATCAGAAAGATCAACCCCCCCATGTGATGGTTGTACGCCAGGACACAGTCCGGTTTGTGGACCGGTACTGGGGTACCTCGAATGGTGGTGGCCGTGGTGCCGGGACCATGGATTGTGGTCAAGACAAAGACATCTCTTTTGTCTTTGAACTTGACCACAAGCATGTTGCCGCTACATTGGGCTCGAGTCTCACCCTTTCGGAGAGGCTGCTCAATTAGCGGCAAAGGGAGACCCCTCTGGTTTCTGCGCACGGTACCGCAATCGATGGTAGCTCTGGCAGAGAGGGATTGAAATAGTGTGATGCTTGTATAAAAGTTATCAACGTACAGATGGTAACCTTTATCAAGCAGAGGGTGGACCAAATCCCACACTATTTTCCCACTCACCCCCAAAGCAAGTGGACATTCTGGGGGCTGGATCCTACTGTCCTTTCCTTGGTAAACTCTAAAGCTGAGAGTGTACCCTGAGGTACTCTCACACAGCTTGTAGAGTTTCATCCCGTACCTTGCCCTTTTGCTGGGCAGGTACTGACAGAACTGAAGCCTCCCTTTGAAGTGGATGAGGGATTCATCCACACAAATTTCCCTTTCGGGAATGTACACTTCAGCAAACTTGCTGTTGAAGTGTTCGACGACTGGCCGAATTTTGAACAGTCTATCAAAATTCGGGTCATCGCGGGGAAGGATTTCAGTGTGAAATGAAGAAATTTATGAATAGCCTCAAACCGTTTCCGAGTCATCACCATGCCAAATACTGGAGTTTGATATAAAATATCAGTACTCCAGTATTGGCGAATTTCTGGTTTCTTCACAATCCCCATGTGAAGGACCAGTCCCCAATATTTAATCATTTCTACAGAGTCCACAGGACTCCAAGTAGAGAATGAAGAAATTGGGTGTTCCGCCAAAAATTGTTGGGCATACAAGTTTGTTTGCTCCACCATGAGACTGACGATTGACTCCGAGAAAAAGACTTTGAAAAAGTCTATTTCCCTGAAGTTGGCAGTCTCAAACTGGATTCCTGATTGGGGAACAAAATCAGTAATCCGTGGAGCAAAATTTTCAGGGACGGGGATCCAGGAGGGAGCACTAGTGCTAGGTTGGGCGTCACTAGCACTAGGTTGGGGGAAACTCACACTTGGCTGTGAGACTTCCTCCAAGATACCCGACTCTTCCTCTAAGGCCTCCGACTCTTCCTCCCTGGGCTCCGGACGATTTCTCGTCCTGCGACATCTCGGTGGTGGCAAGTCTGTGTCGCTGGAAGAGGAAGCGTGGGAGGAATAGAGAAAGGTGGGGTCATCTCTCTCACTATCACTATCAGTATCAGAGGCAATAATTTCATATGCCTCCTCAACTGAGTAGACCCTTTGGGACTGGGATGAGCGGGACATTGTGCGTGTGGTGTGTGTGCGTGTGTAAAAATCCTTTATTATAGTGTGCGTGTGTATGTGCGAGTGTTTGGTGAAACTTTTTACTGGAGAATGGGCTGTCAGGAGGGGACTGTCAGGCGCGCAGGGGGCAGGAGGGGACTGTCAGGTGTGCGGGGGGCAGGAGGGGACTGTCAGTCGCGCAGGGGGCAGGAGGGGACTGTCAGGCGCGCGGGGGGCAGGAGGGGACTGTCAGGCGCAGGAGGGCGCTGAGGAGAATTAGGTGGAGACAGAACCAGCGGAGGCAGCAACAGTGGGGGTGATCAGGGGTGCTGGGGGGTGATGAGGGGTGCTGGGGGGTGATAAGGGGTGCTGGGGGGTGATCAGGGGCAGAGGGGGGCTGTCAGGCACCGGGGGGCAGGAGGTTGCTGAGGAGATAAGGAAATAAAAAAACCTGCAGCAGCAGGGGATAATCAGGGGTTAATCAAGGGGGCAGGGGTTAATCAGGGGTGGCAGAGGTTAATCGGGGGGGCAGAGGTTAATGAGGGTGATCACTGGGACACAGGAGGGGGCTCTCAGACACAGGAGGCAGTAGGCGGCTGAGGAGCTTGCAGATGTGGATCAGCAGGTGGATGATCGGGGGTGCTGGGGGAGATCGGGGGTGCTGGGGGAGGATCAAGGGTGCTGGGGGATGATCAAGGGTGCTGGGGGATGATCAGGGGTGCTGGGGGATCACCAGGGGCAGAGGGGGGCTGTCAGGCACCGGGGGGGGGCAGAAGGTGGCGGAGGAGATAAAGAAATAAAAGAACCTGCAGCAACAGGGGTTAATCAGGGGGGCAGGGGTTAATCAGGGGGGCAGGGGTTAATTGGGGGGGCAGGGGTTAATCGGGGGGCAGGGGTTAATGAGGGTGATTACTGGGGCTCTCAGTCACAGGAGGCAGTAGGCGGCTGAGGAGCGCAGAAGAAGTAACAGCAGGTGGATGATCGGGAGTGCTGCGGGAGATCGGGGGGTGCTGGGGGAGATCGGGGGGTGCTGGGGGAGATCGGGGGTGCTGGGGGAGGATCAAGGGTGCTGGGGGATGATCAGGGGTGCTGGGGGATCACCAGGGGCAGAGGGGGGCTGTCAGGCACCGGGGGGCAGGAGGTGGCGGAGGAGATAAAGAAATAAAAGAACCTGCAGCAGCAGGGGTTAATCAGGGGGGCAGGGGTTAATCAGGGGGGCAGGGGTTAATCAGGGGGGCAGGGGTTAATCAGAGGGCAGGGGTTAATCAGGGGGGCAGGGGTTAATGAGGGTGATTACTGGGGCTCTCAGTCACAGGAGGCAGTAGGCGGCTGAGGAGCGCAGAAGAGGTAACAGCAGGTGGATGATCGGGAGTGCTGGGTGAGATCGGCGGTGCTGGGGGGAGATCGGGGGTGCTGGAGGGAGATCGGGGGTGCTGGGGGAGGATCAGGGGGCAGGGGTGAGTGAGCAGAGGTGGGAGGGGCTGGAATTAGGCGGTGGAGGGGAAGTTATACTACCGGAAGGCAGTGGTGGCAGCGGCAGCGGCGATGACAGCGGTGACAGCGGCGGCGGCAGCGATCGCAGGTCAGGGCGGCAGTCTGGCACCTCATTCCTCAGTTTCCACGGACAGGATGAAGTTGAGGAACGAGGCAGCCATGATTTTACCCCGCCCCTCCACATCTGATTGGAGGGCTAGCGTCACATGGACGCTAGCTCCAATCAGATGCGAGGGGGGTGACAAAAAGGTCACTGGGAGTGATCGTATCCCCGGGGGGGCAAAGCCACCCCCCCTGGGGTCAAGTCTAGGTCCCCCTGTACCGGCGGGTCGGGTGAACTTTCATTGAACCCGCTCACCCGACCCGCAGGAGGGAGATCTTTTCATGATGCTGCATAGGCGTCATGGGTCGTTTTGCCACGACTTTTCATGACGCCTATGTGGCGTCAAAGGTCGTGAAGGGGTTAAACTCTGCATGGATAGCTGTCCACAACTGTTGATCTGTATGCCTGTGATCTCCAAGGCATATTATTGTAAACACTGCCTGATTACGGTGAGCCCTGGCTGCACAGTACGGAGATGGGGGAGGGGATTCTCTCTGCAGTGTTGGAACGTGTGTTTAATTAAGGCAGAGGTTGAGGGCGCAGGTGGAGGCCCTAGAGTAGGTGGAGGAGGCATAAGCACTGCAGGAACTTTTACATACAGATGTTGGTTCTGCAAGGCTTGGTGTCTAGTGACACCTTGGAGTCTACTGCTTTAGTTCTCCATTCCCTGGTGTGTACTAGTTTAGTTCTCCAACCCAAGCTATTTAGTAGTCTAGTTCTCCAATCCCTGTTGTCTATTAGTTTAGCTCTCCATGTTCTGGTGTTAATTTGTTTAGTTCTGCAATCTTAGCTGTTTAGTAGTTTAGTTCTCCAACCCCTGTTGTCTATTAGTTTAGTTAGCCATCGTGTGATGTGTAGTGGTTTAGTTCTACAACCCTGGATGTTCAGTAGTTTAGTTTTCCAATCCCTGTTGTCTATTAGTTTAGTTCTCCATGAACTGGTGTTAATTTGTTTAGTTCTGCAATCATAGCTGTTAAGTAGTTTAGTTCTCCAACCCCTGTTGTCTAGTAGTTTAGTTATCCATGTTATGGTGTGTAGTGGTGTATTTCTTTATCCAAAAGTGCCCTGCAAGCCTTGATGACTGCAAGTCTGGAGGAGCAGCCTATTCCCCAATTGCCAGACTCACCCAGTGCCCAGTCATCTAGCTGTAATTCCCCTGTCCATGCTTGCTCATCCAGGTGTCATTGTTGAAATGCACTCTGGCAGACATAATTTTTCAGGGAACAGGTGATGTTATCTGTGACTTGTTGCTGTAGCGCAGGCTCATCTTTCTTACAGAAGTAATAGTGAATGGGCAACTAGTATTCGGGGGACTGCGATGGCCATCAGCTTTTGGAAACCGTCTGTATCCATAAGGTGTAAAGGCTGCATTTTCATTGCCAACAGATTGGAGTGGCCTTGCAATAATCACAGAGATCACAGGCCATGAGTCATACAGAAACAGGCACTGTGATCTTAATAGCGAATAGCTCTCCGTTTGCCCCTATCATCCAGACATTGACAAGATTGGTTGATGAATCATCCGAGGAGGCCGCAGGCTGTTCACAATAATTAGTTCTCAGAAAAGTAATAGTGGGCATACAGCTAATCCACTTCCAGATTACAACACATGGAATATGCGTATATCCCGCTGTACAATCACTGCTAACTCCATGATAGCCCTACACTCCTCGTTGCCAACAACAATCCTGTTTTTAACCCAATAAATAAATGCAGGCCGACTGGAAGCCATTCTTCTTTTGAGGTTTACACCATCAGGGTGTTCCATTTCCTCTCCCTCAGAGTAGCAGTTATATACCTGCCCCCAGGTTCACCCACCCACTTCCTTGACCACTTTTATGCATTGTGGCCACACTTCCTAAAAACACCTGTTTAGTGCGGCCTATCATGTTCTCTAATCAAAGTCCTTTTTATATATATAGCTTAGTCTCTACTTCTCTGAACATAATTCACCATAAAACTCAACCATACCCAAAAAGCTCATTCAGCCTTTATCTACCTCCCCATTTCCTCAAGATGGTTGTACCATCATTGTAAATAAGCACCTGTAATTGGTTTCAACCCCCAACTCATTGTAGATTGTAAGATCTGAAGAGCAGGGCCATCATTATTTTTGCTTTAATTGTTTGATTCCCGTATATACTCGAGTATAAGCCTACCCGAGTATAAGCCAATCCCCCTAATTTTGCCACAAAAAACTGGGAAAACTTATTGACTCGAGTATAAGCCTAGGGTGGAAAATGCAGCACCTACTGGTAAATTTCAAAAATAAAAATAGATACCAATAAAAGTAAAATTAATTGAGACATCAGTAGGCTAAATGTTTTTGAATATCCATATTGAATCAGGAGCCTCATATAATGCTCCATACAGTTCATGATGGCCCCATAAGATGCTCCATACAAAATACACCCTATATAATGCTGCACAAAGGTTAATAATGGCCCCATAAGATGCCCCATTGAATAATATGCCCCATATGCTGCTCCATAAAGGTTATGGCCCCAGAAGATGTTCCATAGATTTTGCCCCATATGCTGCCCCATAAGATGCTCCATAGATTATGCTCCATATGCTGCCCCATAAGATGCTCCTTAGATTATGCCCCATATGCTGCTCCATAAAAGTTATGTCTAGTGTTGAGCGATACCATCCAATACTGAGAAGTATCGGATTGGATTGGATCGGACCGATACACCAAAAAGTATCGGTATCGCCGATTCTGATACCAGAAGTCCCATGCAAGTCAATGGGACAGAAATATTGGAATTAAAAAAAACCTTTCTTTCCTTGTACATCCATTTTGGGAGGGGGGAAGAGTGTGGGCGGTGCATGGGCGGACACTGTGCGTGTCTGTGTGTGTGGGCGGGGGCTGTGCGGGCCTGCCGGGGGCCTGTGCCGGCTGTCGGGGGTCTGTATGGGCCTGCAGGGGGCTTGTGCCGGCTGTCGGGGTTCTGTACGGGCTTGCCGGGGGCCTGTGCCAGCTGCCAGGGGACTGTACGGGCCTGCCGGGGGCCTGTGCCGGCTGCTGGGGGTCTGTACGGGCCTCCCAGGGGCCTGTGCCGGCTGTCGAGGGTCTGTAGGCCTGCCGGGGGCCTGTGCCGGCTGTCGAGGGTCTGTGCGGGCCTGCTGGGGGTCTTGTGTGTGTGCAGGCATCGTCCGATGGGACTACAAGTCCCATTGGGCGATGCCTGCTACAATGACAGTGATTGACACATTAGCCAATGATGGGACAGTAGTAGTCCCATCATCCGGCTAATGTGTTGAATGTAAAAAAAAAAAAAAAACATACATACAACATACATGCTACATACATACTACATATATACTACACTCATACATACTACATACATACTTCATATATACTACATTCATACAACATACATGCATACTACATACATACTTCATATATACTACATTCATACAACATACATACATACTACATATATACTACATTCATACAACATACATACATACTACATACATACTACATTCATACAACATACATACTACATACATACTTCATATATACTACATTCATACAACATACATACATACTACATACTACATACATACTTCATATATACTACATTCATACAACATACATACATACTACATACATGCTACATATATACTACATTCATACAACATACATACTACATACATACTTCATATATACTACATTCATACAACATACATACATACATACTACATACTACATACATACTACATATATACTACATTCATACAACATACATACATACTACATATATACTACATTCATACAACATACATACATACTACATACATACTTCATATATACTACATTCATACAACATACATACTACATACTACATACATACTTCATATATACTACATTCATACAACATACATACATACTACATACTACATACATACTACATATATACTACATTCATACAACATACATACATACTACATACATACTACATATATACTACATTCATACAACATACATACATACTACATACATACTTCATATATACTACATTCATACAACATACATACATACTACATATATACTACATTCATACAACATACATACATACATAGTACATACTACATACATACTACAAACTACATACAATACATTCATACATACAACATACATACAACATACATACTACATGCATACTACATTCATACTACATATATACTACATTCATACAACATACATGCATGCATACATACTACATATATACTACATTCATACAACATGCATACATACATAGTACATACTACATACATACTACATACAATACATTCATACATACAACATACATACAACATACATACTACATGCATACTACATGCATACTACATATATACTACATTCATACAACATACATGCATGCATGCATACATACTACATACATACTACATTCATACAACATACATACATGCTACATACATACTTCATATATACTACATTCATACAACATACATACATACTACATACATACTACATACAATATATTCATACATTCATACAATACATACATATAGACATACAGTACATATAACGGAGTACATACTCACCATAACTTGTCACTTTGTTCCCCGAAGCCAATGTCATCTTTGGAAAAATATGAAAAAAACAAACAAGCAATATACTCCCTGATCCGCAGAAATCCACAGTGTCCCACGACGACCTCCCGTGGAGAACAGCAGCATCAGCTGATGCGCCCGCTCTCTAGGGGGCTCCTCCGCCACTGTAAAAAAATAGTCCCTAGTCTCAGTTTATGGCAAATGCTGCGTGGGACCTTTCTCACACAGCAATGCCAAAAGTGAGACTAGGGACTATTTTTTTTACAGTGGCGGAGGAATACAGTGCAGAAGGATACCTACCTCCCGTCATTGTATTCCTGGGGCCCGCAGAGAGCGGTGGCATCAGCTACATACTACATACATACTACATATATACTACATTCATACAACATACATACATACTACATATATACTACATTCATACAACATACAAACATACTACATACATACTTCATATATACTACATTCATACAACATACATACTGCATACATACTTCATATATACTACATTCATACAACATACATAAATACTACATACTACATACATACTACATATATACTACATTCATACAACATACATACATACTACATACATACTACATATATACTACATTCATACAACATACATACATACTACATACATACTTCATATATACTACATTCATACAACATACATACATACATACTACATATATACTACATTCATACAACATACATACATACATAGTACATAATACATACATACTACATACTGCATACAATACATTCATACATACATACAACATACATACTACATGCATACTACATGCATACTACATATATACTACATTCATACAACATACATACATGCATACATACTACATATATACTACATTCATACAACATGCATACATACATAGTACATACTACATACATACTACATACTACATACAATACATTCATACATACAACATACATACAACATACATACTACATGCATACTACATGCATACTACATATATACTACATTCATACAACATGCATGCATGCATACATACTACATACATACTACATTCATACAACATACATACATGCTACATACATACTTCATATATACTACATTCATACAACATACATACATACTACATACATACTACATACAATACATTCATACATTCATACAATACATACATATAGACATACAGTACATATAACAGAGTACATACTCACCATAACTTGTCACTTTGTTCCCCGAAGCCAATGTCATCTTTGGAAAAATATGAAAAAAACAAACAAGCAATATACTCCCTGATCCGCAGAAATCCACAGTGTCCCATGACGATCTCCTGTGGAGAACAGCAGCATCAGCTGATGCGACCGCTCTCTAGGGTGCTCCTCCGCCACTGTAAAAAAATAGTCCCTAGTCTCAGTTTATGGCAAATGCTGCGTGGGACCTTTCTCACACAGCAATGCCAAAAGTGAGACTAGGGACTATTTTTTTTACAGTGGCGGAGGAATACAGTGCAGAAGGATACCTACCTCCCATCATTGTATTCCTGGGGCCCGCAGAGAGCGGTGGCATCAGCTGATGCTGCTCTTCTCCATGGGAAATCGTCGTGGGACACTCATGGATTTCTGCGGATCAGGGAGTATATATGTTGTTTGTTATTTTCATATTTTTCCACAGATGACATTGGCTTCGGGGATCAAAGTGACAAGTGATGGTGAGTATGTACTCTATGTTATATGTACTGTATGTCTGTATATATGTATTGTATGAATGTATTGTATGTAGTATGTATGTAGTATGTAAGTTGTATGTATGTGGCATGTTGTATGTATGTTGTATGAATGTAGTATATATGTAGTATGTATGTAGTATGTAGTATGTATGTATGTTGTATGAATGTAGTATATATTAAGTATGCATGTATGTTTTATGTAGTATGTATGTATGTTGTATGAATGTAGTATATATGAAGTATGTATGTAGTATGTAGTATGTATGTTGTATGAATGTAGTATGTATGCAGTATGTATGCAGTATGTAGTATGTATGTATGTTGTATGAATGTAGTATATATGAAGTATGTATGTAGTATGTATGTATGTTGTATGAATGTAGTATATATGAAGTATGTATGTAGTATGTATGTATGTTGTATGAATGTAGTATATATGTAGTATGTATGTAGTATGTATGTATGCTGTATGAATGTAATATATATATATATATATATATATGAAGTATGTATGTAGTATGTATGTATGTTGTATGAATGTAGTATATATGTAGTATGTATGTATGTTGTATGAATGTAGTATATATGAAGTATGTATGTAGTATGTATGTATGTTGTATGAATGTAGTATATATGAAGTATGTATGTAGTATGTATGTATGTTGTATGAATGTAGTATATATGTAGTATGTATGTAGTATGTATGTATGCTGTATGAATGTAATATATATATATATATATATATGAAGTATGTATGTAGTATGTATGTATGTTGTATGAATGTAGTATATATGTAGTATGTATGTATGTTGTATGAATGTAGTATATATGAAGTATGTATATAGTATGTATGTAGCATGTAGTATGTAGTATGTATGCATGTTGTATGAATGTAGTATATATGTAGTATGTATGTATGTTGTATGAATGTAGTATATATGAATGTGTATATAGTATGTATGTTGTATGAATGTAGTATATATGTATTATGTATGTAGTATGTATGTAGTACGTGTGTATGTAGTATGCATGTAGTATGTATGTAGTATGTATGTTTTTTTTTTTACATTCAACACATTAGCCAGATGATGGGACTACTACTGTCCCACCATTGGCTAATGTGTCAATCACTGTCATTGTAGCAGGCATCACCCGATGGGACTTGTAGTCCCATCGGACGATGCCTGCACACACACAAGTCCCCCGGCAGGCCCGCATAGACCCTCGAAAGCCATTACAGGCCCCAGCAGGCCCGCACAGGGCCCCGGCAGGCCTGCATAGACCCCCGAGAGGCCCATACAGGCACCCGACAGCCGGCACAGGCCCCCGACAGCCGGCACAGGCCCCCGGCAGGCCCGTACAGACCCTGCATCATGATGCGCACAGACCACGCATCATGATGACATCATTTCAGCAGCCAATCACAGCCACAACAGTGGCTCATTGCATTATGGGGACTTCCGATTCCGGTATCCGATATTGAAAAAATATCGGTACTCGGTATCGGAATTCCGATACAGCGAATATAGGCCGATACCCGATATTTGCAGTATCGGAATGCTCAACACTAGTTATTGCCCCATAAGATGCTCCATAGACTATGCCCCTTATGCTGCCCCATATGCTGCTCCATAGATTATGCCCCATATGGTGCCCCATATGATGCTCCATAGCTTATGCCCCATGTGCTGCCCCATAAGATGCTCCATAGATTATGCCCCATATGCTGCCCCAAAAGATGTTCCATAGATTATGCCCCATATGCTGCTCCATAGATTATGCCCCATATGGTGCCCCATAAGATGCTCCATAGATTATACCCCAGAAGATGCTCCCCACCATCCTGTAGCATGTAAGCCTGAAAGGGCAGGGTCCTCTCCACTCTGTATCAGTCTGTCATTGTTAGTTTGTTTACTGTAAGTGATATCTGTAGTTTGTATGTAACCTCTTCTCATGTACATCACCATGGAATCAATGGTGCTATATAAATAAATAATAATATCTGGGCTCATCCATCTGTAGGCACGATGTCCACAAACTAAGTGTTAGGTGTCGAGTTTCCCCCACTGCACAGGGGGAACCTCAAGACATGTCCTCTGCGGTCTCCCATTCTTCTGCAACTGCAGAGGTTCCTGCTCAGCAGAAACATCAGTCCCAGCATCTTGCTCAGGCTAATGCTATGCGTCTGGTTGCTGCTGCCGCCCCATGCTCAGCTGTAGCATCCTGCATTAGTCAGTGGCGAGCAGACACTCCTGGGACTAAGTCCAGCTTTTCTCCATCTGAGCATGCCCATGAGATGACTGCTCATTGGTGGACAGAGGTCATATGCTCAGGTCCTCAAGCAGCTTGGATTGGGCCATCAGGAAGGTCCCAGAAGGCTGCGGTTATAAAAGGATCGCATGGCGGTGATCTAGTATAGACAATATGGAGTGTGTGTTGTATGCACATACAGTATGAATGTCTCTGGTGACTAACTCATTATGAAACCTCTACCCTTGGTACGCATGTGTTGATTCAGCCTTGCCAGGTAGGCCTAGGCTGATAGTGCAGGTAGGAGGCAGAGTCAGGGCCTAGCTTCAGCGCCAAGTAGTGACTTTGCCTGTACGCCACTGAGCACTTGGTCTGCACTCCACAGTAGCCAGTATCTATTAGTGGCATTCGCAGGTGTGATGCCGTGCGCCTAGTGGGTCTAGAGAGGCTCTTACCCTGCATCGTTGGGGCAGAGCCTTGTGACCGTACACTAGCGCTGATTCAGCTGTGCCCTATGACAGTTAACAAGGTACGGCATCTGTGTTATGCAGTACCGTGGCTCTGTGAAGCAACAGAGTCCGTCGCTATTACATACTGGGTGGCGTTTAACCCATGTGTTTCCAGTGCGATACCGCCATTTAGTGTCCACCATTACTGAGCAGCAGTTAACATCTCTGCAAGGTGGACCCAGGGCTGCGAACGCACCTTATTACCATCTTTTTATTATTTGGTGCGTTCCGACAGCCCTAACACTAAGAATACTCCTTCTGGGAGAACACAAATGTGACCAGGGACCTGTATACATTGGTATAAATTCAAAATTCCCAACATGGCTTTATAAGCTCACAAAGTATTATCCATTTGTTGTCCATTTATACCAAATGTACATTTACCCCTTTCTTTCCTTACTATTTTACCAGTAGATGTTTTATAGCCTTCAACACCATCTTGGTAAACTGTCTCATTAACCTGGGTTCGATCATGAGTGTATGTACAGAAGCAATTATTGTCCTCCCACAGGTATTTGCTCCAGTGTGTTAAGACTGAACCACCATCCATCGTTGGGAATGGGGTCTGAATGAGGGATCTTAGTTCTCCTCTTGTGACCACATTTCCAACTTCTGAATCATACTCCCGCCACCACATTTGTACCTTAGGTCGTGTTATATTAAATTGGAACCAGGGATTAGCGGCCCATCCAACTATAGCCAATGAGGCAGATATATCACGGGGCACATCATTTCCCCGAAACTTAGATTGAGTCAAGGTTTCATTGTATATGCAGTGTGATGTTAATACCTTTTATGGCTCCAGAGGTAGGGCTAAGGACAGCATAGTCCTTGCTGATACAGGGCTGTGTGTACAGATCCAACAGTCTTTTGGTTTTTGTCCTTTCATGTCCTTTATAAGAAGAGCATGATGTCGAATAAATTTGTTAACATAGTAACATAGTTATTAAGGTTGAAGGAATACTTTAAGTCCATCTAGTTCAACCCATATCCAATCCTAACTTGCCCTAACATGTTGATCCAGAGGAAGGCAAAAAAAACCCATGTGGCAAGCAGTAAGCTTCACATTGGGGAAAAAAATTCCTTCCCGACGCCACATACGGCAATCAGAC
The DNA here is from genome assembly GCF_039654945.1 of Dendrobates tinctorius. Taxonomy (NCBI): domain Eukaryota; kingdom Metazoa; phylum Chordata; class Amphibia; order Anura; family Dendrobatidae; genus Dendrobates; species Dendrobates tinctorius. Next base: position 3,027,274 of record NW_027361910.1, read on the forward strand.
TAGCTTCCTGGATCAACGCAATATTAAGGAAACTAGTATATATACCCTGTAATATTATACTTTTCAAGAAATGCATCCAGTCCCTTCTTAAATATTAGTAGGAAATCACTCATTACAACATCACATGGCAGAGAGTTCCATAGTCTCACTGCTCTTACAGTAAAGAATCCGCATCTGTGAGTATGCTTAAACCTTCCTTCCTCCAGACGTAGAGGATGCCCCCTTGTTACCGTCACAGGTCTAAGAATAAAAAGATCATTAGAAAGGTCTTTGTACTGTCCCCGCATATATTTATACATTGTAATAAGATCACGCCTAAGCCTTCGATTTTCCAAATTAAATAACCCCAAGTGTAATAACCTGGCTTGGTATTGCAGACCCCCTAGTTCCCTAATAACCTTGGTCGCTCTTCTCTGCACCCGCTCCAGTTCAGCTATGTCTTTCTTATACACCGAAGACCAGAACTGTACACAGTATTCTAAGTGTGGTCGCACTAGTGACTTATATAGAGGTAAAAATATGTTCTCCTCATGAGCATCAATGCCTCTTTTAATGCATCCCATTATTTTATTTGCCTTTGCAGCAGCTCCTAATACTGGCCACTAAATGTGAGTTTGTCGTCCACCCTGTGATGTACAATGTCTGTGAGGTATGGGGTTTTGTCCACAAAATATGATGTTTTCTGTTGTAACTTTCCAGAAAGATCCGGCAGATATGACAATCCAGGCTGCTAGCTCTGCAGCTTCATCCCTCCTCCCTTCACACACACACAGAGCAGTGCCACCCCCCCTCCTCTACAGCCTGTGTTCGCACTAGTAATAGGAGACCCCCCTGCTGTTACAACCATTTGTTTCCTTCTCTCCTCTTCAGAGCGGGAAAAACTTCTTTGTTTGAAACGAATAAAACTACGAGAGACTATACCATAAGAACCAAATACCCTAGAGATATGAAAATCACATTTTTGTAATCCGGGCGGTCACAGCGTCGTTGCCGTGGTTCTGGCGAAGCGTAATCCTTTCAGAACCTGAGATATGTGTTCCAGCTAAACGGTGTATCAGAACTACTGCATATTTGGTCTTGAATTATTGTACTCAACAAATCACAACCAATGATGCCCTATATATGTCTGTGCGGGCTGCCCCCACGGAGTTATGATTAGTATAAGTTTTCTAGTGTAATTCTACATCCAAAAGAGAGAGGTGGGATTAACCCAGCATGCATCTCGCCGTGATGTCACATAGCAAGTCTATAAAGCATTTCCTGGACAAAACCAGAGCAGAACAGCTCAAGTCGTCGTGCTAGAAAGATCCCCAGATGAGTGGAGAAGTGCAGCTCCGCCTCCACCCACCTTAGCCGCATGGTCTGCCTAAGGAACAATATGGAACTGTGAGTGTACTCTCTTTGTTTTCTCCACTTTTATTTTATACCTGTACTGTACATATTTTATGTCTCAATTTTATAGCAACTTTTATCTGTAATCAGTGTCCTCTTTCGGAAAATAAATGAAATAATTATTTAGATCTGTCTCTATGCTCTAAGACTCGAACTATACGCCTTTGATAGATAATCGCTACTAATTCAAGGGGTTTGCCACGGACCCTCTTAATTTAACACTGTGAATTAAGTAACCGTGACTGGTGGCAGCGCGTTGTGTACGGCTATTGCGGCTTGCTGGCAGTCTAGAAGGGTCTTATATAGCTGAATAAGGGTCTGCGGCACCAGCATTCATAATTCCCTTACTGCAGAAGCCTAATTGCCGGTTCACAACAGGCAGCCCGTCCGGCGACCAATTATCCTAGGTGCAGTTCCCTGACTGACCTGAGGGTAAGGGGGGCGCCGGAGAGCTGCAAGTTCCAAAGTGGAACTGAGAAAGTGGGATATACATAAATCCCCGCAGTACTTGGAAGATTGATAGCAGTGGTGGGGCATCCAAATTAAACTCCCCCTGCGGCAAATTGTAGAGCGAGATTAGCTTGCTGGATATTTTTGGTCACATGGTGCCAGTGGTGGGATAACTAAGATAAGCCCCAACGGTGCCTGTGATAGCCGTGTGCCAGCAGTGTGTCTCGTCCCTCCGTCCGCTGATACACCCGTGTCAGTGGTGGGACTGTGACATAGTGGTGACACAGGGTCCGCTGTCCGTCGCGTATTGGTGACAGCGGGACCCCCCGTTAGTCGCCTGTAAGTGGACGAACGGCAGTGGGCTGTTCGTCACATATTGGTGGCAGAGCGGTGGGATAATCCTAGAGCATTAGTGATTTGGTTTGAGCAATCATTCCTCTCACTAAAGACCTGCACGGTTCCTGCGGGAATCCTGCATCATAGGTTTTGGAGAACAGACTCAGTGGTTACTAGTTCTGAGACATTTGTGTGTACGTACAAGTATTCCCTCCCATTTCTTCGTTTTTCTTTTCTATCTTTGATTTGGCAACCATGGCTACGTGGGGAGAATCTTATTATAAGCAGCTTAATAAGGACATCCTGAGGTCCCTGTGCACGTCAAAGCAGATTGATGTCGCCGACAAGACCAAAGCCCAGTTGGTCGCGGCTCTAGTGCAATGGGAAGAGAGCAAGGGCGCAGAAGGCAGCACCCGTGCCGATGGTGCAGCCGCAGGGGTCCAGATGGTGCAGACCGCCAGCCGGGAAGTCCTGGACCCCTATCTGCAATTGGCTCTACAGCAACTCCCTGCCGAAGACCATGTTGGATGTCTGCAGCTGATCCAGCAAGCTCAGGAGAGAGCTGAGCGCCAAAGAGAGGCTGAGAGAGCCGAGCGCCAGGCGCAGAGGGCCCATGAACTGGAGGTACTCCAGCGGGGTGGGAATGCCCCCACAGCCCGAAGCCGTGAGCCCAGCAGCGTCCAGACTCCTAAACCCCGGCCAGAGCATTTTCCCGTGATGGAAAAGGATGGGGACTTGGACACGTTTCTGCGAGCCTTTGAGAAAGCCTGCAGACAGTACCGACTGCCCGAAGACCAATGGGCCAGGTACTTGACCCCAGGGCTAAAAGGCAAAGCTCTGGAGGCGTTTGCTTCTCTTCCGCAAGCGCATGATGATGACTATGACGCCATAAAGCAGGCGCTGATCGCCAAATACCGGCTGACACCTGAGGTATACCGAAAGAAGTTCCGGCACCTCCAACGTGGCCCACACGATAGCTACAGTGATGTGGTGCAAGGACTCAGGACCCACTTTGACCAGTGGATCCATGGACTGTCCGTTGAAACCTTTGAGCAGCTACGGGACCTGATGATCAAAGACCAGTTCCTGCATCTCTGCCCAGCTGAGGTCCGACAGTTCATCCTGGACCGCGAACCAACGAACGCGGACAAAGCGGCGCAGATCGCCGACAACCACGAGGCCAACCGGAAGCCCGAGATGCGGAGGCCAGTCGCCACCAGCTGGAAAGGGGGTAAGCCAGCAACCAACCCCAATGCCCCAGCTAGCCGTCCCTCAGGAGGCCCTGTCCCTGTTGCCAACAACAGGCCGGCTACTGACAGTCGCCTGTGTCACCACTGCCAGCGGCCTGGTCACTTCTTTTACGCCTGTCCGAACAGGCCGAAGAACCCCCCAGCCAAGGCCCCCGGGCCCAACGCCTCTGTTCTTTTGGTGGGAGGTGTGGTTGGGAGGGCTGACGACAACGTTCAACCTGTTCAGGTGGGGGCCCGTCTTGCTACAGGCCTCAAGGACACCGGGGCTGAACGAACCCTCATCCGTCCTGGACTGGCGGCCCCTGAAGAGTTTGTTGAGGGGAAAACCCTGACTGTCACCGGGATTGGAGGCACCCGTTGTCCCTTGCCAGTGGCACGAGTTTTTCTTGACTGGGGTGCCGGGAGCGGGTTGAGGGAGGTGGGAGTGTCTGAAAACCTGCCCACTGATGTTTTATTGGGGACTGACTTGGGGCGGATGGTTGCATACTACGTCCCTGACACCCTTCCCCAAACTGATAATAAGGGTAACGTTAACCATGATGATGATGATGATGACGGGAAACTGAATGTGTTACCTGCTTATGCCTTGATGAGTAATGATGCAACTAACAACCATTCTTTCCCCAGGTACGATGCTGATGCTGATGTGAATGTACCAAAGCAAACTGATAACCATTCTTCTCCTAGGAAGAATGATGATGATGTTGATGTATCTGTGCCGACTGAACCCGTTAACCCTTTCTTTGAAGCGGTAGATGTGTCCACAGGTACCGAAGTGCTCAGCCCCGTCACTCTGCGGAGTGAGACGGCTGAGGAACCCCTGGCAGGAGTAAGCAACGGTGCTCAAGGAAATGGGGAGGTGCATGGGGACCATGAGGAAGGTAATGCCATGCAGCTGACCAGTGCCACCGAGGAAGGTAACTGGCCCATAAGTAGCACTGCTCCTGAAGTGTTGGGGGTGGATGGGGAGGTAGAGCCCAAGCCAGCACCGGCTGGTGGGTCTGTAGAAATCCCCAGGGAGACAGCATACATAGCAGCTGTCACACGCAGTCAGAGTGCCCAGATCGCAATTAACGCACTGTCTTCTGGACCCTCTGCTGCTACAGGAGAGACTGAACCAGAGGTGAACCCAGAGCCGGTTCCAGAGGGTCCCAGTAAAGAGTGGACCCTGACGTCACTTCTGGCAGCCTCCAGCATGGAGTTCCAGGCTGCTCTGCACTCAGATGCCAGCCTGGAGAAATTGAGAGGTCTCGCCGAGACGCCCACCTCCAAGTCTGATAAGGAGAGGGTGTTCTGGGAACGAGGAAGGTTGTACCGGGAGACAGTACCCGGAGATCCTAAAAAGGAGTGGTTGAGGGAAAGACAGCTGGTCGTCCCCTATCAGTTCAGAACCGAGTTGTTGCGGATTGCCCATGAGATTCCACTCGCTGGACACTTGGGGATCAGCAAAACAAAGGCACGACTGTCTCAACACTTCTATTGGCCCAAGATGGGGACAGATGTAACACACTACTGCCGCTCCTGCACCACCTGTCAAAAAGTGGCTAAGGTGGGGCCTGCTCTTAAGGCTCCCCTTATTCCTTTGCCGTTGATAGAGGAGCCTTTCCAGAGAATCGCGGTGGACATTGTAGGACCGCTGTCCGTCCCCAGCAGCTCCGGAAAGCGATACATTCTCACCGTGGTAGACTACGCTACCCGGTACCCAGAGGCAGTAGCTCTGTCTTCAACCAGGGCAGATAAGGTGGCTGACGCACTGGTGACCATCTTTTCAAGAGTAGGATTTCCCAGGGAGATGCTTACCGATCAAGGGCCCCAATTCATGTCTCGCCTAATGGAGGCTCTCTGTGAGAAAATGCAGGTGACGCAGCTGGTATCGAGTCCGTATCACCCACAGACTAATGGTTTGTGTGAACGTTTCAACGGTACCCTCAAACAGATGCTCCACATACTGGTTGAGACCCAAGGGCGCGACTGGGAGCGGTACCTCCCACACCTGCTGTTCGCTTACAGAGAAGTTCCGCAGGCCTCGACCGGGTTCTCCCCCTTCGAGCTCCTGTATGGCAGGCGAGTCCGGGGACCCCTTGGGTTGATAAGAGAATCCTGGGAAGATGAGCCAAACCCCACAGAAGTGTCCATCGTGGATTATGTCATGCGCTTCCGTGACAAGATGCAGACCTTGACGCAGTTGGTGCATGACAACATGACGCAGGCTCAGGCTGACCAGAAGCGCTGGTACGACCAGAACGCCCGGGAGCGGACCTACCAGGTGGGTCAAAAGGTGTGGGCGCTGGTCCCTGTACCAACGGATAAGCTTCAGGCAGCCTGGGAAGGCCCGTACGTCATCCACCAACAGCTCAACCCGGTCACCTACGTAGTCACGCTTGACCATGCTCGGGGTAGGCGCAAGGCCTTTCACGTCAACATGCTGAAGGCGCACTACGAACGTGAAGCTTGCGTCCTACCGGTCTGCAATCTGCCAGAGGATGGGGAGGAAGATCCCCTCCTGGACATGCTGGCCCAGGCCAAGGCCGATGGGTCCATTGAGGACATGGAGATAAGTGGTTCGCTAACCATATCCCAGCGGTTGCAGTTGATGGCCACCCTGGAACTCTTCCCGCCCGTGTTCACCAACCGTCCTGGGAGGACGGAGTTAGCGGTTCATGACGTGGACACCGGGAATCACGCCCCATTACGGTGAACACCTTATCGGATCTCTGAAACGGTGCAACAAGTCATGCGCCAAGAGATCGATGAGATGTTAAGGCTGGGGGTGATTCGACGGTCAAAATGCGCGTGGGCTTCACCTGTAGTCCTTGTGCCTAAAAAGGATTGAACCACCCGGTTCTGCGTGAACTACAGGGGGCTCAACGCCATCACAACCTCTGATGCCCACCCAATGCCGCGCATCGAGGATCTGCTCGAGCGGTTGACAAACGCCAACTACATATCCATCATGGATTTGAGTCGGGGATACTGGCAGATTCCCCTGAGCCCTGAGGCGCAGGAGAAATCCGCCTTTATCACCCCCTTTGGACTGTACGAGTCCACGGTCATGCCCTTCGGCATGAAGAATGCCCCTGCCACTTTCCAGCGGATGGTCAACCACCTGCTTCGGGGACTGGAGGAGTACGCAGTGGCGTACTTAGACGATATTGCCGTCTTCAGTTCCACCTGGGAGGAACACCTTCAGCACCTCCAGGAGGTGCTCAAGCGTCTTCACCAGGCAGGCCTGACCATCAAGCCGGGGAAGTGCCAGATAGGCATGCGCAAGGTCCAATACCTGGGGCACCGGGTAGGCGGGGGTTCCATGAGTCTGGAGCCAGAAAAAGTGGACGCAATCGTGTCCTGGCCCACCCCCAGGACCAAGAAACAGGTGAAGTCCTTCTTGGGCACTGCAGGGTACTATAGGCGGTTCGTACAGGACTATAGCGCCCTTGCCAAACCCTTGACTGACCTCACCAAGCAGAGGCTACCCCAAACAGTCAACTGGACAGATGACTGTGAGGCGGCTTTCCAAGCTTTGAAAGCAGCCCTGTGCAACTCTCCAGTGTTGAGAGCAGTCGACAGCAGTCGCCCGTTTCTGGTACAGACCGACGCCAGCGAGTTTGGCCTCGGTGCTGTGCTTAGCCAGGTCGACTCGGGGGACCAAGAGCACCCCGTGTTGTACCTGAGCCGGAAACTTTTGCCGAGGGAAGTGGCATACTCGACCATCGAGAAGGAGTGTCTGGCCATGGTGTGGGCACTGCAGAGTTTGCAGCCCTACCTGTACGGGCGTGCCTTCACGGTGGTAACTGACCACAACCCTCTGAGCTGGTTGCACACAGTGTCCGGAACCAATGGAAGGTTGCTCCGCTGGAGCCTTGCCCTTCAACAGTACGACTTCACTGTAAAACACAGGAAGGGCAGTGAAACCGGCAATGCCGATGGGTTGTCCCACCGGGGCGAACCCGCTGAGGTGCGCATGGCCGATTACCGAGAGGTAATGCCTCCTTAGCGCCCTCTTAAGGGGGGAGGTGTGATGTACAATGTCTGTGAGGTATGGGGTTTTGTCCACAAAATATGATGTTTTCTGTTGTAACTTTCCAGAAAGATCCGGCAGATATGACAATCCAGGCTGCTAGCTCTGCAGCTTCATCCCTCCTCCCTTCACACACACACAGAGCAGTGCCACCCCCCCTCCTCTACAGCCTGTGTTCGCACTAGTAATAGGAGACCCCCTGCTGTTACAACCATTTGTTTCCTTCTCTCCTCTTCAGAGCGGGAAAAACTTCTTTGTTTGAAACGAATAAAACTATGAGAGACTATACCATAAGAACCAAATACCCTAGAGATATGAAAATCACAATTTTGTAATCCGGGCGGTCACAGCGTCGCTGCCGTGGTTCTGGCGAAGCGTAATCCTTTCAGAACCTGAGATATGTGTTCCAGCTAAACGGTGTATCAGAACTACTGCATATTTGGTCTTGAATTATTGTACTCAACAAATCACAACCAATGATGCCCTATATACACTCACTGGCCACTTTATTAGGTACACCATGCTAGTAACGGGTTGGACCCCCTTTTGCCTTCAGAACTGCCTCAATTCTTCGTGGCAGAGATTCAACAAGGTGCTGGAAGCATTCCTCAGAGATTTTGGACCATATTGACATGATGGCATCACACAGTTGGCGCAGATTTGTCGGCTGCACATCCCTGATGCGAATCTCCCATTCCACCACATCCCAAAGATGCTCTATTGGATTGAGATCTGGTGACTGAGGAGGCCATTTGAGTACAGTGAACTCATTGTCATGCTCAAGAAACCAATCTGAGATGATTCGAGCTTTATGACATGGCGCATTATCCTGCTGAAAGTAGCCATCAGATGTTGGGTACATTGTGGTCATAAAGGGATGGACATGGTCAGCAACAATACTCAGGTAGGCTGTGGCGTTGCAACGATGCTCAATTGGTACCAAGGGGCCCAAAGAGTGCAAAGAAAAAATTCCCCACACCATGACACCACCACCACCAGCCTGAACCGTTGATACAAGGCTGGATGGATCCATGCTTTCATGTTGTTTACGCCAAATTCTGACCCTACCATCCGAATGTCGCAGCAGAAATCGAGACTCATCAGACCAGGCAACGTTTTTCCAATCTTCTACTGTCCAATTTCGATGAGCTTGTGCAAATTGTAGCCTCAGTTTCCTGTTCTTAGCTGAGAGGAGTGGTACCCAGTGTGGTCTTCTGCTGCTGTAGCCCATCTGCCTCAAAGTTCGACGCACTGTGCGTTCAGAGATGCTCTTCTGCCTACCTTGGTTGTAACGGTTGGCAATTTGAGTCACTGTTGCCTTTCTATCAGCTCGAACCAGTCTGCCCATTCTCCTCTGACCTCTGGCATCAACAAGGCATTTCCGGCCACAGAACTGCCGCTCACTGGATTTTTTTTCTTTTTCCGACCATTCTCTGTAAACCCTAGAGATGGTTGTGCGTGAAAATCCCAGTAGATCAGCAGTTTCTGAAATACTCAGACCAGCCCTTCTGGCACCAACAATCATGCCACGTTCAAAGGCACTCAAATCACCTTTCTTCCCCATACTGATGCTCGGTTTGAACTGCAGGAGATTGTCTTGACCATGTCTACATGCCTAAATGCACTGAGTTGCCGCCATGTGATTGGCTGATTAGAAATTAAGTCTTAACACACAGTTGGACAGGTGTACCTAATAAAGTGGCCAGTGAGTGTATGTCTGTGCGGGCTGCCCCCACGGAGTTATGATTAGTATAAGTTTTCTAGTGTAATTCTACATCCAAAAGAGAGAGGTGGGATTAACCCAGCATGCATCTCGCCGTGATGTCACATAGCAAGTCTATAAAGCATTTCCTGGACAAAACCAGAGCAGAACAGCTCAAGTCGTCGTGCTAGAAAGATCCCCAGATGAGCGGAGAAGTGCAGCTCCGCCTCCACCCACCTTAGCCGCATGGTCTGCCTAAGGAACAATATGGAACTGTGAGTGTACTCTCTTTGTTTTCTCCACTTTTATTTTATACCTGTACTGTACATATTTTATGTCTCAATTTTATAGCAACTTTTATCTGTAATCACTGTCCTCTTTCGGAAAATAAATGAAATAATTATTTAGATCTGTCTCTATGCTCTAAGACTCGAACTATACGCCTTTGATAGATAATCGCTACTAATTCAAGGGGTTTGCCACGGACCCTCTTAATTTAACACTGTGAATTAAGTAACCGTGACTGGTGGCAGCGCGTTGTGTACGGCTATTGCGGCTTGCTGGCAGTCTAGAAGGGTCTTATATAGCTGAATAAGGGTCTGCGGCACCAGCATTCATAATTCCCTTACTGCAGAAGCCTAATTGCCGGTTCACAACAGGCAGACCGTCCGGCGACCAATTATCCTAGGTGCAGTTCCCTGACTGACCTGAGGGTAAGGGGGGCGCCGGAGAGCTGCAAGTTCCAAAGTGGAACTGAGAAAGTGGGATATACATAAATCCCCACAGTACTTGGAAGATTGACAGCAGTGGTGGGGCATCCAAATTAAACTCCCCCTGCGGCAAATTGTAGAGCGAGATTAGCTTGCTGGATATTTTTGGTCACATGGTGCCAGTGGTGGGATAACTAAGATAAGCCCCAACGGTGCCTGTGATAGCCGTGTGCCGGCAGTGTGTCTCGTCCCTCCGTCTGCTGATACACCCGTGTCAGTGGTGGGACTGTGACATAGTGGTGACACAGGGTCTGCTGTCCGTCGCGTATTGGTGGCAGCGGGACCCCCCATTAGTCGCCTGTAAGTGGACGAACGGCCGTGGGCTGTTCGTCACACACTCATTAACCCAGGTCTTTTTCAGTGACAGTTTTGCCCAGTGTTTTACTATTAAGCACATAATTATACATCTTGTTCGTTCTGCCCAAGTGCATGACCTTACATTTATCCCCATTAAAGCTCATTTGCCATTTATCAGCTTAATCTTCTAGTTTACATACAGTAAATCCTTCTGTAATATAAAATAGTCCTCCTTTGTATTGATTACCCTGCAGAGTTTAGTGTCATCTGCAAATATTGAAATTCTACTCTCTATGCCCCCTACAAGGTCATTAATAAATATGTTAAAAAGAATCGGGCCCAATACTGACCCCTGTGGTACCCCACTGCTAACCGTGACCCAATCCGAGTGTACTCCATTAATAACCACCCTTTGATTCCTATCCCTGAGCCAGCTCTTAACCCACTTACACATATTTTCACCTATCCCCATTGTTCTCATTTTATGTATCAACCTTTTGTGTGGCACTGTATCAAAAGCTTTTGAAAAGTCCATGTACACCATGTCCACTGCATTCTCTTGGTCCAGTCTGGAACTTACGTCTTCATAAAATCTTATCAGATTAGTCTGACAGGAACGGTCCCTTGTAAACACATGTTGATATAGGGTCATGAGGTTATTCTTCTTCAGATACTCCAGTACAGTATCTCTTAGAAAACCTTCCAGGATTTTACCCACAGTGGAAGCTAAACTTACTGGTCTATAAGTTCAGTTTTTGTCCCCTTTTTGAATATTGGAACCACATTTGTCATACGCCAGTACTGTGATACAGACCCTGTTATTATGGAATCTTTAAGGATTAATGATAATGGTCTATTTATGACTGTGCTTAATTCCTGCAGTACTCGGGGGGTATCCCATCCGGGCCCGGGGATTTGTCAATTTTAATGATTTCTAGACGCCGCCGTACTTCCTGCTGGGTTAAGCAGGTGACATTTAATGGAGAATTTTTATCACTGATCATGTTATCCGTCATGGGATTTTCATGTGTAAATACTGTTGAAAAAAAGTAATTTAGCATATTGGCTTTTTCCTCATCCTCATCCACCATTTCACCCAGACTATTTTTAAGGGGGCCAACACTATCATTTTTTAGCTTCTTACTATTTATGTAGTTAAATAATATTTTGGGATTATTTTTACTTTCTCTGGCAATGAGTCTCTCTGTCTCAATCTTTGCTGCCTTGATTTGCTTTTTACAGAATTTATTTAATCTTCTGTATTTATTTAATGCCTCATCACTACCTACTTGCTTTAATTCTCTAAATGCTTTATTTTTGTCACTTATTGCTCCCCTTACAGCTCTATTTAACCATAGTGGTTTCCTCCTATTTCTAACATGTTTATTCCCATACGGTATATATTGTGCACAGGTCCTATTCAGGATGCTAATAAATGTCTCCCATTTTCTTTGTGTATTTTTATGTCTCAGGATATCGTCCCATTTAATTGCACAAGATCATCTCTCATCAGTTGGAAATTTGCTTTCCTGACGTTTAGTGTCCTTGTAACCCCTCAATTACACATCTTATTAAAGGACACCTGATAACTTATTATTTTGTGATCACTATTACCCAAGTGACCCTCAACCCTTATATTTGATATGCGGTCTGGCCTGTTGGTTAATATTAGGTCTAGCAGTGCCCCCCCTCTTGTTGGATCCTGAACCAGTTGTGAAAGGTAATTGTCTCTCATAGTTGTCAAAAACCTATTATTATTATCAGTGGGCAGCACGGTGGCTCAGTGGTTAGCGCTGCAGCGCTGGAGTCCTGGGTTCGAATCCCACCAAGGACAACATCTGCAAGGAGTTTGTATGTTCTCCCCGTGTTTGCGTGGGTTTCCTCCCACACTCCAAAGACATACTGATAGGGAATTTAGATTGTGAGCCCCATCAGGGACAGTGATGATAATGTGTGCAAACTGTAAAGCGCTGCGGAATATGTTAGCGCTATATAAAAAATAAAGATTATTACCTTCGCTGGAACTGCAGGTTTCAGTTCCCCAATGTATTTCAGGGTAGTTGAAGTCCCCCATGAAAATGACTTCTCCTTGAGTCGCTGCTTCATCTATTTGTTTGATGAGGATATTCTCTGTTGCTTCCATTATTTTTGGAGACTTATAACAAACCCCTATCAGTAATTTATTATTTTTCCCCCTCCCCTTATCTCCACTCACAGGGACTCTACATTTTCATTAGATTCATATATATTATCACGCAGGATGGGTTTTAAGGATGATTTTACATATAAACACACGCCTCCCCCTTGCTTATTTGTACTGTCATTTCTGAACAGACTATAGCCCTGTAAATTAACCGCCCAGTCATGGCTCTCGTCCAGCCATGTCTCAGATATCCCCACCATGTCATAATTATGTTCCAACAACATTAACTCCAGTTCCTCCATTTTGTTGGTGAGGCTTCCCAGTCAATATTTAAAAGTTTATCCATTGTCTCGGTAGGGTGCAATAATCCTGCTACTCTCAGCAAGGCGATTAGTAGAACAGTCATTCTGCCGGTGAAGTGACCTTTTTGCAGTGACTAGCATGGATCCAGGTGGACGTTCCCTCAAGTTTCACTGAGGGACCATGGATCTAGGCTTCTTCTCAAATGTCTGCGTATCATAACCACCCAATCACCTGGATTCAGCTGATGCATGTCTGCACTGGCATTAGGATCTGCAATGTAGCAGCACATGTTTATGCACCACATTAAGTCTTTTCTGCAAGGCCTGGATATGGGCTGTGATAGAACCATTAATAGTAACAGAAATACCAAAAACATATTGAGATGTCAAGGAGGTGGTAGATAGTACTAACCCACACCCAGACCAACTGCATCTACTCCAAAAACAAAGTAAATAGCAGAGAACAAGGAGCAAGAGATGATATCAAGATAAAATCAGTCAATTTGATTAATCAATATACAAAATACATTACACAGTAACCATGTTGCCAATCAAATGCAGAGATCATTCACCCAAAAAGGCCATCCCCTCCTACGGAATGGAAACAATCCAGGAAGAATCCCATGTGCAGCAATGTGTCTCAAGTCCTAAGTCCCATAAATGATCATTATGTCTAGGTCAAGTAACTCAACTGAGAATATAGGGAGCACTAAGAAGCAATATGGGGAACTAGGAGAGTATCAGTATGCCACCATGAACAATGCACCAAGGGCTCAAAGGCTAGTAGAAAACGTACCCCATAATAAATCAATAGCCATGGGAGCTTACCAATAGATGAGGAGGGAGGAGAACGGCCAGGCAGTCTACCGCCGATATGCATTTTGCGGCAACACAGGGCTGCTTTATCAAGAGGATGTAGCGCAGGGTTCCACCAGGACCTTCAAAAACAAGAAAATGGCTGATCATAGTTTGGAATGCCTAGGCTGACACAATGAGCAGCTTGAGAGAATGGAAGGAATCAATTGCTTCTTTAGTGAGATCAAAGGGGTCTGATGATAAGCTGTCACAGAGTGGATGTAATTTGCGAAGCAGACCTTATCCAAACCTGCAATAGGACACCAAACCTAGGAAAGTGCGTAGATGTCTGTGTGACCTGGGTAAACGTAGATTTTGAACTGCCTGTTTTCTCTCTCCAGTCAGGTGTCTTGTACCTTCAGCAATACAATGGCCTAAAAATGTCATCTTTTGTTTGCAATACTGTAATTTGTCACATGAGACTTTGCAACCCTTTTCTGCTAAGAAGCATAGCAAGGAAACTGTAGCTTCCTTGCAGGACATCTGGTACGAGCAGTAGAGCAAAAGGTCAGTCACATACTGTAATAGTACAATCTGTGGATGAGGTGGTTGCTAGGGATGAGCGAGTACTGAAGTATTCGGACTGGCTATACTCGTACCGAGTATTCTCTAATACTCGGGTATTCGGTATGAATAGCGAGTCCAATGATAGTCAATGGAAAATTATTATTATTATTATTCATTTATATAGCATCATTGATTCCATGGTGCTGTACATAAGAAGGGGTTACATACAATTTACAGATATCACTTACAGTAAACAAACTTACAATGACAGACTGATACAGAGGGGAGAGGACCCTGCCCTTTCGGGCTTACATGCTACAGGATGGTGGGGAAGGAGACAGTAGGTTGGTGGGTTGCAGCAGTTCCAGTGTTGGTTGAGGTGACATCTCCAGTATTGGTGAGGAGCTAGCAGGGTCATTGCAGGCTGTAGGCTTTCTTGAAGAGGTGGGTTTTCAGGTTCCGTCTGAAGGATCCGAATGTGGCAAAGAATTCCAGAGGATGGGGGCTATTCGGGAGAAGTCTTGGAGGCGGTTGGGTGAGGAGCGAATAAGTGTGGAGGAGAGAAGGAGGTCTTGGGATGACCGTAGATTATGTGAGGGAAGTTATCAGGAGATTAGTTCAGTGACATATGGAGGAGGCAGGTTATAGATGGCCTTGTAAGTCAGTATTAGTAATTTGAACTGGAAAATGAGAGTAATTGTCTGCTGGACCCTTCAAAGCAGTCTGGGGGCTGAGGAAAACGCTAAAACATGTGTAAATGTTAAAAAATGTATGCTGTAAACAAATGTATATAACATGGGGGCACCTGGTCAGGGGCTGCACGATTGTTTTTACACCACTGCTTCACTAGAATGTGCAAACACTATTTTAAGTCCTTTGTTTTTTTTGCTGGAAGAGCGGGACTTGTACGCCACTTACGCAGTGCCAGTGTGATATATCAGAAGTACCGTAAGAGCGAGTGATGATGGAGGCAATCTACTGACAGCTAAGTGTGTAAGTGGTGCAAGGAGAGCAATCTGCCTTAGGGGTAGAGGCTGTGTTATGGTTAGCGCAGGAAGAAGCCACCCAACATCATCATCATCACAAGGGATTCACAATTATAAAGCTTGGACTACTGCCCTTGTTGTGCCACTGCCCAATGTGTAGGCATATATTAAGTGTCGTCAAAACATTAGCCCTAGGGGCTGTATCATGGTTGATGAAGGAAGCAAGGCAGGTCTGAAGGGCCAAACCATTATGATAAAGCCATGACTACTAGCATAGAGCTGGCCGTGTCCAGTGTCCAGGCATAGCCATAGTGTCTCCAAAAATTAGCCCAAGGAGCTGTATCATGGTTGATGAAGGAAGCAAGGCAGGTCTGAAGGGCCAAACCATTATGATAAAGCCAGGACTACTAGCATAGAGGTGGCCATGCCCAGTTCCAGGCATAGCAATAGTGTCTCCAAAAATTAGCCCAAGGGGCATGACAGCATGGTTGATGAAGGAAGAAGGGTCTCGCTCTCATCACAAGTGCCTCCGATGGGAAATATTAATTAGCGTAACATTGTTTTTAGCTTATTGACCATGAGGTACATGTGTCAGAAGCAGGTTTTGAAAACATGTGTAAGAAGAAAAAAAGGGGCTTGTATGGGAAGGGAATGGGTTGGATGTGATCACCAATTTAAAAAAAAACATGTTGGGTGACTTTAGATTGGGATACTGTCATCTGGAGGGCTTAAATACTGTTGCGAAATCCAGTCCTTGTTAAATTTTATCAGAGTCAGCCTGTGTGCATTCTCTGTAGTCAACCGTGTGCGTGTATCTGTGATGATTGCCCCAGCGGCACTGAAAACACGCTCTGACATCACATTAGCAGCAGGGCAGGCCAGCACCTCCAAGGCATAGAAGGAGAGGTCGGGCCAACTATGCAGCTTGGATACCCAGTAATTAAACGGTACAGAAGCATCAGGAAGGACGCAGGTATGGTCACTTAGATAGTCATTGACTATCTTGTTTAACTTCTCCCTCCTTGACATTGCTACTGTTCCAGCTAGTCCTTGGTGATGAGCCGGTTTATTGAAGATGGCTCAGTTTGTGGACATTTTACCACCACCTCTTTTGGACCTGCTTGGCGTATCTCTCCCCATTAATGCATGCTGTTGCACAGAGCTGGTATCTCTGCTAGCAGTGGTGTCTGAGGGTGCTGTTGCCATCAAATTATCGACAACGGCCTTCTTGAAGGATTCCATTGTGAAACCCCTTGGTGACTGCAACAGTAGCAAAGGAAATTTGTCCTTGTACCGTGGGTCTAGAAAGGTGGCCAACCAGTATAGGTTGCTATTGAAAATGTGGATTATGCGAGGGTCTTGGCACAGACAGTCAGATATGAAGTGTGCCATGTGTGCCAACCTGCACAGAGGCAAATTTTCTGTGACCCCTGAAGGAGGAACAATACCCATCCTCTCCTCACACTGACTCTCCTCCTCCACCTCCTCCTCTTCAGCCCACCCATGCTGGACAGACATGAAGCTGGGGTTTGGATTCCCCCCTGTAGCATGATGTGTCCCCTCGGTACCACTGAAAAAGAAGTCCTCTCCCTCCTCATTTTCATCATCCTCTTCATCCCCCAATGTTACCTGATTATATTGGCTGGGCCAGGTAGGATCACCCATTGTGAAATCTTGCTCCATACCCAGCTGCTGGGCATGCAAAGATTCTATTTTTTGATTCTGCAGCGATTTTTTTCAGCAGACATAGCAAAGGGATGGTTATGCTGATAATAGCCTGATCACCGCTCACAAGCTTGGTGCAGTACACAAAGTTATCAAGCACCTCACAAATATCAGCGATCCACACCCACTCGACAGTTGTTATGTGTCTTGGTTGAGTCTCAGTGTGATGGGCATGTTTAAGCTGGTATTCAGAAAGTGCCCTCTGCTGCTCACTTACTCATGCCAACATATGATATGTTGAGTTCCAATGTGTTGGCAGGTCTGCAAATGAGTCAGTGGTTTGGCAAATTAAATTGCTTTTGAAGCGCTGCAAGACCTGCAACAGCTGTTGAGGAGTGGCGGAAATGGGCGCAAACACGGCGCACCTTCTCAAGTAGGTACGGCAAGTCAGGGTATGTTTTTATAAATTTCTGCACCACCAGTTTCAGCACGTGAGCCATGCATGGCACGTGTACTAGCTTCCCGAGCTTTAAAGCCGCCACCAGGTTACGCCCATTGTCGCTGACAACCAGACCAGGTTGGAGTCACAGTAGGGAGAGCCACTGATCGGTCTGTTGTTTTATTGCTTGCCAAAGCTCTGCTGCAGTGTGTGGTGTTTCATCTAAGCAGATCAGCTTCAGCAGTGCGTTTTGCCGCTTTGCCGATGCGCTGCTGCACAGCTCCCAACTTGGGAGTGATGTGGAGGGTAATTCAGCATAGGTGTTAGGGATGGCGAAACGCACTAAATATAAATAATAGGAAGTGCGTTCGCCGCCCGGGGTCCACCGTGCAGTAGGTGTAACAACCGCTGCTGAGTAATGGCAGACTAGCTATATCTCGGTATACTGCGCTCGGGTTAAACGTCACCCGAGGTGCGCAGAGCGGACTCTGTTAAACTCACAGAGGTGGTTTAGTACAAATAAAGCATAAATGCCGAGCGTGTTAGCTTCACAGGTCTCAGCTGGCGTGCACACACGGTGTACGGTCACAGGACACGGCCCAAGGCCGAGGTTGGTGTCCGTCCTGACCTGCCGTGCGTGTGGCGTCGCTACTGTGGACGCCAGTAAGTGCTGCTAACTGCAGCGCAGCGGAACTACTGCCGCTGTACGACAGTGCCGTGAGGCATCACACTATCGGACTCTAGTGTAGCGGTGCGGTATGCCGATATGCACTGTGGCGTATGGCTTGCCACTGACTGGCGCTGACTATAACTCTAATTCCCTATCCACATGCATAATATCAGAGGGAAGGGGCTTCAAATGAGTCAGTCACCAGAATCATACATCCGTCACCATTCACACATCTAGCAAGTATAGCCTATACTAGCGCATGGCCGAGCGGCCATGCGGGCCTTTTAGAGCCATTTGCTTCCGAGACCTTCCAGACCTCTGAGATGGGCCAATCTGATCAGGACAAGGACCTGAGCACGTGACCCCCGATTTCCACTGGGAGATCGTCACGTGGGCATGCCCAGTAGCACGGCGAGAGGAATTAGCCTCTGGAGTGGTTTCCTGCAAAGCAGGCTGTGCTACCTTTGCTGGTCCAGAGGTGGCAGCAACATCCAGACCCAGAGAGCTGGTCTGAGCAGGGTGCCTGGATCGCCGAGATTGCTGTGCAGGTCCGTGAGCAGTCGGAGAGGAATGGGAGACCGCTGGATGTATGGCTCTGGATTCCTGCTGTGCAGCTGCAGGAATCCGACGCCTAACAATAGGATGACGAGGAGGAAGTGGGGAGACTGGACGTATATGATGATGAGGAGGAAACCCTGATTGAGGTTGGGCCCGCTATTCGTGGCGTGGGTAGGATATGTGTTGATGGTCCAGTTTGAGACTTTGTCCCACCCTCCACCAGGTTCAGTGTGACGAGCGTCAGCTTACACATCTATATATGTTAGGTATTGGTTGATATTAAGGCCTTAATACGGAAGCTGACAAACTGCATCAAAGTTCCTTACACTTGTCAGTCCCTACTCTAACAAAAACCTCAAAAGAGGAAAAAAAAATCCTCCAAAAAATTCAGTTACAAACCAGACAGGCCCAAATGCATCTGCACTAATCCAGGGTGCAGCGGACCCAAGTAAAATGGCAGCTGCACAGGTGCATAAATACCAAATGAAACAGCCAGCCTACAATCAGGAATTGGCCGTGTGGTACACCAGTGCAGAAGAAATAATCCGCATGTGTCAGTGTTCACACAGGGAATGCAGGGCTTCTGGCTCACAACCTCTTAGTAACACCATATAGGGGGGCTGCCCAGTGCCAACTAGAATGCATCCCGTGTGAACAGAGGCCACAAGTTTGCAGAACCATTTGGGCCCAACTGCAGCCTGGAAAAAAAATAAAAAAAAGTGCACAAAAAACATATCAATATATGTAAGGTATTGGTTGATATTAAGGCCTAAATACGGAAGCTGACAAACTGCGTCAAAGTGGAGAGCACAATAGGAAAGACGAGGAATGGTGCGTGTGCCAGTGGGCACTACAGAGCACCACAGGAGAGAGCAAGGCAGAGCAAGCAAAGACTGAGACCATAGGGAGGAACAAGGCAGAGCAAGGCAAGGTATGGAACAAGGAACGGAAGCTAAACTAGAGCACAGAACGGAATCAGAGCAAGGAAGGACTACAAGGCAGAGCAGAGACAAAACATGGCACGAGGGACAAACACAAGACAAAGCACGAGACAAGAGACGGAGTACGAGCACGGAGCGTGTGCAGAGACGCACGACAGAGCAGAGTGCAAGGGCACAGAATAGAGGGAGTGACCAAGCAGCCATGCAGGGAAGCAACACAATACTCAGGCCCTGAGCATAGGAAGGGGCGGTCTGATATAGGGCATAGCACCTCCACTTCCGGGTCAGAAACAGGGGAGAACTTCCAGTTCAGTCCTCCAGGATCACAGGGAGCAGTCACATGATCAGGATTCCAGACATGCAGGGATGATTGCAGAACCAGTGCTGAAACCTAGGCAGGTCACATGATCAGAGTTCCAGACATGCAGAGATGAATGCAGAACCAGCCTCTGCTGGAACATAGGAAGGACACATGATCAGGGGTTCTAGACATGACAAAACGATCACAGAGGGCAGAGCAGAAACGCAGGCATCCCGCAGCTCAACAGTCATGAGGTGAGTGTGCACACTGCTCTAGGGAACATGCAGGATAGCAGACATGAGATGCGCGTGCACACCGCTCCAGGGATCATGAGGCAAAACAGACATGGCAGACATAACAGACATGGAGAGCATGACATTCAGCCAGTGTGCCGTGACAGAGATGTATTGTCCCTGGCCACAAGTACTTGTCCATGTTTCTGTTGTAAGATGGACCTTACCGGTTATGGCGTTAGTGAGAGCATGCTTTAGATTGTTTAAGAAGTGCTGGTGTAATGCGGGGACGGCACAACGGGAAAAATAGTGCCGTCTGGGAACTGATTATCTTGGGGCAGCCACAGCCAAAAGATCACGGAAAGACTGTGTCCCCACAAGCCTAAATGGCAACATCTCCACGGCTAGCAACTTGACAATGTGCACGTTCAGTATTTGTGCTTGTGGGTGCGTGGCTTGGTATTTATGCCTCCTTTCATACATCTGGGGCACGGACAATTGGACGCTTTCTGGGGACAAACAAGTCGATGAGCTTGTTGTGGCCTGTGTCTGTGCAACCGCAGCTTGTGAGCAAGAGGTATGATGATCACCTGCTTCCTGCCCAGCAGATTGGTGAGGCCGTATTACAGGTGACATGGCAGTGGTTTGACCCGCAGTCACAGACACTGATTTGGTACCCTGTTGTTCAGCCCACCAACTAGGGTGCTTGGCTGCCATGTTTTTCCGCATACTGGTGGTGCTTTGGTTGCCTTTGCCCTTGCCTCTGCTCAGCTTCCTATGGCAGATGCTACATATGTCAACATTTGGTTCAGAATGACTATCGGAAAAAAATTTCCAGACAGTGGCTGAACGCACCCTTGCTTTGACTTGGGGTACAGAGGGATTGCTCTTGGCAATAGTTGACGCACTTCACCCTCTGCTCAAACCAGTAGCCCTTGGTGCCTTTGTTGGTGCTACCCCAGTAGCCCTTGGTGCCTTTGTTGGTGCTACGTATCCACCTTCATCCTCTGTGCTGCTGTGCTGGCTATGCGTGCCAATGGCCCTGGTCGGATCGGTGGTCTCATCATCAACCACCTCTTCGTCCATGTCATCCTCCTTCCGTGTTGATATTGGCGACTGGACAGATGGCAACTGTGTGTCATCACCATCAGCCTCCACCGCTTCACCCGGTATATCACGTGGATGAAAGTGGCTTTCTTCTGGATGTGGGGTTTCAAATATTTGGCCATCTTCAACAGACGATACTGCCTCACGTTCCTCTTCAATGTTGCGTGGTTAGAGGCCTGAGGCAACGAAAGAAAATGGACCAAACAGATCCTCGGAGAGACCAAGGTTGGGGTCAAATGATTCCTGTGACTCCTGACCGGGTGATGAACTAGGAACAGGTTGAGAATAGGATGACCCAGCGTTATCTGTATGGATGGTAGACTGTTTTGTCATAGATGATTGGGTGCTGCTAGAACATTTCGTGGAGGCCTTATTAGCCATCCAAGACAGTATCTGCTCTTGTTCTTCTGGCTTCCAGGCCCGTTTATGTTCCAGACCGGGAAATTTCGCCAGGAAACTAGATGCATCAACCTTCTTCAATCTCCCAGACTCTGTGCCTTGTTGGGCACCAACGACCCCACGTCCACATCCCTGTCCCTTCACAACAGCCTTTTTAGGAATTTTAGATTTTTCTGCCATAGTTGCAGATGTTCAGATGCAGATATTGGGGAACAAGGAGCAGTTAGTGCTTTGTGGAAGGTCGCACTACAGCCTAGTACTGCTTTGTGTTTTACAAACAGTACCGCAGCATCAGAAAAAAATTGCCCTGAGGTTTAAGGTGAGATTATGCACCCCAGTAACCTCACAGGACAGCGGTGCTGCCACTAAAAAATTGCCCTGAGGTTTAAGGCAAGAATACGCACCCCAGACACCACACAAGACAGCGATGCTGGCTGTGTGGCAGTTGTGCAGTACCGTGCGTGCATACTATTTGCTGTGATTATGTGAACGCAGCAAAGCAGCAGCACAAAAAAAATGCCCTGAGGTTTAAGGCAAGAAGACGCACTACAGACACCACCCAAGACAGCGGTGCTGGCTGCGTGTCAGTTGTGCAGTACCGTGCGTGCTATTCGCTGTGAACGCAGCATGGCAGCAGCACAAAAAAACTGCCCTGAGGTTTAAGACAAGAATACGCGCCCCAGACACCACACAAGACAGTGGTGCTGCCTGCGTGTCAGTTGTGCAGTACCGTGCGTGTGTACTATTTGCTGTGATTATGTGAACGCAGCACGGCAGCAGCACAAAAAAACTGCCCTGAGGTTTAAGGCAAGAATACGCAGCCCAGACACCACACAAGACAGCGGTTCTGGCTGCATGTCAGTTGTGCAGTACCGTGCGTGCGTACTATTTGCTGTGATTATGTGAACGCAGCACGGCAGCAGCACAAAAAAACTGCCCTGAGGTTTAAGACAAGAATACGCAGCCCAGACACCACACAAGACAGCGGTTCTGGCTGCATGTCAGTTGTGCAGTATCGTTCGTGCTATTCGCTGTGAATGCAGCATGGCAGCAGCACAAAAAACCTGCCCTGCAGGGGTAAATGTGACCTAAAAAAAAAGCTGGGAAAACGGTCACTACTCGGTCCCTGACCTTATACTTTCAGCTCTGAAAAGAGATTTTGGGTTTCACAGAGGATTCCTGGCTGATTTGAACCAAAAAACACAACTCTCCCTAGCAGCTGCTCACACTCTCCCTACGCTAGGTGTGTTCTGCATGCAATGTGCAGAAAATGGCGGCGTCAGGCAGGGCTTAGTGCCAGGCTATGATTGATGACTCATAGGAAGCTGGGCAGCCAGCCAATCATAGTAATGCCGCCCACAACCAAGAAGGGTGCGGCATTACTGTGATTTGCAACTGCTGGGAGGGAGACCCGAACAGCGAGGCGAGTAGTGAAATACTCGCTATGTTTCGAGTACCGCGAGTACCACATTACTCACGGAGTACCGAATACCCACGAATATGCTCGCCCATCCCTAGTGGTTGCCACTGCTCCAGGATCCTTGCCACTGCTGTTGAGTAGATGGTAGCTGAGTTCATTCCTCCTTGTGGGAGAACCATCCAACAATACTTTTAACTTTCGTGAATAAAAGCAAAGAGATAATGACAATCAGGGTGTAGGGGTATAGAAAATAATGCATTTGCCAAATCAATGACTGAAACATTTTGATGTCGCTGGGATCTATGACAGTAAAGTATGTGGTCTAGGAACAATTGAGGTCACATCATTAATAGCCCTTAAATCATGAAATATTCTGTAAGTGTCAGGGGAACCTTTGGGTCCTTTTTTCTTAATGGGATACAAAGAGGTGTTGCAGGGGCAAGATTTTTGCCCCAGAGCCCCTGCCTTGACATACTTTTTTATATCCCTGGTCAGGGCCATTGATTTGGCTAGGCTTAATATAATATAATAATAATAAATTTTATTTTTATAGCGCCGACATATTCCGCAGCACTTTACATTTCAGAGGGGATTTGTACAGACAATAGACATTACAGCATAACAATAATCACATACAGTAGATTATAACAAATACCAAGAGGAATGAGGGCCCTGCTCGCAAGCTTACAGTCTATGAGGAAAGAGGTAGACACGAAAGGTGGGTGGTAACAGTTGCCCTGATTGTATGGACCAGCCATAATGTTAAGTGTGTAACAGTACAGACACAGAGGGCTAATGGATGCATAAAGCATGTGGGAACATGATGCTGGGAACCTGGTTATGGTAAAACTTTTGGCTCTGCCACACAGGGATAGGTTAGGTTAATGTGTTGAGGCGATAGGCCAGTCTGAATAAATGCGTTTTCAGGACATGCTTAAAATTGTGGGGATTGGGGACTAATCGTATTGACCTGGGAAGTGCATTCCAAAGAATTGGCGCGGCACGTGTAAAGTCTTGGAGACGGGAGTGGGAGGTTCTGACTATTGAGGATACTAACCTCAGGTCATCAGCAGAACGGAGGGCGCGGGTAGGGTGGTATACTGAAACAAGGGAGGAGATGTAGGGTGGTGCTGAGCCATGGAGGGCTTTGTGGGTGAGGGTAATAAGTTTTTACTGAATTCTGGAGTGGATGGGTAGCCAGTGTAATGACTGGCACAAGGTAGAGGCATCGGTGTAACGATTGGTGAGGAATATGATCCTGGCTGCAGCATTCAAGACAGATTGGAGAGGGTAGAGTTTTGTAAGAGGGAGACCGATTAGAAGAGAGTTACAATAGTCGAGACGAGAATGAATAAGAGAAACAGTAAGAGTTTTTGCAGAGTCAAAAGTAAGAAAAGGTCGAATTCTAGAAATGTTTTTGAGGTGCAGATGACAAGAGCGAGCCAGTGATCGAATGTGGGGGGCAAAGGAAAGCTCGGAATCAAGTATGACCCCAAGACAGCGGGCATGTTGCTGGGGAGTAATAGTGGAACCACAGACGGAAATGGCAATGTCGGGTGTAGGTACAGTACATTAGTAGCGGGAGGAAACACAAGGAGTTCAGTCTTTGACAGGTTCAGTTTCAGATATAGTGAGGACATGATATTAGACACAGCGTTTAGACAATCGCCAGTGTTTTCTAGAAAGGCTGGCGTGATGTCAGGAGAAGAAGCGTATAATTGGGTGTCATCAGCATAGAGATGGTAATGGAAACCAAATCTACTGATTGTTTGACCAATAGGGGCAGTGTACAAGGAGAAGAGGAGGGGGCCTAGAACCGATCCTTGAGGAACCCCAACAGTAAGGGGAAGGTGAGAGGAGGAGGAACCGGCAAAAGAAACAGTAAAGGAGCGGTCGGAGAGATAGGAGGAGAACCAGGAGAGAACGGTGTCCTTGAGGCCAATGGAATGGAGCATAGTGAGGAGGAGCTGATGATCCACAGTGTCGAATGCTGCAGAGAGATCCAAGAGAATTAGCATGGAGTAATGACCAATTGATTTAGCTGTTAGCAGATCATTAGAGACTTTAGTGAGGGCAGTTTCAGTGGAGTGTAAAGAGCGGAAACCGGATTGGAGAGGGTCGAGAACAGAGTTTTCTGAGAGATAGCGGATAAGACGGGAGTGGACCAGGCGTTCCAGGAGTTTAGAGATGAAGGGAAGATTAGAGACAGGTCTATAGTTAGCGGCACAGTTTTGGTCGAAGGATGGTTTTTTAAGTAGTGGATGTATGATGGCATGCTTAAATGAGGAGGGAAAAATACCAGAAGAGAGAGAGAGGTTAAATATTTTAGTTAGGTGAGGGGTGACAGCAGGGGAAAGGGACTGGAGGAGATGTGACGGAAATGGGTCACTGGTGCAAGTAGTTGGGCGAGAAGATGCAAGGAGCCTGCTTACTTCTTCTTCTGTGACTGGTTCAAAATCAGAGAGTGAGTTAGATGCAGTGGGGGAGGGAGGACAGTGCATGGTATGAGGGGATTTGGAGATAATTTCCTGTCGGATCTGGTCAATTTTTTCTTTGAAGTAATTGGCCAGATCGTCAGCTCGGAGCTCCGTGGTTGGGGCCTGTACTCTTGGATTGAGTAGAGAATGAAAAGTGTCAAAGAGACGTTTCGGGTTATTGGACAGTGAGATGATGAGGGTGTTGAAATAGGTTTGTTTGGAGAGGTGAAGGGCAGTGTTGTATGTTCTAAGCATAAACTTAAAATGGATGAAATCTTCGTGTAGATTGGATTTTCTCCACAGACGTTCGGCGCACCTGGAGCACCGCTGCAGGAAACGTGTTTGCACCGTGTGCCAGGGTTGTCGCCGTCTGCGTTGTGGTGTTCTATTTATAGGGGGTGCAAATTCATCCAGGGCAGTTTGAAGTGTTTCATTGTAATGCTTCAATGCAGAATCAGGACATGAGAGGGAGGAGATAGGGGCCAATGAAGACTGCAAGTTCTTCAGAAGTTTCTGGGTGTTAATGGCCTGTATGTTTCTATAAGTCTGGACAGTGGGGGTGACCTGAGCAGCCTGGCAGTTCTTTATAGAGAATGAAAGAAGATTGTGGTCAGAGAGCGGGAGAGGGGAGTTTGCAAAATCATCCACTGCACAAAGCCGAGAGAAGACCAAGTCGAGGGAGTTTCCGTCTTCATGCGTTGGAGAATTAGTAAGCTGCGAAAGGCCAAATGAGGAGGTTAGAGATAAAAGGTGAGTAGCAGATGGGGAGAGGGGAAGAGCAATGGGGATGTTGAAATCTCCCATGATGAGGGTAGGGATGTCACAGGAGAGAAAATGTGGAAGCCAAGTGGCAAAATGATCCAGGAACTGATGGGAGGGGCCGGGAGGACGATACACCACCGCCACTCGCATGGAGAAGGGGGTGTAGAGTCTGACGGCATGGACCTCAAAAGAAGGGAAGACAAGTGAGGGTACTTGAGGGATAACCTGAAAGGTACATTTTGGTGATAGGAGCAGACCAACACCTCCACCAGCTCTATTGTCTGATCTTGGGGTATGAGAGAAGTGTAGCCCCCCGTATGAAAGAGCAGCAGCAGCGGTAGTATCTGACTGCTGGATCCAGGTTTCAGTAAGAGCCAGAAGGTTAAGAGAATTAGAAAGGAAGAAGTCATGAATGAAGGAGAGTTTGTTACACACTGAGCGAGAATTCCAAAGTGCACAATTAAGAGAGACAGATGGCATGCAGGGAATATTAATAAGATTAGAGGGGTTTCTGAGTGTAGCAGTGGGGGGGTTTGACTTTCTATAACATGGGGGACCAGGGTTGGGAGCAATGTCTCCTGCAACTAGGAGAAGGAGGATAGAAAGAGTGAGCAGATGGTTAGGCTTAAAGAGTATTGTTTTAAACAAGGAGGAGTGGTTCCCTCTTTTAATTTAATCATGACTGGGGGAATGGGCAGCCGACCCACATCAGTTTTCCCTTTGCCCAAATGGTGTCTGGCACCTGATTAATTTCCTTGTCCTCAGACATTCTGGTGTCAGGTCCTACTTTCACTGCTTTTGCAATATACACCATTGCTGCAGTCTTACACAAGTGCTTATAAGAGAGGGGACTTGTGATTGTAATACCCTCAAGAGAGTACTGTATGATGGCCTGAATAGCACTCATCACATCTGCTCCTAGCAAATTCATAGGAGGATTCTCGCTAACAATAAGATTTGTAAGGATATCTTGGCTATCTCTTAATTTTAGTTTTATTTGTTTAGTCAAAGGAGCTTCAATCACTTGTCCCTCTCCTCCCAGACATTCCACAATCTCGTTAATAATCATGTCTGGCATTATATGTCAATCAAAAATTCTGCCTATTTCCCTCTTGGCATTGTTATGGTCATCATCAAAGTAGGACCAGGTCCTGAGGGAACAAGAAAGAGGTACACATTTGTCAATGAATTGCCAGTTTCCAAGTCTGAAGGCAAAGGAGGTGTAAAATTGTTCTGCTTAGTGTCCTTTCTAGGGTTTTTGCAGTGTTTGGCATAATGTTCATTTTCTCCACAGTTCTATCTCACTGTTTCTAGGTCATTATGTCCCCTACTTTGTCTCCACTGTTTCCCTTGTGCTCTAGCATTCATGACAGGTTGCCTTGTCCTTGTTTGTTCAACTCCTTTAGCCACCTTCAGGAGATCTTTTGGATCTCATTTCTCCATTCAGGTCTGGTTGTCTGTACTGTGTCTCGTAAGCCTATGTTCATACCGTCAGTGAATGCATTTATCATCAAGGGGGGTTCATGGGACTGTAACCTATGTATGCCCACTTCAGCTGTATCCATCTAAAGTACGTCTCTATACTCTCTCGTTTTTGCTGTGTCACGTCAGTCAGGAGTACAGACTGCTCTGCTTGGTAAAGACTGCTCTGCTTGGTTCACTGTAGCCCATTGTTTTAGTGATTCATAGTACGTCCTCCCAGACCAGGCAAAATAATCATTCATGCCCCATGCTTGATTCTTTGTCACATCTGTTTGTGTCTTAATTATGAGTCCTAGTATATCACCTGCCCTAGTATGTCACTCTCTAGATCTACCCAGGTGCACTTATACATCCGCTGTATTGTTTTTATTTGTCTTTAACCCCTTAACCCCCAAGGGTGGTTGGCACGTTCATGACCGGGCCAATTTTTACAATTCTGACCACTGTCCCTTTATGAGGTAATAACTCTGAAACGCTTCCATGGATCCCGGTGATTCTGACATTGTTTTCTCGTGACATTTTGGACTTCATGCTAGTGGTAAAATTTCATTCATATAACTTGCGTTTATTTGTGAAAAAAATAGAAATTTGGCAAAAATTTTGAAAATATCGCAATTTTCCATCTTTGAATTTTTATGCCCTTAAATCACAGAGATACGGCACACAAAAACTTAATAAGTAACATTTCCCACATGTTTACTTTACATCAGCACAATTTTGGAACCAAAATTTTTTTGTTAGGAAGTTATAAGGGTTAAAAGTTGACCAGCGATTTCTCATTTTTGCAACACCATTTTATTTTTACGGACTACATTTGAAGCCACTTTGAGGGGTCTATATGATAGAAAACACCCAAAAGTGACACCATTCTAAAAACTGCACCCCTTAAGGTGCTCAAAACCACATTCAAGAAGTTTATTAACCCTTCAGGTGCTTCACAGGAATTTTTTGAATATTTAAAAAAAAAAATGAACATTTAAATTTTTTTCACAAAAAAAATACTTCAGGTTTAATTTTTGTTATTTTACCAAGTGTAACAGGTGAAATTGGACTGCAAAAGTTATTGTGCAGTTTGTCCTGAGTACGATGATACCTGATATGTGGGGCGAACCACTGTTTCGGCGCATGGCAGAGCTCAGAAGGGAAGGAGCACCGTTTGACTTTTTCAATGCAAAATTGGCTGAAATTCAGATCGGACGCCATGTCATGTTTGGAGAGCCCCTGATGTACCTAAACAGTGGAAACCTCCCACAAGTGACCCCATTTTGGAAACTAGATCCCCCAAGGAACTTATCTAGATATGTGGTGAGAACTTTGAACCCACAAGGGCATCACAGAAGTTTATAACGTACAGCGGTACAATTAAAATCTCATATTTTTTCCACAAAAATGATCTTTTCACCCTCAATTCTTATTTTTCCAAGGGTAAAAGGACCATAAAAGTTATTGTGCAATTTTTCCTGAGTACGCTGATGCCCCACATGTGGGGGTAAACCACTATTTGGGTGCATGGCAGAGCTCGGAAGGGAAGCAGCTCCATTTGACGTTTTTGGCTGGAATTGAGATCAGACACCATGTCACGTTTGGAAAGCCCCGGATGTACCAAAACAGTGAAAACCCCCCACAAATGACACCATTTTGGAAACTAGACCCCCCAAGGAACTTATCTAGTTGTGTGGTGAGCACTTTGAACACCCCAGTGCTTCACAGAAGTTTATAACGATCGGGCGTGAAAATAAAAAAATCGTATTTTTTCAACAAACATGATCTTTTAGTCCCCATTTTTTTTATTTTCCCAAGGGTAACAGGAGAAATTGGACTCCAAAAGTTGTTGTCCAATTTGTCCTGAGTATGCTGATACCCCATATGTGGGAGAAAACTACTGTATGGGCACACGTCGGAGCTCGGAAGGGAAGTAGTGACGTTTTGGAATGCAGACTTTGATGGAATGCTCTGGGGGTGTCATGTTGCCTTTGGAGAGCCCCTAATGTACCTAAACAGTGGAAACCCCCCACAAATGACACCATTTTGGAAACTAAACCCCCTAAGGAACTTATCTAGATGTATGGTGAGCACTTTGAACCCCCAAGGGCTTCACAGAAGTTTATAACGACCGTGCGTGAAAATAAAAAAATCGTATTTTTTCCGCAAACATGATCATTTAGTCCCCAATTTTTTATTTTTCCAAGGGTAACAGGGGAAATTGGACCCCAAAGGTTGTTGTCCAATTTGTCCTGAGTACGCTGATACCTCATATGTGGGAGAAAACTACTGTATGGGCACATGTCGGGGATCGGAAGAGAAGTAGTGACGTTTTGGAATGCAGACTTTGATGGAATGGTCTGTGGGTGTCACGTGCGTTTGGAGAGCCCCTGATGTACCTAAACTATTAAAACTCCCCATAAGTGACCCCATTTTGGAAACCAAACCCCCTTCGGAACTTATCTAGATGTGTGGTGAGCACTTTGAACCCCCAAGTGCTTCACAGAAGTTTATAACGTCCGGGCGTGAAAATAAAAAAATCATTTTTTTCCACAAAAATGATATTTTTGCCCCCAATTTTTTATTTTCCTAAGGGTAACAGGAGAAATTGGACCACAAAACTTGTTTTGCAATTTGTCCTGAGTAGGCTGATACCCCATATGTGGGGGTAAAACACTGCTTGGGCGCATGGCACAGCTTGGAAGGGAAGGAGCACCATTTGACTTTTTCAATGCAGAATTGGCTGGAATTGAGATCAGACGCCATGTTGCATTTGGAGAGCACCTGATGTGCCCAAATAGTGGAAACCCCCCAATTATAACTCCAACCCTAACCCCAACACACCCCTAACCCTAATCTCAGCCCTAACCCTAGCCCTAGCCCTAGCCCGAACCCTAGCCCGAACCCTAGCCCTAACCCTAGCCCTAACCCTAGCCCTAACCCTAATGGTAAAATGGAAATAAATACATTTTCTTTTAATTTTATTATTTTTACGCAACTAAGGGGGTGATAACGGGGGGTTTGATTTACTATTTATGGAAGGGTTTTATTTTTGGCAGCTGTTGCATGCTAAAAGACGCTTTTTATTGTAAAAATAGTTTTTGCATCACCACATATTGAGAGCTATAATTTTTCCATATTTTGAGTCATGTCAGGTCTTATTTTTTGCGGGACAAGTTGATGTTTTTATTGGTACCTTTTTTGGGCATGTGACATCTTTTGATCTCTCTTTATTCCGATTTTTGGGACGTAGAGTGAACAAAAACCAGCATTTCATGAATTTCTTTTGGGGGGTGCGTTTACACCGTTCCACCTGCGGTAAAATTGATAAAGCGCTTTTATTTTTCGGGTCAGTACGGTTACAGCGATACCTCATTTAAGTCATTTTTTTATGTTTTGACGCTTTTATGCAATGAAAACAATTTTATATAAAAAATAATTATTTTTGCATCGCTTTATTCTGCGAGCTATAATTTTTTTATTTTTTTGCTGATGATGCTGTATGGCAGCTCGTTTTTTGCGGGACAAGATGATGTTTTCAGCGGTACCATGGATATTTATATGCGTCTTTTTGATCGCGCGTTATTGCACTTTTTGTTCGGCGGTATGATAATAAATCATTATTTTTTGCTTCGTTTTTTATTTTTATTTTTTAAGGGGTTCGCTAAAGGGGTTAACTAATGGGACATTTTTATAGGGCGGGTTGTTACGGACACGGTGATACCAAATATGTGTACTTTTATTGTTTTTTTTTTTACTTCCAAAAAGAATATATTTTTTTTTAATTTATTTAGCGATTTTTTTAAAATTATTTTTACACTTTTTTTTTTTAACTTTATTACAATGTCCCGGGGGGACATCACTGCCATGTGACAGATCGCTGATCTGTCACATCACAGATCACTGTGACAGATCAGCGATCTGTCACAGGCACTACACAGGCTTCCTCCTTGCCTGCGCTTTGCAGGCATGAGGAAGCCAGTTCCCTGCAGGCCCCCGAAGGTCCCCGTTGCCATCTTGGATTCGGGGACCTGCAGGGATGGAGCCCCCCGCAGCAGCGCTGCACATTGCGCTGCTGTGGGGGGCTCAGGGAAGCACAGAGGGAGCCCCCTCCCTGCCGATGCTTCCCTTTAACCCCCGGTACACCACGATCGTGTTTGATCGCACTGTGCAAGGGGTTAACGTGTGCCGACACATTGTGCCGGGTGTCAGCTGTGAAAGTCAGCTGACACCCGGCCGCGAATGGCGGCGCTCACCACGTGGGCGCCGCTGATCGCTGTAACGTACTATCCCGTCCCTGGGAATTAAGTCCCAGGGCACATGGACGGGATAGTACGTCACATGACAGAAAGGTGTTAAAATGGGAAAGGTTGGTTCTCAGGGTCAGGCAACTGCTTCAGCATAGCTAGCTGGTCATAGGGGCTCCAGGGATAGTACTCCTGTGTCTGTCTTACTCTAGTCACCCTTCTTGGTCCTGATGTGGATGGTTGTCTGGTGGTGGAGGTGACCGGATGTTCGGTGGGGGTGACATGATGTTCTACAACTTCCTTCCTCTCAGGACTACTGTCAGCTCCCAAAAGTCAATGTCCCCACTGCTGTGTCAGCTTCTTCTGTCACTTCATATGATCTTGTCTGGACAGGATTCAGTGTAATTTGCTTAGGTCGGGTTGCAGCACAGGTCACACAAGTATCTCTCCAGTCTGGGTTTGTCTGACCAGTGTTTACAAGTCCATATGTCTTGTCTGGTTCTCTGGTTATACAAAGGAAGAGCTGTAGCACCCATACTCATAGATTTTTGTGCATCAAAAAAGTCATAATACACCTTATTACTACACCTACTGCAGTTTCTTTAATTACATACTGTTGTATTTCCTTTGCTACACAACACCATTTATTCACTTGTTGTCCTCTTCCTTTGTCCTTTATTCAACCTCTATTCTCTTCTCTGAAACTGTGCCATTTTTGTACATCCAAACATCCACACTATATCATGTTTGCCTTTTTCAATATTGGTCCCACATTCTTCATTGCTTCCTTTCCTGCTCTGTCTTTTACAATCTGTATAGCTGTTTTGGATCCCAATGGAGCCCTTGACTGCACACAGAACAAGTAGCCCATGGCTTCAACTTATTCTCCAGACTGCTCACCTTTCTGCAAATGCCCTCTCAGTGTGCCTGGACCTTGTCTAAAGGCCACACTCTAGCAAGTCAGAGTCTCATGGCTCTCTCACCCAGTAGACCTGCAGGGTGTAATGGGAATGATCTTTCAGCTCTCTCACTCATTAGACCAGCTGACTAATGTAGGAAGGCCCAGGTTTGATAGGCCTCTCACCTACTAGACCAGCTCAATGGACAGTGGAAAGGCTACCGTGGCTCTCTAACCCAGAAAAAAATCTGTCTAAAGTAGGAAGGCCCAGGTGTGCTAGGCCTCTCACCTACTAGACCAGCTCGATGGACAGTGGGAAGACTTACGTGGCTCTCTAACCCAGAAAAAAAATCTTCTGTCTAAAGTACGAAGGCCCAGGTGTGATAGGCCTCTCACCGACTAGATCAGCTGTGCAGTTGGCTACCCCCTTTATATGATCCTCAACTAGCTGTACATCAATCACACAACTAGAAGAAGTATACACTATATCAGTATACTTAAATGTTGTGGATTTTGTTAAATATGTGCCTGATGAGTTTATTGCTATATGTACAATACAATGTATACCTTTTTCTCTAGCATTGAAAGTCTGAAAAATATCTTTGTCATGTTCATAGCAAATAGGTGCTAAATTGTCACTTCCATACACTATATCTCATGGACAATGATACAGTTGAGAGTCATAAAAGAAAAGCCAAGATGTTCCACACTATTGTTTCCTGTGTATAAAATTCCTACCTTCTCAATTTCTGTCCCAATGGCCATTGAAAGTCTGAAAGTCATGAGCCACTGTATTTATGAGGTATTTAACTGTAAACTCTACTGGCAAATCTATAGCGGTTTGCAATTAATTATTAAAAGGTCAATTCTTCTTAATCAAGTTCTTTTGCTTGCTTGTGCTTGAAGCCATGATATACTGTATAATTAAAACAAGTCAAGCCAATGCTGTCTGACCAAAGATTTAATTAATTGAAGCTTATGATAGCAAAACACAATTGCAAAACAATCTTAGGGTACCGTTACACCTAGCGACTCACCAGCGATCCCGACCAGCGATATGACGCAGTCAGGATCGCTGGTGAATCGCTAGGTGGTCGCTAGTGAGCTGCCACTCAGGCAGATCTCACCAGCGACATCGCTAGGGACGGGGATCGCTACTTACCTGTCAGACGCGGCGATCCTGCGTCCTCCCGCCCGGCTCCACGCGTCGCTCATCGTCACAGCAGGAAGCGCCGCAGGAAGTGGCCGACGAGAAATGGTCCAGCAGCTTCTCGCGCGATCAGCGATAACCAGCGGGGGAGCAGGTCGGAGGTAAGTATCACATGCAGCGATATCGCTAGCAATATCGCTGCAACGTCACAAAATCAGTGACTTTACAGCGATATTGCTAGCGATATCGCAGTGTGTAACGGGGGCTTAAGGCTATAAAATGAGCTTTAATCAGGTTTTTGAAGTTTCCTGCTTCTGAGTGTCACAGCACTGCCATGTGGTATAGATTGGTATGTACCATATGCAACAGATATTGGCTGATGAGCGGTTCATGCAACTTTATTTGAATATTCCTATTTCTTATATTTATGGCTGGACAATTCACAACACTTTTTACGATTTTTTGTATCACTTCTATTCGAATTAAATTTATAAGTTTGTGAGTAGGATCTTTGTTCTTCTTGTTAATTTTACAATTGTCTTATTCTGCCTTATATTGTCTATACATATCCCCTTTGTGCTTCGCAATATATTGGCGCTACAGAGATAAAATTATTATTACGTAATTCAAATATTATGAATCCCACTTTGATCAAAACTTAAATGAAACTTTATACTCCAAACTAATGTAAATACAATATAAGGGTTTGCTCACACTGCCCTATGTTCTCTCATACGAGAGACACAGGCCGATCAGGCTAGTGATGTTTGGCTCAAACTCTGTCAATGTTTGAGCCAACCATCATCTTGGTGTGATCCAATTCTCTCACATGAGAGATTTGCATCACAGGTGTGGAGAGGATGGAGAAAGTAATTTCACTGCCCCATAGTATAACATTGGGCTGAGTGCTATCAGATAAAACACTGGATTGCATTCAGCCGTGTTATACGGTTGTGTGAAGAGCCCTAATGCTGATAATCCTTACCTTGCGCTTAGATATCCATTTTTCCATTTTAGAAAAAAAAACTTCATTGAAATTGTATGCCAATGAGTTGCAAGTGAAGGCGGGTTGGATAATGCACTTGCAACTCTCCTATCTATCTTCCTATTCTCCATTCTCCTCCTGTTTTTTATCACTGACTGACAGATCAAGGGCAGAAGAAGCAGATCACTGAGGTGTTAACTGTCAGTCAGAGACAGGAGGCAGGTGGAGAATATTGGGAGACACAGGAGAATTGCAAGTAAAACCCTTTGCACTTGCAAATCATTCACATACTTATATTATTTTTATATCATATAGCATCCTATATTTTAATGATGTTGCAAGTGAAAAATTCCAGATTGCTGTAGAGCTGCTAAAAATCTTCAATGCTTTATTCAATACTAATTTAAAAGTAATAAATTGTCCATGATGGGGAAAAAGAATTTACTCATCCCGTTTCTGGCATTGCCATCCTTAGCTACTGAGTATATCATGAAAGTGCTCAAAAACACATGAACCCAAATAATTACCTAACAGATACAGTGAATCTAATAGAAATTAATCCATATAACATTATAAGGAATATGAGAAAATAAACTAATATAACATATCAATAAATAAGCATAGTATTGATTCTGTAATTCATTCCCTTAGGTTGTTTGGTGTCAAGTTTGATTATCCGAAACGCCTCCCTAACTAATACCGTATTTTTTGGACTAAAAAATGCACCTTTTTCCTCCAAAAATGTGGAGGAAAATGGGGGGTGCGTCTTATAGTCCGGATTTATCGGCTCTGGCTTTGGTGGGGAGGTGGGAGAGCGGCATTGGGGAGAAGCGGGTTAACTCCTGTGCCGGCTGCTAATGAGAAATAAATATTCACTGCATTCCATGCCCATGGGCATAGAGGACAATGAATATTAATTTCTCTTTAGCATCCTGGTATGATTGGCCCCCACCCCCATCCTGGTATGCATGGCCCCATCAGAAAGCATTAAAAAACATAGCATTTACCTTACCTTCCCAGCGCTCCTTCGCAACATCCTGCTCTGTTGCCAGCAGCTGCTTTATGCTTGTAAGCAGCGCATGGCAGGGATGTCATGCACTGCATGCAAGCCTAAGGGCAGCTACCGGAATACTCATTCTCTGCACGCTGGGATTGTTTGCACAGAGAGCAGTGGGTATTCATTGCTCTTCAGTAGCGCGCAGTGTCAGCCAGAGCCTTCCTGCAGCTGCCGGTGGTCATGTGTCCCCACTACCAAAAAGAGACGAATATTCACCTCGCTCCATGCCCATGATAGTGGAGCAATGTGAACATTCATTTCTCTTAAGTAGCGTGACCACCCTGCAGCTGCAGGAAGGCTCGGGCTTACAATGTGCGTGCTACTGAAGAGCAATGAATACTCACTGCTTTCTGCACAGCATGCAGAGCAGTGAGTATTCCAGAAGCTGGGCCTTGGCTTGCAAGCAGCGCATGATGTCCTGCCATGCACTGCTTACAAGGATAAAGCAGCTTCTGGCAACAGAGCAGGATGCTTTGAGGGAGAGCTGGGAAGGTACAGTAAATGTAATGTTTTTTTTATGTTTTCTTATGGGGCCATGCATAACAGGATGGGGGTGAGAGCCAATCACACCAGGATAGGAATGGGGCCATGCATACCAGGAACGGAATGGGGCTAATCATACCACGTTAAGGATGGGGCCCTGCATTCTAGGATAGGGATAAGGGGACCATGCACACATTGATAGGGATGAGGTGGCCATGCATACCAGGATAGGGATGAGGAGACATGCATACTAGGACAAGATGGGGGCAATGCACAATAGGATAGAGATGGAGGCATGCATACCAGAATGGGGATGAGGGGGACCATTCCTACCAGGATAGGGATGAGTGGGCCATGTCTACCAAGCTAGAGATAAGGGAGCCACACACCAGGATAGGGATGAGGTGGCCATGCATACCAGGATAGGGATGAGGAGCCATGCATACCAGGATGGGGATGAGAGCCATGCATACCAGATTAGGGATAAGGGGGACATGCATACCAGGATAGTGATGAGATGGCCATGCATACCAGGATAGGGAGGAGGGGACCATGTGTATCAGGATGGTGATGATGGGACCATATATACAAGGATAGCGAATATTAAACACAAAATTGACCATATTTTTTGCTTCAATGTTTTTCCTTAATTACCTCCTCTAAAACCTAGGTGCGTCTTATGGTCCGATGCGTCTTATAATCTGAAAAATATGGTAGGTTTTTTTGCCAATATCGGCTTCTGTCTCGACAGTTTACTTTTTCAATGTTCACAGCATCCAGGAGGACCAGGCTTGCGCTTTCCCTGCCAGACAGATAAGACTTAACTGCGCTCCAGCAGCACACTGACATTTGGCTTTACAGGGACATACAAAAATCGCCCTCCAATCTAAGTACAGACAATCTTTGAGCACGTAACTGATGAAGGTCTGCACTGACAGAAAAGTTTTGTTTGGTACTACAAATAAACTGTTCCATTTAAGCATTTAAGTTGAGTGCCAGGTTTTCATTATACTATATATGGTTTGGGAACCTACCTCGGCACCACCACAGTTGTGCACACGGTGTTTTTTCCTATCCAAATACTTGGAAATCACCCGAGCATGCTCGGGAAATCTCGAGTAACGAGTGTACTCACTCATCACTAGTGTTCACGTGTTAAACTGTGCTTCCATGATTGGTTATCTGTTATCTTAAATGAAACATCGTATAATTCTTTGATATGCTCAGTGACTAAGGGCGGCAATGTCAGAAACGTGTGGAGCAAATTCTCTTTCATCATCTAGGATATTTTATTATTTTTGAATTTGTATGGAATAAAGCATTGAAGATTTTTATTAGCGCTACTGCAATCTGGAATTTTTCTCTTGCGATATGGTCACTGTTGTTCAGCCGTTCTTTCATAGATTGATGTGTTTCTGGTTATGAACGGTTTCATTTCACACGTTGAGGGAAATTTTCCTTTTTTAATTTTAATGATAGATTATTCTAAAATGGTCTTCTTCTCTCGCTTCCTTAAACTCAATGTTGACAAATCTGAACTCATCATCTTTCCCCCATCTCACAGATCTTTAATGACATCACGCTTCCCCCGTACCAGAAGTCCGCTGCCTCAGAGTAACCCTTAACTCTGCCCTGTCCTTCAAACCGCACATCCAAGCTCTTTCTACCTCCTGTCGCCTCCAGCTCAAAAATATTTCCAGAATCTGTCCTTTCCTTAACCCTCAATCTACTAAAATGCTTGTGCATGCCCTCATCATCTCTCGCCTCGACTACTGCAACATCCTTTTCTGTGGCATCCCTGCTAACACCTTTGCACCTCTCCCATCCATCCTTAACTTTGCTGCCCGACTAACCCATCTCTCTCCTCGCTACTCGTCTCCTTCTCCCCTCTGCAAATTTCTTCACTGGCTCCCATTCCCTCAGCGTATCCAGTTCAAATTACTAATACTGACCTACAAGGCCATCTATAACCTTCCATATGTCTCTGAACTAATCTCCCGATATCTTCCCTTGCCTAATCTCCGGTACTCCGGTCCTGATTCATATATGTATTCCAGACAGACCTCTGTGGTTCATGGTGCTTCTTCTGTAGGCAATGTGCAGCCATGGCTGCAGCATTCCTTTATTTATACTGGCTTCTATTAAAGTAAATGTTGAATATTTGATTACAAATACGAGGATATACGGCAACCACTGATGGCATAGCAAAAACTCGATTGGGACTGTACTTTGCAAGCACCAGTATAAAAAAATTGTATGTTTCTTACTTACTGGGCAAGGTTTTTTTTTTAAGTTACAATGTCTAAGTTAAACAATACAGAAGGTATTAAAATTACTGTGAAAAGAAACATTGCTGAGATGGACGATAAAGTTCAAGATCTTTATTATGATGTGTAGTAACTTTTACTCATCATAATAAAGTACTTGAATAAAACTTCATCTTCAGTCCCGGCAGTACTTCTGTTGACAGCAATTTTCCTTCCTTGTGCATTGCCATTTTCTACTTCAGAACATCGGTGTCTGGACCAACTCATCATAATAAAGATTTTGAACTTCATCTTTAGCCCCAACAGCACTTACAATAACAGTGATTCTTCTTCTTTCCTTATGCAACACATTTTTTTTTATGTTGGATTTGTTTGGAAGAGCTGCAACTACAGTAGTTCAATTTCACTTGCTTTTATTAGATTTGTTCAGTAGCTGAGTGTACACTATGCACATTTACATATATAACTTTCACCTTGGACTTCACCCTATAGTCTACTCTATAACTTTTTATATTCCAGGTGTACAATAGCAGGCAGCCTAAAACATTCAAACATTCTTTCTGATGATGCTGGTGAAAAAAACGGACAATAGCTTAGACTTGGCAAATTATACAAGTAAGTACTACAGTTGTGGCCAAAAGTTTGAAGACGGGCACAAATTTTACTTTTCAGAAAGTTTACTGCTAGAGTGTTTCAGTCAGCTATTTCTATAGTTCCTGAAGTACAATTCTTAGCAGTTCATAAGTTTTTAAACATGTATTATCAAATACATCAAGTTTATTCAAAGACTCAACATTTACAACGTTGACCCAAATTTTGTAAAACTTCTGTAATTCACTCTGGCTGCTGGAAATCAGTGTCTGGGCTAAATCCTGACTGATGGCAGCCTATTCTCGCCTAATCAGTGCTTGGAGTTTATCACATTTTCTCCTCCTACCTCTCTGACCTCTCCTTCACTGTATCTTTTGCTGGCTCCTCCTCCTCTCCTTTTCTCATTACTGTCAGGTTCCTCAAGGATCAGTCCTAGGCCCCCTTTTGTTCTCCTTCTATACTGCCCCATTGGACAATCAGTAGATTTGGTTTCCAGTGCCATCTCTTTGCTGATGACACTCAATTATACACCTTTACTCCTGACATCATGCTTGAATTATTACAAAACACCAGTGATTGTCTTACCACTGTCTCCAACATCATGTCCTTCCTCTATCTGAAACTGAACCTGTCAAAAACTGAACTCCTTGTCTTTCATCACTCCACTAACCTACTTATGCCTGACATTGCCATTTTTTGTCTGAGATTCTACCACTACTCCTCAGCAACATGCCTGCTGTCTTGGGGCCATTCTTGATTCAGATCTTTCATGCACCTCCCACATTTGATAACTGTCTCGCTCATGTCATCTCCACCTCAAAAACATTTCAAACTCATACTGTATCTCTTATTTATTCTCATCTGGACTATTGTAACGCTCTACTAATTGGTCTCCATCTTACTAAACTCTCCCCTCTCCAATCTGTTTTAAAATGTTGCAGCCAGGATCATATTCCTCACCAACCGTTAAACCGATGCCTCTACCTTGTGCCAGTCATTGCACTGGTTACCCATTCACTCCAGAGTTCAATATAAACTTATCACTCTTACCCACAAAGCGCTTCACGGTTCAGCACCATCCTACATCTCCTCCTTGTCTCAGTCTACCACCCTTCCTGTGCCCTCCATTCTGCTAATGACCTAAGCTTAACATCCTCAGTAATCTGAACCTCCCACTCCCGTCTCCAAGACTTCTTGTGAGCTGCACCAATTCTGTGGAATGCACTACCCAGGACAATTAGATTAATCCCTAATCCCCACAGTTTTAAGCCTACCCTAAAAACACATTTCTTCAGAATGTTCTACCACCTAAACATATTGATTTTACTATTCCTGTGTTGCCCATTCACATTTTTCTTAAAAACCAGAACCCTCATATCATCTGTTCTTGCACCCTCTATGCATTTAATAGCCCTTTGTGTCTGTACTTTTACACATACTGGTTGGTTACTGGTTCATGCAGAATTACATGAACACCCTATCTATTACATTGAAGGCTGAACTGTACAATGAAAGCAATTATTACTATCCACCTTTCGTGTCCCCCCTATTTCCTCATAATTTTTAAGCTTGCAAGCAGGGCCTTCACTCCTCTTAGTATCTGTTGATTTATGTGATTATTGTTATTTTGTAATGTTTTTTATTGTCTGTACAAGTCTCCTCTAAAATGTAAAGTGCTGCGGAATGTGTTGGCTCTATAGAAATAAAATTATTAATATTATTATACCATTTATTATTCATGTAAGTATTCTGAGGAAAAAGTGTGAATGACCACTCTCTTGGATGAAAAATAACCCCACACATGTATGGTCTCAGGATGCTTTACTGCTGGAATGACACAGGTCTCATGATAGCACTCAATTTTTGTTCTCCTGATAACCATTCTTCTAGATGTCTCACTCAGTATTCATGAGAGAAAATCGCTTTTCAGGAAATATAAGAATTTGACTGTAGAGAACTGGAATTAAGTTATTTTCTCTAATGACGCCCCCTTCTGTCTGTTTTGGATATCTGGAAGAATTATTTTCTGTGGATATTAAAATGTTTCCAGGGTTACATTTACTTTGTGCTATATTAATCTGGTAAATAATGGTTGAGCAAAGTGGTTTGTTCAATGTAAACAAGCAATATCAGCATTGATCAAGCATACACTGCGTGCAGAATTATTAGGCAAGTTGTATTTGAGAGGATTCTTTTTATTATTGAACACCAACTATGTTCTCAATCAACCCAAAAGACTCATAAATATCAAAGCTTAATATTTTTGGAAGTTGGAGTGGTTTTTTTTTTAGATTTGGCTATCTTAGGAGGATATCTGTTTTTTCAGGTAACTATTACTATGCAGAATTAAAAGACAACTTAATAAAAACCAAATATATACCCATCCCACTTGTTTATTTTCACCAGGTAAACCAATATAACAACAAAAAATTTAGAAATAAACATTTCTGACATTCAAAAACAAAAAAAAAAATCAGTGACCAATATAGCCACCTTTCTTTACGATGACACTCAAAAGCCTTCCATCCATAGATTCTGTCAGTTGCTTGCTTGATCTGTTTACGATCAACATTGCGTGCAGCAGCCACCACAGCCTCCCAGACACTGTTCCGGGAGGTGTAATGTAGAGTTGAGCGACTTTGGTCAGATCGGGTTTCATGAAACAAAATTTGTTTCAGATGAAACTGGTCCGACTAGGGCAAAAAAAGTCAGAGTTTCATCCGAAACCCGACCCCAATGCAAGTCAATGGGAAATAAAAGTTGGCATTGAGTAGATGACATTCATCCACTCAATGCCGACTTTTATTCCCCATTGACTTGCATTGGGGTCAGGTTTCGGACGAAACTCCGACTTTTTTGCCCTAGTCGGACCATTTTCATCTGAAACAAATTTTGTTTCATGAAACCTGATCCGACCAAATTCGCTCAACTCTAGTGTAATGTTTTCCCTCCCTGTAGATCTCACATTTTTTGAGGGACCACAGGTTCTCTATGGGGTTCAGATCAGGTGAACAAGGGGGCCATATCATTATTTTTTCTTCTTTTAGACCTTTACTGGCCAGCCACGCTGTGGAGTGTTTGGATGCATGTGATGGAGCATTGTCCTGCATGAAAATCATGTTTTTCTTGAACGATACTGACTTCTTCCTGTACCACTGCTTGAAGAAGGTGTCTTCCAGAAACTGGCAGTAGGTCTGGGAGTTGAGCTTCACTCCATCCTCAACCCAAAAAGGTCCCACAAGTTCATCTTTGATGATACCAGCCCATACCAGTACCCCACCTCCACCTTGTTGGTGTCTGAGTCGGAGTGGAGCTCTCTACCCTTTACTGATCCAGCCTCGGGCCCATCCATCTGGCCCATCAAGAGTCACTCTCATTTCATCAGTCCATAAAACCTTAGAAAAATCAGTCATAAGATATTTCTTGGCCCAGTCTTGACGTTTTATCTTATGTTTCTTGTTCAAAGGTGGTCATTTTTCAGCCTTCCTTACCTTGGCCATGTCCCTGAGTGTGGCACACATTGTGCTTTTTGATGCTCCAGTAACATTGCAGCTCTGAAATATGGCAAAACTGGTGGCAAATGGCATCTTGGCAGCTTGACGCTTGATTTTCCTCAATTCATGGGCAGTTATTTTTCGCCTTTTTTTTATCAACATGCTTCTTGTGACCCTGTTGGCTATTTGCCATGAAATGCTTGATTGTTCGGTGATCACGCTTCAAAAGTTTGGCAATTTCAAGACTGCTGCATCCCTCTGCAAGACATCTCACAATTTTTGACTTTTCAGAGTCGGTCAAATCTTTCTTCTGACCCATTCTGCCAAGGAAAGGAAGTTGCCTAATAATTAAGCACACCTTATATAGGGTGTTGATGTCATTAGACCACACACCTCCTCATTACAGAGATGCAAATCACCTGATTTACATAATTGGCAGTTGGCTTTCAAGCCTATACAGCTTGCAGTAGGACAACATGTGTAAAAAGGATGATGTGATCAAAATACTCATTTGCCTAATAATTCTGCACACAGTGTATAGCTTAACCTTTATTATATTTAGCTAAAACTGTCCCCTACTGTATGACATTAGTAACAGAAGAATTTTTTGGACCTGTCGATAAGGCCTGTATAACATTGACTCGTTTCTACAAACAATTTCAAAGTGAGATGTCCCCTACTGTATGATGTTAGTAACAGAAGAATTTTTTTGGGCCTGACGATGAGGCCTGTATAACATTGACTAGATGCTTAAAACAATTTCAAACTGAAATCTCCCCTTCTGCATTTGGTTAGTAACATAAAATAATTTTTTTTAGTGTGGATAAGGCCTGTATAATCTAGAAGATTGTCCGTGGTGTTGGAACGCCCTCTTTCCTACAGTTGCTGCTGGTAAGGTGCAGGTTTGCTGGAGAAATATGGCTGATGTGTCATTACATGAACTGATCAGGAAAAGGGCCATGATGATGGTGGGAATGGGAATGTACAACAGGATCAATAACAGGGTGGCTATTGGAAGTACGAGATTCATGATCCAGCCTACAACTATTACTCATTTACCCAACACCAATTACTAGAGAGCATTTGATGCTCGTCAGAAGATAGGTGTAACAGATGCACATCTCGGTTGCTGTATGATGTTTGAAAAAAAGAAATAATAATTTTAATGTGCAACAGCTCTGCACACAGAACAATTTCAACGCCACTAAGTTATATAGTGGGCTGTATCACGTTTATCAGCAGAAAAAAATAAATATTTTAATGTGCTTGAAGTCTGCAGACAGCTTCATATCACCACAACAAAATGACAACGTGGGATTCAGAGGGCTGTATCACATTCAGCAACAGAAAATGTTATAATTTTTTAATGCACATTATGTCTGCAGACATATTCATATCACCGCCACAGCATGACAATGTGGAATACGGCATTCTGCATCACATTCAACAACAGAAAATATTATAATTTTTTTGAATACGTGTTAGGCTGCAGACAGGTTCATATTACCGCCAGAAGATGACAATGTTGGATACGGTGGGCTGTATCACATTCAGGCACAGAAAAAATTATATTTTTTAATGCGCATTAGGTATGCAGACAGATTCATATCACTGCCACAACATGACAATGTGGGATACAGCGGACTGTATCACATTCAGGCACAGAAAATATTAGAATATTTTTTTTAATGCACGTTAGGCATATCACCACCACAAAATGACAATGTGGGATACAGTAGGCTGTTTCACATTTAGCAACTGAAAG
The DNA here is from genome assembly GCF_039654945.1 of Dendrobates tinctorius. Taxonomy (NCBI): domain Eukaryota; kingdom Metazoa; phylum Chordata; class Amphibia; order Anura; family Dendrobatidae; genus Dendrobates; species Dendrobates tinctorius. Next base: position 3,071,655 of record NW_027361910.1, read on the forward strand.
AACTATAATTTTTTAATGTGCCTTAGGTCTGCAGATAGTTTCATATCTCCACAGCACTAAATGACGGATACAGCAGGCTGTTGCAGATTTAGCTAGTGAAAAAAATATTAATTAGAATGCTATACTCTTGCATGAAGCACAGTAGAAGCAGTGCACAACACACTTGTAGGACATGTGCTGTTAGGGTTGGCAGATTGCACTAAATAAAAAGAAATAATAAAGTGCAATCACAACCCGGGGTCCACCGTGCAGGGATGAATAACTGCTGTGAGTGAACAATGGCGGAACTAAGCAGCAAGTGATCACCTTAAATGCACTGTGGTAAACGCCACACAGTGTGAACAGAACTCGGAGTACCCAGCTCAGTTACTGCACAGAGTAGTACTGCTAAAAGCAAGCAAAGGTACTAACCCTGTTAAACATAACAAATGATAAGCATGTGGGTAGAGCTCGCACTGCAAGTAAATTGTGCAAACCGCACACGTGTAGTAAAGCAGATGCAGAATCAAATAAAAGAACTCATGTGACGCTAGGTGCAAGACCCTGTAACTACCCTAGAAAAGTATGGCCTGAGGGTTGGACTTGCTCTGTAACCTGACTGTGCTAACCGCACACATGAAGGAGACAGATGCTAAGCCAAGGGGAAGCTACCCAATCCTAACCCTACCTTCCCACGAAAGTACTCTCAGTGTATAGAGCGACACACTCAGTCATGCAGATGGAGTGGTAGAGTATCCACTCACATACACCACACATAAGTGATACTAGCTTGCCTGTGTGCGCCGCTGGGGGCCTTTTATACACTAGGCTCTACCTCAAACACTCACACCCAGTCAGCCGAGACGTCGCCTGCTGGCCAATGCGGTGCACCCACCTCACCAGAGCAGCAAACATCCGACCACAAATGAGCAGACACCAAATCACAGACATTCTCAGTAGGGTGATCTCTGGACTTAGACTCCCAAGTGTCAGGCTGCAACTGGATATTGCTGGTTACCATAGGCTTGGCTGGAGAGCCAGATATAATCAATGAATACCACTAGCCTGAGCAAGACGCTGAGACCAACTTCTGTGTTGAGCAGCACTCGCAGTGGCCAGGCCAAAATGGGAGACCACAGCACCAGGCAATGCTTGGGATATATCCCACGCAGCCGGAGAATCCTGACGTCTAACATGTGCCCTGCTGACTTTGTCTGTGGACCTCAGTAATGGCCAAAAAAATGCTGGAAGGTAAATTTAACAGCCACACTAGACAATAGCTATCTACACAATTTGACTGATATACAACCAACTAGATAAAATGTGGGAAACAGCAGTTTTTTTTCATTTAGCTAGTGAAAGCTATACTTGTGCATGGAGCACAGTAGAAGCAGTGCACAACACACTTGTAGGGCATGTGCTCTGCTGGCTTTATCTGTGGACCTCAGTATGACCCCCCAAAAAAGTGTTGGAAGGTAAATTTAAGAAACACACTGGACACTGTCTTGCTACACTATCTGATTGATATACAACTTCCTAAACTAACTAGTTAAAATCTTGCTGTTAACAATGCCAGTGTCAAGAGTAGCCTCTCTGCGCTGTTACAGTGTCAGAATGGTGCTAATACAAGATGTCTGCTCTTTATATGCAGAGGGACATGTGATTTCAACAGCCAATGGCACAAGTCGCTGTGCCAGGACATTGTGGGTGTTTCCTTCACCCTGATTGGCTAGCTGCAATGTACACACATAAAGTTAAGGAAAAAAATGACTGTTTACAAGAACGCCGTACCTCTGAGCTCTGCAAACTCCCCTCATCAAACACATGCCAAACGCTCATGATACACCACCATTATTGTTGCCAAAGTGTTAAAAATACTTTTGTGACAATGCAAAAATTTTCCTGCACTTTTACCGAATGTTACAGATTTCCCGATTTTATAAAACTGTTGCTCTTATTTCCGATCGCGAATCCGAATATGCCATATTCGTGCCGAATTTATGTTTGGCGATCATTTTCCGCACAAATTCGCCCATCACTACTATGTCCCTTACACCACACAGTCAAACCTGTGAAAAAACAAACTAACTGGGGAAAGAAAAATACATTTTCACTTTTTCACAAATTACCATGTGAAGTCCATGCTCGGGAAAAATTGCATAATAAATGGCTTAATGAAATACAGTTTAAATAATTCTTTTCCCAGGTTACACTTTGATTGCCATATTTTGAACCTGTAGGAAGCAATGAAAACATTTTGAGTAAAAAGCACATATATTAATGAGTTAATTGCTCAATGCAATTTACATAAATCATAATAGGAAAAGTGCTTAGAGTGCTTAACCTATTTAAATGGCAAGCCATATGCACAGAAACTAATGTCATTTGCATATTATTATGTCATTCTACATTTGCGTAACTCAAGGCTAAAAACTGTAACCTAACAGGTTTCCATAGGAACAAAGTGCCTCAAACAGACATAGCAAGTTGTAGATAGAAGAATGTTTCTTGACCTGTGTGAATGAGCTAAAATTTTGTTGCTTATTACTTTAATGCTGAAGCATGCACTGCATTGCTGATTTTCCATGTTTGTATCCAAATCAAATAAAGCTTTTTAGCAAAGTCTGTACTGTTTAAAGTCTCAAAATACCTTTAGACCCACATCTTGTATTTGGTGCATACTTTAACCCATTAACTGACAGAGCTACATTGTAGGTTAATGTGTCTCATTTTTTAAATCTGACCAGTGTCACTTTATGAGGCAATACCTCTGGAACGCTTCACCTTATCCCACTGATTCTGAGATTGTTTTTTGTGTGTCATATTTTACTTCATAATAGTGGTGAAATTTGTTCAATATGACTTGCGTTTATTTGTAAAAATATCAGAAATTTCACAATTTTAAAATTTTAATTCTTATGCCTTTAACCCCTTTACCCCCAAAGGTGGTTTGCACGTTCATGACCGGCCAATTTTTACAATTCTGACCACTGTCCCTTTATGAGATAATAACTCTGAAACGCTTCCATGGATCCCGGTGATTCTGATATTGTTTCCTCGTGACATATTGTACTTTATGTTTAGTGGTAAAATTTCATTGATATAACTTGCGCTTATTTGTGAAAAAAACGGAAATTTGGCGAAAATTTTGAAAATTTTGCAATTTTCTAACTTTGAATTTTTATGCCCTTTAATCACAGAGATATGGCACACAAAAAACTTATTAAATAACATTTCCCACATGTTTACTTTACATCAGCACAATTATGGAACCAAAATTTTTTTTGTTAGGAAGTTATAAGGGTTAAAAGCTGACAAGCGATTTCTCATCTTTGCAACACCATTTTATTTTTACGGACCACATCACATTTGAAGTCACATCACATTTGAAGTTTATTCACCCTTCAGGCGCGTCACAGGAATTTTTTGAATGTTTAAAAAAAAAAAAAAATTAACATTTAACTTTTTTCACAAAAAAATTTCTTCAGGTCCAATTTTTTTATTTTACCAAGGGTAACAGGAGAAATTGGACGCAAAAGTTATTGTGCAATTTGTCCTGAGTACGCTGATACCTGATATGTGGGGGAAACCATTGTTTCGACCCCATTTTGGAAACTAGACCCCCCAAGGAACTTATCTAGATGTGTAGTGAGCACTTTGAACCCCCAAGTGCTTCACAGAAGTTTAGAACGCCCGGGCGTGAAAATAAAAAAATCATATTTTTTTCCACAAAAATGATATTTTTGCCCCCAATTTTTTATTTTCCTAAGGGTAACAGGAGAAATTGGACCCCAAAAGTTGTTTTGCAATTTGTCCTGAGTAAGCTTATACCCCATATGTGGGGGTAAAACAGTGGGCGCATGACAGAGCTTGAAAGGGAAGGAGCACTGTTTGACTTTTTCAACGCAGAATTGGCTGGAATTGAGATCAGATGCCATGTTGCGTTTGGAGAGCACCTTATGTGCCTAAACAGTGGAAACCCCCCAATTCTAACTCCATCCCTAACCCCAACACACCCCTAACCCTAATCTCAGCCCTAACCCTAACCCTAGCCCTAACCCTAATGGGAAAATGGAAATACATTTTTTTTTAATTTTAGTATTTTTCCCTAACTAAGGGGGTGACAAAGGGGGGTTTGATTTGCTATTTATGGCAGGTTTTTATGATTGGCAGCTGTCATACGCTAAGACACTTTTAATTGTAAAAATAGTTTTTGCATCACCACATTTTGAGAGCTATAATTTTTCCATATTTTGACCCACCGAGTCATGTCAGGTCTTATTTTTTGCAGAATGAGTTGACGTTTTTATTGGTAGCATTTTCGGGCACAATATTTCATGAACTGCGAGGATTTATGTATATCCCACTTTTCAGTTCCACTTTGGAACTCGCAGCTCTCCGGTGCTCCCCTTACCCTCAGGTCAGTCAGGGAACTACACCTGGGATAATTGGTCGCCGGCCGGCTGCTTTAATGAGGACTGGCCACCCGGCACACTGCAGTGAGGGAATTATAAAATGCTCTGGCCTCAGCCACCCAATTAGCTTATAAAATCCCTTCCGTCACTCTCAGCAGTGCCCAGGACCCAGACCACACTTCGCCACCACCAGCTCCAGATTTCTCTGATTAAGTTATAAACTTAATAGAGGGGTTCGAAGCCAACCTAATTCAGTAGTGTAATTATCTTAAAGGCACGTAAATTCGTTTTTGGGGCATGGAGACAGAGCTAATAAGTTTTATAGTTTATTCCCAAAGATGGCAGTGTTACAAAGATAAAAAGGTTTCACAAAGTTGAGATATTCGATATGTACAATGCAAATATAAAATAAACGGGATTAAAAAAACAGAGATTAACACTTACATTTGCTTAGGTAGACTTAGGCTAACCATGTGGGGAGGCGGGGCCAGACATCTCCCTGAATCTGAGATCCTAGCAGCACAGAATCTCCAGCAAGAATGCCCTCCCAACTCAGTGAGTGTGCTCTATAGTTCTGGGTCATGACATCATAAAAGGGGAGGTCAGGTGATGGTCCTCCCCCTGCTCTTGGAGTTACAATCTAACTACACAACTTATAATAACTATATCATGCAGAGGGTACCTTGTTTAATCACGCACATAGTCTCATCTCTTCCAGCCTGTCGAAGGCAATAATTCAACACCAAGCATGCAGAAATTATGTCACACCATTTAGGAGGAATCCATTTCTCCGATTCTGTGGGTGCTAGAACCGTGAAAACTATGGGCTAGATCAGGGCTCCCCAACTCCAGTCCTCAAGGCCCACCAACAGATCATGTTTTCAGAATTTCCCTTGTATTGAACAGGTGATGCAATTATCACCTGAGCAATACTAAGGAAATCCTGAAAACATGATCTGTTGGTAGGCCTTGAGGATTGGAGTTGGGGAACCCTGGGCTAGAACACAGGCTCGGTGCCCTATGCAGAAATGTAATTTTCGTGTTTTTACTATAAACGCGTCACATTTTATGACCAAATGATTAGATCTCCATTATTGCCTATGAGAAGCTGCACATGTTTCTTCAAACAAAGGAAAGTCTTTCCACTGCTAATTAACATTCCTTAGCTGGGGAGGGAGGAAGGTGGGCACAGGAAGTGTCTGGTGTCCTGTTACAGATGCAGGCACAGAGCTGCAATGTGTGTAAGCTGTGGGTGAGGAAGGGGGGGTCACAGCTGTGTGACAGGCAGAGTCTCATCTGTAGTTTAGAGAATGGTCGATTCTGGAATGTTCTGGAGAAGTCATATTTTACATTATCCTTACAGTGACTTTTTTTTATCTCTTTTTATTCCGATTTTTGGGATGCAGAATGAACAAAAACCAGCATTTCATGAATTTCTTTTGGGGGGTGCGTTTACACCATTCTGCATGTGGTAAAATTGATAAAGCGGTTTTATTCTTCGGGTCAGTACAATTACAGCGATACCTCATTTATGTCTTTTTTTATGTTTTGGCTGTTTTATGCAATGAAAACAATTTTACATAAAAAATAATTATTTTTGCATTGCTTTATTCTGCGAGCTATAACTTTTTTTATTTTTTCACTGATGACACTGTATGGCAGCTCATTTTTTGCGGGACAAGATGATGTTTTCAGCAGTACCATGGTTATTTATATCCGTCTTTTTGATCGCGCGTTATTGCACTTTTTGTTTGGCGGTATGATAATAAAGCATTGTTTTTTGCTTTGTTTTTTATTTTTATTTTTTAAGGGGTTCACTAAAGGGGTTAACTAATGGGACAGTTTTATAGGGCGCATTGTTACGGACGCGGCGATACTAAATATGTGTACTTTTATTGTTTTTTTATTTACAAAAAATGAATTTATTAGGGAATTTTTTATTTATTTATTTAGCGATTTTTTTATAAATTGTTTTTACACTTTTTGTTACTTTATTACATTGTCCCGCTGATCTGACACATCACATAGCGCTGTGACAAATCAACGATCTGACAGACGCTGCACAAGGCTTCCTTATGCCTGCACTCTGCAGGCACTGAGGAAGCCGCCTCCCTGCAGGCCCCCGAAGGCCCTTGCGGCCATATTGGATAATAATAATAATAATAAATTTTATTTCTATAGCGCCGACATATTCCGCAGCACTTTACATTTCAGAGGGGATTTGTACAGACAATAGACATTACAGCATAACAATAATCACATACAGTAGATTATAACAAATACCAAGAGGAATGAGGGCCCTGCTCGCAAGCTTACAGTCTATGAGGAAAGATGTAGACACGAAAGGTGGGTGGTAGCAGTTGCCTTGATTGTATGGACCAGCCATAATGTTAAGTGTGTAACAGTACAGACACAGAGGGCTGATAGACGCATAAAGCATGTGGGAACATGATCCAGGGACCTGCAGGGAAGGAGGCCCCCAGAGCAGCGCAGCACATCGTGCTGCACTGGGGGTCTCAGGGAAGCACGGAGGGAGCCCCCTCCCTGCTGATGCTTCTCTAATCCCCCGGTAAACTGTGATCATGTTTGATCGCAGTGTTCCAGGAGTTAAAGTGCCGGGGGCGGTTCGTGACCGCCCCTGACACATAGTGCCGGTGTCAGCTGTAATTATCAGCTGACACCCGGCCGCAATCAGCGGCGTTCCCCCCGAGAGCGCCGCTGATCGCTATGATGTACTATCCCGTCCATGGGCATAGGGTCCCGGGTCCCGCGGCCGTGATAGTACGTCAGATGTCAGGAAGGGGTTAAACCAGAGAGTTATATCTCTCAAAGTTGTTCATAAATAACATTTCCCACATGTCTACTTTACATCAGCACAATTTTTGAAACATATTTTTTTGTTAGGAAGTCAGAAGGGTTAAAATTGATCAGCAATTTCTCATTTTTCCAACAAAATTTACAAAACCATTTTCTTAAAGGGATCACATCACATTTGAAGTGACTTTGAGGGGCTTATACAGTATGGCAGAAAATACCCCAAAAGTGACACAGATTTAAAAACTGCACCCCACAAAGTGCTCAAAACCACATTCAAGGAGTTTATTAACCCTTGAGTGCTTTACAGGAATTTAGTGGAATGTGGAAGGAAAAAATGAACATTTAACTTTTTCACAAAAATTTAATTTTAGCCCCAAATTTAAAATTTTCACAAGGGTAACAGGAGCCCAACATTTTCGGTGCATTTTCTCCTGAGTGCATCAATACCAGATATGGGTAAAAATTACTGTTTGGGCACATGGCAGGGCTCAGAAGGTATACCATTTGACTTTTTGAAAGCAAAAAAGGCTGGAATAGAGAGAGGACGCCATGTTACGTTTGGAGAACTCCTAATGTGCTTAAGATAGTGGAAACCCCCCAAAGTGACCATATTTAGGAAACTAGGCCCCTCAAGGAATTTATTTACATATGGGGTGAGCACAGAAGTTTATAACGTAGAGCCGTGAAAATGAAAAGTCACGCTTTTCCCACAAAAATTTTATTTTTGTTTTATTTTCACAAGGATAACAGGAGAAAATTGACCCCAACATTTGTTGTGCAATTTTTCTGGAGTACACCGATACCCCACATGCGGTTGAGGCACAGTGCAAAGCTCAGAAGGGAAGAAGAGCCATCCTGGAGTTCAGATTTTGCTAGAAAGGTTTGAAGGTGCCATGTCACCATGGCAGTGCCCATGAGGTGCCAGAACAGTAGAAACCCCAAATTTTACAAACTACACCTCTGAATGAATTCCTCTAAGGCAGCAGTGAGTAAGGTGACGCCACATATGCCTCACAGAAATTTATAATATTGGGCAGTGAAGAAAGAATAATCAAATTTTTACAGCTAAAATGTTGTTTTAGCTTCAAATATTACATTTTTTTAAGGGCTAATAGGAAAAAATGGACCTCTCAGCTTGCTGTGCAAATTCTCCTGATTACGCCAATACCATGCATGTAATTGGGAACTACTTTTTTGAGTACAGATGAGCGAATTTGCCTTTTTTAGGGTCGAGTAGGGTTTCATGAAACCCGACTTTTGCAAAAGTCGGGTCAAACGAAATCGGCCGACTATAGGGAAAAGTCGGAGGCCGACTGAAACACGAAACCCAATGCAAGTCAATGGGGAAGCAAAGTCAGCAGGGAGTGGAGGATAGTAAACACACCTACAGTGCCCATTTCAATGCCAAAAACATTAATTCTTATTACTGAAGCTTGTCAACCTTAATTTACTTCATAATAATAGATATGCATTGAAAACTGGGGGATATTTGGCTAAAGTTGTGGGGGGTAGGGCTGGCTCCAGGTTTTCGTGTGCCCTGGGCCAAAGAGTGTCAGTGTGCCCCTTTTACACATACCACAACTCATGATGCTCCGTTACGGCACAGAAATATTGGTATGGTACAATGACAAATACTTCACTGCTTACATGACATGACTGATCTATTTTAAATTGTACAATAGCTCTAAAAAAGACAGTATATTACTCCATACAGTATTATGACCACCACATTTTGCGCCATACAGAATAATGAGCTCCGTATATTTCTTCATACAGAATAATTGGTCGCATATAATGTTTCATATAGTATATGATCAGCTCCACATAATGCTACAGTATATGATGGTCCCTATGGACGATGCTCCAGTGTGTCATGGGCCCAAATAATGCTCCATATATAATGGGCCCCATTTCTAATGCTCCAGTGTATAATGTGCCCCATAGATGCTGCTCCAGTATCTGATCTGCCCCATTTAGAATGCTCCAGTATATGATCGGCCCCATGGATGACGCTCCAGTGTCTTATGGGCCTTAATAATGCTCCATATATAATGGGCTCCATTTCTAATGCTCCGGTGTATAATGGGCCCCGTTAATGCTGTTCCAGTGTCTGATGTCCCCCATTTGGAATGCTCCAGTATATGATGGGCCTCATGGATGATGCTCCAGTGTATGATGGGCCCTAATAATGCTCCATATAGAATGGGCTCCATTTCTAATGCTCCGGTGTATAATGGGCCCCGTTAATGCTGTTCCAGTGTCTGATGTCCCCCATTTGGAATGCTCCAGTGTATGATGGGCCCCATTTTTAATGAACCCAGGCATGATATGTGAAAAGAGCTCCATGGAGTAATCTGAAGTGTGTGCTGCCGCATCCTTCACTTTTGGTGTGGGTGAAGGACACAAGGAAAGGGGTTGCTCCTGACCAGAAGCCTGCACTGATGACTCAGTGCTTGCATTTTTTGAAACTTCAGAAGAGGAAGCGATAGAGCTGGAGGCTGTTTCAGCAATGTAAGCCAAAAACAGTTCCTGATGCTCCGGCTTGAAAAGCAGTCTACTTACACCCAGAAAAGGAAGCCTTATAGGCCTTCCGGAGCTACACCATGACGCAGGCTCAACACCTCCTGCCTTAGCTGCTATTGTGTTTTTGGCACTACCAGCAGATGCACCACCACCGCCATCAGTAACAGGTGGCCCCTCACGCCCATGTCCGCATCCTCTTCCACCATACTTCCTCATGTTTTGGAAAATGGACCCAAAATACCAGCAGATATATGGTACTGTATCAGAAGCCTACAGCTCTATACAGTCTAGGGATAACAGTAAATCTCCGTATATATTTTAAGAGTCATACACAGACGTTCACAGGCTCAGTATGGATTACACAATAAAACAAAAAGTTGAAAAAGAGTACAGTATCACCAGATAAAAGGTATATATAGTATAGTGTAAACAATCTGAATCTCTGTATATATTTCAGGAGGCAGACACAAATGCTCTCATGCCCAGTATGGATTCCGCAAGAATATGAAAAGCTGTAAATGGTTAATGTAACACAAGCGTACAGCTGTATACAGTGTTGGGGTAATCTTAAATCTCCAAATATATTTCCGGAGTAAAAGACAGACGTTCACTGGCTCATTATGGATTACACCAGAATCTAAATAGCAAAAAAGGTTACTGTATCAGAAGCGTACAGCTGTATACAGTGTTGGCCAAATTTGAAATTTCGGTATATATTTCCAGAGTCACCCTCAGACGCTCACTCAGTCTGGGTTTGACCATAATAAAAAAGGTACTGGATAACAATATAGCAAGTATATATATTATAGGGTACAATTGAAATCTCCATATACATAGTCCCGTAGTCACTCTCAGACGCTCACTCAGTATGGATTTGACCGTAATACTAAATGTCGAACAAAGGTACTGTATAACAAGATACAAGCTGTATAGCTGTATCGAGTATAGGGTAAAAATTGGTATCTCCTATACACCATATATGTAGAAGGCGTAAACCACACACGCTCACTCACTATGGATGATACCGTAACACAAAATTTGGAACAAAGGTACTGTATCAACACATACCAGGTGTATCCAGTCTAGGGGTAATTGTAAATTTCCGTCTATACTTCCAGAGTCAGACACAGACACTCACAGGCTCAGTATGTACTACACCAGAATTTAAAAAGTAGAAAAAGGGAAAGGTATTCGAAGCGTACACCAGTATACAGTAGTGTGGTACTTTTAAATCTTCGTATATATTTCAATCTCAGTAAGCCAGTCCAGACTCTCCGCTACTGGAAACTACATGGATACAAGTAGAGACGGAAAGTCGAGTGTTTGCAGTAATTTGGGAATTACTCATCGCGGGAACACCTCCCGATAGATGTTGCAGAGGTGATGCAGACCCTCAATTACTTTGTCTGTGGAGACAGCGAAAACGGTTCTTTGTGAAGAAAGGATTTGCTTTATCGCAGTAGCATGGATCACATCACCGTTACTCGTCTCCATCAAATTGTGATCACAGGGAGAGATGTAGACATGGTCCTCATTGCCTATCATGATGTGTCTGGTCACTTTGGAGTGCAAAAGACAGAAGCCACAGGCCGTAGGCGATTCTATTGGATTGGCATGAGAGGAGATAATGAAAAATGGTGGCAACTGTGAAAGGTGATCATAAAGCACCACTGCATCCGCTTGTAAGTTGACGTCCATTACAAATAGTAACCATTGATCATCTGAAGGTAGAGGCCAGCAGGACAGGCCATAGCTACATCTAAACCATCATCGATCAATACACCAAATTTCTAGTGGCCGTCCCTGTGAAGGATTTAACTGCCCAGACTACACAGTGGTGGAGCACGGAGACGTAAGTATTGCAGCTTGCAAGTGCTGTGGCCATGACCAAGCAGGGGGCTACACTCGTGGGTGACGGTACTGGCACAGGGCCCCTCATAGTACGCTGGTGTGTCTGACGGCAAGTGGGCCCCCCCACCATCAGAGACACTGTATTTTACTATGAGGGGCCCTGAGCCAGTGCCGTCGGCCATCAGTGGGCCCATCCACCTGTTCAGAGCAAAGGCACTTGCCCGGATGTGCCAGGTGTTGACCCCCTTGGAAGGCTGGGCAGCCCAGTTAGGGAGGTTTAAAAAATGGCATATGTTGATGTGTAGGCTGGACATTCAGCAGCTGCAAATGGTGGAATTGGGCAAGTCCGAAGAAGAGGAGGACAAAAGTGAGGCAGTTTTCTGGCAACCTATGTGTCTTCAGGGGAAGGTGGGACAAAATTCTTTGAAACCCATGCATGGTTCATTTTAATGAAGGTTAGATCATCAACATTTTGGGTCGACAGACAGGTCCTTTTTTCTGTCAGGATTGATCCAGCAGCACTGAAGACTCTTTCAGATAATTCAGTAGCAGCAGGGCAAGCGAGCTCCTGTAAGGCACATTGTGCCAATTCAGGCCAGGTGTCCAGTTTAGAGGCCCAGTAGTCAAAGGGGAATGACCTGTGAGGGAGAACATCGATATGGGAGGAGAAGTAGTTTGTAACCATAGTTGACAACTGCTGTCTCCTGTCACTTTTAATCGATGCAGTATTAGCAGTCGTGTGAGCAGTACTTGAGAAATCAGTCCACAACATGGTCATGAAACCCTTGTCTCCAACGCCACTTCGGCTGTGTACACCATGAACACCTCTTCCATTGTACCCACTACGGCTCGTGGGAGAACCAGCACCGCTGCTGTGTGCTGGGAAAGCCTCAAACAAACGGTTTACCAGAGTTGCTTGTTTGTTAGCCAATATTATCTCTAGGTTATCCTGTGGCATGATGTTATGTAATTTGCCTTTGTAGCGTGGATCGAGGATGCTGGCCAGCCAGTAGTCAACATCCCTCATCATTTTGGCAATACGGTGGTCCCTTTTTAGGATCCGCAAGGCATAATCGCACATGTGGGCCAATGTTCCAGGTGTCAATAATGCACTGCCACTGCTGGGTGGAGGAGCACTTTCTGGCAAATCCACATCCCTACAGTCACGCACAAACCCTGTACCTGACCTTGGGATGCCAACATTTTCTCTTGCACCCTGAGAAGCATCCTCCTGCCCAAAATGATCATCCCCCTCCTCCTCCTCCTCCTCTTCCTCTTCTTCCTCCACCTTGTCCAGGACAGTTCCCTGACCAGACAATGGCTGACTGTCAGCAAGGCTTCCCTCCTCCTCCTCCTCCTGTTCCTCCTAATCTGCTGCAGACGCCAGATCCTTAATGTGCGTCAAACTTTGCATGAGCAGACGTATAAGTGGGATGCTCATGCTTATAACGGCGGCGTCTGTGCTTACCAGCCATGTGCATTCCTCCAAACATTGAAGGACTTTACAGAGGTCTTTCAGCTTTGACAACTGCACACCCGACAATTCCATGTCTTCGGCTACTTTCACACTTGCGTTTCTTTGCTGCGCATTTTTTGCTCACACAAATGCATGAAAAACACACATCATGCGTTCGTGTGCATTTTTTTGCGGGTTTTGGTGCTTTTTTTGCGCATACGTGCGCATTGCAATGCGCACGTATGCGCACCCATAGACTTTAATGGGTGTTTTGCTGTAAAAAGGATGCATTTTGTGCGCCCGAGCGCACACTACAAAAAAACGCATGCGCATACAAACGCATGTGTATGCGCGTTCTTTTGCGCTAAAAAACAGCGCAAAAAAACCCAAGTGTGAAACCAGCCTTCCCGCTAACTGCCTGCCCGTGTATCCTCCCACAAATGCATTACAGCCTGCCTCTGTTCGCACAGCCTCTCAACCATGTGCAGGGTCAAGTTCCACCTTGTTGCAACTTCTATGATTAGGCAGTGCTTGGGGAGGTGGAGCAATCGCTGCATCTTCTGCATACGACTGGAGTGTACGGCTGAGCAACGGATGTGCGAGCACAGTCTTATCACCTTATGGAGCAGGGATGTTAACTCCAGATAATTATTAAGGAAGCACTGCACCACCAGGTTCAAAGTGTGTGCAAGGCAAGGTATGTGTGTGAGCTTTGCAAGGGCTATGGCTGCCACAAAATTACGGCCTTTATCACTGACTACCTTGCCTGCCTCAGGATGTAGACTGCCCAGCAATGACTCAGTTTGTCGCTGCAAGTAGTCGGCCAGTACCTCCGCGGTGTGTTTGTTGTCGCCCAAAGACATCATCTTTACCACAGCCTGCTGAGGCTTACCACTAGCTGTTTGATAGTGGGACACCTCGTGTGCAACACTGCCAGCTGCGGATGGAGTGCTCGTGCGACAGCGCTCTGTAGACGAGCTTTTGCTTATGCAGGAGGAGGAGGGTCGAAAGCCTGCAGCCAACTGTTTCCTATACCGTGTGCTAGGCAGCACTGTTCCACCGCCACTGTCCCATGTGGAGCCTGCATCCACCACATTAACCTAGTGCGCAGTGATGGACACGTAACTGCCCTGGCCATGCCTACTGGACTATGCATCTGTTGTGAGGTGTACCTTTCCACTCACTGATTGCTTGAGTGCATGGACAATGCGGTCTTTCACATGCAGGAGGAGGGCTGGGATGGCTTTTGTAGAAAAGAAGTGGCGACTGGGTAGGTCATTGCGCGGGACTGCGTAGGTCATGAGCTCGCGGAAAGCTTCGCTTTCAACCAAACGGTAGGGCATCATCTCTAATGAGATTAGTTTGGCAATGTAGGCGTTCAAACACAGTGTACGCGGATGAGAGGATGGGTACTTTCTTGTCCTACTCAGAGTGTCTGGTAGGGTGAGCTGGACTGGAGAGCTGCATATGGGGGAAGTAGCAGTGGACCGAATGGAGTGAGAGGGGGTTGGTGATGGTATTGGTGGTGCTGGCCTAGATTCAGTGTTGTGTTGTAAAACCATTGTGCTTCCCTGAGTGCTTTGGCCTTGAGACGACACCTCAACATTTAGTGCTGGTGGTGTGCTTAACGGTGGCGGTGGTCTTACAGTGGGGGAAGCGATGGAGCGTTGCTTGCTATCTTCAGTCGGAGCAGGTGCACATGTGCTTCCAGAGGTTTTGTAGTCCGTCCACGCTTGCAAGTGCATGTTGGTTAAATGTCTAAGCATGCAACTGGTATTCAAATTTATGAGTTGTTTACCTCGGCTAAAGGTCCTTCCGCACTTCTTAGAGGTAACCTTTGCCTCATCAGTAGGATTTTGGACAAAGAAGTGCCACACTGCACTCTTCCTACTATGGTATACATTTTCTGGCCTTGCACGCTGTGCTAAGTGGACCGTCTGGCCAAGCTGTCCTGCAACTCTTAGTTTTTGGTCCACGTTTTTGGACAGCTATGGGCCTGCCAGATAACCGCTGCTGCGATGTCAATGCCTGCTGTGGATCCTTCTCCTTTTCTGAACTATTGCCAGCGCCACCCTCCTCCCCCATTGGATGCCAATCCGGGTCAAGAACTGGGTCATCCATCACCTCCTCTTCAAAGTCATCTGCACCTTCCTCTTTACCTTCCTCTATGTCACCGTGTAAGGTGGTATAGTATGCGGGAAGGGGCACCTGAGTTTCATCATGGTCAGATTCTGGCTCAGTAGACTGCGAGGGCAATATAGTGCTCTGGGTCAATGTACCAGCATAATCATCTAGCAGTGGCTGTACATCAGTGCACTCCATGTCAGATTCATCTTGGACTGGGGAATTCAGGATTTGACTGGATAACCCAGGCATGGTATGTGAAAAGAGCTCCATAGAGTAATCTGAAGTGTGGGCTGCCGCATCCTTAACTTTTGGTGGGGGTGAAGGACACAAGGAAAGGTGTTTTTCCTGACCAGAACCCTGCACTGACGATTCCGTGCTTGCAGGTTTCGAATGTTCAGAAGAGGAGGCAATAGAGCTGGTGGCTGTTTCGGCAATGTACGCCAAAACCTGTTCCAAATGCTCCGGCTTTAAAAGCGGTTTTCCTACTCCAAGAAAAGGGAACCTTACAGGCCTTCTTGGGCCAGACAATGACGCAGGCTCAACACCTCCTGCCTTAGCTACTATTGTGCTTTTGGCAGAACCAGCCGATACACCACCACCATCAGTACCAGGCGTGCCCCCATGCCCACGTCCTCGACCTCTTACACCAAACTTCCTCATGTTTGGGAAAATGTACCA